>NC_082667.1:85402130-86027439 GCF_025265405.1 Mesoplodon densirostris | reverse complement strand
GTTGCAGGGGGAACACAGCATCTTTTCTCCCACAGTGTACTCTTTGGGCTCTTCCACGAGTGAACTTCTATATGTAGGGTTTCCGAAGTGGAGCGAACTGCCTCAACCAAGGCAGGCTGTACCGAGGACTGTAAGCATTTCCTCTTCCAAAACACGGCAGTTTTACCACAGAATTCTGCTTTAGTTGCAGGTGGAACACAAGCAGCATTTCTCCCACTGTGTACTCTTTGGGCTCTTCCACGAATGAACTTCTTTATGCAGGGATTCCCACGTGCAGCGAACTGCCTCAACCAAGGCAGGCTGCAGCGAATACTGTAAGCATTTCCTCTCCCAAAACACGCAGTTTTACACGAAGAACTCTGCTTTAGTTGCAGGGGGAACACCATCAGCTTTCCTCCCACAGTGTACACAATGGGCACTTCCCCTAATGAACTTGTTCTATAAGAATGGTTTCCTACGTGGAGCGAACTGCCTCAGCCATGGTAGGCACTACTGTGGTCTCTAAGGATTTCCTCTCTGAAAACACGGCACTTTTACCCGAGGAACTCTGCTTTAGTTGCAGGTGGAACACAAGCTGCATTTGTCCCACACTTTATACAAAGGGCCCTCCCCGAAGGAGTCTTCAATATGCAGGGTGTCCCACGTGCAGTGAACTGCCTCAACGAAGGCAGGCTCTCGTAAGGACTGTAAGCATTTCCACTATCAATACACGCAGTTTTGCCCGAAGAATTCTCCTTTAGTTGCAGGTGGAACACAAGCAGCTTTTCTCCCACAGTGTACCCAATGAGCCATTGCCCGAAAGAATATCTACACTCAAGGGGTCCCACGTGGAGTGAAATGCCTAAAGCAAGGCAGGCTCTAGTGAGGCCTCTTAGCATTTCCTCTCCAAAAACACGGCAGTTTTACCCAAGGAACTCTGCGTTAGTTGCAGGTGGAACACAGGCAGCATTACTCCCAGTGTGTAATCTTTGGGCTCTTCCACGAATGAATTTCTTTATGCAGGGATTCCCACGTGGAGCGAACTGCCTCAACCAAGGCAGGCTGTAGCGAGGACTGTAAGCATGTCCTCTACCAAATCACGCAGGTTTACCCGAAGAACTCTGCTTTAGTTGCAGGGGGAACACAAGCATCTTTTCTGCCACAGTGTACTCGATGGGCACTTCCCCTAATGAACTTGTTCTATAAGAATGGTTTCCCACGTGGAGCGAACTGCCTGAGCCATGGCAGGCACTACTGTGGTCTCTAAGGATTTCCTCTCTGAAAACACGGCACTTTTACCCGAAGAACTCTGCTTTAGTTGCAGGTGGAACACAAGCTGCATTTGTCCCACACTTTATACAAAGGGCCCTTCCCCGAATGAATCCTCAATATGCAGGGTGTCCCACGTGCAGCGAACTGCCTCAATGAAGGCAGGCTCTCGTAAGGACTGTAAGCATTTCCTCTCCCATAACACGCAGTTTTACCCGAAGAACTCTGCTTTAGTTGCACGTGCAACATAAGCAGCATTTCTCCCACTGTGTACTCTTTGGGCTCTTCCACGAATGAACTTCTTTATGCAGGGATTCCCACCAGGAGTGAACTGCCTCCACCATGGCAGGCTGTAGTGAGGACTGTAAGCATATCCTCTACCAAATCACGCAGGTTTACCCGAAGAACTCAGCTTTAGTTGCAGGGGGAACACAAGCATCTTTTCTCCCACAGTGTACTCTTTGGGCTCTTCCACGAGTGAACTTCTATATGTAGGGTTTCCGAAGTGGAGCGAACTGCCTCAACCAAGGCAGGCTGTACCGAGGACTGTAAGCATTTCCTCTTCCAAAACACGGCAGTTTTACCACAGAATTCTGCTTTAGTTGCAGGTGGAACACAAGCAGCATTTCTCCCACTGTGTACTCTTTGGGCTCTTCCACGAATGAACTTCTTTATGCAGGGATTCCCACGTGCAGCGAACTGCCTCAACCAAGGCAGGCTGCAGCGAATACTGTAAGCATTTCCTCTCCCAAAACACGCAGTTTTACACGAAGAACTCTGCTTTAGTTGCAGGGGGAACACCATCAGCTTTCCTCCCACAGTGTACACAATGGGCACTTCCCCTAATGAACTTGTTCTATAAGAATGGTTTCCTACGTGGAGCGAACTGCCTCGGCCATGGTAGGCACTACTGTGGTCTCTAAGGATTTCCTCTCTGAAAACACGGCACTTTTACCCGAGGAACTCTGCTTTAGTTGCAGGTGGAACACAAGCTGCATTTGTCCCACACTTTATACAAAGGGCCCTCCCCGAAGGAGTCTTCAATATGCAGGGTGTCCCACGTGCAGTGAACTGCCTCAACGAAGGCAGGCTCTCGTAAGGACTGTAAGCATTTCCACTATCAATACACGCAGTTTTGCCCGAAGAATTCTCCTTTAGTTGCAGGTGGAACACAAGCAGCTTTTCTCCCACAGTGTACCCAATGAGCCTTTGCCCGAAAGAATATCTACACTCAAGGGGTCCCGCGTGGAGTGAAATGCCTAAAGCAAGGCAGGCTCTAGTGAGGCCTCTAAGCATTTCCTCTCCAAAAACACGGCAGTTTTACCCAAGGAACTCTGCGTTAGTTGCAGGTGGAACACAAGCAGCATTACTCCCAGTGTGTAATCTTTGGGCTCTTCCACGAATGAATTTCTTTATGCAGGGATTCCCACGTGGATCGAACTGCCTCAACCGTGGCAGGCTGTAGCGAGGACTGTAAGCATATCCTATCCCAAAACACGCAGTTTTAACGGTAGAACTCTGCTTTAGTTGCAGGGGTAACACAAGCAGCTTTTCTCCCACTGTGTACTCTTTGGGCTCTTCCAAGAATGAACTTCTATATGCAGGGTTTCCGACGTGGAGCGAACTGCCTCCACCAAGGCAGGCTGTAGCGAGGACTGTAAGCATGTCCTCTACCAAATCACGCAGGTTTACCCGAAGAACTCTGCTTTAGTTGCAGGGGGAACACAAGCATCTTTTCTCCCACAGTGTACTCGATGGGCACTTCCCCTAATGAACTTGTTCTATAAGAATGGTTTCCCACGTGGAGCGAACTGCCTGAGCCATGGCAGGCACTACTGTGGTCTCTAAGGATTTCCTCTCTGAAAACACGGCACTTTTACCCGAAGAACTCTGCTTTAGTTGCAGGTGGAACACAAGCTGCATTTGTCCCACACTTTATACAAAGGGCCCTTCCCCGAATGAATCCTCAATATGCAGGGTGTCCCACGTGCAGCGAACTGCCTCAATGAAGGCAGGCTCTCGTAAGGACTGTAAGCATTTCCTCTCCCATAACACGCAGTTTTACCCGAAGAACTCTGCTTTAGTTGCACGTGGAACACAAGCAGCATTTCTCCCACTGTGTACTCTTTGGGCTCTTCCACGAATGAACTTCTTTATGCAGGGATTCCCACGAGGAGCGAACTGCCTCCACCATGGCAGGCTGTAGCGAGGACTGTAAGCATATCCTCTACCAAATCACGCAGGTTTACCCGAAGAACTCAGCTTTAGTTGCAGGGGGAACACAAGCATCTTTTCTCCCGCAGTGTACTCTTTGGGCTCTTCCACGAGTGAACTTCTATATGTAGGGTTTCCGAAGTGGCGCGAACTGCCTCAACCAAGGCAGGGTGTACCGAGGACTGTAAGCATTTCCTCTTCCAAAACACGGCAGTTTTACCACAGAATTCTGCTTTAGTTGCAGGTGGAACACAAGCAGCATTTCTCCCACTGTGTACTCTTTGGGCTCTTCCACGAATGAACTTCTTTATGCAGGGATTCCCACGTGCAGCGAACTGCCTCAACCAAGGCAGGCTGCAGCGAATACTGTAAGCATTTCCTCTCCCAAAACACGCAGTTTTACACGAAGAACTCTGCTTTAGTTGCAGGGGGAACACCATCAGCTTTCCTCCCACAGTGTACACAATGGGCACTTCCCCTAATGAACTTGTTCTATAAGAATGGTTTCCTACGTGGAGCGAACTGCCTCAGCCATGGTAGGCACTACTGTGGTCTCTAAGGATTTCCTCTCTGAAAACACGGCACTTTTACCCGAGGAACTCTGCTTTAGTTGCAGGTGGAACACAAGCTGCATTTATCCCACACTTTATACAAAGGGCCCTCCCCGAAGGAGTCTTCAATATGCAGGGTGTCCCACGTGCAGTGAACTGCCTCAACGAAGGCAGGCTCTCGTAAGGACTGTAAGCATTTCCACTATCAATTCACGCAGTTTTGCCCGAAGAATTCTCCTTTAGTTGCAGGTGGAACACAAGCAGCTTTTCTCCCACAGTGTACCCAATGAGCCTTTGCCCGAAAGAATATCTACACTCAAGGGGTCCCGCGTGGAGTGAAACGCCTAAAGCAAGGCAGGCTCTAGTGAGGCCTCTAAGCATTTCCTCTCCGAAAACACGGCAGTTTTACCCAAGGAACTCTGCGTTAGTTGCAGGTGGAACACAAGCAGCATTACTCCCAGTGTGTAATCTTTGGGCTCTTCCACGAATGAATTTCTTTATGCAGGGATTCCCACGTGGTTCGAAATGCCTCAACCGTGGCAGGCTGTAGCGAGGACTGTAAGCATATCCTATCCCAAAACACGCAGTTTTAACGGTAGAACTCTGCTTTAGTTGCAGGGGTAACACAAGCAGCTTTTCTCCCACTGTGTACTCTTTGGGCTCTTCCAAGAATGAACTTCTATATGCAGGGTTTCCGACGTGGAGCGAACTGCCTCAACCAAGGCAGGCTGTAGCGAGGACTGTAAGCATGTCCTCTACCAAATCACGCAGGTTTACCCGAAGAACTCTGCTTTAGTTGCAGGGGGAACACAAGCATCTTTTCTCCCACAGTGTACTCGATGGGCACTTCCCCTAATGAACTTGTTCTATAAGAATGGTTTCCCACGTGGAGCGAACTGCCTGAGCCATGGCAGGCACTACTGTGGTCTCTAAGGATTTCCTCTCTGAAAACACGGCACTTTTACCCGAAGAACTCTGCTTTAGTTGCAGGTGGAACACAAGCTGCATTTGTCCCACACTTTATACAAAGGGCCCTTCCCCGAATGAATCCTCAATATGCAGGGTGTCCCACGTGCAGCGAACTGCCCCAATGAAGGCAAGTTCTCGTAAGGACTGTAAGCATTTCCTCTCCCATAACACGCAGTTTTACCCGAAGAACTCGGCTTTAGTTGCACGTGGAACATAAGCAGCATTTCTCCCACTGTGTACTCTTTGGGCTCTTCCACGAATGAACTTCTTTATGCAGGGATTCCCACGAGGAGCGAACTGCCTCCACCATGGCAGGCTGTAGTGAGGACTGTAAGCATATCCTCTACCAAATCACGCAGGTTTACCCAAAGAACTCAGCTTTAGTTGCAGGGGGAACACAGCATCTTTTCTCCCACAGTGTACTCTTTGGGCTCTTCCACGAGTGAACTTCTATATGTAGGGTTTCCGAAGTGGAGCGAACTGCCTCAACCAAGGCAGGCTGTACCGAGGACTGTAAGCATTTCCTCTTCCAAAACACGGCAGTTTTACCACAGAATTCTGCTTTAGTTGCAGGTGGAACACAAGCAGCATTTCTCCCACTGTGTACTCTTTGGGCTCTTCCACGAATGAACTTCTTTATGCAGGGATTCCCACGTGCAGCGAACTGCCTCAACCAAGGCAGGCTGCAGCGAATACTGTAAGCATTTCCTCTCCCAAAACACGCAGTTTTACACGAAGAACTCTGCTTTAGTTGCAGGGGGAACACCATCAGCTTTCCTCCCACAGTGTACACAATGGGCACTTCCCCTAATGAACTTGTTCTATAAGAATGGTTTCCTACGTGGAGCGAACTGCCTCAGCCATGGTAGGCACTACTGTGGTCTCTAAGGATTTCCTCTCTGAAAACACGGCACTTTTACCCGAGGAACTCTGCTTTAGTTGCAGGTGGAACACAAGCTGCATTTGTCCCACACTTTATACAAAGGGCCCTCCCCGAAGGAGTCTTCAATATGCAGGGTGTCCCACGTGCAGTGAACTGCCTCAACGAAGGCAGGCTCTCGTAAGGACTGTAAGCATTTCCACTATCAATACACGCAGTTTTGCCCGAAGAATTCTCCTTTAGTTGCAGGTGGAACACAAGCAGCTTTTCTCCCACAGTGTACCCAATGAGCCATTGCCCGAAAGAATATCTACACTCAAGGGGTCCCACGTGGAGTGAAATGCCTAAAGCAAGGCAGGCTCTAGTGAGGCCTCTTAGCATTTCCTCTCCAAAAACACGGCAGTTTTACCCAAGGAACTCTGCGTTAGTTGCAGGTGGAACACAGGCAGCATTACTCCCAGTGTGTAATCTTTGGGCTCTTCCACGAATGAATTTCTTTATGCAGGGATTCCCACGTGGAGCGAACTGCCTCAACCAAGGCAGGCTGTAGCGAGGACTGTAAGCATGTCCTCTACCAAATCACGCAGGTTTACCCGAAGAACTCTGCTTTAGTTGCAGGGGGAACACAAGCATCTTTTCTGCCACAGTGTACTCGATGGGCACTTCCCCTAATGAACTTGTTCTATAAGAATGGTTTCCCACGTGGAGCGAACTGCCTGAGCCATGGCAGGCACTACTGTGGTCTCTAAGGATTTCCTCTCTGAAAACACGGCACTTTTACCCGAAGAACTCTGCTTTAGTTGCAGGTGGAACACAAGCTGCATTTGTCCCACACTTTATACAAAGGGCCCTTCCCCGAATGAATCCTCAATATGCAGGGTGTCCCACGTGCAGCGAACTGCCTCAATGAAGGCAGGCTCTCGTAAGGACTGTAAGCATTTCCTCTCCCATAACACGCAGTTTTACCCGAAGAACTCTGCTTTAGTTGCACGTGGAACACAAGCAGCATTTCTCCCACTGTGTACTCTTTGGGCTCTTCCACGAATGAACTTCTTTATGCAGGGATTCCCACGAGGAGCGAACTGCCTCCACCATGGCAGGCTGTAGCGAGGACTGTAAGCATATCCTCTACCAAATCACGCAGGTTTACCCGAAGAACTCAGCTTTAGTTGCAGGGGGAACACAAGCATCTTTTCTCCCACAGTGTACTCTTTGGGCTCTTCCACGAGTGAACTTCTATATGTAGGGTTTCCGAAGTGGCGCGAACTGCCTCAACCAAGGCAGGCTGTACCGAGGACTGTAAGCATTTCCTCTTCCAAAACACGGCAGTTTTACCACAGAATTCTGCTTTAGTTGCAGGTGGAACACAAGCAGCATTTCTCCCACTGTGTACTCTTTGGGCTCTTCCACGAATGAACTTCTTTATGCAGGGATTCCCACGTGCAGCGAACTGCCTCCACCATGGCAGGCTGCAGCGAATACTGTAAGCATTTCCTCTCCCAAAACACGCAGTTTTACACGAAGAACTCTGCTTTAGTTGCAGGGGGAACACCATCAGCTTTCCTCCCACAGTGTACACAATGGGCACTTCCCCTAATGAACTTGTTCTATAAGAATGGTTTCCTACGTGGAGCGAACTGCCTCGGCCATGGTAGGCACTACTGTGGTCTCTAAGGATTTCCTCTCTGAAAACACGGCACTTTTACCCGAGGAACTCTGCTTTAGTTGCAGGTGGAACACAAGCTGCATTTGTCCCACACTTTATACAAAGGGCCCTCCCCGAAGGAGTCTTCAATATGCAGGGTGTCCCACGTGCAGTGAACTGCCTCAACGAAGGCAGGCTCTCGTAAGGACTGTAAGCATTTCCACTATCAATACACGCAGTTTTGCCCGAAGAATTCTCCTTTAGTTGCAGGTGGAACACAAGCAGCTTTTCTCCCACAGTGTACCCAATGAGCCTTTGCCCGAAAGAATATCTACACTCAAGGGGTCCCGCGTGGAGTGAAATGCCTAAAGCAAGGCAGGCTCTAGTGAGGCCTCTAAGCATTTCCTCTCCAAAAACACGGCAGTTTTACCCAAGGAACTCTGCGTTAGTTGCAGGTGGAACACAAGCAGCATTACTCCCAGTGTGTAATCTTTGGGCTCTTCCACGAATGAATTTCTTTATGCAGGGATTCCCACGTGGATCGAACTGCCTCAACCGTGGCAGGCTGTAGCGAGGACTGTAAGCATATCCTATCCCAAAACACGCAGTTTTAACGGTAGAACTCTGCTTTAGTTGCAGGGGTAACACAAGCAGCTTTTCTCCCACTGTGTACTCTTTGGGCTCTTCCAAGAATGAACTTCTATATGCAGGGTTTCCGACGTGGAGCGAACTGCCTCCACCAAGGCAGGCTGTAGCGAGGACTGTAAGCATGTCCTCTACCAAATCACGCAGGTTTACCCGAAGAACTCTGCTTTAGTTGCAGGGGGAACACAAGCATCTTTTCTCCCACAGTGTACTCGATGGGCACTTCCCCTAATGAACTTGTTCTATAAGAATGGTTTCCCACGTGGAGCGAACTGCCTCAGCCATGGCAGGCACTACTGTGGTCTCTAAGGATTTCCTCTCTGAAAACACGGCACTTTTACCCGAAGAACTCTGCTTTAGTTGCAGGTGGAACACAAGCTGCATTTGTCCCACACTTTATACAAAGGGCCCTTCCCCGAATGAATCCTCAATATGCAGGGTGTCCCACGTGCAGCGAACTGCCTCAATGAAGGCAGGCTCTCGTAAGGACTGTAAGCATTTCCTCTCCCATAACACGCAGTTTTACCCGAAGAACTCTGCTTTAGTTGCACGTGGAACACAAGCAGCATTTCTCCCACTGTGTACTCTTTGGGCTCTTCCACGAATGAACTTCTTTATGCAGGGATTCCCACGAGGAGCGAACTGCCTCCACCATGGCAGGCTGTAGCGAGGACTGTAAGCATATCCTCTACCAAATCACGCAGGTTTACCCGAAGAACTCAGCTTTAGTTGCAGGGGGAACACAAGCATCTTTTCTCCCGCAGTGTACTCTTTGGGCTCTTCCACGAGTGAACTTCTATATGTAGGGTTTCCGAAGTGGCGCAAACTGCCTCAACCAAGGCAGGGTGTACCGAGGACTGTAAGCATTTCCTCTTCCAAAACACGGCAGTTTTACCACAGAATTCTGCTTTAGTTGCAGGTGGAACACAAGCAGCATTTCTCCCACTGTGTACTCTTTGGGCTCTTCCACGAATGAACTTCTTTATGCAGGGATTCCCACGTGCAGCGAACTGCCTCAACCAAGGCAGGCTGCAGCGAATACTGTAAGCATTTCCTCTCCCAAAACACGCAGTTTTACACGAAGAACTCTGCTTTAGTTGCAGGGGGAACACCATCAGCTTTCCTCCCACAGTGTACACAATGGGCACTTCCCCTAATGAACTTGTTCTATAAGAATGGTTTCCTACGTGGAGCGAACTGCCTCAGCCATGGTAGGCACTACTGTGGTCTCTAAGGATTTCCTCTCTGAAAACACGGCACTTTTACCCGAGGAACTCTGCTTTAGTTGCAGGTGGAACACAAGCTGCATTTATCCCACACTTTATACAAAGGGCCCTCCCCGAAGGAGTCTTCAATATGCAGGGTGTCCCACGTGCAGTGAACTGCCTCAACGAAGGCAGGCTCTCGTAAGGACTGTAAGCATTTCCACTATCAATTCACGCAGTTTTGCCCGAAGAATTCTCCTTTAGTTGCAGGTGGAACACAAGCAGCTTTTCTCCCACAGTGTACCCAATGAGCCTTTGCCCGAAAGAATATCTACACTCAAGGGGTCCCGCGTGGAGTGAAACGCCTAAAGCAAGGCAGGCTCTAGTGAGGCCTCTAAGCATTTCCTCTCCGAAAACACGGCAGTTTTACCCAAGGAACTCTGCGTTAGTTGCAGGTGGAACACAAGCAGCATTACTCCCAGTGTGTAATCTTTGGGCTCTTCCACGAATGAATTTCTTTATGCAGGGATTCCCACGTGGTTCGAACTGCCTCAACCTTGGCAGGCTGTAGCGAGGACTGTAAGCATATCCTATCCCAAAACACGCAGTTTTAACGGTAGAACTCTGCTTTAGTTGCAGGGGTAACACAAGCAGCTTTTCTCCCACTGTGTACTCTTTGGGCTCTTCCAAGAATGAACTTCTATATGCAGGGTTTCCGACGTGGAGCGAACTGCCTCAACCAAGGCAGGCTGTAGCGAGGACTGTAAGCATGTCCTCTACCAAATCACGCAGGTTTACCCGAAGAACTCTGCTTTAGTTGCAGGGGGAACACAAGCATCTTTTCTCCCACAGTGTACTCGATGGGCACTTCCCCTAATGAACTTGTTCTATAAGAATGGTTTCCCACGTGGAGCGAACTGCCTGAGCCATGGCAGGCACTACTGTGGTCTCTAAGGATTTCCTCTCTGAAAACACGGCACTTTTACCCGAAGAACTCTGCTTTAGTTGCAGGTGGAACACAAGCTGCATTTGTCCCACACTTTATACAAAGGGCCCTTCCCCGAATGAATCCTCAATATGCAGGGTGTCCCACGTGCAGCGAACTGCCCCAATGAAGGCAAGTTCTCGTAAGGAGTGTAAGCATTTCCTCTCCCATAACACACAGTTTTACCCGAAGAACTCGGCTTTAGTTGCACGTGGAACATAAGCAGCATTTCTCCCACTGTGTACTCTTTGGTTTCTTCACGAATGAACTTGTATATGCAGGGTTTCCCACGTGGAGCGAACTGCCTCAACCATGGCAGGCTGTAGCGAGGACTGTAAGCATATCCTCTCCCAAACCACGCAGTTTTAACGGTAGAACTCTGCTTTAGTTGCAGGGGTAAAACAAGCAGCTTTTCTCCCACTGTGTACTCTTTGGGCTCTTCCACGAATGAACTTCTATATGCAGGGTTTCCAACGTGGAGGGAACTGCCTCAACCAAGGCAGGCTGTACCGAGGACTGTAAGCATTTCCTCTTCCAAAACACGGCAGTTTTACCACAGAATTCTGCTTTAGTTGCAGGTGGAACACAAGCAGCATTTCTCCCACTGTGTACTCTTTGGGCTCTTCCACGAATGAACTTCTTTATGCAGGGATTCCCACGTGCAGCGAACTGCCTCAACCAAGGCAGGCTGCAGCGAATACTGTAAGCATTTCCTCTCCCAAAACACGCAGTTTTACACGAAGAACTCTGCTTTAGTTGCAGGGGGAACACCATCAGCTTTCCTCCCACAGTGTACACAATGGGCACTTCCCCTAATGAACTTGTTCTATAAGAATGGTTTCCTACGTGGAGCGAACTGCCTCAGCCATGGTAGGCACTACTGTGGTCTCTAAGGATTTCCTCTCTGAAAACACGGCACTTTTACCCGAGGAACTCTGCTTTAGTTGCAGGTGGAACACAAGCTGCATTTATCCCACACTTTATACAAAGGGCCCTCCCCGAAGGAGTCTTCAATATGCAGGGTGTCCCACGTGCAGTGAACTGCCTCAACGAAGGCAGGCTCTCGTAAGGACTGTAAGCATTTCCACTATCAATTCACGCAGTTTTGCCCGAAGAATTCTCCTTTAGTTGCAGGTGGAACACAAGCAGCTTTTCTCCCACAGTGTACCCAATGAGCCTTTGCCCGAAAGAATATCTACACTCAAGGGGTCCCGCGTGGAGTGAAACGCCTAAAGCAAGGCAGGCTCTAGTGAGGCCTCTAAGCATTTCCTCTCCGAAAACACGGCAGTTTTACCCAAGGAACTCTGCGTTAGTTGCAGGTGGAACACAAGCAGCATTACTCCCAGTGTGTAATCTTTGGGCTCTTCCACGAATGAATTTCTTTATGCAGGGATTCCCACGTGGTTCGAAATGCCTCAACCGTGGCAGGCTGTAGTGAGGAATGTAAGCATATCCTATCCCAAAACACGCAGTTTTAACGGTAGAACTCTGCTTTAGTTGCAGGGGTAACACAAGCAGCTTTTCTCCCACTGTGTACTCTTTGGGCTCTTCCAAGAATGAACTTCTATATGCAGGGTTTCCGACGTGGAGCGAACTGCCTCAACCAAGGCAGGCTGTAGCGAGGACTGTAAGCATGTCCTCTACCAAATCACGCAGGTTTACCCGAAGAACTCTGCTTTAGTTGCAGGGGGAACACAAGCATCTTTTCTCCCACAGTGTACTCGATGGGCACTTCCCCTAATGAACTTGTTCTATAAGAATGGTTTCCCACGTGGAGCGAACTGCCTGAGCCATGGCAGGCACTACTGTGGTCTCTAAGGATTTCCTCTCTGAAAACACGGCACTTTTACCCGAAGAACTCTGCTTTAGTTGCAGGTGGAACACAAGCTGCATTTGTCCCACACTTTATACAAAGGGCCCTTCCCCGAATGAATCCTCAATATGCAGGGTGTCCCACGTGCAGCGAACTGCCCCAATGAAGGCAAGTTCTCGTAAGGACTGTAAGCATTTCCTCTCCCATAACACGCAGTTTTACCCGAAGAACTCGGCTTTAGTTGCACGTAGAACATAAGCAGCATTTCTCCCACTGTGTACTCTTTGGGCTCTTCCACGAATGAACTTCTTTATGCAGGGATTCCCACGAGGAGCGAACTGCCTCCACCATGGCAGGCTGTAGTGAGGACTGTAAGCATATCCTCTACCAAATCACGCAGGTTTACCCGAAGAACTCAGCTTTAGTTGCAGGGGGAACACAGCATCTTTTCTCCCACAGTGTACTCTTTGGGCTCTTCCACGAGTGAACTTCTATATGTAGGGTTTCCGAAGTGGAGCGAACTGCCTCAACCAAGGCAGGCTGTACCGAGGACTGTAAGCATTTCCTCTTCCAAAACACGGCAGTTTTACCACAGAATTCTGCTTTAGTTGCAGGTGGAACACAAGCAGCATTTCTCCCACTGTGTACTCTTTGGGCTCTTCCACGAATGAACTTCTTTATGCAGGGATTCCCACGTGCAGCGAACTGCCTCAACCAAGGCAGGCTGCAGCGAATACTGTAAGCATTTCCTCTCCCAAAACACGCAGTTTTACACGAAGAACTCTGCTTTAGTTGCAGGGGGAACACCATCAGCTTTCCTCCCACA
Organism: Mesoplodon densirostris; assembly: GCF_025265405.1. Classification (NCBI taxonomy): domain Eukaryota; kingdom Metazoa; phylum Chordata; class Mammalia; order Artiodactyla; family Ziphiidae; genus Mesoplodon; species Mesoplodon densirostris. The sequence continues at coordinate 86,014,458 of NC_082667.1, read as the reverse complement.
GTGTACACAATGGGCACTTCCCCTAATGAACTTGTTCTATAAGAATGGTTTCCTACGTGGAGCGAACTGCCTCAGCCATGGTAGGCACTACTGTGGTCTCTAAGGATTTCCTCTCTGAAAACACGGCACTTTTACCCGAGGAACTCTGCTTTAGTTGCAGGTGGAACACAAGCTGCATTTGTCCCACACTTTATACAAAGGGCCCTCCCCGAAGGAGTCTTCAATATGCAGGGTGTCCCACGTGCAGTGAACTGCCTCAACGAAGGCAGGCTCTCGTAAGGACTGTAAGCATTTCCACTATCAATACACGCAGTTTTGCCCGAAGAATTCTCCTTTAGTTGCAGGTGGAACACAAGCAGCTTTTCTCCCACAGTGTACCCAATGAGCCATTGCCCGAAAGAATATCTACACTCAAGGGGTCCCACGTGGAGTGAAATGCCTAAAGCAAGGCAGGCTCTAGTGAGGCCTCTTAGCATTTCCTCTCCAAAAACACGGCAGTTTTACCCAAGGAACTCTGCGTTAGTTACAGGTGGAACACAGGCAGCATTACTCCCAGTGTGTAATCTTTGGGCTCTTCCACGAATGAATTTCTTTATGCAGGGATTCCCACGTGGAGCGAACTGCCTCAACCAAGGCAGGCTGTAGCGAGGACTGTAAGCATGTCCTCTACCAAATCACGCAGGTTTACCCGAAGAACTCTGCTTTAGTTGCAGGGGGAACACAAGCATCTTTTCTGCCACAGTGTACTCGATGGGCACTTCCCCTAATGAACTTGTTCTATAAGAATGGTTTCCCACGTGGAGCGAACTGCCTCAGCCATGGCAGGCACTACTGTGGTCTCTAAGGATTTCCTCTCTGAAAACACGGCACTTTTACCCGAAGAACTCTGCTTTAGTTGCAGGTGGAACACAAGCTGCATTTGTCCCACACTTTATACAAAGGGCCCTTCCCCGAATGAATCCTCAATATGCAGGGTGTCCCACGTGCAGCGAACTGCCTCAATGAAGGCAGGCTCTCGTAAGGACTGTAAGCATTTCCTCTCCCATAACACGGAGTTTTACCCGAAGAACTCTGCTTTAGTTGCACGTGCAACATAAGCAGCATTTCTCCCACTGTGTACTCTTTGGGCTCTTCCACGAATGAACTTCTTTATGCAGGGATTCCCACCAGGAGTGAACTGCCTCCACCATGGCAGGCTGTAGTGAGGACTGTAAGCATATCCTCTACCAAATCACGCAGGTTTACCCGAAGAACTCAGCTTTAGTTGCAGGGGGAACACAAGCATCTTTTCTCCCACAGTGTACTCTTTGGGCTCTTCCACGAGTGAACTTCTATATGTAGGGTTTCCGAAGTGGAGCGAACTGCCTCAACCAAGGCAGGCTGTACCGAGGACTGTAAGCATTTCCTCTTCCAAAACACGGCAGTTTTACCACAGAATTCTGCTTTAGTTGCAGGTGGAACACAAGCAGCATTTCTCCCACTGTGTACTCTTTGGGCTCTTCCACGAATGAACTTCTTTATGCAGGGATTCCCACGTGCAGCGAACTGCCTCAACCAAGGCAGGCTGCAGCGAATACTGTAAGCATTTCCTCTCCCAAAACACGCAGTTTTACACGAAGAACTCTGCTTTAGTTGCAGGGGGAACACCATCAGCTTTCCTCCCACAGTGTACACAATGGGCACTTCCCCTAATGAACTTGTTCTATAAGAATGGTTTCCTACGTGGAGCGAACTGCCTCGGCCATGGTAGGCACTACTGTGGTCTCTAAGGATTTCCTCTCTGAAAACACGGCACTTTTACCCGAGGAACTCTGCTTTAGTTGCAGGTGGAACACAAGCTGCATTTGTCCCACACTTTATACAAAGGGCCCTCCCCGAAGGAGTCTTCAATATGCAGGGTGTCCCACGTGCAGTGAACTGCCTCAACGAAGGCAGGCTCTCGTAAGGACTGTAAGCATTTCCACTATCAATACACGCAGTTTTGCCCGAAGAATTCTCCTTTAGTTGCAGGTGGAACACAAGCAGCTTTTCTCCCACAGTGTACCCAATGAGCCTTTGCCCGAAAGAATATCTACACTCAAGGGGTCCCGCGTGGAGTGAAATGCCTAAAGCAAGGCAGGCTCTAGTGAGGCCTCTAAGCATTTCCTCTCCAAAAACACGGCAGTTTTACCCAAGGAACTCTGCGTTAGTTGCAGGTGGAACACAAGCAGCATTACTCCCAGTGTGTAATCTTTGGGCTCTTCCACGAATGAATTTCTTTATGCAGGGATTCCCACGTGGATCGAACTGCCTCAACCGTGGCAGGCTGTAGCGAGGACTGTAAGCATATCCTATCCCAAAACACGCAGTTTTAACGGTAGAACTCTGCTTTAGTTGCAGGGGTAACACAAGCAGCTTTTCTCCCACTGTGTACTCTTTGGGCTCTTCCAAGAATGAACTTCTATATGCAGGGTTTCCGACGTGGAGCGAACTGCCTCCACCAAGGCAGGCTGTAGCGAGGACTGTAAGCATGTCCTCTACCAAATCACGCAGGTTTACCCGAAGAACTCTGCTTTAGTTGCAGGGGGAACACAAGCATCTTTTCTCCCACAGTGTACTCGATGGGCACTTCCCCTAATGAACTTGTTCTATAAGAATGGTTTCCCACGTGGAGCGAACTGCTTCAGCCATGGCAGGCACTACTGTGGTCTCTAAGGATTTCCTCTCTGAAAACACGGCACTTTTACCCGAAGAACTCTGCTTTAGTTGCAGGTGGAACACAAGCTGCATTTGTCCCACACTTTATACAAAGGGCCCTTCCCCGAATGAATCCTCAATATGCAGGGTGTCCCACGTGCAGCGAACTGCCTCAATGAAGGCAGGCTCTCGTAAGGACTGTAAGCATTTCCTCTCCCATAACACGCAGTTTTACCCGAAGAACTCTGCTTTAGTTGCACGTGGAACACAAGCAGCATTTCTCCCACTGTGTACTCTTTGGGCTCTTCCACGAATGAACTTCTTTATGCAGGGATTCCCACGAGGAGCGAACTGCCTCCACCATGGCAGGCTGTAGCGAGGACTGTAAGCATATCCTCTACCAAATCACGCAGGTTTACCCGAAGAACTCAGCTTTAGTTGCAGGGGGAACACAAGCATCTTTTCTCCCGCAGTGTACTCTTTGGGCTCTTCCACGAGTGAACTTCTATATGTAGGGTTTCCGAAGTGGCGCGAACTGCCTCAACCAAGGCAGGGTGTACCGAGGACTGTAAGCATTTCCTCTTCCAAAACACGGCAGTTTTACCACAGAATTCTGCTTTAGTTGCAGGTGGAACACAAGCAGCATTTCTCCCACTGTGTACTCTTTGGGCTCTTCCACGAATGAACTTCTTTATGCAGGGATTCCCACGTGCAGCAAACTGCCTCAACCAAGGCAGGCTGCAGCGAATACTGTAAGCATTTCCTCTCCCAAAACACGCAGTTTTACACGAAGAACTCTGCTTTAGTTGCAGGGGGAACACCATCAGCTTTCCTCCCACAGTGTACACAATGGGCACTTCCCCTAATGAACTTGTTCTATAAGAATGGTTTCCTACGTGGAGCGAACTGCCTCAGCCATGGTAGGCACTACTGTGGTCTCTAAGGATTTCCTCTCTGAAAACACGGCACTTTTACCCGAGGAACTCTGCTTTAGTTGCAGGTGGAACACAAGCTGCATTTATCCCACACTTTATACAAAGGGCCCTCCCCGAAGGAGTCTTCAATATGCAGGGTGTCCCACGTGCAGTGAACTGCCTCAACGAAGGCAGGCTCTCGTAAGGACTGTAAGCATTTCCACTATCAATTCACGCAGTTTTGCCCGAAGAATTCTCCTTTAGTTGCAGGTGGAACACAAGCAGCTTTTCTCCCACAGTGTACCCAATGAGCCTTTGCCCGAAAGAATATCTACACTCAAGGGGTCCCGCGTGGAGTGAAACGCCTAAAGCAAGGCAGGCTCTAGTGAGGCCTCTAAGCATTTCCTCTCCGAAAACACGGCAGTTTTACCCAAGGAACTCTGCGTTAGTTGCAGGTGGAACACAAGCAGCATTACTCCCAGTGTGTAATCTTTGGGCTCTTCCACGAATGAATTTCTTTATGCAGGGATTCCCACGTGGTTCGAAATGCCTCAACCGTGGCAGGCTGTAGCGAGGACTGTAAGCATATCCTATCCCAAAACACGCAGTTTTAACGGTAGAACTCTGCTTTAGTTGCAGGGGTAACACAAGCAGCTTTTCTCCCACTGTGTACTCTTTGGGCTCTTCCAAGAATGAACTTCTATATGCAGGGTTTCCGACGTGGAGCGAACTGCCTCAACCAAGGCAGGCTGTAGCGAGGACTGTAAGCATGTCCTCTACCAAATCACGCAGGTTTACCCGAAGAACTCTGCTTTAGTTGCAGGGGGAACACAAGCATCTTTTCTCCCACAGTGTACTCGATGGGCACTTCCCCTAATGAACTTGTTCTATAAGAATGGTTTCCCACGTGGAGCGAACTGCCTGAGCCATGGCAGGCACTACTGTGGTCTCTAAGGATTTCCTCTCTGAAAACACGGCACTTTTACCCGAAGAACTCTGCTTTAGTTGCAGGTGGAACACAAGCTGCATTTGTCCCACACTTTATACAAAGGGCCCTTCCCCGAATGAATCCTCAATATGCAGGGTGTCCCACGTGCAGCGAACTGCCCCAATGAAGGCAAGTTCTCGTAAGGACTGTAAGCATTTCCTCTCCCATAACACGCAGTTTTACCCGAAGAACTCGGCTTTAGTTGCACGTGGAACATAAGCAGCATTTCTCCCACTGTGTACTCTTTGGGCTCTTCCACGAATGAACTTCTTTATGCAGGGATTCCCACGAGGAGCGAACTGCCTCCACCATGGCAGGCTGTAGTGAGGACTGTAAGCATATCCTCTACCAAATCACGCAGGTTTACCCAAAGAACTCAGCTTTAGTTGCAGGGGGAACACAGCATCTTTTCTCCCACAGTGTACTCTTTGGGCTCTTCCACGAGTGAACTTCTATATGTAGGGTTTCCGAAGTGGAGCGAACTGCCTCAACCAAGGCAGGCTGTACCGAGGACTGTAAGCATTTCCTCTTCCAAAACACGGCAGTTTTACCACAGAATTCTGCTTTAGTTGCAGGTGGAACACAAGCAGCATTTCTCCCACTGTGTACTCTTTGGGCTCTTCCACGAATGAACTTCTTTATGCAGGGATTCCCACGTGCAGCGAACTGCCTCAACCAAGGCAGGCTGCAGCGAATACTGTAAGCATTTCCTCTCCCAAAACACGCAGTTTTACACGAAGAACTCTGCTTTAGTTGCAGGGGGAACACCATCAGCTTTCCTCCCACAGTGTACACAATGGGCACTTCCCCTAATGAACTTGTTCTATAAGAATGGTTTCCTACGTGGAGCGAACTGCCTCAGCCATGGTAGGCACTACTGTGGTCTCTAAGGATTTCCTCTCTGAAAACACGGCACTTTTACCCGAGGAACTCTGCTTTAGTTGCAGGTGGAACACAAGCTGCATTTGTCCCACACTTTATACAAAGGGCCCTCCCCGAAGGAGTCTTCAATATGCAGGGTGTCCCACGTGCAGTGAACTGCCTCAACGAAGGCAGGCTCTCGTAAGGACTGTAAGCATTTCCACTATCAATACACGCAGTTTTGCCCGAAGAATTCTCCTTTAGTTGCAGGTGGAACACAAGCAGCTTTTCTCCCACAGTGTACCCAATGAGCCATTGCCCGAAAGAATATCTACACTCAAGGGGTCCCACGTGGAGTGAAATGCCTAAAGCAAGGCAGGCTCTAGTGAGGCCTCTTAGCATTTCCTCTCCAAAAACACGGCAGTTTTACCCAAGGAACTCTGCGTTAGTTGCAGGTGGAACACAGGCAGCATTACTCCCAGTGTGTAATCTTTGGGCTCTTCCACGAATGAATTTCTTTATGCAGGGATTCCCACGTGGAGCGAACTGCCTCAACCAAGGCAGGCTGTAGCGAGGACTGTAAGCATGTCCTCTACCAAATCACGCAGGTTTACCCGAAGAACTCTGCTTTAGTTGCAGGGGGAACACAAGCATCTTTTCTCCCACAGTGTACTCGATGGGCACTTCCCCTAATGAACTTGTTCTATAAGAATGGTTTCCCACGTGGAGCGAACTGCCTGAGCCATGGCAGGCACTACTGTGGTCTCTAAGGATTTCCTCTCTGAAAACACGGCACTTTTACCCGAAGAACTCTGCTTTAGTTGCAGGTGGAACACAAGCTGCATTTGTCCCACACTTTATACAAAGGGCCCTTCCCCGAATGAATCCTCAATATGCAGGGTGTCCCACGTGCAGCGAACTGCCTCAATGAAGGCAGGCTCTCGTAAGGACTGTAAGCATTTCCTCTCCCATAACACGCAGTTTTACCCGAAGAACTCTGCTTTAGTTGCACGTGGAACACAAGCAGCATTTCTCCCACTGTGTACTCTTTGGGCTCTTCCACGAATGAACTTCTTTATGCAGGGATTCCCACGAGGAGCGAACTGCCTCCACCATGGCAGGCTGTAGCGAGGACTGTAAGCATATCCTCTACCAAATCACGCAGGTTTACCCGAAGAACTCAGCTTTAGTTGCAGGGGGAACACAAGCATCTTTTCTCCCACAGTGTACTCTTTGGGCTCTTCCACGAGTGAACTTCTATATGTAGGGTTTCCGAAGTGGCGCGAACTGCCTCAACCAAGGCAGGCTGTACCGAGGACTGTAAGCATTTCCTCTTCCAAAACACGGCAGTTTTACCACAGAATTCTGCTTTAGTTGCAGGTGGAACACAAGCAGCATTTCTCCCACTGTGTACTCTTTGGGCTCTTCCACGAATGAACTTCTTTATGCAGGGATTCCCACGTGCAGCGAACTGCCTCCACCATGGCAGGCTGCAGCGAATACTGTAAGCATTTCCTCTCCCAAAACACGCAGTTTTACACGAAGAACTCTGCTTTAGTTGCAGGGGGAACACCATCAGCTTTCCTCCCACAGTGTACACAATGGGCACTTCCCCTAATGAACTTGTTCTATAAGAATGGTTTCCTACGTGGAGCGAACTGCCTCGGCCATGGTAGGCACTACTGTGGTCTCTAAGGATTTCCTCTCTGAAAACACGGCACTTTTACCCGAGGAACTCTGCTTTAGTTGCAGGTGGAACACAAGCTGCATTTGTCCCACACTTTATACAAAGGGCCCTCCCCGAAGGAGTCTTCAATATGCAGGGTGTCCCACGTGCAGTGAACTGCCTCAACGAAGGCAGGCTCTCGTAAGGACTGTAAGCATTTCCACTATCAATACACGCAGTTTTGCCCGAAGAATTCTCCTTTAGTTGCAGGTGGAACACAAGCAGCTTTTCTCCCACAGTGTACCCAATGAGCCTTTGCCCGAAAGAATATCTACACTCAAGGGGTCCCGCGTGGAGTGAAATGCCTAAAGCAAGGCAGGCTCTAGTGAGGCCTCTAAGCATTTCCTCTCCAAAAACACGGCAGTTTTACCCAAGGAACTCTGCGTTAGTTGCAGGTGGAACACAAGCAGCATTACTCCCAGTGTGTAATCTTTGGGCTCTTCCACGAATGAATTTCTTTATGCAGGGATTCCCACGTGGATCGAACTGCCTCAACCGTGGCAGGCTGTAGCGAGGACTGTAAGCATATCCTATCCCAAAACACGCAGTTTTAACGGTAGAACTCTGCTTTAGTTGCAGGGGTAACACAAGCAGCTTTTCTCCCACTGTGTACTCTTTGGGCTCTTCCAAGAATGAACTTCTATATGCACGGTTTCCGACGTGGAGCGAACTGCCTCCACCAAGGCAGGCTGTAGCGAGGACTGTAAGCATGTCCTCTACCAAATCACGCAGGTTTACCCGAAGAACTCTGCTTTAGTTGCAGGGGGAACACAAGCATCTTTTCTCCCACAGTGTACTCGATGGGCACTTCCCCTAATGAACTTGTTCTATAAGAATGGTTTCCCACGTGGAGCGAACTGCCTTAGCCATGGCAGGCACTACTGTGGTCTCTAAGGATTTCCTCTCTGAAAACACGGCACTTTTACCCGAAGAACTCTGCTTTAGTTGCAGGTGGAACACAAGCTGCATTTGTCCCACACTTTATACAAAGGGCCCTTCCCCGAATGAATCCTCAATATGCAGGGTGTCCCACGTGCAGCGAACTGCCTCAATGAAGGCAGGCTCTCGTAAGGACTGTAAGCATTTCCTCTCCCATAACACGCAGTTTTACCCGAAGAACTCTGCTTTAGTTGCACGTGGAACACAAGCAGCATTTCTCCCACTGTGTACTCTTTGGGCTCTTCCACGAATGAACTTCTTTATGCAGGGATTCCCACGAGGAGCGAACTGCCTCCACCATGGCAGGCTGTAGCGAGGACTGTAAGCATATCCTCTACCAAATCACGCAGGTTTACCCGAAGAACTCAGCTTTAGTTGCAGGGGGAACACAAGCATCTTTTCTCCCGCAGTGTACTCTTTGGGCTCTTCCACGAGTGAACTTCTATATGTAGGGTTTCCGAAGTGGCGCAAACTGCCTCAACCAAGGCAGGGTGTACCGAGGACTGTAAGCATTTCCTCTTCCAAAACACGGCAGTTTTACCACAGAATTCTGCTTTAGTTGCAGGTGGAACACAAGCAGCATTTCTCCCACTGTGTACTCTTTGGGCTCTTCCACGAATGAACTTCTTTATGCAGGGATTCCCACGTGCAGCGAACTGCCTCAACCAAGGCAGGCTGCAGCGAATACTGTAAGCATTTCCTCTCCCAAAACACGCAGTTTTACACGAAGAACTCTGCTTTAGTTGCAGGGGGAACACCATCAGCTTTCCTCCCACAGTGTACACAATGGGCACTTCCCCTAATGAACTTGTTCTATAAGAATGGTTTCCTACGTGGAGCGAACTGCCTCAGCCATGGTAGGCACTACTGTGGTCTCTAAGGATTTCCTCTCTGAAAACACGGCACTTTTACCCGAGGAACTCTGCTTTAGTTGCAGGTGGAACACAAGCTGCATTTATCCCACACTTTATACAAAGGGCCCTCCCCGAAGGAGTCTTCAATATGCAGGGTGTCCCACGTGCAGTGAACTGCCTCAACGAAGGCAGGCTCTCGTAAGGACTGTAAGCATTTCCACTATCAATTCACGCAGTTTTGCCCGAAGAATTCTCCTTTAGTTGCAGGTGGAACACAAGCAGCTTTTCTCCCACAGTGTACCCAATGAGCCTTTGCCCGAAAGAATATCTACACTCAAGGGGTCCCGCGTGGAGTGAAACGCCTAAAGCAAGGCAGGCTCTAGTGAGGCCTCTAAGCATTTCCTCTCCGAAAACACGGCAGTTTTACCCAAGGAACTCTGCGTTAGTTGCAGGTGGAACACAAGCAGCATTACTCCCAGTGTGTAATCTTTGGGCTCTTCCACGAATGAATTTCTTTATGCAGGGATTCCCACGTGGTTCGAACTGCCTCAACCTTGGCAGGCTGTAGCGAGGACTGTAAGCATATCCTATCCCAAAACACGCAGTTTTAACGGTAGAACTCTGCTTTAGTTGCAGGGGTAACACAAGCAGCTTTTCTCCCACTGTGTACTCTTTGGGCTCTTCCAAGAATGAACTTCTATATGCAGGGTTTCCGACGTGGAGCGAACTGCCTCAACCAAGGCAGGCTGTAGCGAGGACTGTAAGCATGTCCTCTACCAAATCACGCAGGTTTACCCGAAGAACTCTACTTTAGTTGCAGGGGGAACACAAGCATCTTTTCTCCCACAGTGTACTCGATGGGCACTTCCCCTAATGAACTTGTTCTATAAGAATGGTTTCCCACGTGGAGCGAACTGCCTGAGCCATGGCAGGCACTACTGTGGTCTCTAAGGATTTCCTCTCTGAAAACACGGCACTTTTACCCGAAGAACTCTGCTTTAGTTGCAGGTGGAACACAAGCTGCATTTGTCCCACACTTTATACAAAGGGCCCTTCCCCGAATGAATCCTCAATATGCAGGGTGTCCCACGTGCAGCGAACTGCCCCAATGAAGGCAAGTTCTCGTAAGGAGTGTAAGCATTTCCTCTCCCATAACACGCAGTTTTACCCGAAGAACTCGGCTTTAGTTGCACGTGGAACATAAGCAGCATTTCTCCCACTGTGTACTCTTTGGTTTCTTCACGAATGAACTTGTATATGCAGGGTTTCCCACGTGGAGCGAACTGCCTCAACCATGGCAGGCTGTAGCGAGGACTGTAAGCATATCCTCTCCCAAACCACGCAGTTTTAACGGTAGAACTCTGCTTTAGTTGCAGGGGTAAAACAAGCAGCTTTTCTCCCACTGTGTACTCTTTGGGCTCTTCCACGAATGAACTTCTATATGCAGGGTTTCCAACGTGGAGGGAACTGCCTCAACCAAGGCAGGCTGTACCGAGGACTGTAAGCATTTCCTCTTCCAAAACACGGCAGTTTTACCACAGAATTCTGCTTTAGTTGCAGGTGGAACACAAGCAGCATTTCTCCCACTGTGTACTCTTTGGGCTCTTCCACGAATGAACTTCTTTATGCAGGGATTCCCACGTGCAGCGAACTGCCTCAACCAAGGCAGGCTGCAGCGAATACTGTAAGCATTTCCTCTCCCAAAACACGCAGTTTTACACGAAGAACTCTGCTTTAGTTGCAGGGGGAACACCATCAGCTTTCCTCCCACAGTGTACACAATGGGCACTTCCCCTAATGAACTTGTTCTATAAGAATGGTTTCCTACGTGGAGCGAACTGCCTCAGCCATGGTAGGCACTACTGTGGTCTCTAAGGATTTCCTCTCTGAAAACACGGCACTTTTACCCGAGGAACTCTGCTTTAGTTGCAGGTGGAACACAAGCTGCATTTATCCCACACTTTATACAAAGGGCCCTCCCCGAAGGAGTCTTCAATATGCAGGGTGTCCCACGTGCAGTGAACTGCCTCAACGAAGGCAGGCTCTCGTAAGGACTGTAAGCATTTCCACTATCAATTCACGCAGTTTTGCCCGAAGAATTCTCCTTTAGTTGCAGGTGGAACACAAGCAGCTTTTCTCCCACAGTGTACCCAATGAGCCTTTGCCCGAAAGAATATCTACACTCAAGGGGTCCCGCGTGGAGTGAAACGCCTAAAGCAAGGCAGGCTCTAGTGAGGCCTCTAAGCATTTCCTCTCCGAAAACACGGCAGTTTTACCCAAGGAACTCTGCGTTAGTTGCAGGTGGAACACAAGCAGCATTACTCCCAGTGTGTAATCTTTGGGCTCTTCCACGAATGAATTTCTTTATGCAGGGATTCCCACGTGGTTCGAACTGCCTCAACCGTGGCAGGCTGTAGCGAGGACTGTAAGCATATCCTATCCCAAAACACGCAGTTTTAACGGTAGAACTCTGCTTTAGTTGCAGGGGTAACACAAGCAGCTTTTCTCCCACTGTGTACTCTTTGGGCTCTTCCAAGAATGAACTTCTATATGCAGGGTTTCCGACGTGGAGCGAACTGCCTCCACCAAGGCAGGCTGTAGCGAGGACTGTAAGCATGTCCTCTACCAAATCACGCAGGTTTACCCGAAGAACTCTGCTTTAGTTGCAGAGGGAACACAAGCATATTTTCTCCCACAGTGTACTCGATGGGCACTTCCCCTAATGAACTTGTTCTATAAGAATGGTTTCCCACGTGGAGCGAACTGCCTCAGCCATGGCAGGCACTACTGTGGTCTCTAAGGATTTCCTCTCTGAAAACACGGCACTTTTACCCGAGGAACTCTGCTTTAGTTGCAGGTGGAACACAAGCTGCATTTGTCCCACACTTTATACAAAGGGCCCTCCCCGAAGGAGTCTTCAATATGCAGGGTGTCCCACGTGCAGTGAACTGCCTCAACGAAGGCAGGCTCTCGTAAGGACTGTAAGCATTTCCACTATCAATACACGCAGTTTTGCCTGAAGAATTCTCCTTTAGTTGCAGGTGGAACACAAGCAGCTTTTCTCCCACAGTGTACCCAATGAGCCTTTGCCCGAAAGAATATCTACACTCAAGGGGTCCCACGTGGAGTGAAATGCCTAAAGCAAGGCAGGCTTTAGTGAGGCCTCTAAGCATTTCTTCTCCAAAAACACGGCAGTTTTACCCAAGGAACTCTGCGTTAGTTGCAGGTGGAACACAGGCAGCATTACTCCCAGTGTGTAATCTTTGGGCTCTTCCACGAATGAATTTCTTTATGCAGGGATTCCCACGTGGAGCGAACTGCCTCAACCAAGGCAGGCTGTAGCGAGGACTGTAAGCATGTCCTCTACCAAATCACGCAGGTTTACCCGAAGAACTCTGCTTTAGTTGCAGGGGGAACACAAGCATCTTTTCTGCCACAGTGTACTCGATGGGCACTTCCCCTAATGAACTTGTTCTATAAGAATGGTTTCCCACGTGGAGCGAACTGCCTCAGCCATGGCAGGCACTACTGTGGTCTCTAAGGATTTCCTCTCTGAAAACACGGCACTTTTACCCGAAGAACTCTGCTTTAGTTGCAGGTGGAACACAAGCTGCATTTGTCCCACACTTTATACAAAGGGCCCTTCCCCGAATGAATCCTCAATATGCAGGGTGTCCCACGTGCAGCGAACTGCCTCAATGAAGGCAGGCTCTCGTAAGGACTGTAAGCATTTCCTCTCCCATAACACGCAGTTTTACCCGAAGAGCTCTGCTTTAGTTGCACGTGCAACATAAGCAGCATTTCTCCCACTGTGTACTCTTTGGGCTCTTCCACGAATGAACTTCTTTATGCAGGGATTCCCACCAGGAGTGAACTGCCTCCACCATGGCAGGCTGTAGTGAGGACTGTAAGCATATCCTCTACCAAATCACGCAGGTTTACCCGAAGAACTCAGCTTTAGTTGCAGGGGGAACACAAGCATCTTTTCTCCCACAGTGTACTCTTTGGGCTCTTCCACGAGTGAACTTCTATATGTAGGGTTTCCGAAGTGGAGCGAACTGCCTCAACCAAGGCAGGCTGTACCGAGGACTGTAAGCATTTCCTCTTCCAAAACACGGCAGTTTTACCACAGAATTCTGCTTTAGTTGCAGGTGGAACACAAGCAGCATTACTCCCACTGTGTACTCTTTGGGCTCTTCCACGAATGAACTTCTTTATGCAGGGATTCCCACGTGCAGCGAACTGCCTCAACCAAGGCAGGCTGCAGCGAATACTGTAAGCATTTCCTCTCCCAAAACACGCAGTTTTACACGAAGAACTCTGCTTTAGTTGCAGGGGGAACACCATCAGCTTTCCTCCCACAGTGTACACAATGGGCACTTCCCCTAATGAACTTGTTCTATAAGAATGGTTTCCTACGTGGAGCGAACTGCCTCGGCCATGGTAGGCACTACTGTGGTCTCTAAGGATTTCCTCTCTGAAAACACGGCACTTTTACCCGAGGAACTCTGCTTTAGTTGCAGGTGGAACACAAGCTGCATTTGTCCCACACTTTATACAATGGGCCCTCCCCGAAGGAGTCTTCAATATGCAGGGTGTCCCACGTGCAGTGAACTGCCTCAACGAAGGCAGGCTCTCGTAAGGACTGTAAGCATTTCCACTATCAATACACGCAGTTTTGCCCGAAGAATTCTCCTTTAGTTGCAGGTGGAACACAAGCAGCTTTTCTCCCACAGTGTACCCAATGAGCCTTTGCCCGAAAGAATATCTACACTCAAGGGGTCCCGCGTGGAGTGAAATGCCTAAAGCAAGGCAGGCTCTAGTGAGGCCTCTAAGCATTTCCTCTCCGAAAACACGGCAGTTTTACCCAAGGAACTCTGCGTTAGTTGCAGGTGGAACACAAGCAGCATTACTCCCAGTGTGTAATCTTTGGGCTCTTCCACGAATGAATTTCTTTATGCAGGGATTCCCACGTGGATCGAACTGCCTCAACCGTGGCAGGCTGTAGCGAGGACTGTAAGCATATCCTATCCCAAAACACGCAGTTTTAACGGTAGAACTCTGCTTTAGTTGCAGGGGTAACACAAGCAGCTTTTCTCCCACTGTGTACTCTTTGGGCTCTTCCACGAATGAACTTCTATATGCAAGGTTTCCAACGTGGAGGGAACTGCCTCAACCAAGGCAGGCTGTAGCGAGGACTGTAAGCATTTCCTCTTCCAAAACACGGCAGTTTTACCACAGAAATCTGCTTTAGTTGCAGGTGGAACACAAGCAGCATTTCTCCCACTGTGTACTCTTTGGTCTCTTCACGAATGAACTTTTATATGCAGGGTTTCCCACGTGGAGTGAACTGCCTCAACCAAGGCAGGCTGTAGCGAATACTGTAAGCATTTCCTCTCCCAAAACACGCAGTTTTACACGAAGAACTCTGCTTCATTTGCAGGTGGAACACAAGCAGCATTTCTCCCACTGTGTACTCTTTGGTTTCTTCACGAATGAACTTGTATATGCAGGGTTTCCCACGTGGAGCGAACTGCCTCAACCATGGCAGGCTGTAGCGAGGACTGTAAGCATATCCTCTCCCAAACCACGCAGTTTTAACGGTAGAACTCTGCTTTAGTTGCAGGGGTAAAACAAGCAGCTTTTCTCCCACTGTGTACTCTTTGGGCTCTTCCACGAATGAACTTCTATATGCAGGGTTTCCAACGTGGAGGGAACTGCCTCAACCAAGGCAGGCTGTACCGAGGACTGTAAGCATTTCCTCTTCCAAAACACGGCAGTTTTACCACAGAATTCTGCTTTAGTTGCAGGTGGAACACAAGCAGCATTTCTCCCACTGTGTACTCTTTGGGCTCTTCCACGAATGAACTTCTTTATGCAGGGATTCCCACGTGCAGCGAACTGCCTCAACCAAGGCAGGCTGCAGCGAATACTGTAAGCATTTCCTCTCCCAAAACACGCAGTTTTACACGAAGAACTCTGCTTTAGTTGCAGGGGGAACACCATCAGCTTTCCTCCCACAGTGTACACAATGGGCACTTCCCCTAATGAACTTGTTCTATAAGAATGGTTTCCTACGTGGAGCGAACTGCCTCAGCCATGGTAGGCACTACTGTGGTCTCTAAGGATTTCCTCTCTGAAAACACGGCACTTTTACCCGAGGAACTCTGCTTTAGTTGCAGGTGGAACACAAGCTGCATTTGTCCCACACTTTATAAAAAGGGCCCTCCCCGAAGGAGTCTTCAATATGCAGGGTGTCCCACGTGCAGTGAACTGCCTCAACGAAGGCAGGCTCTCGTAAGGACTGTAAGCATTTCCACTATCAATACACGCAGTTTTGCCCGAAGAATTCTCCTTTAGTTGCAGGTGGAACACAAGCAGCTTTTCTCCCACAGTGTACCCAATGAGCCTTTGCCCGAAAGAATATCTACACTCAAGCGGTCCCGCGTGGAGTGAAATGCCTAAAGCAAGGCAGGCTCTAGTGAGGCCTCTAAGCATTTCCTCTCCGAAAACACGGCAGTTTTACCCAAGGAAGTCTGCGTTAGTTGCAGGTGGAACACAAGCAGCATTACTCCCAGTGTGTAATCTTTGGGCTCTTCCACGAATGAATTTCTTTATGCAGGGATTCCCACGTGGATCGAACTGCCTCAACCGTGGCAGGCTGTAGCGAGGACTGTAAGCATATCCTATCCCAAAACACGCAGTTTTAACGGTAGAACTCTGCTTTAGTTGCAGAGGGAACACAAGCATATTTTCTCCCACAGTGTACTCGATGGGCACTTCCCCTAATGAACTTGTTCTATAAGAATGGTTTCCCACGTGGAGCGAACTGCCTCAGCCATGGCAGGCACTACTGTGGTCTCTAAGGATTTCCTCTCTGAAAACACGGCACTTTTACCCGAAGAACTCTGCTTTAGTTGCAGGTGGAACACAAGCTGCATTTGTCCCACACTTTATACAAAGGGCCCTTCCCCGAATGAATCCTCAATATGCAGGGTGTCCCACGTGCAGCGAACTGCCTCAATGAAGGCAGGCTCTCGTAAGGACTGTAAGCATTTCCTCTCCCATAACACGCAGTTTTACCCGAAGAACTCTGCTTTAGTTGCAGGTGGAACACAAGCAGCATTTCTCCCACTGTGTACTCTTTGGGCTCTTCCACGAATGAACTTCTTTATGCAGGGATTCCCACGAGGAGCGAACTGCCTCCAGCATGGCTGGCTGTAGTGAGGACTGTAAGCATATCCTCTACCAAATCACGCAGGTTTACCCGAAGAACTCAGCTTTAGTTGCAGGGGGAACACAAGCATCCTTTCTCCCACAGTGTACTCTTTGGGCTCTTCCACGAGTGAACTTCTATATGTAGGGTTTCCGAAGTGGAGCGAACTGCCTCAACCAAGGCAGGCTGTACCGAGGACTGTAAGCATTTCCTCTTCCAAAACACGGCAGTTTTACCACAGAATTCTGCTTTAGTTGCAGGTGGAACACAAGCAGCCTTTCTCCCACTGTGTACTCTTTGGGCTCTTCCACGAATGAACTTCTTTATGCAGGGATTCCCACGTGGAGCGAACTGCCTCAACCAAGGCAGGCTGCAGCGAATACTGTAAGCATTTCCTCTCCCAAAACACGCAGTTTTACACGAAGAACTCTGCTTCAGTTGCAGGTGGAAAACAAGCAGCTTTTCTCCCACTGTGTACTCTTTGGTCTCTTCACGAATGAACTTGTATATGCAGGGTTTCCCACGTGGAGCGAACTGCCTCAACCATGGCAGGCTGTAGCGAGGACTGTAAGCATTTCCTCTCCCAAAACACGCAGTTTTACACGAAGAACTCTGCTTTAGTTGCAGGGGGAACACCATCAGCTTTCCTCCCACAGTGTACACAATGGGCACTTCCCCTAATGAACTTGTTCTATAAGAATGGTTTCCTACGTGGAGCGAACTGCCTCAGCCATGGTAGGCACTACTGTGGTCTCTAAGGATTTCCTCTCTGAAAACATGGCACTTTTACCCGAGGAACTCTGCTTTAGTTGCAGGTGGAACACAAGCTGCATTTGTCCCACACTTTATACAAAGGGCCCTCCCCGAAGGAGTCTTCAATATGCAGGGTGTCGCACGTGCAGTGAACTGCCTCAACGAAGGCAGGCTCTCGTTAGGACTGTAAGCATTTCCACTATCAATACACGCAGTTTTGCCCGAAGAATTCTCCTTTAGTTGCAGGTGGAACACAAGCAGCTTTTCTCCCACAGTGTACCCAATGAGCCTTTGCCCGAAAGAATATCTACACTCAAGGGGTCCCGCGTGGAGTGAAATGCCTAAAGCAAGGCAGGCTCTAGTGAGGCCTCTAAGCATTTCCTCTCCGAAAACACGGCAGTTTTACCCAAGGAACTCTGCGTTAGTTGCAGGTGGAACACAAGCAGCATTACTCCCAGTGTGTAATCTTTGGGCTCTTCCACGAATGAATTTCTTTATGCAGGGATTCCCACGTGGATCGAACTACCTCAACCGTGGAAGGCTGTAGCGAGGACTGTAAGCATATCCTATCCCAAAACACGCAGTTTTAACGGTAGAACTCTGCTTTAGTTGCAGGGGTAACACAAGCAGCTTTTCTCCCACTGTGTACTCTTTGGGCTCTTCCAAGAATGAACTTCTATATGCAGGGTTTCCGACGTGGAGCGAACTGCCTCAACCAAGGCAGGCTGTAGCGAGGACTGTAAGCATGTCCTCTACCAAATCACGCAGGTTTACCCGAAGAACTCTGCTTTAGTTGCAGGGGGAACACAAGCATCTTTTCTCCCACAGTGTACTCGATGGGCACTTCCCCTAATGAACTTGTTCTATAAGAATGGTTTCCCACGTGGAGCGAACTGCCTTAGCCATGGCAGGCACTACTGTGGTCTCTAAGGATTTCCTCTCTGAAAACACGGCACTTTTACCCGAAGAACTCTGCTTTAGTTGCAGGTGGAACACAAGCTGCATTTGTCCCACACTTTATACAAAGGGCCCTTCCCTGAATGAATCCTCAATATGCAGGGTGTCCCACGTGCAGCGAACTGCCTCAATGAAGGCAGGCTCTCGTAAGGACTGTAAGCATTTCCTCTCCCATAACACGCAGTTTTACCCGAAGAACTCTGCTTTAGTTGCACGTGGAACACAAGCAGCATTTCTCCCACTGTGTACTCTTTGGGCTCTTCCACGAATGAACTTCTTTATGCAGGGATTCCCACGAGGAGCGAACTGCCTCCACCATGGCAGGCTGTAGCGAGGACTGTAAGCATATCCTCTACCAAATCACGCAGGTTTACCCGAAGAACTCAGCTTTAGTTGCAGGGGGAACACAAGCATCTTTTCTCCCGCAGTGTACTCTTTGGGCTCTTCCACGAGTGAACTTCTATATGTAGGGTTTCCGAAGTGGCGCAAACTGCCTCAACCAAGGCAGGGTGTACCGAGGACTGTAAGCATTTCCTCTTCCAAAACACGGCAGTTTTACCACAGAATTCTGCTTTAGTTGCAGGTGGAACACAAGCAGCATTTCTCCCACTGTGTACTCTTTGGGCTCTTCCACGAATGAACTTCTTTATGCAGGGATTCCCACGTGCAGCGAACTGCCTCAACCAAGGCAGGCTGCAGCGAATACTGTAAGCATTTCCTCTCCCAAAACACGCAGTTTTACACGAAGAACTCTGCTTTAGTTGCAGGGGGAACACCATCAGCTTTCCTCCCACAGTGTACACAATGGGCACTTCCCCTAATGAACTTGTTCTATAAGAATGGTTTCCTACGTGGAGCGAACTGCCTCAGCCATGGTAGGCACTACTGTGGTCTCTAAGGATTTCCTCTCTGAAAACACGGCACTTTTACCCGAGGAACTCTGCTTTAGTTGCAGGTGGAACACAAGCTGCATTTATCCCACACTTTATACAAAGGGCCCTCCCCGAAGGAGTCTTCAATATGCAGGGTGTCCCACGTGCAGTGAACTGCCTCAACGAAGGCAGGCTCTCGTAAGGACTGTAAGCATTTCCACTATCAATTCACGCAGTTTTGCCCGAAGAATTCTCCTTTAGTTGCAGGTGGAACACAAGCAGCTTTTCTCCCACAGTGTACCCAATGAGCCTTTGCCCGAAAGAATATCTACACTCAAGGGGTCCCGCGTGGAGTGAAACGCCTAAAGCAAGGCAGGCTCTAGTGAGGCCTCTAAGCATTTCCTCTCCGAAAACACGGCAGTTTTACCCAAGGAAGTCTGCGTTAGTTGCAGGTGGAACACAAGCAGCATTACTCCCAGTGTGTAATCTTTGGGCTCTTCCACGAATGAATTTCTTTATGCAGGGATTCCCACGTGGTTCGAACTGCCTCAACCTTGGCAGGCTGTAGCGAGGACTGTAAGCATATCCTATCCCAAAACACGCAGTTTTAACGGTAGAACTCTGCTTTAGTTGCAGGGGTAACACAAGCAGCTTTTCTCCCACTGTGTACTCTTTGGGCTCTTCCAAGAATGAACTTCTATATGCAGGGTTTCCGACGTGGAGCGAACTGCCTCAACCAAGGCAGGCTGTAGCGAGGACTGTAAGCATGTCCTCTACCAAATCACGCAGGTTTACCCGAAGAACTCTACTTTAGTTGCAGGGGGAACACAAGCATCTTTTCTCCCACAGTGTACTCGATGGGCACTTCCCCTAATGAACTTGTTCTATAAGAATGGTTTCCCACGTGGAGCGAACTGCCTGAGCCATGGCAGGCACTACTGTGGTCTCTAAGGATTTCCTCTCTGAAAACACGGCACTTTTACCCGAAGAACTCTGCTTTAGTTGCAGGTGGAACACAAGCTGCATTTGTCCCACACTTTATACAAAGGGCCCTTCCCCGAATGAATCCTCAATATGCAGGGTGTCCCACGTGCAGCGAACTGCCCCAATGAAGGCAAGTTCTCGTAAGGAGTGTAAGCATTTCCTCTCCCATAACACGCAGTTTTACCCGAAGAACTCGGCTTTAGTTGCACGTGGAACATAAGCAGCATTTCTCCCACTGTGTACTCTTTGGTTTCTTCACGAATGAACTTGTATATGCAGGGTTTCCCACGTGGAGCGAACTGCCTCAACCATGGCAGGCTGTAGCGAGGACTGTAAGCATATCCTCTCCCAAACCACGCAGTTTTAACGGTAGAACTCTGCTTTAGTTGCAGGGGTAAAACAAGCAGCTTTTCTCCCACTGTGTACTCTTTGGGCTCTTCCACGAATGAACTTCTATATGCAGGGTTTCCAACGTGGAGGGAACTGCCTCAACCAAGGCAGGCTGTACCGAGGACTGTAAGCATTTCCTCTTCCAAAACACGGCAGTTTTACCACAGAATTCTGCTTTAGTTGCAGGTGGAACACAAGCAGCATTTCTCCCACTGTGTACTCTTTGGGCTCTTCCACGAATGAACTTCTTTATGCAGGGATTCCCACGTGCAGCGAACTGCCTCAACCAAGGCAGGCTGCAGCGAATACTGTAAGCATTTCCTCTCCCAAAACACGCAGTTTTACACGAAGAACTCTGCTTTAGTTGCAGGGGGAACACCATCAGCTTTCCTCCCACAGTGTACACAATGGGCACTTCCCCTAATGAACTTGTTCTATAAGAATGGTTTCCTACGTGGAGCGAACTGCCTCAGCCATGGTAGGCACTACTGTGGTCTCTAAGGATTTCCTCTCTGAAAACACGGCACTTTTACCCGAGGAACTCTGCTTTAGTTGCAGGTGGAACACAAGCTGCATTTATCCCACACTTTATACAAAGGGCCCTCCCCGAAGGAGTCTTCAATATGCAGGGTGTCCCACGTGCAGTGAACTGCCTCAACGAAGGCAGGCTCTCGTAAGGACTGTAAGCATTTCCACTATCAATTCACGCAGTTTTGCCCGAAGAATTCTCCTTTAGTTGCAGGTGGAACACAAGCAGCTTTTCTCCCACAGTGTACCCAATGAGCCTTTGCCCGAAAGAATATCTACACTCAAGGGGTCCCGCGTGGAGTGAAACGCCTAAAGCAAGGCAGGCTCTAGTGAGGCCTCTAAGCATTTCCTCTCCGAAAACACGGCAGTTTTACCCAAGGAACTCTGCGTTAGTTGCAGGTGGAACACAAGCAGCATTACTCCCAGTGTGTAATCTTTGGGCTCTTCCACGAATGAATTTCTTTATGCAGGGATTCCCACGTGGTTCGAACTGCCTCAACCGTGGCAGGCTGTAGCGAGGACTGTAAGCATATCCTATCCCAAAACACGCAGTTTTAACGGTAGAACTCTGCTTTAGTTGCAGGGGTAACACAAGCAGCTTTTCTCCCACTGTGTACTCTTTGGGCTCTTCCAAGAATGAACTTCTATATGCAGGGTTTCCGACGTGGAGCGAACTGCCTCCACCAAGGCAGGCTGTAGCGAGGACTGTAAGCATGTCCTCTACCAAATCACGCAGGTTTACCCGAAGAACTCTGCTTTAGTTGCAGAGGGAACACAAGCATATTTTCTCCCACAGTGTACTCGATGGGCACTTCCCCTAATGAACTTGTTCTATAAGAATGGTTTCCCACGTGGAGCGAACTGCCTCAGCCATGGCAGGCACTACTGTGGTCTCTAAGGATTTCCTCTCTGAAAACACGGCACTTTTACCCGAGGAACTCTGCTTTAGTTGCAGGTGGAACACAAGCTGCATTTGTCCCACACTTTATACAAAGGGCCCTCCCCGAAGGAGTCTTCAATATGCAGGGTGTCCCACGTGCAGTGAACTGCCTCAACGAAGGCAGGCTCTCGTAAGGACTGTAAGCATTTCCACTATCAATACACGCAGTTTTGCCTGAAGAATTCTCCTTTAGTTGCAGGTGGAACACAAGCAGCTTTTCTCCCACAGTGTACCCAATGAGCCTTTGCCCGAAAGAATATCTACACTCAAGGGGTCCCACGTGGAGTGAAATGCCTAAAGCAAGGCAGGCTTTAGTGAGGCCTCTAAGCATTTCTTCTCCAAAAACACGGCAGTTTTACCCAAGGAACTCTGCGTTAGTTGCAGGTGGAACACAGGCAGCATTACTCCCAGTGTGTAATCTTTGGGCTCTTCCACGAATGAATTTCTTTATGCAGGGATTCCCACGTGGAGCGAACTGCCTCAACCAAGGCAGGCTGTAGCGAGGACTGTAAGCATGTCCTCTACCAAATCACGCAGGTTTACCCGAAGAACTCTGCTTTAGTTGCAGGGGGAACACAAGCATCTTTTCTGCCACAGTGTACTCGATGGGCACTTCCCCTAATGAACTTGTTCTATAAGAATGGTTTCCCACGTGGAGCGAACTGCCTCAGCCATGGCAGGCACTACTGTGGTCTCTAAGGATTTCCTCTCTGAAAACACGGCACTTTTACCCGAAGAACTCTGCTTTAGTTGCAGGTGGAACACAAGCTGCATTTGTCCCACACTTTATACAAAGGGCCCTTCCCCGAATGAATCCTCAATATGCAGGGTGTCCCACGTGCAGCGAACTGCCTCAATGAAGGCAGGCTCTCGTAAGGACTGTAAGCATTTCCTCTCCCATAACACGCAGTTTTACCCGAAGAGCTCTGCTTTAGTTGCACGTGCAACATAAGCAGCATTTCTCCCACTGTGTACTCTTTGGGCTCTTCCACGAATGAACTTCTTTATGCAGGGATTCCCACCAGGAGTGAACTGCCTCCACCATGGCAGGCTGTAGTGAGGACTGTAAGCATATCCTCTACCAAATCACGCAGGTTTACCCGAAGAACTCAGCTTTAGTTGCAGGGGGAACACAAGCATCTTTTCTCCCACAGTGTACTCTTTGGGCTCTTCCACGAGTGAACTTCTATATGTAGGGTTTCCGAAGTGGAGCGAACTGCCTCAACCAAGGCAGGCTGTACCGAGGACTGTAAGCATTTCCTCTTCCAAAACACGGCAGTTTTACCACAGAATTCTGCTTTAGTTGCAGGTGGAACACAAGCAGCATTACTCCCACTGTGTACTCTTTGGGCTCTTCCACGAATGAACTTCTTTATGCAGGGATTCCCACGTGCAGCGAACTGCCTCAACCAAGGCAGGCTGCAGCGAATACTGTAAGCATTTCCTCTCCCAAAACACGCAGTTTTACACGAAGAACTCTGCTTTAGTTGCAGGGGGAACACCATCAGCTTTCCTCCCACAGTGTACACAATGGGCACTTCCCCTAATGAACTTGTTCTATAAGAATGGTTTCCTACGTGGAGCGAACTGCCTCGGCCATGGTAGGCACTACTGTGGTCTCTAAGGATTTCCTCTCTGAAAACACGGCACTTTTACCCGAGGAACTCTGCTTTAGTTGCAGGTGGAACACAAGCTGCATTTGTCCCACACTTTATACAATGGGCCCTCCCCGAAGGAGTCTTCAATATGCAGGGTGTCCCACGTGCAGTGAACTGCCTCAACGAAGGCAGGCTCTCGTAAGGACTGTAAGCATTTCCACTATCAATACACGCAGTTTTGCCCGAAGAATTCTCCTTTAGTTGCAGGTGGAACACAAGCAGCTTTTCTCCCACAGTGTACCCAATGAGCCTTTGCCCGAAAGAATATCTACACTCAAGGGGTCCCGCGTGGAGTGAAATGCCTAAAGCAAGGCAGGCTCTAGTGAGGCCTCTAAGCATTTCCTCTCCGAAAACACGGCAGTTTTACCCAAGGAACTCTGCGTTAGTTGCAGGTGGAACACAAGCAGCATTACTCCCAGTGTGTAATCTTTGGGCTCTTCCACGAATGAATTTCTTTATGCAGGGATTCCCACGTGGATCGAACTGCCTCAACCGTGGCAGGCTGTAGCGAGGACTGTAAGCATATCCTATCCCAAAACACGCAGTTTTAACGGTAGAACTCTGCTTTAGTTGCAGGGGTAACACAAGCAGCTTTTCTCCCACTGTGTACTCTTTGGGCTCTTCCACGAATGAACTTCTATATGCAAGGTTTCCAACGTGGAGGGAACTGCCTCAACCAAGGCAGGCTGTAGCGAGGACTGTAAGCATTTCCTCTTCCAAAACACGGCAGTTTTACCACAGAAATCTGCTTTAGTTGCAGGTGGAACACAAGCAGCATTTCTCCCACTGTGTACTCTTTGGTCTCTTCACGAATGAACTTTTATATGCAGGGTTTCCCACGTGGAGTGAACTGCCTCAACCAAGGCAGGCTGTAGCGAATACTGTAAGCATTTCCTCTCCCAAAACACGCAGTTTTACACGAAGAACTCTGCTTCATTTGCAGGTGGAACACAAGCAGCATTTCTCCCACTGTGTACTCTTTGGTTTCTTCACGAATGAACTTGTATATGCAGGGTTTCCCACGTGGAGCGAACTGCCTCAACCATGGCAGGCTGTAGCGAGGACTGTAAGCATATCCTCTCCCAAACCACGCAGTTTTAACGGTAGAACTCTGCTTTAGTTGCAGGGGTAAAACAAGCAGCTTTTCTCCCACTGTGTACTCTTTGGGCTCTTCCACGAATGAACTTCTATATGCAGGGTTTCCAACGTGGAGGGAACTGCCTCAACCAAGGCAGGCTGTACCGAGGACTGTAAGCATTTCCTCTTCCAAAACACGGCAGTTTTACCACAGAATTCTGCTTTAGTTGCAGGTGGAACACAAGCAGCATTTCTCCCACTGTGTACTCTTTGGGCTCTTCCACGAATGAACTTCTTTATGCAGGGATTCCCACGTGCAGCGAACTGCCTCAACCAAGGCAGGCTGCAGCGAATACTGTAAGCATTTCCTCTCCCAAAACACGCAGTTTTACACGAAGAACTCTGCTTTAGTTGCAGGGGGAACACCATCAGCTTTCCTCCCACAGTGTACACAATGGGCACTTCCCCTAATGAACTTGTTCTATAAGAATGGTTTCCTACGTGGAGCGAACTGCCTCAGCCATGGTAGGCACTACTGTGGTCTCTAAGGATTTCCTCTCTGAAAACACGGCACTTTTACCCGAGGAACTCTGCTTTAGTTGCAGGTGGAACACAAGCTGCATTTGTCCCACACTTTATAAAAAGGGCCCTCCCCGAAGGAGTCTTCAATATGCAGGGTGTCCCACGTGCAGTGAACTGCCTCAACGAAGGCAGGCTCTCGTAAGGACTGTAAGCATTTCCACTATCAATACACGCAGTTTTGCCCGAAGAATTCTCCTTTAGTTGCAGGTGGAACACAAGCAGCTTTTCTCCCACAGTGTACCCAATGAGCCTTTGCCCGAAAGAATATCTACACTCAAGCGGTCCCGCGTGGAGTGAAATGCCTAAAGCAAGGCAGGCTCTAGTGAGGCCTCTAAGCATTTCCTCTCCGAAAACACGGCAGTTTTACCCAAGGAAGTCTGCGTTAGTTGCAGGTGGAACACAAGCAGCATTACTCCCAGTGTGTAATCTTTGGGCTCTTCCACGAATGAATTTCTTTATGCAGGGATTCCCACGTGGATCGAACTGCCTCAACCGTGGCAGGCTGTAGCGAGGACTGTAAGCATATCCTATCCCAAAACACGCAGTTTTAACGGTAGAACTCTGCTTTAGTTGCAGAGGGAACACAAGCATATTTTCTCCCACAGTGTACTTGATGGGCACTTCCCCTAATGAACTTGTTCTATAAGAATGGTTTCCCACGTGGAGCGAACTGCCTCAGCCATGGCAGGCACTACTGTGGTCTCTAAGGATTTCCTCTCTGAAAACACGGCACTTTTACCCGAAGAACTCTGCTTTAGTTGCAGGTGGAACACAAGCTGCATTTGTCCCACACTTTATACAAAGGGCCCTTCCCCGAATGAATCCTCAATATGCAGGGTGTCCCACGTGCAGCGAACTGCCTCAATGAAGGCAGGCTCTCGTAAGGACTGTAAGCATTTCCTCTCCCATAACACGCAGTTTTACCCGAAGAACTCTGCTTTAGTTGCAGGTGGAACACAAGCAGCATTTCTCCCACTGTGTACTCTTTGGGCTCTTCCACGAATGAACTTCTTTATGCAGGGATTCCCACGAGGAGCGAACTGCCTCCAGCATGGCTGGCTGTAGTGAGGACTGTAAGCATATCCTCTACCAAATCACGCAGGTTTACCCGAAGAACTCAGCTTTAGTTGCAGGGGGAACACAAGCATCCTTTCTCCCACAGTGTACTCTTTGGGCTCTTCCACGAGTGAACTTCTATATGTAGGGTTTCCGAAGTGGAGCGAACTGCCTCAACCAAGGCAGGCTGTACCGAGGACTGTAAGCATTTCCTCTTCCAAAACACGGCAGTTTTACCACAGAATTCTGCTTTAGTTGCAGGTGGAACACAAGCAGCCTTTCTCCCACTGTGTACTCTTTGGGCTCTTCCACGAATGAACTTCTTTATGCAGGGATTCCCACGTGGAGCGAACTGCCTCAACCAAGGCAGGCTGCAGCGAATACTGTAAGCATTTCCTCTCCCAAAACACGCAGTTTTACACGAAGAACTCTGCTTCAGTTGCAGGTGGAAAACAAGCAGCTTTTCTCCCACTGTGTACTCTTTGGTCTCTTCACGAATGAACTTGTATATGCAGGGTTTCCCACGTGGAGCGAACTGCCTCAACCATGGCAGGCTGTAGCGAGGACTGTAAGCATTTCCTCTCCCAAAACACGCAGTTTTACACGAAGAACTCTGCTTTAGTTGCAGGGGGAACACCATCAGCTTTCCTCCCACAGTGTACACAATGGGCACTTCCCCTAATGAACTTGTTCTATAAGAATGGTTTCCTACGTGGAGCGAACTGCCTCAGCCATGGTAGGCACTACTGTGGTCTCTAAGGATTTCCTCTCTGAAAACATGGCACTTTTACCCGAGGAACTCTGCTTTAGTTGCAGGTGGAACACAAGCTGCATTTGTCCCACACTTTATACAAAGGGCCCTCCCCGAAGGAGTCTTCAATATGCAGGGTGTCGCACGTGCAGTGAACTGCCTCAACGAAGGCAGGCTCTCGTTAGGACTGTAAGCATTTCCACTATCAATACACGCAGTTTTGCCCGAAGAATTCTCCTTTAGTTGCAGGTGGAACACAAGCAGCTTTTCTCCCACAGTGTACCCAATGAGCCTTTGCCCGAAAGAATATCTACACTCAAGGGGTCCCGCGTGGAGTGAAATGCCTAAAGCAAGGCAGGCTCTAGTGAGGCCTCTAAGCATTTCCTCTCCGAAAACACGGCAGTTTTACCCAAGGAACTCTGCGTTAGTTGCAGGTGGAACACAAGCAGCATTACTCCCAGTGTGTAATCTTTGGGCTCTTCCACGAATGAATTTCTTTATGCAGGGATTCCCACGTGGATCGAACTACCTCAACCGTGGAAGGCTGTAGCGAGGACTGTAAGCATATCCTATCCCAAAACACGCAGTTTTAACGGTAGAACTCTGCTTTAGTTGCAGGGGTAACACAAGCAGCTTTTCTCCCACTGTGTACTCTTTGGGCTCTTCCAAGAATGAACTTCTATATGCAGGGTTTCCGACGTGGAGCGAACTGCCTCAACCAAGGCAGGCTGTAGCGAGGACTGTAAGCATGTCCTCTACCAAATCACGCAGGTTTACCCGAAGAACTCTGCTTTAGTTGCAGGGGGAACACAAGCATCTTTTCTGCCACAGTGTACTCGATGGGCACTTCCCCTAATGAACTTGTTCTATAAGAATGGTTTCCCACGTGGAGCGAACTGCCTCAGCCATGGCAGGCACTACTGTGGTCTCTAAGGATTTCCTCTCTGAAAACACGGCACTTTTACCCGAAGAACTCTGCTTTAGTTGCAGGTGGAACACAAGCTGCATTTGTCCCACACTTTATACAAAGGGCCCTTCCCCGAATGAATCCTCAATATGCAGGGTGTCCCACGTGCAGCGAACTGCCTCAATGAAGGCAGGCTCTCGTAAGGACTGTAAGCATTTCCTCTCCGATAACACGCAGTTTTACCCGAAGAACTCTGCTTTAGTTGCACGTGCAACATAAGCAGCATTTCTCCCACTGTGTACTCTTTGGGCTCTTCCACGAATGAACTTCTTTATGCAGGGATTCCCACGAGGAGCGAACTGCCTCCACCATGGCAGGCTGTAGTGAGGACTGTAAGCATATCCTCTACCAAATCACGCAGGTTTACCCGAAGAACTCAGCTTTAGTTGCAGGGGGAACACAAGCATCTTTTCTCCCACAGTGTACTCTTTGGGCTCTTCCACGAGTGAACTTCTATATGTAGGGTTTCCGAAGTGGAGCGAACTGCCTCAACCAAGGCAGGCTGTACCGAGGACTGTAAGCATTTCCTCTTCCAAAACACGGCAGTTTTACCACAGAATTCTGCTTTAGTTGCAGGTGGAACACAAGCAGCATTTCTCCCACTGTGTACTCTTTGGGCTCTTCCACGAATGAACTTCTTTATGCAGGGATTCCCACGTGCAGCGAACTGCCTCAACCAAGGCAGGCTGCAGCGAATACTGTAAGCATTTCCTCTCCCAAAACACGCAGTTTTACACGAAGAACTCTGCTTTAGTTGCAGGGGGAACACCATCAGCTTTCCTCCCACAGTGTACACAATGGGCACTTCCCCTAATGAACTTGTTCTATAAGAATGGTTTCCTACGTGGAGCGAACTGCCTCAGCCATGGTAGGCACTACTGTGGTCTCTAAGGATTTCCTCCCTGAAAACACGGCACTTTTACCCGAGGAACTCTGCTTTAGTTGCAGGTGGAACACAAGCTGCATTTGTCCCACACTTTATACAAAGGGCCCTCCCCGAAGGAGTCTTCAATATGCAGGGTGTCCCACGTGCAGTGAACTGCCTCAACGAAGGCAGGCTCTCGTAAGGACTGTAAGCATTTCCACTATCAATACACGCAGTTTTGCCCGAAGAATTCTCCTTTAGTTGCAGGTGGAACACAAGCAGCTTTTCTCCCACAGTGTACCCAATGAGCCTTTGCCCGAAAGAATATCTACACTCAAGGGGTCCCGCGTGGAGTGAAATGCCTAAAGCAAGGCAGGCTCTAGTGAGGCCTCTAAGCATTTCCTCTCCGAAAACACGGCAGTTTTACCCAAGGAACTCTGCGTTAGTTGCAGGTGGAACACAAGCAGCATTACTCCCAGTGTGTAATCTTTGGGCTCTTCCACGAATGAATTTCTTTATGCAGGGATTCCCACGTGGATCGAACTGCCTCAACCGTGGCAGGCTGTAGCGAGGACTGTAAGCATATCCTATCCCAAAACACGCAGTTTTAACGGTAGAACTCTGCTTTAGTTGCAGGGGTAACACAAGCAGCTTTTCTCCCACTGTGTACTCTTTGGGCTCTTCCACGAATGAACTTCTATATGCAAGGTTTCCAACGTGGAGGGAACTGCCTCAACCAAGGCAGGCTGTAGCGAGGACTGTAAGCATTTCCTCTTCCAAAACACGGCAGTTTTACCACAGAAATCTGCTTTAGTTGCAGGTGGAACACAAGCAGCATTTCTCCCACTGTGTACTCTTTGGTCTCTTCACGAATGAACTTTTATATGCAGGGTTTCCCACGTGGAGTGAACTGCCTCAACCAAGGCAGGCTGTAGCGAATACTGTAAGCATTTCCTCTCCCAAAACACGCAGTTTTACACGAAGAACTCTGCTTCATTTGCAGGTGGAACACAAGCAACTTTTCTCCCACTGTGTACTCTTTGGTCTCTTCACGAATGAACTTGTATATGCAGGGTTTCCCACGTGGAGCGAACTGCCTCAACCATGGCAGGCTGTAGCGAGGACTGTAAGCATATCCTCTCCCAAACCACGCAGTTTTAACGGTAGAACTCTGCTTTAGTTGCAGGGGTAAAACAAGCAGCTTTTCTCCCACTGTGTACTCTTTGGGCTCTTCCACGAATGAACTTCTATATGCAGGGTTTCCAACGTGGAGGGAACTGCCTCAACCAAGGCAGGCTGTACCGAGGACTGTAAGCATTTCCTCTTCCAAAACACGGCAGTTTTACCACAGAATTCTGCTTTAGTTGCAGGTGGAACACAAGCAGCATTTCTCCCACTGTGTACTCTTTGGGCTCTTCCACGAATGAACTTCTTTATGCAGGGATTCCCACGTGCAGCGAACTGCCTCAACCAAGGCAGGCTGCAGCGAATACTGTAAGCATTTCCTCTCCCAAAACACGCAGTTTTACACGAAGAACTCTGCTTTAGTTGCAGGGGGAACACCATCAGCTTTCCTCCCACAGTGTACACAATGGGCACTTCCCCTAATGAACTTGTTCTATAAGAATGGTTTCCTACGTGGAGCGAACTGCCTCAGCCATGGTAGGCACTACTGTGGTCTCTAAGGATTTCCTCTCTGAAAACACGGCACTTTTACCCGAGGAACTCTGCTTTAGTTGCAGGTGGAACACAAGCTGCATTTGTCCCACACTTTATACAAAGGGCCCTCCTCGAAGGAGTCTTCAATATGCAGGGTGTCGCACGTGCAGTGAACTGCCTCAACGAAGGCAGGCTCTCGTAAGGACTGTAAGCATTTCCACTATCAATACACGCAGTTTTGCCCGAAGAATTCTCCTTTAGTTGCAGGTGGAACACAAGCAGCTTTTCTCCCACAGTGTACCCAATGAGCCTTTGCCCGAAAGAATATCTACACTCAAGGGGTCCCGCGAGGAGTGAAATGCCTAAAGCAAGGCAGGCTCTAGTGAGGCCTCTAAGCATTTCCTCTCCGAAAACACGGCAGTTTTACCCAAGGAACTCTGCGTTAGTTGCAGGTGGAACACAAGCAGCATTACTCCCAGTGTGTAATCTTTGGGCTCTTCCACGAATGAATTTCTTTATGCAGGGATTCCCACGTGGATCGAACTGCCTCAACCGTGGCAGGCTGTAGCGAGGACTGTAAGCATATCCTATCCCAAAACACGCAGTTTTAACGGTAGAACTCTGCTTTAGTTGCAGGGGTAACACAAGCAGCTTTTCTCCCACTGTGTACTCTTTGGGTTCTTCCAAGAATGAACTTCTATATGCAGGGTTTCCGACGTGGAGCGAACTGCCTCAACCAAGGCAGGCTGTAGCGAGGACTGTAAGCATGTCCTCTACCAAATCACGCAGGTTTACCCGAAGAACTCTGCTTTAGTTGCAGGGGGAACACAAGCATCTTTTCTGCCACAGTGTACTCAATGGGCACTTCCCCTAATGAACTTGTTCTATAAGAATGGTTTCCCACGTGGAGCGAAGTGCCTCAGCCATGGCAGGCACTACTGTGGTCTCTAAGGATTTCCTCTCTGAAAACACGGCACTTTTACCCGAAGAACTCTGCTTTAGTTGCAGGTGGAACACAAGCTGCATTTGTCCCACACTTTATACAAAGGGCCCTTCCCCGAATGAATCCTCAATATGCAGGGTGTCCCACGTGCAGCGAACTGCCTCAATGAAGGCAGGCTCTCGTAAGGACTGTAAGCATTTCCTCTCCGATAACACGCAGTTTTACCCGAAGAACTCTGCTTTAGTTGCACGTGCAACATAAGCAGCATTTCTCCCACTGTGTACTCTTTGGGCTCTTCCACGAATGAACTTCTTTATGCAGGGATTCCCACGAGGAGCGAACTGCCTCCACCATGGCAGGCTGTAGTGAGGACTGTAAGCATATCCTCTACCAAATCACGCAGGTTTACCCGAAGAACTCAGCTTTAGTTGCAGGGGGAACACAAGCATCTTTTCTCCCACAGTGTACTCTTTGGGCTCTTCCACGAGTGAACTTCTATATGTAGGGTTTCCGAAGTGGAGCGAACTGCCTCAACCAAGGCAGGCTGTACCGAGGACTGTAAGCATTTCCTCTTCCAAAACACGGCAGTTTTACCACAGAATTCTGCTTTAGTTGCAGGTGGAACACAAGCAGCATTTCTCCCACTGTGTACTCTTTGGGCTCTTCCAGGAATGAACTTCTTTATGCAGGGATTCCCACGTGCAGCGAACTGCCTCAACCAAGGCAGGCTGCAGCGAATACTGTAAGCATTTCCTCTCCCAAAACACGCAGTTTTACACGAAGAACTCTGCTTTAGTTGCAGGGGGAACACCATCAGCTTTCCTCCCACAGTGTACACAATGGGCACTTCCCCTAATGAACTTGTTCTATAAGAATGGTTTCCTACGTGGAGCGAACTGCCTCAGCCATGGTAGGCACTACTGTGGTCTCTAAGGATTTCCTCCCTGAAAACACGGCACTTTTACCCGAGGAACTCTGCTTTAGTTGCAGGTGGAACACAAGCTGCATTTGTCCCACACTTTATACAAAGGGCCCTCCCCGAAGGAGTCTTCAATATGCAGGGTGTCCCACGTGCAGTGAACTGCCTCAACGAAGGCAGGCTCTCGTAAGGACTGTAAGCATTTCCACTATCAATACACGCAGTTTTGCCCGAAGAATTCTCCTTTAGTTGCAGGTGGAACACAAGCAGCTTTTCTCCCACAGTGTACCCAATGAGCCTTTGCCCGAAAGAATATCTACACTCAAGGGGTCCCGCGTGGAGTGAAATGCCTAAAGCAAGGCAGGCTCTAGTGAGGCCTCTAAGCATTTCCTCTCCGAAAACACGGCAGTTTTACCCAAGGAACTCTGCGTTAGTTGCAGGTGGAACACAAGCAGCATTACTCCCAGTGTGTAATCTTTGGGCTCTTCCACGAATGAATTTCTTTATGCAGGGATTCCCACGTGGATCGAACTGCCTCAACCGTGGCAGGCTGTAGCGAGGACTGTAAGCATATCCTATCCCAAAACACGCAGTTTTAACGGTAGAACTCTGCTTTAGTTGCAGGGGTAACACAAGCAGCTTTTCTCCCACTGTGTACTCTTTGGGCTCTTCCACGAATGAACTTCTATATGCAAGGTTTCCAACGTGGAGGGAACTGCCTCAACCAAGGCAGGCTGTAGCGAGGACTGTAAGCATTTCCTCTTCCAAAACACGGCAGTTTTACCACAGAAATCTGCTTTAGTTGCAGGTGGAACACAAGCAGCATTTCTCCCACTGTGTACTCTTTGGTCTCTTCACGAATGAACTTTTATATGCAGGGTTTCCCACGTGGAGTGAACTGCCTCAACCAAGGCAGGCTGTAGCGAATACTGTAAGCATTTCCTCTCCCAAAACACGCAGTTTTACACGAAGAACTCTGCTTCATTTGCAGGTGGAACACAAGCAGCATTTCTCCCACTGTGTACTCTTTGGTCTCTTCACGAATGAACTTGTATATGCAGGGTTTCCCACGTGGAGCGAACTGCCTCAACCATGGCAGGCTGTAGCGAGGACTGTAAGCATATCCTCTCCCAAACCACGCAGTTTTAACGGTAGAACTCTGCTTTAGTTGCAGGGGTAAAACAAGCAGCTTTTCTCCCACTGTGTACTCTTTGGGCTCTTCCACGAATGAACTTCTATATGCAGGGTTTCCAACGTGGAGGGAACTGCCTCAAACAAGGCAGGCTGTACCGAGGACTGTAAGCATTTCCTCTTCCAAAACACGGCAGTTTTACCACAGAATTCTGCTTTAGTTGCAGGTGGAACACAAGCAGCATTTCTCCCACTGTGTACTCTTTGGGCTCTTCCACGAATGAACTTCTTTATGCAGGGATTCCCACGTGCAGCGAACTGCCTCAACCAAGGCAGGCTGCAGCGAATACTGTAAGCATTTCCTCTCCCAAAACACGCAGTTTTACACGAAGAACTCTGCTTTAGTTGCAGGGGGAACACCATCAGCTTTCCTCCCACAGTGTACACAATGGGCACTTCCCCTAATGAACTTGTTCTATAAGAATGGTTTCCTACGTGGAGCGAACTGCCTCAGCCATGGTAGGCACTACTGTGGTCTCTAAGGATTTCCTCTCTGAAAACACGGCACTTTTACCCGAGGAACTCTGCTTTAGTTGCAGGTGGAACACAAGCTGCATTTGTCCCACACTTTATACAAAGGGCCCTCCCCGAAGGAGTCTTCAATATGCAGGGTGTCCCACGTGCAGTGAACTGCCTCAACGAAGGCAGGCTCTCGTAAGGACTGTAAGCATTTCCACTATCAATACACGCAGTTTTGCCCGAAGAATTCTCCTTTAGTTGCAGGTGGAACACAAGCAGCTTTTCTCCCACAGTGTACCCAATGAGCCTTTGCCCGAAAGAATATCTACACTCAAGGGGTCCCGCGTGGAGTGAAATGCCTAAAGCAAGGCAGGCTCTAGTGAGGCCTCTAAGCATTTCCTCTCCGAAAACACGGCAGTTTTACCCAAGGAACTCTGCGTTAGTTGCAGGTGGAACACAAGGAGCATTACTCCCAGTGTGTAATCTCTGGGCTCTTCCATGAATGAATTTCTTTATGCAGGGATTCCCAAGTGGATCGAACTGCCTCAACTGTGGCAGGCTGTAGCGAGGACTGTAAGCATATCCTATCCCAAAACACGCAGTTTGAACCGTAGAACTCTGCTTTAGTTGCAGGAGTAACACAAGCAGCTTTTCTCCCACTGTGTACTCTTTGGGCTCTTCCACGAGTGAACTTCTATATGTAGGGTTTCCGAAGTGGAGCGAACTGCCTCAACCAAGGCAGGCTGTACCGAGGACGGTAAGCATTTCCTCTTCCAAAACACGGCAGTTTTACCACAGAATTCTGCTTTAGTTGCAGGTGGAACACAAGCAGCATTTCTCCCACTGTGTACTCTTTGGGCTCTTCCACGAATGAACTTCTTTATGCAGGGATTCCCACGTGCAGCGAACTGCCTCAACCAAGGCAGGCTGCAGCGAATACTGTAAGCATTTCCTCTCCCAAAACACGCAGTTTTACACGAAGAACTCTGCTTTAGTTGCAGGGGGAACACCATCAGCTTTCCTCCCACAGTGTACACAATGGGCACTTCCCCTAATGAACTTGTTCTATAAGAATGGTTTCCTACGTGGAGCGAACTGCCTCAGCCATGGTAGGCACTACTGTGGTCTCTAAGGATTTCCTCTCTGAAAACACGGCACTTTTACCCGAGGAACTCTGCTTTAGTTGCAGCTGGACACAAACTGCATTTGTCCCACACTTTATACAAAGGGCCCTCCCGGAATGAGTCTTCAATATGCAGGGTGTCACACGTGCAGTGAACTGCCTCAACGAAGGCAGGCTCTCGTAAGGACTGTAAGCATTTTCACTATCAATACACGCAGTTTTGCCCGAAGAATTCTCCTTTAGTTGCAGGTGGAACACAAGCAGCTTTTCTCCCACAGTGTACCCAATGAGCCTTTGCCCGAAAGAATATCTATACTCAAGGGGTCCCGCGTGGAGTGAAATGCCTAAAGCAAGGCAGGCTCTAGTGAGGCATCTAAGCATTTCCTCTCCGAAAACACGGCAGTTTTACCCAAGGAACTCTGCGTTAGTTGCAGGTGGAACACAAGCAGCATTACTCCCAGTGTGTAATCTTTGGGCTCTTCCACGAATGAATTTCTTTATGCAGGGATTCCCAAGTGGATCGAACTGCCTCAACCGTGGCAGGCTGTAGCGAGGACTGTAAGCATATCCTATCCCAAAACACGCAGTTTTAACGGTAGAACTCTGCTTTAGTTGCAGGGGTAACACAAGCAGCTTTTCTCCCACTGTGTACTCTTTGGGCTCTTCCAAGAATGAACTTCTATATGCACGGTTTCCGACGTGGAGCGAACTGCCTCAACCAAGGCAGGCTGTAGCGAGGACTGTAAGCATGTCCTCTACCAAATCACGCAGGTTTACCCGAAGAACTCTGCTTTAGTTGCAGGGGGAACACAAGCATCTTTTCTCCCACAGTGTACTCGATGGGCACTTCCCCTAATGAACTTGTTCTATAAGAATGGTTTCCCACGTGGAGCGAACTGCCTCAGCCATGGCAGGCACTACTGTGGTCTCTAAGGATTTCCTCTCTGAAAACACGGCACTTTTACCCGAAGAACTCTGCTTTAGTTGCAGGTGGAACACAAGCTGCATTTGTCCCACACTTTATACAAAGGGCCCTTCCCCGAATGAATCCTCAATATGCAGGGTGTCCCACGTGCAGCGAACTGCCTCAATGAAGGCAGGCTCTCGTAAGGACTGTAAGCATTTCCTCTCCCATAACACGCAGTTCTACCCGAAGAACTCTGCTTTAGTTGCAGGTGGAACACAAGCAGCATTTCTCCCACTGTGTACTCTTTGGGCTCTTCCACGAATGAACTTCTTTATGCAGGGATTCCCACGAGGAGCGAACTGCCTCCACCATGGCAGGCTGTAGCGAGGACTGTAAGCTTATCCTCTACCAAATCAAGCAGGTTTACCCGAAGAACTCAGCTTTACTTGCAGGGGGAACACAAGCATCTTTTCTCCCACAGTGTACTCTTTGGGCTCTTCCACGAGTGAACTTCTATATGTAGGGTTTCCGAAGTGGAGCGAACTGCCTCAACCAAGGCAGGCTGCAGTGAATACTGTAAGCATTTCCTCTCCCAAAACACGCAGTTTTACACGAAGAACTCTGCTTTAGTTGCAGGGGGAACACCATCAGCTTTCCTCCCACAGTGTACACAATGGGCACTTCCCCTAATGAACTTGTTCTATAAGAATGGTTTCCTACGTGGAGCGAACTGCCTCAGCCATGGTAGGCACTACTGTGGTCTCTAAGGATTTCCTCTCTGAAAACACGGCACTTTTACCCGAGGAACTCTGCTTTAGTTGCAGGTGGAACACAAGCTGCATTTGTCCCACACTTTATACAAAGGGCCCTCCCCGAAGGAGTCTTCAATATGCAGGGTGTCCCACGTGCAGTGAACTGCCTCAACGAAGGCAGGCTCTCGTAAGGACTGTAAGCATTTCCACTATCAATACACGCAGTTTTGCCCGAAGAATTCTCCTTTAGTTGCAGGTGGAACACAAGCAGCTTTTCTCCCACAGTGTACCCAATGAGCCTTAGCCCGAAAGAATATCTACACTCAAGGGGTCCCGCGTGGAGTGAAATGCCTAAAGCAAGGCAGGCTCTAGTGAGGCCTCTAAGCATTTCCTCTCCGAAAACACGGCAGTTTTACCCAAGGAACTCTGCGTTAGTTGCAGGTGGAACACAAGCAGCATTACTCCCAGTGTGTAATCTCTGGGCTCTTCCATGAATGAATTTCTTTATGCAGGGATTCCCAAGTGGATCGAACTGCCTCAACTGTGGCAGGCTGTAGCGAGGACTGTAAGCATATCCTATCCCAAAACACGCAGTTTGAACGGTAGAACTCTGCTTTAGTTGCAGGAGTAACACAAGCAGCTTTTCTCCCACTGTGTACTCTTTGGGCTCTTCCAAGAATGAACTTCTATATGCAGGGTTTCCGACGTGGAGCGAACTGCCTCAACCAAGGCAGGCTGTAGCGAGGACTGTAAGCATGTCCTCTACCAAATCACGCAGGTTTACCCGAAGAACTCTGCTTTAGTTGCAGGGGGAACACAAGCATCTTTTCTGCCACAGTGTACTCAATGGGCACTTCCCCTAATGAACTTGTTCTATAAGAATGGTTTCCCACGTGGAGCGAACTGCCTCAGCCATGGCAGGCACTACTGTGGTCTCTAAGGATTTCCTCTCTGAAAACACGGCACTTTTACCCGAAGAACTCTGCTTTAGTTGCAGGTGGAACACAAGCTGCATTTGTCCCACACTTTATACAAAGGGCCCTTCCCCGAATGAATCCTCAATATGCAGGGTGTTCCACGTGCAGCGAACTGCCTCAATGAAGGCAGGCTCTCATAAGGACTGTAAGCATTTCCTCTCCCATAACACGCAGTTTTACCCGAAGAACTCTGCTTTAGATGCACGTGGAACATAAGCAGCATTTCTCCCACTGTGTACTCTTTGGGCTCTTCCACGAATGAACTTCTTTATGCAGGGATTCCCACGAGGAGCGAACTGCCTCCAGCATGGCAGGCTGTAGTGAGGACTGTAAGCATATCCTCTACCAAATCACGCAGGTTTACCCGAAGAACTCTGCTTTAGTTGCAGGGGGAACACAAGCACCTTTTCTCCCACAGTGTACTCTTTGGGCTCTTCCACGAGTGAACTTCTATATGTAGGGTTTCCGAAGTGGAGCGAACTGCCTCAACCAAGGCAGGCTGTAGCGAGGACTGTAAGCATTTCCTCTTCCAAAACACGGCAGTTTTACCACAGAATTCTGCTTTAGTTGCAGGTGGAACACAAGCAGCCTTTCTCCCACTGTGTACTCTTTGGGCTCTTCCACGAATGAACTTCTTTATGCAGGGCTTCCCACGTGGAGCGAACTGCCTCAACCAAGGCAGGCTGTAGCGAATACTGTAAGCATTTCCTCTCCCAAAACACGCAGTTTTACACGAAGAACTGTGCTTCAGTTGCAGGTGGAACACAAGCAGCATTTCTCCCACTGTGTACTCTCTGGTCTCTTCACGAATGAACTTGTATATGCAGGGTTTCCCACGTGGAGCGAACTGCCTCAACCATGGCAGGCTGTAGCGAGGACTGTAAGCATATCCTCTCCCAAACCACGCAGTTTTAACGGTAGAACTCTTCTTTAGTTGCAGGGGTAACACAAGCAGCTTTTCTCCCACTGTGTACTCTTTGGGCTCTTCCACGAATGAACTTCTATATGCAGGGTTTCCAACGTGGAGGGAACTGCCTCAACCAAGGCAGGCTGTAGCGAGGACTGTAAGCATTTCCTCTTCCAAAACACGGCAGTTTTACCACAGAATTCTGCTTTAGTTGCAGGTGGAACACAAGCAGCATTTCTCCCACTGTGTACTCTTTGGGCTCTTCCACGAATGAACTTCTTTATGCAGGGATTCCCACGTGCAGCGAACTGCCTCAACCAAGGCAGGCTGCAGCGAATACTGTAAGCATTTCCTCTCCCAAAACACGCAGTTTTACACGAAGAACTCTGCTTTAGTTGCAGGGGGAACACCATCAGCTTTCCTCCCACAGTGTACACAATGGGCACTTCCCCTAATGAACTTGTTCTATAAGAATGGTTTCCTACGTGGAGCGAACTGCCTCAGCCATGGTAGGCACTACTGTGGTCTCTAAGGATTTCCTCTCTGAAAACACGGCACTTTTACCCGAGGAACTCTGCTTTAGTTGCAGGTGGAACACAAGCTGCATTTGTCCCACACTTTATACAAAGGGCCCTCCCCGAAGGAGTCTTCAATATGCAGGGTGTCCCACGTGCAGTGAACTGCCTCAATGAAGGCAGGCTCTCGTAAGGCCTGTAAGCATTTCCACTATCAATACACGCAGTTTTGCCCGAAGAATTCTCCTTTAGTTGCAGGTGGAACACAAGCAGCTTTTCTCCCACAGTGTACCCAATGAGCCTTTGCCCGAAAGAATATCTACACTCAAGGGGTCCCGCGTGGAGTGAAATGCCTAAAGCAAGGCAGGCTCTAGTGAGGCCTCTAAGCATTTCCTCTCCGAAAACACGGCAGTTTTACCCAAGGAACTCTGCGTTAGTTGCAGGTGGAACACAAGCAGCATTACTCCCAGTGTGTAATCTTTGGGCTCTTCCACGAATGAATTTCTTTATGCAGGGATTCCCACGTGGATCGAACTGCCTCAACCGTGGCAGGCTGTAGCGAGGACTGTAAGCATATCCTATCCCACAACACGCAGTTTTAACGGTAGAACTCTGCTTTAGTTGCAGGGGTAACACAAGCAGCTTTTCTCCCACTGTGTACTCTTTGGGTTCTTCCAAGAATGAACTTCTATATGCAGGGTTTCCGACGTGGAGCGAACTGCCTCAACCAAGGCAGGCTGTAGCGAGGACTGTAAGCATGTCCTCTACCAAATCACGCAGGTTTACCCGAAGAACTCTGCTTTAGTTGCAGGGGGAACACAAGCATCTTTTCTCCCACAGTGTACTCGATGGGCACTTCCCCTAATGAACTTGTTCTATAAGAATGGTTTCCCACGTGGAGCGAACTGCCTCAGCCATGGCAGGCACTACTGTGGTCTCTAAGGATTTCCTCTCTGAAAACACGGCACTTTTACCCGAAGAACTCTGCTTTAGTTGCAGGTGGAACACAAGCTGCATTTGTCCCACACTTTATACAAAGGGCCCTTCCCCGAATGAATCCTCAATATGCAGGGTGTCCCACGTGCAGCGAACTGCCTCAATGAAGGCAGGCTCTCGTAAGGACTGTAAGCATTTCCTCTCCCATAACACGCAGTTTTACCCGAAGAACTCTGCTTTAGTTGCACGTGGAACACAAGCAGCATTTCTCCCACTGTGTACTCTTTGGGCTCTTCCACGAATGAACTTCTTTATGCAGGGATTCCCACCAGGAGCGAACCGCCTCCAGCATGGCAGGCTGTAGTGAGGCCTCTAAGCATTTCCTCTCCGAAAACACGGCAGTTTTACCCAAGGAACTATGCGTTAGTTGCAGGTGGAACATAAGCAGCATTTCTCCCACTGTGTACTCTTTGGCCTCTTCCACGAATGAACTTCTTTATGCAGGGATTCCCACGAGGAGCGAACTGCCTCCAGCATGGCAGGCTGTAGTGAGGACTGTAAGCATATCCTCTACCAAATCACGCAGGTTTACCCGAAGAACTCTGCTTTAGTTGCAGGGGGAACACAAGCACCTTTTCTCCCACAGTGTACTCTTTGGGCTCTTCCACGAGTGAACTTCTATATGTAGGGTTTCCGAAGTGGAGCGAACTGCCTCCACCAAGGCAGGCTGTAGCGCGGACTGTAAGCATTTCCTCTTCCAAAACACGGCAGTTTTACCACAGAATTCTGCTTTAGTTGCAGGTGGAACACAAGCAGCCTTTCTCCCACTGTGTACTCTTTGGGCTCTTCCACGAATGAACTTCTTTATGCAGGGCTTCCCACGTGGAGCGAACTGCCTCAACCAAGGCAGGCTGTAGCGAATACTGTAAGCATTTCCTCTCCCAAAACACGCAGTTTTACACGAAGAACTGTGCTTCAGTTGCAGGTGGAACACAAGCAGCATTTCTCCCACTGTGTACTCTCTGGTCTCTTCACGAATGAACTTGTATATGCAGGGTTTCCCACGTGGAGCGAACTGCCTCAACCATGGCAGGCTGTAGCGAGGACTGTAAGCATATCCTCTCCCAAACCACGCAGTTTTAACGGTAGAACTCTTCTTTAGTTGCAGGGGTAACACAAGCAGCTTTTCTCCCACTGTGTACTCTTTGGGCTCTTCCACGAATGAACTTCTATATGCAGGGTTTCCAACGTGGAGGGAACTGCCTCAACCAAGGCAGGCTGTAGCGAGGACTGTAAGCATTTCCTCTTCCAAAACACGGCAGTTTTACCACAGAATTCTGCTTTAGTTGCAGGTGGAACACAAGCAGCATTTCTCCCACTGTGTACTCTTTGGGCTCTTCCACGAATGAACTTCTTTATGCAGGGTTTCCCACGTGCAGCGAACTGCCTCAACCAAGGCAGGCTGCAGCGAATACTGTAAGCATTTCCTCTCCCAAAACACGCAGTTTTACACGAAGAACTCTGCTTTAGTTGCAGGGGGAACACCATCAGCTTTCCTCCCACAGTGTACACAATGGGCACTTCCCCTAATGAACTTGTTCTATAAGAATGGTTTCCTACGTGGAGCGAACTGCCTCAGCCATGGTAGGCACTACTGTGGTCTCTAAGGATTTCCTCTCTGAAAACACGGCACTTTTACCTGAGGAACTCTGCTTTAGTTGCAGGTGGAACACAAGCTGCATTTGTCCCACACTTTATACAAAGGGCCCTCCCCGAAGGAGTC
Organism: Mesoplodon densirostris; assembly: GCF_025265405.1. Lineage (NCBI taxonomy): Eukaryota > Metazoa > Chordata > Mammalia > Artiodactyla > Ziphiidae > Mesoplodon > Mesoplodon densirostris. The sequence continues at coordinate 85,972,833 of NC_082667.1, read as the reverse complement.
TTCAATATGCAGGGTGTCCCACGTGCAGTGAACTGCCTCAATGAAGGCAGGCTCTCGTAAGGACTGTAAGCATTTCCACTATCAATACACGCAGTTTTGCCCGAAGAATTCTCCTTTAGTTGCAGGTGGAACACAAGCAGCTTTTCTCCCACAGTGTACACAATGAGCCTTTGCCCGAAAGAATATCTACACTCAAGGGGTCCCGCGTGGAGTGAAATGCCTAAAGCAAGGCAGGCTCTAGTGAGGCCTCTAAGCATTTCCTCTCCGAAAACACGGCAGTTTTACCCAAGGAACTCTGCGTTAGTTGCAGGTGGAACACAAGCAGCATTACTCCCAGTGTGTAATCTTTGGGCTCTTCCACGAATGAATTTCTTTATGCAGGGATTCCCACGTGGATCGAACTGCCTCAACCGTGGCAGGCTGTAGCGAGGACTGTAAGCATATCCTATCCCAAAACACGCAGTTTTAACGGTAGAACTCTGCTTTAGTTGCAGGGGTAACACAAGCAGCTTTTCTCCCACTGTGTACTCTTTGGGTTCTTCCAAGAATGAACTTCTATATGCAGGGTTTCCGACGTGGAGCGAACTGCCTCAACCAAGGCAGGCTGTAGCGAGGACTGTAAGCATGTCCTCTACCAAATCACGCAGGTTTACTCGAAGAACTCTGCTTTAGTTGCAGGGGGAACACAAGCATCTTTTCTCCCACAGTGTACTCGATGGGCACTTCCCCTAATGAACTTGTTCTATAAGAATGGTTTCCCACGTGGAGCGAACTGCCTCAGCCATGGCAGGCACTACTGTGGTCTCTAAGGATTTCCTCTCTGAAAACACGGCACTTTTACCCGAAGAACTCTGCTTTAGTTGCAGGTGGAACACAAGCTGCATTTGTCCCACACTTTATACAAAGGGCCCTTCCCCGAATGAATCCTCAATATGCAGGGTGTCCCACGTGCAGCGAACTGCCTCAATGAAGGCAGGCTCTCGTAAGGACTGTAAGCATTTCCTCTCCCATAACACGCAGTTTTACCCGAAGAACTCTGCTTTAGTTGCACGTGGAACACAAGCAGCATTTCTCCCACTGTGTACTCTTTGGCCTCTTCCACGAATGAACTTCTTTATGCAGGGATTCCCACCAGGAGCGAACTGCCTCCAGCATGGCAGGCTGTAGTGAGGACTGTAAGCATATCCTCTACCAAATCACGCAGGTTTACCCGAAGAACTCAGCTTTAGTTGCAGGGGGAACACAAGCATCCTTTCTCCCACAGTGTACTCTTTGGGCTCTTCCACGAGTGAACTTCTATATGTAGGGTTTCCGAAGTGGAGCGAACTGCCTCAACCAAGGCAGGCTGTACCGAGGACTGTAAGCATTTCCTCTTCCAAAACACGGCAGTTTTACCACAGAATTCTGCTTTAGTTGCAGGTGGAACACAAGCAGCCTTTCTCCCACTGTGTACTCTTTGGGCTCTTCCACGAATGAACTTCTTTATGCAGGGATTTCCACGTGGAGCGAACTGCCTCAACCAAGGCAGGCTGTAGCGAGGACTGTACGCATTTCCTCTTCCAAAACACGGCAGTTTTACCACAGAATTCTGCTTTAGTTGCAGGTGGAACACAAGCAGCATTTCTCCCACTGTGTACTCTTTGGGCTCTTCCACGAATGAACTTCTTTATGCAGGGATTCCCACGTGCAGCGAACTGCCTCAACCAAGGCAGGCTGCAGCGAATACTGTAAGCATTTCCTCTCCCAAAACACACAGTTTTACACGAAGAACTCTGCTTTAGTTGCAGGGGGAACACCATCAGCTTTCCTCCCACAGTGTACACAATGGGCACTTCCCCTAATGAACTTGTTCTATAAGAATGGTTTCCCCCTCCCGCCCGGCCTGAGTGAGCCAGAGTCCCCGAAGAGGCTGCTCCTTTGACCCTGTCGTGTCTGAGCGAGGAACGGACGCCCTCCGGCGACCTGCGCGCAGAGGCAGGGCCAAGTCCAAAGCTGAGACCCAGGAGCTGTGAGAACAAAGAAGAGAAAGGGAAACCTCTCCCAGCAGCCTCAGAGGCAGCGGATTAAAGCTCCACAATCAACTTCATGTACCCTGCATCTGTGGAATACATGAATAGACAACAAGTCATCCCAAATTGAGGAGCCAGGAGTCAGTGCTGTGCCTCTGAGGTGGGAGAGCCAACTTCAGGACACTGGTCCACAAGAGACCTCCCAGCTCCACATAATATCAAACGGCGAAAATCTTCCAGAGATCTCCATCTCAACACCAGCACCCAGCTTCACTCAACGACCAGCAAGCTACAGTGCTGGACACCCTATGCCAAACAACTAGCAAGACAGGAACACAACACCACCCATTAGCAGAGAGGCTGCCTCAAATCATAAAAAGTCCGCAAACACCCCAAAACACACCATCAGACGTGGACCTGCCCACCAGAAAGACAAGATCCAGCCTCATCCACCAGAACACAGGCAGTAGTCCCCTCCACCAAGAAGCCTACACAACCCACTAAACGAACCTTAGCCACTGGGGACAGACACCAAAAACAACGGGAACTACGAACCTGCAGCCTGCAAAGAGGAGACCCCAAACACAGTAACATAAGCAAAATGAGAAGACAGAAAAACACACAGCAGGAGAAGGAGCAAGATAAAAACCCACCAGACCTAACAAATGAAGAGGTAATAGGCAGTCTATCTGAAAAAGAATTCAGAATAATGATGGTAAAGATGATCCAAAATCTTGGAAATAGAATAGACAAAATGCAAGAAACAGTTAACAAGGAGCTAGAAGAACTAAAGACGAATCAAGCATCAATTAAAAACACAATAAATGAAATAAAAAATACTCTAGATGGGATCAATAGCAGAATAACTGAGGCAGAAGAACGGATAAGTGAGGTGGAAGATAAAATAGTGGAAATAACTGCTGCACAGCAAAATAAAGAAAAAAGAATGAAAAGAACAGAGGACAGTCTCAGAGACCTCTGGGACAACATTAAACGCACCAACATTCGAATTATAGGGGTTCCAGAAGAAGAAGAGAAAAAGAAAGGGACTGAGAAAATATTTGAAGAGATTATAGTTGAAAACTTCCCTAATATGGGAAAGGAAATAGTTAATCAAGTCCAGGAGGCACAGAGAGTCCCATACAGAATAAATACAAGGAGAAATACACCAAGACACATATTAATCAAACTGTCAAAAATTAAACACAAAGAAATCATATTAAAAGCAGCAAGGGAAAAACAACAAATAACACACAAGGGAATCCCCATCAGGATAACAGCTGATCTCTCAGCAGAAACTCTACAAGCCAGAAGGGAGTGGCAGGACATACTTAAAGTGCTGAAGGAGAAAAACCTGCAACCAAGATTACTCTACCCAGCAAGGATCTCATTCAGATTTGATGGAGAAATTAAAACCTTTACAGACAAGCAAAAGCTGAGAGAGTTCAGCACCACCAAACCAGCTTTACAACAAATGCTAAAGGAACTTCTCTAGGCAAGAAACACAACAGAAGGAAAAGAACTACAATAATGAACCCAAAACAATTAAGAAAATGGGAATAGGAACATACATATCAATAATTACCTTAAATGTAAATGGACTAAATGCTCCCACCAAAAGACACAGACTGGCTGAATGGATACAAAAACAAGACCCATATATATGCTGTCTACAAGAGACCCACTTCAGACCTAGAGATACATACAGACTGAAAGTAAGGGGATGGAAAAAGATATTCCATGCAAATGGAAACCAAAAGAAAGCTGGAGTAGCAATTCTCATATCAGACAAAATAGACTTTAAAATAAAGACTACTAGAAGAGACAAAGAAGGACACTACATAATGATCAAGGGATCAATCCAAGAAGAAGATATAACAATTGTAAATATTTATGCACCCAACATAGGAGCACCTCAATACATAAGGGAAATATTAACAGCCATAAAAGGAGAAATCGACAGTAACACAATCATAGTAGGGGACTTTAACACCCCACTTTCACCAATGGACAGGTCATCCAAAATGAAAATAAATAAGGAAACACAAGCTTTAAATGATACATTAAACAAGATGGACTTAATTGATATTTATAGGACATTCCATCCAAAAACAACAGAATACACATTTTTCTCAAGTGCTCATGGAACATTCTCCAGGATAGATCATATCTTGGGTCACAAATCAAGCCTTGGTAAATTTAAGAAAATTGAAATTGTATCAAGTATCTTTTCCGACCACAATGCTATGAGACTAGATATCAATTACAGGAAAAGAGCTGTAAAACATACAAACACATGGAGGCTAAACAATACACTACTTAATAACGAAGTGATCACTGAAGAAATCAAAGAGGAAATTAAAAAATACCTAGAAACAAATGACAATGGAGACACGTCGACCCAAAACCTATGGGATGCAGCAAAAGCAGTTAAGAGGGAAGTTTATGGCAATACAATCCCACCTTAAGAAACAGGAAATATCTCGAATAAACAACCTAACCTTGCACCTAAAGCAATTAGAGAAAGAAGAACAAAAACATCCCAAAGTTAGCAGAAGGAAAGAAATCATAAAAATCAGATCAGAAATAAATGAAAAAGAAATGAAGGAAACGATAGCAAAGATCAATAAAACTAAAAGCTGGTTCTTTGAGAAGATAAACAAAATTGATAAACCATTAGCCAGACTCATCAAGAAAAAAAGGGAGAAGACTCAAATCAATAGAATTAGAAATGAAAAAGGAGAAGTAACAACTGACACTGCAGAAATACAAAAGATCATGAGAGATTACTATAAGCAACTCTATGCCAATAAAATGGACAACCTGGAAGAAATGGACAAATTCTTAGAAATGCACAACCTGCCAAGACTGAATCAGGAAGAAATAGAAAATATGAACAGACCAATCACAAGCACTGAAATTGAAACTGTGATTAAAAATCTTCCAACAAACAAAAGCCCAGGACCAGATGGCTTCACAGGCGAATTCTATCAAGCATTTAGAGAAGAGCTAACACCTATCCTTCTCAAACTCTTCCAAAATATAGCAGAGGGAGGAACACTCCCAAACTCATTCTACGAGGCCACCATCACCTTGATACCAAAACCAGACAAGGATGTCACAAAGAAAGAAAACTACAGGCCAATATCACTGATGAACATAGATGCAAAAATCCTCAACAAAATACTAGCAAACAGAATCCAACAGCACATTAAAAGGATCATACACCATGATCAAGTGGGGTTTATTCCAGGAATGCAAGGATTCTTCAATATTCGCAAATCAATCAATGTGATACACCATATTAACAAGTTGAAGGAGAAAAACCATATGATCATCTCAATAGATGCAGAGAAAGCTTTTGACAAAATTCAACACCCATTTATGATAAAAACCCTGCAGAAAGTAGGCATAGAGGGAACTTTCCTCAACATAATAAAGGCCATATATGACAAACCCACAGCCAGCATCGTCCTCAATGGTGAAAAACTGAAACCATTTCCACTAAGATCAGGAACAAGACAAGGTTGCCCACTCTCACCACTCTTATTCAACATAGTTTTGGAAGTTTTAGCCACAGCAATCAGAGAAGAAAAGGAAATAAAAGGAATCCAAATGGGAAAAGAAGAAGTAAAGCTGTCACTGTTTGCAGATGACATGATACTATACATAGAGAATCCTAAAGATGCTACCAGAAAACTACTAGAGCTAATCAATGAATTTGGTAAAGTTGCAGGATACAAAATTAATGCACAGAAATCTCTGGCATTCCTATATACTAATGATGAAAAATCTGAAAGTGAAATCAAGGAAACACTCCCATTTACCATTGCAACAAAAAGAATAAAATATCTAGGAATAAACCTACCTAAGGAGACAAAAGACCTGTATGCAGAAAATTATAAGACACTGATGAAAGAAATTAAAGATGATACAAATAGATGGAGAGATGTACCATGTTCTTGGATTGGAAGAATCAACATTGTGAAAATGACTCTACTACCCAAAGCAATCTACAGATTCAATGCAATCCCTATCAAACTACCAATGGCATTTTTCACAGAACTAGAACAAAAAATTTCACAATTTGTATGGAAACACAAAAGACCCCGAATAGCCAAAGCAATCTTGAGAACGAAAAATGGAGCTGGAGGAATCAGGCTCCTTGACTTCACACTATACTACAAAGCTACAGTAATCAAGACAGTATGGTACTGGCACAAAAACAGAAAGATAGATCAATGGAACAGGATAGAAAGCCCAGAGATAAACCCACGGACATATGGTCACCTTATCTTTGATAAAGGAGGCAGGAATGTACAGTGGAGAAAGGACAGTCTCTTCAATAAGTGGTGCTGGGAAAACTGGACAGGGACATGTAAAAGTATGAGATTAGATCACTCCCTAACACCATACACAAAAATTAGCTCAAAATGGATTAAAGACCTAAATGTAAGGCCAGACACTATCAAACTCCTAGAGGAAAACATAGGCAGAACACTCTATGACATAAATCACAGCAAGATCCTTTTTGACCCACCTCCTAGAGAAATGGAAATAAAGACAAAAATAAACACATGGGACCTAATGAAACTTCAAAGCTTTTGCACAGCAAAGGAAACCATAAACAAGACGAAAAGACAACCCTCAGAATGGGAGAAAATATTTGCAAATGAAGCAACTGACAAAGGATTAATCTCCAAAATTTATAAGCAGCTCATGCAGCTCAATAGCAAAAAAACAAACAACCCAATCCAAAAATGGGCAGAAGACCTAAATAGACATTTCTCCACAGAAGATATACAGACAGCCAACAAACACATGAAAGGATGCTCAACATCTTTACTCATTAGAGAAATGCAAATCAAAACTACAATGAGATATCATCTCACACCAGTCAGAATGGCCATCATCAAAAAATCTACAAACAATAAATGCTGGAGAGGGTGTGGAAAAAAGGGAACACTCTTGCACTGCTGGTGGGAATGTGAATTGGTACAGCCACTATGGAGAACAGTATGGAGGTTCCTTAAAAAACTACAAATAGAACTACCATATGACCCAGCAATCCCACTACTGGGCATATACCCTGAGAAAACCATAATTCAAAAAGAGACATGTACCAAGATGTTCATAGCAGCCCTATTTACAATAGCCCGGAGATGGAAACAACCTAAGTGTCCATCATCGGATGAATGGATAAAGAAGATGTGGCACGTATATACAATGGAATATTACTCAGCCATAAAAAGAAATGAAATTGAGCTATTTGTAATGAGGTGGATGGACCTAGAGTCTGTCATACAGAGTGAAGTAAGTCAGAAAGAGAAAGACAAATACTGTATGCTGACACATATATATGGAATATAAGAAAAAAATGTCATCAAGAACATAGGGGTAAGACAGGAATAAAGACACAGACCTACTAGAGCATGGACTTGAGGATATGGGGAGGGGGAAGGGTAAGCTGTGACAAAGTGAAAGAGCGGCATGGACATATATACACTACCAAATGTAAGGTAGATAGCTAGTGGGAAGCAGCCGCATAGCACAGGGAGATCAGCTCGGTTCTTTGTGACCGCCTGGAGGGGTGGGATAGGGAGGGTTGGAGGGAGATGCAAAAGGGAGGGGATATGGGAACATATGTATATGTATAACTGATTAAATTTGTAAAATAAAAAAAAAAAAAAAAAAAAGAATGGTTTCCTACGTGGAGCGAACTGCCTCAGCCATGGTAGGCACTACTGTGGTCTCTAAGGATTTCCTCTCTGAAAACACGGCACTTTTACCCGAGGAACTCTGCTTTAGTTGCAGGTGGAACACAAGCTGCATTTGTCCCACACTTTATACAAAGGGCCCTCCCCGAAGGAGTCTTCAATATGCAGGGTGTCCCACGTGCAGTGAACTGCCTCAATGAAGGCAGGCTCTCGTAAGGACTGTAAGCATTTCCACTATCAATACACGCAGTTTTGCCCGAAGAATTCTCCTTTAGTTGCAGGTGGAACACAAGCAGCTTTTCTCCCACAGTGTACCCAATGAGCCTTTGCCCGAAAGAATATCTACACTCAAGGGGTCCCGCGTGGAGTGAAATGCCTAAAGCAAGGCAGGCTCTAGTGAGGCCTCTAAGCATTTCCTCTCCGAAAACACGGCAGTTTTACCCAAGGAACTCTGCGTTAGTTGCAGGTGGAACACAAGCAGCATTACTCCCAGTGTGTAATCTTTGGGCTCTTCCACGAATGAATTTCTTTAGGCAGGGATTCCCACGTGGATCGAACTGCCTCAACCGTGGCAGGCTGTAGCGAGGACTGTAAGCATATCCTATCCCAAAACACGCAGTTTTAACGGTAGAACTCTGCTTTAGTTGCAGGGGTAACACAAGCAGCTTTTCTCCCACTGTGTACTCTTTGGGTTCTTCCAAGAATGAACTTCTATATGCAGGGTTTCCGACGTGGAGCGAACTGCCTCAACCAAGGCAGGCTGTAGCGAGGACTGTAAGCATGTCCTCTACCAAATCACGCAGGTTTACTCGAAGAACTCTGCTTTAGTTGCAGGGGGAACACAAGCATCTTTTCTCCCACAGTGTACTCGATGGGCACTTCCCCTAATGAACTTGTTCTATAAGAATGGTTTCCCACGTGGAGCGAACTGCCTCAGCCATGGCAGGCACTACTGTGGTCTCTAAGGATTTCCTCTCTGAAAACACGGCACTTTTACCCGAAGAACTCTGCTTTAGTTGCAGGTGGAACACAAGCTGCATTTGTCCCACACTTTATACAAAGGGCCTTTCCCCGAATGAATCCTCAATATGCAGGGTGTCCCACGTGCAGCGAACTGCCTCAATGAAGGCAGGCTCTCGTAAGGACTGTAAGCATTTCCTCTCCCATAACACGCAGTTTTACCCGAAGAACTCTGCTTTAGTTGCACGTGGAACACAAGCAGCATTTCTCCCACTGTGTACTCTTTGGCCTCTTCCACGAATGAACTTCTTTATGCAGGGATTCCCACCAGGAGCGAACTGCCTCCAGCATGGCAGGCTGTAGTGAGGACTGTAAGCATATCCTCTACCAAATCACGCAGGTTTACCCGAAGAACTCAGCTTTAGTTGCAGGGGGAACACAAGCATCCTTTCTCCCACAGTGTACTCTTTGGGCTCTTCCACGAGTGAACTTCTATATGTAGGGTTTCCGAAGTGGAGCGAACTGCCTCAACCAAGGCAGGCTGTACCGAGGACTGTAAGCATTTCCTCTTCCAAAACACGGCAGTTTTACCACAGAATTCTGCTTTAGTTGCAGGTGGAACACAAGCAGCCTTTCTCCCACTGTGTACTCTTTGGGCTCTTCCACGAATGAACTTCTTTATGCAGGGATTTCCACGTGGAGCGAACTGCCTCAACCAAGGCAGGCTGTAGCGAATACTGTAAGCATTTCCTCTCCCAAAACACGCAGTTTTACACGAAGAACTCTGCTTTAGTTGCAGGTGGAACACAAGCAGCATTTCTCCCACTGTGTACTCTTTGGTCTCTTCACGAATGAACTTGTATATGCAGGGTTTCCCACGTGGAGCGAACTGCCTCAACCATGGCAGGCTGTAGCGAGGACTGTAAGCATATCCTCTCCCAAACCACGCAGTTTTAACGGTAGAACTCTGCTTTAGTTGCAGGGGTAACACAAGCAGCTTTTCTCCCACTGTGTACTCTTTGGGCTCTTCCACGAATGAACTTCTATATGCAGGGTTTCCAACGTGGAGGGAACTGCCTCAACCAAGGCAGGCTGTAGCGAGGACTGTACGCATTTCCTCTTCCAAAACACGGCAGTTTTACCACAGAATTCTGCTTTAGTTGCAGGTGGAACACAAGCAGCATTTCTCCCACTGTGTACTCTTTGGGCTCTTCCACGAATGAACTTCTTTATGCAGGGATTCCCACGTGCAGCGAACTGCCTCAACCAAGGCAGGCTGCAGCGAATACTGTAAGCATTTCCTCTCCCCAAACACACAGTTTTACACGAAGAACTCTGCTTTAGTTGCAGGGGGAACACCATCAGCTTTCCTCCCACAGTGTACACAATGGGCACTTCCCCTAATGAACTTGTTCTATAAGAATGGTTTCCCCCTCCCGCCCGGCCTGAGTGAGCCAGAGTCCCCGAAGAGGCTGCTCCTTTGACCCTGTCGTGTCTGAGCGAGGAACGGATGCCCTCCGGCGACCTGCGCGCAGAGGCAGGGCCAAGTCCAAAGCTGAGACCCAGGAGCTGTGAGAACAAAGAAGAGAAAGGGAAACCTCTCCCAGCAGCCTCAGAGGCAGCGGATTAAAGCTCCACAATCAACTTCATGTACCCTGCATCTGTGGAATACATGAATAGACAACAAGTCATCCCAAATTGAGGAGCCAGGAGTCAGTGCTGTGCCTCTGAGGTGGGAGAGCCAACTTCAGGACACTGGTCCACAAGAGACCTCCCAGCTCCACATAATATCAAACGGCGAAAATCTTCCAGAGATCTCCATCTCAACACCAGCACCCAGCTTCACTCAACGACCAGCAAGCTACAGTGCTGGACACCCTATGCCAAACAACTAGCAAGACAGGAACACAACACCACCCATTAGCAGAGAGGCTGCCTCAAATCATAAAAAGTCCGCAAACACCCCAAAACACACCATCAGACGTGGACCTGCCCACCAGAAAGACAAGATCCAGCCTCATCCACCAGAACACAGGCAGTAGTCCCCTCCACCAAGAAGCCTACACAACCCACTAAACGAACCTTAGCCACTGGGGACAGACACCAAAAACAACGGGAACTACGAACCTGCAGCCTGCAAAGAGGAGACCCCAAACACAGTAACATAAGCAAAATGAGAAGACAGAAAAACACACAGCAGGAGAAGGAGCAAGATAAAAACCCACCAGACCTAACAAATGAAGAGGTAATAGGCAGTCTATCTGAAAAAGAATTCAGAATAATGATGGTAAAGATGATCCAAAATCTTGGAAATAGAATAGACAAAATGCAAGAAACAGTTAACAAGGAGCTAGAAGAACTAAAGACGAATCAAGCATCAATTAAAAACACAATAAATGAAATAAAAAATACTCTAGATGGGATCAATAGCAGAATAACTGAGGCAGAAGAACGGATAAGTGAGGTGGAAGATAAAATAGTGGAAATAACTGCTGCACAGCAAAATAAAGAAAAAAGAATGAAAAGAACAGAGGACAGTCTCAGAGACCTCTGGGACAACATTAAACGCACCAACATTCGAATTATAGGGGTTCCAGAAGAAGAAGAGAAAAAGAAAGGGACTGAGAAAATATTTGAAGAGATTATAGTTGAAAACTTCCCTAATATGGGAAAGGAAATAGTTAATCAAGTCCAGGAGGCACAGAGAGTCCCATACAGAATAAATACAAGGAGAAATACACCAAGACACATATTAATCAAACTGTCAAAAATTAAACACAAAGAAATCATATTAAAAGCAGCAAGGGAAAAACAACAAATAACACACAAGGGAATCCCCATCAGGATAACAGCTGATCTCTCAGCAGAAACTCTACAAGCCAGAAGGGAGTGGCAGGACATACTTAAAGTGATGAAGGAGAAAAACCTGCAACCAAGATTACTCTACCCAGCAAGGATCTCATTCAGATTTGATGGAGAAATTAAAACCTTTACAGACAAGCAAAAGCTGAGAGAGTTCAGCACCACCAAACCAGCTTTACAACAAATGCTAAAGGAACTTCTCTAGGCAAGAAACACAACAGAAGGAAAAGAACTACAATAATGAACCCAAAACAATTAAGAAAATGGGAATAGGAACATACATATCAATAATTACCTTAAATGTAAATGGACTAAATGCTCCCACCAAAAGACACAGACTGGCTGAATGGATACAAAAACAAGACCCATATATATGCTGTCTACAAGAGACCCACTTCAGACCTAGAGATACATACAGACTGAAAGTAAGGGGATGGAAAAAGATATTCCATGCAAATGGAAACCAAAAGAAAGCTGGAGTAGCAATTCTCATATCAGACAAAATAGACTTTAAAATAAAGACTACTAGAAGAGACAAAGAAGGACACTACATAATGATCAAGGGATCAATCCAAGAAGAAGATATAACAATTGTAAATATTTATGCACCCAACATAGGAGCACCTCAATACATAAGGGAAATATTAACAGCCATAAAAGGAGAAATCGACAGTAACACAATCATAGTAGGGGACTTTAACACCCCACTTTCACCAATGGACAGGTCATCCAAAATGAAAATAAATAAGGAAACACAAGCTTTAAATGATACATTAAACAAGATGGACTTAATTGATATTTATAGGACATTCCATCCAAAAACAACAGAATACACATTTTTCTCAAGTGCTCATGGAACATTCTCCAGGATAGATCATATCTTGGGTCACAAATCAAGCCTTGGTAAATTTAAGAAAATTGAAATTGTATCAAGTATCTTTTCCGACCACAATGCTATGAGACTAGATATCAATTACAGGAAAAGAGCTGTAAAACATACAAACACATGGAGGCTAAACAATACACTACTTAATAACGAAGTGATCACTGAAGAAATCAAAGAGGAAATTAAAAAATACCTAGAAACAAATGACAATGGAGACACGTCGACCCAAAACCTATGGGATGCAGCAAAAGCAGTTAAGAGGGAAGTTTATGGCAATACAATCCCACCTTAAGAAACAGGAAATATCTCGAATAAACAACCTAACCTTGCACCTAAAGCAATTAGAGAAAGAAGAACAAAAACATCCCAAAGTTAGCAGAAGGAAAGAAATCATAAAAATCAGATCAGAAATAAATGAAAAAGAAATGAAGGAAACGATAGCAAAGATCAATAAAACTAAAAGCTGGTTCTTTGAGAAGATAAACAAAATTGATAAACCATTAGCCAGACTCATCAAGAAAAAAAGGGAGAAGACTCAAATCAATAGAATTAGAAATGAAAAAGGAGAAGTAACAACTGACACTGCAGAAATACAAAAGATCATGAGAGATTACTATAAGCAACTCTATGCCAATAAAATGGACAACCTGGAAGAAATGGACAAATTCTTAGAAATGCACAACCTGCCAAGACTGAATCAGGAAGAAATAGAAAATATGAACAGACCAATCACAAGCACTGAAATTGAAACTGTGATTAAAAATCTTCCAACAAACAAAAGCCCAGGACCAGATGGCTTCACAGGCGAATTCTATCAAGCATTTAGAGAAGAGCTAACACCTATCCTTCTCAAACTCTTCCAAAATATAGCAGAGGGAGGAACACTCCCAAACTCATTCTACGAGGCCACCATCACCTTGATACCAAAACCAGACAAGGATGTCACAAAGAAAGAAAACTACAGGCCAATATCACTGATGAACATAGATGCAAAAATCCTCAACAAAATACTAGCAAACAGAATCCAACAGCACATTAAAAGGATCATACACCATGATCAAGTGGGGTTTATTCCAGGAATGCAAGGATTCTTCAATATTCGCAAATCAATCAATGTGATACACCATATTAACAAGTTGAAGGAGAAAAACCATATGATCATCTCAATAGATGCAGAGAAAGCTTTTGACAAAATTCAACACCCATTTATGATAAAAACCCTGCAGAAAGTAGGCATAGAGGGAACTTTCCTCAACATAATAAAGGCCATATATGACAAACCCACAGCCAGCATCGTCCTCAATGGTGAAAAACTGAAACCATTTCCACTAAGATCAGGAACAAGACAAGGTTGCCCACTCTCACCACTCTTATTCAACATAGTTTTGGAAGTTTTAGCCACAGCAATCAGAGAAGAAAAGGAAATAAAAGGAATCCAAATGGGAAAAGAAGAAGTAAAGCTGTCACTGTTTGCAGATGACATGATACTATACATAGAGAATCCTAAAGATGCTACCAGAAAACTACTAGAGCTAATCAATGAATTTGGTAAAGTTGCAGGATACAAAATTAATGCACAGAAATCTCTGGCATTCCTATATACTAATGATGAAAAATCTGAAAGTGAAATCAAGGAAACACTCCCATTTACCATTGCAACAAAAAGAATAAAATATCTAGGAATAAACCTACCTAAGGAGACAAAAGACCTGTATGCAGAAAATTATAAGACACTGATGAAAGAAATTAAAGATGATACAAATAGATGGAGAGATGTACCATGTTCTTGGATTGGAAGAATCAACATTGTGAAAATGACTCTACTACCCAAAGCAATCTACAGATTCAATGCAATACCTATCAAACTACCAATGGCATTTTTCACAGAACTAGAACAAAAAATTTCACAATTTGTATGGAAACACAAAAGACCCCGAATAGCCAAAGCAATCTTGAGAACGAAAAATGGAGCTGGAGGAATCAGGCTCCTTGACTTCACACTATACTACAAAGCTACAGTAATCAAGACAGTATGGTACTGGCACAAAAACAGAAAGATAGATCAATGGAACAGGATAGAAAGCCCAGAGATAAACCCACGGACATATGGTCACCTTATCTTTGATAAAGGAGGCAGGAATGTACAGTGGAGAAAGGACAGTCTCTTCAATAAGTGGTGCTGGGAAAACTGGACAGGGACATGTAAAAGTATGAGATTAGATCACTCCCTAACACCATACACAAAAATTAGCTCAAAATGGATTAAAGACCTAAATGTAAGGCCAGACACTATCAAACTCCTAGAGGAAAACATAGGCAGAACACTCTATGACATAAATCACAGCAAGATCCTTTTTGACCCACCTCCTAGAGAAATGGAAATAAAGACAAAAATAAACACATGGGACCTAATGAAACTTCAAAGCTTTTGCACAGCAAAGGAAACCATAAACAAGACGAAAAGACAACCCTCAGAATGGGAGAAAATATTTGCAAATGAAGCAACTGACAAAGGATTAATCTCCAAAATTTATAAGCAGCTCATGCAGCTCAATAGCAAAAAAACAAACAACCCAATCCAAAAATGGGCAGAAGACCTAAATAGACATTTCTCCACAGAAGATATACAGACAGCCAACAAACACATGAAAGGATGCTCAACATCTTTACTCATTAGAGAAATGCAAATCAAAACTACAATGAGATATCATCTCACACCAGTCAGAATGGCCATCATCAAAAAATCTACAAACAATAAATGCTGGAGAGGGTGTGGAAAAAAGGGAACACTCTTGCACTGCTGGTGGGAATGTGAATTGGTACAGCCACTATGGAGAACAGTATGGAGGTTCCTTAAAAAACTACAAATAGAACTACCATATGACCCAGCAATCCCACTACTGGGCATATACCCTGAGAAAACCATAATTCAAAAAGAGACATGTACCAAGATGTTCATAGCAGCCCTATTTACAATAGCCCGGAGATGGAAACAACCTAAGTGTCCATCATCGGATGAATGGATAAAGAAGATGTGGCACGTATATACAATGGAATATTACTCAGCCATAAAAAGAAATGAAATTGAGCTATTTGTAATGAGGTGGATGGACCTAGAGTCTGTCATACAGAGTGAAGTAAGTCAGAAAGAGAAAGACAAATACTGTATGCTGACACATATATATGGAATATAAGAAAAAAATGTCATCAAGAACATAGGGGTAAGACAGGAATAAAGACACAGACCTACTAGAGCATGGACTTGAGGATATGGGGAGGGGGAAGGGTAAGCTGTGACAAAGTGAAAGAGCGGCATGGACATATATACACTACCAAATGTAAGGTAGATAGCTAGTGGGAAGCAGCCGCATAGCACAGGGAGATCAGCTCGGTTCTTTGTGACCGCCTGGAGGGGTGGGATAGGGAGGGTTGGAGGGAGATGCAAAAGGGAGGGGATATGGGAACATATGTATATGTATAACTGATTAAATTTGTAAAATAAAAAAAAAAAAAAAAAAGAATGGTTTCCTACGTGGAGCGAACTGCCTCAGCCATGGTAGGCACTACTGTGGTCTCTAAGGATTTCCTCTCTGAAAACACGGCACTTTTACCCGAGGAACTCTGCTTTAGTTGCAGGTGGAACACAAGCTGCATTTGTCCCACACTTTATACAAAGGGCCCTCCCCGAAGGAGTCTTCAATATGCAGGGTGTCCCACGTGCAGTGAACTGCCTCAACGAAGGCAGGCTCTCGTAAGGACTGTAAGCATTTCCACTATCAATACACGCAGTTTTGCCCGAAGAATTCTCCTTTAGTTGCAGGTGGAACACAAGCAGCTTTTCTCCCACAGTGTACCCAATGAGCCTTTGCCCGAAAGAATATCTACACTCAAGGGGTCCCGCGTGGAGTGAAATGCCTAAAGCAAGGCAGGCTCTAGTGAGGCCTCTAAGCATTTCCTCTCCGAAAACACGGCAGTTTTACCCAAGGAACTCTGTGTTAGTTGCAGGTGGAACACAAGCAGCATTACTCCCAGTGTGTAATCTTTGGGCTCTTCCACGAATGAATTTCTTTATGCAGGGATTCCCACGTGGATCGAACTGCCTCAACCGTGGCAGGCTGTAGCGAGGACTGTAAGCATATCCTATCCCAAAACACGCAGTTTTAACGGTAGAACTCTGCTTTAGTTGCAGGGGTAACACAAGCAGCTTTTCTCCCACTGTGTACTCTTTGGGTTCTTCCAAGAATGAACTTCTATATGCAGGGTTTCCGACGTGGAGCGAACTGCCTCAACCAAGGCAGGCTGTAGCGAGGACTGTAAGCATGTCCTCTACCAAATCACGCAGGTTTACCCGAAGAACTCTGCTTTAGTTGCAGGGGGAACACAAGCATCTTTTCTCCCACAGTGTACTCGATGGGCACTTCCCCTAATGAACTTGTTCTATAAGAATGGTTTCCCACGTGGAGCGAACTGCCTCAGCCATGGCAGGCACTACTGTGGTCTCTAAGGATTTCCTCTCTGAAAACACGGCACTTTTACCCGAAGAACTCTGCTTTAGTTGCAGGTGGAACACAAGCTGCATTTGTCCCACACTTTATACAAAGGGCCCTTCCCCGAATGAATCCTCAATATGCAGGGTGTCCCACGTGCAGCGAACTGCCTCAATGAAGGCAGGCTCTCGTAAGGACTGTAAGCATTTCCTCTCCCATAACACGCAGTTTTACCCGAAGAACTCTGCTTTAGTTGCACGTGGAACACAAGCAGCTTTTCTCCCACTGTGTACTCTTTGGGCTCTTCCACGAATGAACTTCTATATGCAGGGTTTCCAACGTGGAGGGAACTGCCTCAACCAAGGCAGGCTGTAGCGAGGACTGTACGCATTTCCTCTTCCAAAACACGGCAGTTTTACCACAGAATTCTGCTTTAGTTGCAGGTGGAACACAAGCAGCATTTCTCCCACTGTGTACTCTTTGGGCTCTTCCACGAATGAACTTCTTTATGCAGGGATTCCCACGTGCAGCGAACTGCCTCAACCAAGGCAGGCTGCAGCGAATACTGTAAGCATTTCCTCTCCCAAAACACACAGTTTTACACGAAGAACTCTGCTTTAGTTGCAGGGGGAACACCATCAGCTTTCCTCCCACAGTGTACACAATGGGCACTTCCCCTAATGAACTTGTTCTATAAAAATGGTTTCCCCCTCCCGCCCGGCCTGAGTGAACCAGAGTCCCCGAAGAGGCTGCTCCTTTGACCCTGTCGTGTCTGAGCGAGGAACGGACGCCCTCCGGCGACCTGCGCGCAGAGGCAGGGCCAAGTCCAAAGCTGAGACCCAGGAGCTGTGAGAACAAAGAAGAGAAAGGGAAACCTCTCCCAGCAGCCTCAGAGGCAGCGGATTAAAGCTCCACAATCAACTTCATGTACCCTGCATCTGTGGAATACATGAATAGACAACAAGTCATCCCAAATTGAGGAGCCAGGAGTCAGTGCTGTGCCTCTGAGGTGGGAGAGCCAACTTCAGGACACTGGTCCACAAGAGACCTCCCAGCTCCACATAATATCAAACGGCGAAAATCTTCCAGAGATCTCCATCTCAACACCAGCACCCAGCTTCACTCAACGACCAGCAAGCTACAGTGCTGGACACCCTATGCCAAACAACTAGCAAGACAGGAACACAACACCACCCATTAGCAGAGAGGCTGCCTCAAATCATAAAAAGTCCGCAAACACCCCAAAACACACCATCAGACGTGGACCTGCCCACCAGAAAGACAAGATCCAGCCTCATCCACCAGAACACAGGCAGTAGTCCCCTCCACCAAGAAGCCTACACAACCCACTAAACGAACCTTAGCCACTGGGGACAGACACCAAAAACAACGGGAACTACGAACCTGCAGCCTGCAAAGAGGAGACCCCAAACACAGTAACATAAGCAAAATGAGAAGACAGAAAAACACACAGCAGGAGAAGGAGCAAGATAAAAACCCACCAGACCTAACAAATGAAGAGGTAATAGGCAGTCTATCTGAAAAAGAATTCAGAATAATGATGGTAAAGATGATCCAAAATCTTGGAAATAGAATAGACAAAATGCAAGAAACAGTTAACAAGGAGCTAGAAGAACTAAAGACGAATCAAGCATCAATTAAAAACACAATAAATGAAATAAAAAATACTCTAGATGGGATCAATAGCAGAATAACTGAGGCAGAAGAACGGATAAGTGAGGTGGAAGATAAAATAGTGGAAATAACTGCTGCACAGCAAAATAAAGAAAAAAGAATGAAAAGAACAGAGGACAGTCTCAGAGACCTCTGGGACAACATTAAACGCACCAACATTCGAATTATAGGGGTTCCAGAAGAAGAAGAGAAAAAGAAAGGGACTGAGAAAATATTTGAAGAGATTATAGTTGAAAACTTCCCTAATATGGGAAAGGAAATAGTTAATCAAGTCCAGGAGGCACAGAGAGTCCCATACAGAATAAATACAAGGAGAAATACACCAAGACACATATTAATCAAACTGTCAAAAATTAAACACAAAGAAATCATATTAAAAGCAGCAAGGGAAAAACAACAAATAACACACAAGGGAATCCCCATCAGGATAACAGCTGATCTCTCAGCAGAAACTCTACAAGCCAGAAGGGAGTGGCAGGACATACTTAAAGTGCTGAAGGAGAAAAACCTGCAACCAAGATTACTCTACCCAGCAAGGATCTCATTCAGATTTGATGGAGAAATTAAAACCTTTACAGACAAGCAAAAGCTGAGAGAGTTCAGCACCACCAAACCAGCTTTACAACAAATGCTAAAGGAACTTCTCTAGGCAAGAAACACAACAGAAGGAAAAGAACTACAATAATGAACCCAAAACAATTAAGAAAATGGGAATAGGAACATACATATCAATAATTACCTTAAATGTAAATGGACTAAATGCTCCCACCAAAAGACACAGACTGGCTGAATGGATACAAAAACAAGACCCATATATATGCTGTCTACAAGAGACCCACTTCAGACCTAGAGATACATACAGACTGAAAGTAAGGGGATGGAAAAAGATATTCCATGCAAATGGAAACCAAAAGAAAGCTGGAGTAGCAATTCTCATATCAGACAAAATAGACTTTAAAATAAAGACTACTAGAAGAGACAAAGAAGGACACTACATAATGATCAAGGGATCAATCCAAGAAGAAGATATAACAATTGTAAATATTTATGCACCCAACATAGGAGCACCTCAATACATAAGGGAAATATTAACAGCCATAAAAGGAGAAATCGACAGTAACACAATCATAGTAGGGGACTTTAACACCCCACTTTCACCAATGGACAGGTCATCCAAAATGAAAATAAATAAGGAAACACAAGCTTTAAATGATACATTAAACAAGATGGACTTAATTGATATTTATAGGACATTCCATCCAAAAACAACAGAATACACATTTTTCTCAAGTGCTCATGGAACATTCTCCAGGATAGATCATATCTTGGGTCACAAATCAAGCCTTGGTAAATTTAAGAAAATTGAAATTGTATCAAGTATCTTTTCCGACCACAATGCTATGAGACTAGATATCAATTACAGGAAAAGAGCTGTAAAACATACAAACACATGGAGGCTAAACAATACACTACTTAATAACGAAGTGATCACTGAAGAAATCAAAGAGGAAATTAAAAAATACCTAGAAACAAATGACAATGGAGACACGTCGACCCAAAACCTATGGGATGCAGCAAAAGCAGTTAAGAGGGAAGTTTATGGCAATACAATCCCACCTTAAGAAACAGGAAATATCTCGAATAAACAACCTAACCTTGCACCTAAAGCAATTAGAGAAAGAAGAACAAAAACATCCCAAAGTTAGCAGAAGGAAAGAAATCATAAAAATCAGATCAGAAATAAATGAAAAAGAAATGAAGGAAACGATAGCAAAGATCAATAAAACTAAAAGCTGGTTCTTTGAGAAGATAAACAAAATTGATAAACCATTAGCCAGACTCATCAAGAAAAAAAGGGAGAAGACTCAAATCAATAGAATTAGAAATGAAAAAGGAGAAGTAACAACTGACACTGCAGAAATACAAAAGATCATGAGAGATTACTATAAGCAACTCTATGCCAATAAAATGGACAACCTGGAAGAAATGGACAAATTCTTAGAAATGCACAACCTGCCAAGACTGAATCAGGAAGAAATAGAAAATATGAACAGACCAATCACAAGCACTGAAATTGAAACTGTGATTAAAAATCTTCCAACAAACAAAAGCCCAGGACCAGATGGCTTCACAGGCGAATTCTATCAAGCATTTAGAGAAGAGCTAACACCTATCCTTCTCAAACTCTTCCAAAATATAGCAGAGGGAGGAACACTCCCAAACTCATTCTACGAGGCCACCATCACCTTGATACCAAAACCAGACAAGGATGTCACAAAGAAAGAAAACTACAGGCCAATATCACTGATGAACATAGATGCAAAAATCCTCAACAAAATACTAGCAAACAGAATCCAACAGCACATTAAAAGGATCATACACCATGATCAAGTGGGGTTTATTCCAGGAATGCAAGGATTCTTCAATATTCGCAAATCAATCAATGTGATACACCATATTAACAAGTTGAAGGAGAAAAACCATATGATCATCTCAATAGATGCAGAGAAAGCTTTTGACAAAATTCAACACCCATTTATGATAAAAACCCTGCAGAAAGTAGGCATAGAGGGAACTTTCCTCAACATAATAAAGGCCATATATGACAAACCCACAGCCAGCATCGTCCTCAATGGTGAAAAACTGAAACCATTTCCACTAAGATCAGGAACAAGACAAGGTTGCCCACTCTCACCACTCTTATTCAACATAGTTTTGGAAGTTTTAGCCACAGCAATCAGAGAAGAAAAGGAAATAAAAGGAATCCAAATGGGAAAAGAAGAAGTAAAGCTGTCACTGTTTGCAGATGACATGATACTATACATAGAGAATCCTAAAGATGCTACCAGAAAACTACTAGAGCTAATCAATGAATTTGGTAAAGTTGCAGGATACAAAATTAATGCACAGAAATCTCTGGCATTCCTATATACTAATGATGAAAAATCTGAAAGTGAAATCAAGGAAACACTCCCATTTACCATTGCAACAAAAAGAATAAAATATCTAGGAATAAACCTACCTAAGGAGACAAAAGACCTGTATGCAGAAAATTATAAGACACTGATGAAAGAAATTAAAGATGATACAAATAGATGGAGAGATGTACCATGTTCTTGGATTGGAAGAATCAACATTGTGAAAATGACTCTACTACCCAAAGCAATCTACAGATTCAATGCAATCCCTATCAAACTACCAATGGCATTTTTCACAGAACTAGAACAAAAAATTTCACAATTTGTATGGAAACACAAAAGACCCCGAATAGCCAAAGCAATCTTGAGAACGAAAAATGGAGCTGGAGGAATCAGGCTCCTTGACTTCACACTATACTACAAAGCTACAGTAATCAAGACAGTATGGTACTGGCACAAAAACAGAAAGATAGATCAATGGAACAGGATAGAAAGCCCAGAGATAAACCCACGGACATATGGTCACCTTATCTTTGATAAAGGAGGCAGGAATGTACAGTGGAGAAAGGACAGTCTCTTCAATAAGTGGTGCTGGGAAAACTGGACAGGGACATGTAAAAGTATGAGATTAGATCACTCCCTAACACCATACACAAAAATTAGCTCAAAATGGATTAAAGACCTAAATGTAAGGCCAGACACTATCAAACTCCTAGAGGAAAACATAGGCAGAACACTCTATGACATAAATCACAGCAAGATCCTTTTTGACCCACCTCCTAGAGAAATGGAAATAAAGACAAAAATAAACACATGGGACCTAATGAAACTTCAAAGCTTTTGCACAGCAAAGGAAACCATAAACAAGACGAAAAGACAACCCTCAGAATGGGAGAAAATATTTGCAAATGAAGCAACTGACAAAGGATTAATCTCCAAAATTTATAAGCAGCTCATGCAGCTCAATAGCAAAAAAACAAACAACCCAATCCAAAAATGGGCAGAAGACCTAAATAGACATTTCTCCACAGAAGATATACAGACAGCCAACAAACACATGAAAGGATGCTCAACATCTTTACTCATTAGAGAAATGCAAATCAAAACTACAATGAGATATCATCTCACACCAGTCAGAATGGCCATCATCAAAAAATCTACAAACAATAAATGCTGGAGAGGGTGTGGAAAAAAGGGAACACTCTTGCACTGCTGGTGGGAATGTGAATTGGTACAGCCACTATGGAGAACAGTATGGAGGTTCCTTAAAAAACTACAAATAGAACTACCATATGACCCAGCAATCCCACTACTGGGCATATACCCTGAGAAAACCATAATTCAAAAAGAGACATGTACCAAGATGTTCATAGCAGCCCTATTTACAATAGCCCGGAGATGGAAACAACCTAAGTGTCCATCATCGGATGAATGGATAAAGAAGATGTGGCACGTATATACAATGGAATATTACTCAGCCATAAAAAGAAATGAAATTGAGCTATTTGTAATGAGGTGGATGGACCTAGAGTCTGTCATACAGAGTGAAGTAAGTCAGAAAGAGAAAGACAAATACTGTATGCTGACACATATATATGGAATATAAGAAAAAAATGTCATCAAGAACATAGGGGTAAGACAGGAATAAAGACACAGACCTACTAGAGCATGGACTTGAGGATATGGGGAGGGGGAAGGGTAAGCTGTGACAAAGTGAAAGAGCGGCATGGACATATATACACTACCAAATGTAAGGTAGATAGCTAGTGGGAAGCAGCCGCATAGCACAGGGAGATCAGCTCGGTTCTTTGTGACCGCCTGGAGGGGTGGGATAGGGAGGGTTGGAGGGAGATGCAAAAGGGAGGGGATATGGGAACATATGTATATGTATAACTGATTAAATTTGTAAAATAAAAAAAAAAAAAAAAAAGAATGGTTTCCTACGTGGAGCGAACTGCCTCAGCCATGGTAGGCACTACTGTGGTCTCTAAGGATTTCCTCTCTGAAAACACGGCACTTTTACCCGAGGAACTCTGCTTTAGTTGCAGGTGGAACACAAGCTGCATTTGTCCCACACTTTATACAAAGGGCCCTCCCCGAAGGAGTCTTCAATATGCAGGGTGTCCCACGTGCAGTGAACTGCCTCAACGAAGGCAGGCTCTCGTAAGGACTGTAAGCATTTCCACTATCAATACACGCAGTTTTGCCCGAAGAATTCTCCTTTAGTTGCAGGTGGAACACAAGCAGCTTTTCTCCCACAGTGTACCCAATGAGCCTTTGCCCGAAAGAATATCTACACTCAAGGGGTCCCGCGTGGAGTGAAATGCCTAAAGCAAGGCAGGCTCTAGTGAGGCCTCTAAGCATTTCCTCTCCGAAAACACGGCAGTTTTACCCAAGGAACTCTGTGTTAGTTGCAGGTGGAACACAAGCAGCATTACTCCCAGTGTGTAATCTTTGGGCTCTTCCACGAATGAATTTCTTTATGCAGGGATTCCCACGTGGATCGAACTGCCTCAACCGTGGCAGGCTGTAGCGAGGACTGTAAGCATATCCTATCCCAAAACACGCAGTTTTTACGGTAGAACTCTGCTTTAGTTGCAGGGGTAACACAAGCAGCTTTTCTCCCACTGTGTACTCTTTGGGCTCTTCCAAGAATGAACTTCTATATGCAGGGTTTCCGACGTGGAGCGAACTGCCTCAACCAAGGCAGGCTGTAGCGAGGACTGTAAGCATGTCCTCTACCAAATCACGCAGGTTTACCCGAAGAACTCTGCTTTAGTTGCAGGGGGAACACAAGCATCTTTTCTCACACAGTGTACTCGAAGGGGACTTCCCCTAATGAACTTGTTCTATAAGAATGGTTTCCCACGTGGAGCGAACTGCCTCAGCCATGGCAGGCACTACTGTGGTCTCTAAGGATTTCCTCTCTGAAAACACGGCACTTTTACCCGAAGAACTCTGCTTTAGTTGCAGGTGGAACACAAGCTGCATTTGTCCCACACTTTATACAAAGGGCCCTTCCCCGAATGAATCCTCAATATGCAGGGTGTCCCACGTGCAGCGAACTGCCTCAATGAAGGCAAGCTCTCGTAAGGACTGTAAGCATTTCCTCTCCCATAACACGCAGTTTTACCCGAAGAACTCTGCTTTAGTTGCACGTGGAACATAAGCAGCATTTCTCCCACTGTGTACTCTTTGGGCTCTTCCACGAATGAACTTCTTTATGCAGGGATTCCCACGAGGGCGAACTGCCTCCAGCATGGCAGGCTGTAGTGAGGACTGTAAGCATATCCTCTACCAAATCACGCAGGTTTACCCGAAGAACTCTGCTTTAGTTGCAGGGGGAACACAAGCACCTTTTCTCCCACAGTGTACTCTTTGGGCTCTTCCACGAGTGAACTTCTATATGTAGGGTTTCCGAAGTGGAGCGAACTGCCTCAACCAAGGCAGGCTGTAGCGAGGACTGTAAGCATTTCCTCTTCCAAAACACGGCAGTTTTACCACAGAATTCTGCTTTAGTTGCAGGTGGAACACAAGCAGCCTTTCTCCCACTGTGTACTCTTTGGGCTCTTCCACGAATGAACTTCTTTATGCAGGGCTTCCCACGTGGAGCGAACTGCCTCAACCAAGGCAGGCTGTAGCGAATACTGTAAGCATTTCCTCTCCCAAAACACGCAGTTTTACGCGAAGAACTGTGCTTCAGTTGCAGGTGGAACACAAGCAGCATTTCTCCCACTGTGTACTCTCTGATCTCTTCACGAATGAACTTGTATATGCAGGGTTTCCCACGTGGAGCGAACTGCCTCAACCATGGCAGGCTGTAGCGAGGACTGTAAGCATATCCTCTCCCAAACCACGCAGTTTTAACGGTAGAACTCTTCTTTAGTTGCAGGGGTAACACAAGCAGCTTTTCTCCCACTGTGTACTCTTTGGGCTCTTCCACGAATGAACTTCTATATGCAGGGTTTCCAACGTGGAGGGAACTGCCTCAACCAAGGCAGGCTGTAGCGAGGACTGTAAGCATTTCCTCTTCCAAAACACGGCAGTTTTACCACAGAATTCTGCTTTAGTTGCAGGTGGAACACAAGCAGCATTTCTCCCACTGTGTACTCTTTGGGCTCTTCCACGAATGAACTTCTTTATGCAGGGATTCCCACGTGCAGCGAACTGCCTCAAGCAAGGCAGGCTGCAGCGAATACTGTAAGCATTTCCTCTCCCAAAACACGCAGTTTTACACGAAGAACTCTGCTTTAGTTGCAGGGGGAACACCATCAGCTTTCCTCCCACAGTGTACACAATGGGCACTTCCCCTAATGAACTTGTTCTATAAGAATGGTTTCCTACGTGGAGCGAACTGCCTCAGCCATGGTAGGCACTACTGTGGTCTCTAAGGATTTCCTCTCTGAAAACACGGCACTTTTACCCGAGGAACTCTGCTTTAGTTGCAGGTGGAACACAAGCTGCATTTGTCCCACACTTTATACAAAGGGCCCTCCCCGAAGGAGTCTTCAATATGCAGGGTGTCCCACGTGCAGTGAACTGCCTCAATGAAGGCAGGCTCTCGTAAGGACTGTAAGCATTTCCACTATCAATACATGCAGTTTTGCCCGAAGAATTCTCCTTTAGTTGCAGGTGGAACACAAGCAGCTTTTCTCCCACAGTGTACCCAATGAGCCTTTGCCCGAAAGAATATCTACACTCAAGGGGTCCCGCGTGGAGTGAAATGCCTAAAGCAAGGCAGGCTCTAGTGAGGCCTCTAAGCATTTCCTCTCCGAAAACACGGCAGTTTTACCCAAGGAACTCTGCGTTAGTTGCAGGTGGAACACAAGCAGCATTACTCCCAGTGTGTAATCTTTGGGCTCTTCCACGAATGAATTTCTTTATGCAGGGATTCCCACGTGGATCGAACTGCCTCAACCGTGGCAGGCTGTAGCGAGGACTGTAAGCATATCCTATCCCAAAACACGCAGTTTTAACGGTAGAACTCTGCTTTAGTTGCAGGGGTAACACAAGCAGCTTTTCTCCCACTGTGTACTCTTTGGGTTCTTCCAAGAATGAACTTCTATATGCAGGGTTTCCGACGTGGAGCGAACTGCCTCAACCAAGGCAGGCTGTAGCGAGGACTGTAAGCATGTCCTCTACCAAATCACGCAGGTTTACCCGAAGAACTCTGCTTTAGTTGCAGGGGGAACACAAGCATCTTTTCTGCCACAGTGTACTCGATGGGCACTTCCCCTAATGAACTTGTTCTATAAGAATGGTTTCCCACGTGGAGCGAACTGCCTCAGCCATGGCAGGCACTACTGTGGTCTCTAAGGATTTCCTCTCTGAAAACACGGCACTTTTACCCGAAGAACTCTGCTTTAGTTGCAGGTGGAACACAAGCTGCATTTGTCCCACACTTTATACAAAGGGCCCTTCCCCGAATGAATCCTCAATATGCAGGGTGTCCCACGTGCAGCGAACTGCCTCAATGAAGGCAGGCTCTCGTAAGGACTGTAAGCATTTCCTCTCCCATAACACGCAGTTTTACCCGAAGAACTCTGCTTTAGTTGCACGTGGAACACAAGCAGCATTTCTCCCACTGTGTACTCTTTGGCCTCTTCCACGAATGAACTTCTTTATGCAGGGATTCCCACCAGGAGCGAACTGCCTCCAGCATGGCAGGCTGTAGTGAGGCCTCTAAGCATTTCCTCTCCGAAAACACGGCAGTTTTACCCAAGGAACTATGCGTTAGTTGCAGGTGGAACATAAGCAGCATTTCTCCCACTGTGTACTCTTTGGGCTCTTCCACGAATGAACTTCTTTATGCAGGGATTCCCACGAGGAGCGAACTGCCTCCAGCATGGCAGGCTGTAGTGAGGACTGTAAGCATATCCTCTACCAAATCACGCAGGTTTACCCGAAGAACTCTGCTTTAGTTGCAGGGGGAACACAAGCACCTTTTCTCCCACAGTGTACTCTTTGGGCTCTTCCACGAGTGAACTTCTATATGTAGGGTTTCCGAAGTGGAGCGAACTGCCTCAACCAAGGCAGGCTGTAGCGAGGACTGTAAGCATTTCCTCTTCCAAAACACGGCAGTTTTACCACAGAATTCTGCTTTAGTTGCAGGTGGAACACAAGCAGCCTTTCTCCCACTGTGTACTCTTTGGGCTCTTCCACGAATGAACTTCTTTATGCAGGGCTTCCCACGTGGAGCGAACTGCCTCAACCAAGGCAGGCTGTAGCGAATACTGTAAGCATTTCCTCTCCCAAAACACGCAGTTTTACGCGAAGAACTGTGCTTCAGTTGCAGGTGGAACACAAGCAGCATTTCTCCCACTGTGTACTCTCTGATCTCTTCACGAATGAACTTGTATATGCAGGGTTTCCCACGTGGAGCGAACTGCCTCAACCATGGCAGGCTGTAGCGAGGACTGTAAGCATATCCTCTCCCAAACCACGCAGTTTTAACGGTAGAACTCTTCTTTAGTTGCAGGGGTAACACAAGCAGCTTTTCTCCCACTGTGTACTCTTTGGGCTCTTCCACGAATGAACTTCTATATGCAGGGTTTCCAACGTGGAGGGAACTGCCTCAACCAAGGCAGGCTGTAGCGAGGACTGTAAGCATTTCCTCTTCCAAAACACGGCAGTTTTACCACAGAATTCTGCTTTAGTTGCAGGTGGAACACAAGCAGCATTTCTCCCACTGTGTACTCTTTGGGCTCTTCCACGAATGAACTTCTTTATGCAGGGATTCCCACGTGCAGCGAACTGCCTCAACCAAGGCAGGCTGCAGCGAATACTGTAAGCATTTCCTCTCCCAAAACACGCAGTTTTACACGAAGAACTCTGCTTTAGTTGCAGGGGGAACACCATCAGCTTTCCTCCCACAGTGTACACAATGGGCACTTCCCCTAATGAACTTGTTCTATAAGAATGGTTTCCTACGTGGAGCGAACTGCCTCAGCCATGGTAGGCACTACTGTGGTCTCTAAGGATTTCCTCTCTGAAAACACGGCACTTTTACCCGAGGAACTCTGCTTTAGTTGCAGGTGGAACACAAGCTGCATTTGTCCCACACTTTATACAAAGGGCCCTCCCCGAAGGAGTCTTCAATATGCAGGGTGTCCCACGTGCAGTGAACTGCCTCAACGAAGGCAGGCTCTCGTAAGGACTGTAAGCATTTCCACTATCAATACACGCAGTTTTGCCCGAAGAATTCTCCTTTAGTTGCAGGTGGAACACAAGCAGCTTTTCTCCCACAGTGTACCCAATGAGCCTTTGCCCGAAAGAATATCTACACTCAAGGGGTCCCGCGTGGAGTGAAATGCCTAAAGCAAGGCAGGCTCTAGTGAGGCCTCTAAGCATTTCCTCTCCGAAAACACGGCAGTTTTACCCAAGGAACTCTGCGTTAGTTGCAGGTGGAACACAAGCAGCATTACTCCCAGTGTGTAATCTTTGGGCTCTTCCACGAATGAATTTCTTTATGCAGGGATTCCCACGTGGATCGAACTGCCTCAACCGTGGCAGGCTGTAGCGAGGACTGTAAGCATATCCTATCCCAAAACACGCAGTTTTAACGGTAGAACTCTGCTTTAGTTGCAGGGGTAACACAAGCAGCTTTTCTCCCACTGTGTACTCTTTGGGTTCTTCCAAGAATGAACTTCTATATGCAGGGTTTCCGACGTGGAGCGAACTGCCTCAACCAAGGCAGGCTGTAGCGAGGACTGTAAGCATGTCCTCTACCAAATCACGCAGGTTTACCCGAAGAACTCTGCTTTAGTTGCAGGGGGAACACAAGCATCTTTTCTCCCACAGTGTACTCGATGGGCACTTCCCCTAATGAACTTGTTCTATAAGAATGGTTTCCCACGTGGAGCGAACTGCCTCAGCCATGGCAGGCACTACTGTGGTCTCTAAGGATTTCCTCTCTGAAAACACGGCACTTTTACCCGAAGAACTCTGCTTCAGTTGCAGGTGGAACACAAGCTGCATTTGTCCCACACTTTATACAAAGGGCCCTTCCCCGAATGAATCCTCAATATGCAGGGTGTCCCACGTGCAGCGAACTGCCTCAATGAAGGCAGGCTCTCGTAAGGACTGTAAGCATTTCCTCTCCCATAACACGCAGTTTTACCCGAAGAACTCTGCTTTAGTTGCACGTGGAACACAAGCAGCATTTCTCCCACTGTGTACTCTTTGGCCTCTTCCACGAATGAACTTCTTTATGCAGGGATTCCCACCAGGAGCGAACTGCCTCCAGCATGGCAGGCTGTAGTGAGGACTGTAAGCATATCCTCTACCAAATCACGCAGGTTTACCCGAAGAACTCAGCTTTAGTTGCAGGGGGAACACAAGCATCCTTTCTCCCACAGTGTACTCTTTGGGCTCTTCCACGAGTGAACTTCTATATGTAGGGTTTCCGAAGTGGAGCGAACTGCCTCAACCAAGGCAGGCTGTACCGAGGACTGTAAGCATTTCCTCTTCCAAAACACGGAAGTTTTACCACAGAATTCTGCTTTAGTTGCAGGTGGAACACAAGCAGCCTTTCTCCCACTGTGTACTCTTTGGGCTCTTCCACGAATGAACTTCTTTATGCAGGGATTCCCACGTGGAGCGAACTGCCTCAACCAAGGCAGGCTGTAGCGAATACTGTAAGCATTTCCTCTCCCAAAACACGCAGTTTTACACGAATAACTCTGCTTTAGTTGCAGGTGGAACACAAGCAGCATTTCTCCCACTGTGTACTCTTTGGTCTCTTCACGAATGAACTTGTATATGCAGGGTTTCCCACGTGGAGCGAACTGCCTCAACCATGGCAGGCTGTAGCGAGGACTGTAAGCATATCCTCTCCCAAACCACGCAGTTTTAACGGTAGAACTCTGCTTTAGTTGCAGGGGTAACACAAGCAGCTTTTCTCCCACTGTGTACTCTTTGGGCTCTTCCACGAATGAACTTCTATATGCAGGGTTTCCAACGTGGAGGGAACTGCCTCAACCAAGGCAGGCTGTAGCGAGGACTGTACGCATTTCCTCTTCCAAAACACGGCAGTTTTACCACAGAATTCTGCTTTAGTTGCAGGTGGAACACAAGCAGCATTTCTCCCACTGTGTACTCTTTGGGCTCTTCCACGAATGAACTTCTTTATGCAGGGATTCCCACGTGCAGCGAACTGCCTCAACCAAGGCAGGCTGCAGCGAATACTGTAAGCATTTCCTCTCCCAAAACACACAGTTTTACACGAAGAACTCTGCTTTAGTTGCAGGGGGAACACCATCAGCTTTCCTCCCACAGTGTACACAATGGGCACTTCCCCTAATGAACTTGTTCTATAAGAATGGTTTCCCCCTCCCGCCCGGCCTGAGTGATCCAGAGTCCCCGAAGAGGCTGCTCCTTTCACCCTGTCGTGTCTGAGCGAGGAACGGACGCCCTCCGGCGACCTGCGCGCAGAGGCAGGGCCAAGTCCAAAGCTGAGACCCAGGAGCTGTGAGAACAAAGAAGAGAAAGGGAAACCTCTCCCAGCAGCCTCAGAGGCAGCGGATTAAAGCTCCACAATCAACTTCATGTACCCTGCATCTGTGGAATACATGAATAGACAACAAGTCATCCCAAATTGAGGAGCCAGGAGTCAGTGCTGTGCCTCTGAGGTGGGAGAGCCAACTTCAGGACACTGGTCCACAAGAGACCTCCCAGCTCCACATAATATCAAACGGCGAAAATCTTCCAGAGATCTCCATCTCAACACCAGCACCCAGCTTCACTCAACGACCAGCAAGCTACAGTGCTGGACACCCTATGCCAAACAACTAGCAAGACAGGAACACAACACCACCCATTAGCAGAGAGGCTGCCTCAAATCATAAAAAGTCCGCAAACACCCCAAAACACACCATCAGACGTGGACCTGCCCACCAGAAAGACAAGATCCAGCCTCATCCACCAGAACACAGGCAGTAGTCCCCTCCACCAAGAAGCCTACACAACCCACTAAACGAACCTTAGCCACTGGGGACAGACACCAAAACCAACGGGAACTACGAACCTGCAGCCTGCAAAGAGGAGACCCCAAACACAGTAACATAAGCAAAATGAGAAGACAGAAAAACACACAGCAGGAGAAGGAGCAAGATAAAAACCCACCAGACCTAACAAATGAAGAGGTAATAGGCAGTCTATCTGAAAAAGAATTCAGAATAATGATGGTAAAGATGATCCAAAATCTTGGAAATAGAATAGACAAAATGCAAGAAACAGTTAACAAGGAGCTAGAAGAACTAAAGACGAATCAAGCATCAATTAAAAACACAATAAATGAAATAAAAAATACTCTAGATGGGATCAATAGCAGAATAACTGAGGCAGAAGAACGGATAAGTGAGGTGGAAGATAAAATAGTGGAAATAACTGCTGCACAGCAAAATAAAGAAAAAAGAATGAAAAGAACAGAGGACAGTCTCAGAGACCTCTGGGACAACATTAAACGCACCAACATTCGAATTATAGGGGTTCCAGAAGAAGAAGAGAAAAAGAAAGGGACTGAGAAAATATTTGAAGAGATTATAGTTGAAAACTTCCCTAATATGGGAAAGGAAATAGTTAATCAAGTCCAGGAGGCACAGAGAGTCCCATACAGAATAAATACAAGGAGAAATACACCAAGACACATATTAATCAAACTGTCAAAAATTAAACACAAAGAAATCATATTAAAAGCAGCAAGGGAAAAACAACAAATAACACACAAGGGAATCCCCATCAGGATAACAGCTGATCTCTCAGCAGAAACTCTACAAGCCAGAAGGGAGTGGCAGGACATACTTAAAGTGATGAAGGAGAAAAACCTGCAACCAAAATTACTCTACCCAGCAAGGATCTCATTCAGATTTGATGGAGAAATTAAAACCTTTACAGACAAGCAAAAGCTGAGAGAGTTCAGCACCACCAAACCAGCTTTACAACAAATGCTAAAGGAACTTCTCTAGGCAAGAAACACAACAGAAGGAAAAGAACTACAATAATGAACCCAAAACAATTAAGAAAATGGGAATAGGAACATACATATCAATAATTACCTTAAATGTAAATGGACTAAATGCTCCCACCAAAAGACACAGACTGGCTGAATGGATACAAAAACAAGACCCATATATATGCTGTCTACAAGAGACCCACTTCAGACCTAGAGATACATACAGACTGAAAGTAAGGGGATGGAAAAAGATATTCCATGCAAATGGAAACCAAAAGAAAGCTGGAGTAGCAATTCTCATATCAGACAAAATAGACTTTAAAATAAAGACTACTAGAAGAGACAAAGAAGGACACTACATAATGATCAAGGGATCAATCCAAGAAGAAGATATAACAATTGTAAATATTTATGCACCCAACATAGGAGCACCTCAATACATAAGGGAAATATTAACAGCCATAAAAGGAGAAATCGACAGTAACACAATCATAGTAGGGGACTTTAACACCCCACTTTCACCAATGGACAGGTCATCCAAAATGAAAATAAATAAGGAAACACAAGCTTTAAATGATACATTAAACAAGATGGACTTAATTGATATTTATAGGACATTCCATCCAAAAACAACAGAATACACATTTTTCTCAAGTGCTCATGGAACATTCTCCAGGATAGATCATATCTTGGGTCACAAATCAAGCCTTGGTAAATTTAAGAAAATTGAAATTGTATCAAGTATCTTTTCCGACCACAATGCTATGAGACTAGATATCAATTACAGGAAAAGAGCTGTAAAACATACAAACACATGGAGGCTAAACAATACACTACTTAATAACGAAGTGATCACTGAAGAAATCAAAGAGGAAATTAAAAAATACCTAGAAACAAATGACAATGGAGACACGTCGACCCAAAACCTATGGGATGCAGCAAAAGCAGTTAAGAGGGAAGTTTATGGCAATACAATCCCACCTTAAGAAACAGGAAATATCTCGAATAAACAACCTAACCTTGCACCTAAAGCAATTAGAGAAAGAAGAACAAAAACATCCCAAAGTTAGCAGAAGGAAAGAAATCATAAAAATCAGATCAGAAATAAATGAAAAAGAAATGAAGGAAACGATAGCAAAGATCAATAAAACTAAAAGCTGGTTCTTTGAGAAGATAAACAAAATTGATAAACCATTAGCCAGACTCATCAAGAAAAAAAGGGAGAAGACTCAAATCAATAGAATTAGAAATGAAAAAGGAGAAGTAACAACTGACACTGCAGAAATACAAAAGATCATGAGAGATTACTATAAGCAACTCTATGCCAATAAAATGGACAACCTGGAAGAAATGGACAAATTCTTAGAAATGCACAACCTGCCAAGACTGAATCAGGAAGAAATAGAAAATATGAACAGACCAATCACAAGCACTGAAATTGAAACTGTGATTAAAAATCTTCCAACAAACAAAAGCCCAGGACCAGATGGCTTCACAGGCGAATTCTATCAAGCATTTAGAGAAGAGCTAACACCTATCCTTCTCAAACTCTTCCAAAATATAGCAGAGGGAGGAACACTCCCAAACTCATTCTACGAGGCCACCATCACCTTGATACCAAAACCAGACAAGGATGTCACAAAGAAAGAAAACTACAGGCCAATATCACTGATGAACATAGATGCAAAAATCCTCAACAAAATACTAGCAAACAGAATCCAACAGCACATTAAAAGGATCATACACCATGATCAAGTGGGGTTTATTCCAGGAATGCAAGGATTCTTCAATATTCGCAAATCAATCAATGTGATACACCATATTAACAAGTTGAAGGAGAAAAACCATATGATCATCTCAATAGATGCAGAGAAAGCTTTTGACAAAATTCAACACCCATTTATGATAAAAACCCTGCAGAAAGTAGGCATAGAGGGAACTTTCCTCAACATAATAAAGGCCATATATGACAAACCCACAGCCAGCATCGTCCTCAATGGTGAAAAACTGAAACCATTTCCACTAAGATCAGGAACAAGACAAGGTTGCCCACTCTCACCACTCTTATTCAACATAGTTTTGGAAGTTTTAGCCACAGCAATCAGAGAAGAAAAGGAAATAAAAGGAATCCAAATGGGAAAAGAAGAAGTAAAGCTGTCACTGTTTGCAGATGACATGATACTATACATAGAGAATCCTAAAGATGCTACCAGAAAACTACTAGAGCTAATCAATGAATTTGGTAAAGTTGCAGGATACAAAATTAATGCACAGAAATCTCTGGCATTCCTATATACTAATGATGAAAAATCTGAAAGTGAAATCAAGGAAACACTCCCATTTACCATTGCAACAAAAAGAATAAAATATCTAGGAATAAACCTACCTAAGGAGACAAAAGACCTGTATGCAGAAAATTATAAGACACTGATGAAAGAAATTAAAGATGATACAAATAGATGGAGAGATGTACCATGTTCTTGGATTGGAAGAATCAACATTGTGAAAATGACTCTACTACCCAAAGCAATCTACAGATTCAATGCAATCCCTATCAAACTACCAATGGCATTTTTCACAGAACTAGAACAAAAAATTTCACAATTTGTATGGAAACACAAAAGACCCCGAATAGCCAAAGCAATCTTGAGAACGAAAAATGGAGCTGGAGGAATCAGGCTCCTTGACTTCACACTATACTACAAAGCTACAGTAATCAAGACAGTATGGTACTGGCACAAAAACAGAAAGATAGATCAATGGAACAGGATAGAAAGCCCAGAGATAAACCCACGGACATATGGTCACCTTATCTTTGATAAAGGAGGCAGGAATGTACAGTGGAGAAAGGACAGTCTCTTCAATAAGTGGTGCTGGGAAAACTGGACAGGGACATGTAAAAGTATGAGATTAGATCACTCCCTAACACCATACACAAAAATTAGCTCAAAATGGATTAAAGACCTAAATGTAAGGCCAGACACTATCAAACTCCTAGAGGAAAACATAGGCAGAACACTCTATGACATAAATCACAGCAAGATCCTTTTTGACCCACCTCCTAGAGAAATGGAAATAAAGACAAAAATAAACACATGGGACCTAATGAAACTTCAAAGCTTTTGCACAGCAAAGGAAACCATAAACAAGACGAAAAGACAACCCTCAGAATGGGAGAAAATATTTGCAAATGAAGCAACTGACAAAGGATTAATCTCCAAAATTTATAAGCAGCTCATGCAGCTCAATAGCAAAAAAACAAACAACCCAATCCAAAAATGGGCAGAAGACCTAAATAGACATTTCTCCACAGAAGATATACAGACAGCCAACAAACACATGAAAGGATGCTCAACATCTTTACTCATTAGAGAAATGCAAATCAAAACTACAATGAGATATCATCTCACACCAGTCAGAATGGCCATCATCAAAAAATCTACAAACAATAAATGCTGGAGAGGGTGTGGAAAAAAGGGAACACTCTTGCACTGCTGGTGGGAATGTGAATTGGTACAGCCACTATGGAGAACAGTATGGAGGTTCCTTAAAAAACTACAAATAGAACTACCATATGACCCAGCAATCACACTACTGGGCATATACCCTGAGAAAACCATAATTCAAAAAGAGACATGTACCAAGATGTTCATAGCAGCCCTATTTACAATAGCCCGGAGATGGAAACAACCTAAGTGTCCATCATCGGATGAATGGATAAAGAAGATGTGGCACGTATATACAATGGAATATTACTCAGCCATAAAAAGAAATGAAATTGAGCTATTTGTAATGAGGTGGATGGACCTAGAGTCTGTCATACAGAGTGAAGTAAGTCAGAAAGAGAAAGACAAATACTGTATGCTGACACATATATATGGAATATAAGAAAAAAATGTCATCAAGAACATAGGGGTAAGACAGGAATAAAGACACAGACCTACTAGAGCATGGACTTGAAGATATGGGGAGGGGGAAGGGTAAGCTGTGACAAAGTGAAAGAGCGGCATGGACATATATACACTACCAAATGTAAGGTAGATAGCTAGTGGGAAGCAGCCGCATAGCACAGGGAGATCAGCTCGGTTCTTTGTGACCGCCTGGAGGGGTGGGATAGGGAGGGTTGGAGGGAGATGCAAAAGGGAGGGGATATGGGAACATATGTATATGTATAACTGATTAAATTTGTAAAATAAAAAAAAAAAAAAAAGAATGGTTTCCTACGTGGAGCGAACTGCCTCAGCCATGGTAGGCACTACTGTGGTCTCTAAGGATTTCCTCTCTGAAAACACGGCACTTTTACCCGAGGAACTCTGCTTTAGTTGCAGGTGGAACACAAGCTGCATTTGTCCCACACTTTATACAAAGGGCCCTCCCCGAAGGAGTCTTCAATATGCAGGGTGTCCCACGTGCAGTGAACTGCCTCAACGAAGGCAGGCTCTCGTAAGGACTGTAAGCATTTCCACTATCAATACACGCAGTTTTGCCCGAAGAATTCTCCTTTAGTTGCAGGTGGAACACAAGCAGCTTTTCTCCCACAGTGTACCCAATGAGCCTTTGCCCGAAAGAATATCTACACTCAAGGGGTCCCGCGTGGAGTGAAATGCCTAAAGCAAGGCAGGCTCTAGTGAGGCCTCTAAGCATTTCCTCTCCGAAAACACGGCAGTTTTACCCAAGGAACTCTGTGATAGTTGCAGGTGGAACACAAGCAGCATTACTCCCAGTGTGTAATCTTTGGGCTCTTCCACGAATGAATTTCTTTATGCAGGGATTCCCACGTGGATCGAACTGCCTCAACCGTGGCAGGCTGTAGCGAGGACTGTAAGCATATCCTATCCCAAAACACGCAGTTTTAACGGTAGAACTCTGCTTTAGTTGCAGGGGTAACACAAGCAGCTTTTCTCCCACTGTGTACTCTTTGGGCTCTTCCAAGAATGAACTTCTATATGCAGGGTTTCCGACGTGGAGCGAACTGCCTCAACCAAGGCAGGCTGTAGCGAGGACTGTAAGCATGTCCTCTACCAAATCACGCAGGTTTACCCGAAGAACTCTGCTTTAGTTGCAGGGGGAACACAAGCATCTTTTCTCCCACAGTGTACTCGAAGGGGACTTCCCCTAATGAACTTGTTCTATAAGAATGGTTTCCCACGTGGAGCGAACTGCCTCAGCCATGGCAGGCACTACTGTGGTCTCTAAGGATTTCCTCTCTGAAAACACGGCACTTTTACCCGAAGAACTCTGCTTTAGTTGCAGGTGGAACACAAGCTGCATTTGTCCCACACTTTATACAAAGGGCCCTTCCCTGAATGAATCCTCAATATGCAGGGTGTCCCACGTGCAGCGAACTGCCTCAATGAAGGCAAGCTCTCGTAAGGACTGTAAGCATTTCCTCTCCCATAACACGCAGTTTTACCCGAAGAACTCTGCTTTAGTTGCACGTGGAACATAAGCAGCATTTCTCCCACTGTGTACACTTTGGGCTCTTCCACGAATGAACTTCTTTATGCAGGGATTCCCACGAGGAGCGAACTGCCTTCAGCATGGCAGGCTGTAGTGAGGACTGTAAGCATATCCTCTACCAAATCACGCAGGTTTACCCGAAGAACTCTGCTTTAGTTGCAGGGGGAACACAAGAATCCTTTCTCCCACAGTGTACGCTTTGGGCTCTTCCACGAGTGAACTTCTATATGTAGGGTTTCCGAAGTGGAGCGAACTGCCTCAACCAAGGCAGGCTGTACCGAAGACTGTAAGCATTTCCTCTTCCAAAACACGGCAGTTTTACCACAGAATTCTGCTGTAGTTGCAGGTGGAACACAAGCAGCCTTTCTCCCACTGTGTACTGTTTGGGCTCTTCCACGAATGAACTTCTTTATGCAGGGATTCCCACGTGGAGCGAACTGCCTCAACCAAGGCAGGCTGTAGCGAATACTGTAAGCATTTCCTCTCCCAAAACACGCAGTTTTACACGAAGAACTCTGCTTCAGTTGCAGGTGGAACACAAGCAGCATTTCTCCCACTGTGTACTCTTTGGTCTCTTCACGAATGAACTTGTATATGCAGGGTTTCCCACGTGGAGCGAACTGCCTCAACCATGGCAGGCTGTAGCGAGGACTGTAAGCATATCCTCTCCCAAACCACGCAGTTTTAACAATAGAACTCTGCTTTAGTTGCAGGGGTAACACAAGCAGCTTTTCTCCCACTGTGTACTCTTTGGGCTCTTCCACGAATGAACTTCTATATGCAGGGTTTCCAACGTGGAGGGAACTGCCTCAACCAAGGCAGGCTGTAGCGAGGACTGTAAGCATTTCCTCTTCCAAAACACGGCAGTTTTACCACAGAATTCTGCTTTAGTTGCAGGTGGAACACAAGCAGCATTTCTCCCACTGTGTACTCTTTGGGCTCTTCCACGAATGAACTTCTTTATGCAGGGATTCCCACGTGCAGCAAACTGCCTCAACCAAGGCAGGCTGCAGCGAATACTGTAAGCATTTCCTCTCCCAAAACACGTAGTTTTACACGAAGAACTCTGCTTTAGTTGCAGGGGGAACACCATCAGCTTTCCTCCCACAGTGTACACAATGGGCACTTCCCCTAATGAACTTGTTCTATAAGAATGGTTTCCTACGTGGAGCGAACTGCCTCAGCCATGGTAGGCACTACTGTGGTCTCTAAGGATTTCCTCTCTGAAAACACGGCACTTTTACCCGAGGAACTCTGCTTTAGTTGCAGGTGGAACACAAGCTGCATTTGTCCCACACTTTATACAAAGGGCCCTCCCCGAAGGAGTCTTCAATATGCAGGGTGTCCCACGTGCAGTGAACTCCCTCAACGAAGGCAGGCTCTCGTAAGGACTGCAAGCATTTCCACTATCAATACACGCAGTTTTGCCCGAAGAATTCTCCTTTAGTTGCAGGTGGAACACAAGCAGCTTTTCTCCCACAGTGTACCCAATGAGCCTTTGCCCGAAAGAATATCTACACTCAAGGGGTCCCGCGTGGAGTGAAATGCCTAAAGCAAGGCAGGCTCTAGTGAGGCCTCTAAGCATTTCCTCTCCGAAAACATGGCAGTTTTACAAAAGGAACTCTGCGTTAGTTGCAGGTGGAACACAAGCAGCATTACTCCCAGTGTGTAATCTTTGGGCTCTTCCACGAATGAATTTCTTTATGCAGGGATTCCCAAGTGGACCGAACTGCCTCAACCGTGGCAGGCTGTAGCGAGGACTGTAAGCATATCCTATCCCAAAACACGCAGTTTTAATGGTAGAACTTTGCTTTAGTTGCAGGGGTAACACAAGCAGCTTTTCTCCCACTGTGTACTCTTTGGGCTCTTCCAAGAATGAACTTCTATATGCAGGGTTTCCGACGTGGAGCGAACTGCCTCAACCAAGGCAGGCTGTAGCGAGGACTGTAAGCATGTCCTCTACCAAATCACGCAGGTTTACCCGAAGAACTCTGCTTTAGTTGCAGGGGGAACACAAGCATCTTTTCTGCCACAGTGTACTCGATGGGCACTTCCCCTAATGAACTTGTTCTATAAGAATGGTTTCCCACGTGGAGCGAACTGCCTCAGCCATGGCAGGCACTACTGTGGTCTCTAAGGATTTCCTCTCTGAAAACACGGCACTTTTACCTGAAGAACTCTGCTTTAGTTGCAGGTGGAACACAAGCTGCATTTGTCCCACACTTTATACAAAGGGCCCTTCCCCGAATGAATCCTCAATATGCAGGGTGTCCCACGTGCAGCGAACTGCCTCAATGAAGGCAGGCTCTCGTAAGGACTGTAAGCATTTCCCCTCCCATAACACGCAGTTTTACCCGAAGAACTCTGCTTTAGTTGCACGTGCAACATAAGCAGCATTTCTCCCACTGTGTACTCTTTGGGCTCTTCCACGAATGAACTTCTTTATGCAGGGATTCCCACCAGGAGCGAACTGCCTCCACCATGGCAGGCTGTAGTGAGGACTGTAAGCATATCCTCTACCAAATCACGCAGGTTTACCCGAAGAACTCAGCTTTAGTTGCAGGGGGAACACAAGCATCTTTTCTCCCACAGTGTACTCTTTGGGCTCTTCCACGAGTGAACTTCTATATGTAGGGTTTCCGAAGTGGAGCGAACTGCCTCAACCAAGGCAGGCTGTACCGAGGACTGTAAGCATTTCCTCTTCCAAAACACGGCAGTTTTACCACAGAATTCTGCTTTAGTTGCAGGTGGAAGACAAGCAGCATTTCTCCCACTGTGTACTCTTTGGGCTCTTCCACGAATGAACTTCTTTATGCAGGGATTCCCACGTGGAGCGAACTGCCTCAACCAAGGCAGGCTGTAGCGAATACTGTAAGCATTTCCTCTCCCAAAACACGCAGTTTTACACGAAGAACTCTGCTTCAGTTGCAGGTGGAACACAAGCAGCATTTCTCCCACTGTGTACTCTTTGGTCTCTTCACGAATGAACTTGTATATGCAGGGTTTCCGACGTGGAGCGAACTGCCTCAACCAAGGCAGGCTGTAGCGAGGACTGTAAGCATGTCCTCTACCAAATCACGCAGGTTTACACGAAGGACTCTGCTTCAGTTGCAGGTGGAACACAAGCAGCATTTCTCCCACTGTGTACTCTTTGGTCTCTTCACGAATGAACTTGTATATGCAGGGTTTCCCACGTGGAGCGAACTGCCTCAACCATGGCAGGCTGTAGCGAGGACTGTAAGCATATCCTCTCCCAAACCACGCAGTTTTAACAGTAGAACTCTGCTTTAGTTGCAGGGGTAACACAAGCAGCTTTTCTCCCACTGTGTACTCTTTGGGCTCTTCCACGAATGAACTTCTATATGCAGGGTTTCCAACGTGGAGGGAACTGCCTCAACCAAGGCAGGCTGTAGCGAGGACTGTAAGCATTTCCTCTTCCAAAACACGGCAGTTTTACCACAGAATTCTGCTTTAGTTGCAGGTGGAACACAAGCAGCATTTCTCCCACTGTGTACTCTTTGGGCTCTTCCACGAATGAACTTCTTTATGCAGGGATTCCCACGTGCAGCGAACTGCCTCAACCAAGGCAGGCTGTAGCGAGGACTGTAAGCATGTCCTCTACCAAATCACGCAGGTTTACCCGAAGAACTCTGCTTTCGTTGCAGGGGGAACACAAGCATCTTTTCTCCCACAGTGTACTCGATGGGCACTTCCCCTAATGAACTTGTTCTATAAGAATGGTTTCCCACGTGGAGCGAACTGCCTCAGCCATGGCAGGCACTACTGTGGTCTCTAAGGATTTCCTCTCTGAAAACACGGCACTTTTACCCGAAGAACTCTGCTTTAGTTGCAGGTGGAACACAAGCTGCATTTGTCCCACACTTTATACAAAGGGCCCTTCCCCGAATGAATCCTCAATATGCAGGGTGTCCCACGTGCAGCGAACTGCCTCAATGAAGGCAGGCTCTCGTAAGGACTGTAAGCATTTCCTCTCCCATAACACGCAGTTTTACCCGAAGAACTCTGCTTTAGTTGCACGTGGAACACAAGCAGCATTTCTCCCACTGTGTACTCTTTGGCCTCTTCCACGAATGAACTTCTTTATGCAGGGATTCCCACCAGGAGCGAACTGCCTCCAGCATGGCAGGCTGTAGTGAGGACTGTAAGCATATCCTCTACCAAATCACGCAGGTTTACCCGAAGAACTCAGCTTTAGTTGCAGGGGGAACACAAGCATCCTTTCTCCCACAGTGTACTCTTTGGGCTCTTCCACGAGTGAACTTCTATATGTAGGGTTTCCGAAGTGGAGCGAACTGCCTCAACCAAGGCAGGCTGTACCGAGGACTGTAAGCATTTCCTCTTCCAAAACACGGCAGTTTTACCACAGAATTCTGCTTTAGTTGCAGGTGGAACACAAGCAGCCTTTCTCCCACTGTGTACTCTTTGGGCTCTTCCACGAATGAACTTCTTTATGCAGGGATTCCCACGTGGAGCGAACTGCCTCAACCAAGGCACGCTGTAGCGAATACTGTAAGCATTTCCTCTCCCAAAACACGCAGTTTTACACGAAGAACTCTGCTTTAGTTGCAGGTGGAACACAAGCAGCATTTCTCCCACTGTGTACTCTTTGGTCTCTTCACGAATGAACTTGTATATGCAGGGTTTCCCACGTGGAGCGAAGTGCCTCAACCATGGCAGGCTGTAGCGAGGACTGTAAGCATATCCTCTCCCAAACCACGCAGTTTTAACGGTAGAACTCTGCTTTAGTTGCAGGGGTAACACAAGCAGCTTTTCTCCCACTGTGTACTCTTTGGGCTCTTCCACGAATGAACTTCTATATGCAGGGTTTCCAACGTGGAGGGAACTGCCTCAACCAAGGCAGGCTGTAGCGAGGACTGTACGCATTTCCTCTTCCAAAACACGGCAGTTTTACCACAGAATTCTGCTTTAGTTGCA
This sequence comes from Mesoplodon densirostris, assembly GCF_025265405.1. Classification (NCBI taxonomy): domain Eukaryota; kingdom Metazoa; phylum Chordata; class Mammalia; order Artiodactyla; family Ziphiidae; genus Mesoplodon; species Mesoplodon densirostris. The sequence continues at coordinate 85,929,932 of NC_082667.1, read as the reverse complement.
GGTGGAACACAAGCAGCATTTCTCCCACTGTGTACTCTTTGGGCTCTTCCACGAATGAACTTCTTTATGCAGGGATTCCCACGTGCAGCGAACTGCCTCAACCAAGGCAGGCTGCAGCGAATACTGTAAGCATTTCCTCTCCCAAAACACACAGTTTTACACGAAGAACTCTGCTTTAGTTGCAGGGGGAACACCATCAGCTTTCCTCCCACAGTGTACACAATGGGCACTTCCCCTAATGAACTTGTTCTATAAGAATGGTTTCCCCCTCCCGCCCGGCCTGAGTGAGCCAGAGTCCCCGAAGAGGCTGCTCCTTTGACCCTGTCGTGTCTGAGCGAGGAACGGACGCCCTCCGGCGACCTGCACGCAGAGGCAGGGCCAAGTCCAAAGCTGAGACCCAGGAGCTGTGAGAACAAAGAAGAGAAAGGGAAACCTCTCCCAGCAGCCTCAGAGGCAGCGGATTAAAGCTCCACAATCAACTTCATGTACCCTGCATCTGTGGAATACATGAATAGACAACAAGTCATCCCAAATTGAGGAGCCAGGAGTCAGTGCTGTGCCTCTGAGGTGGGAGAGCCAACTTCAGGACACTGGTCCACAAGAGACCTCCCAGCTCCACATAATATCAAACGGCGAAAATCTTCCAGAGATCTCCATCTCAACACCAGCACCCAGCTTCACTCAACGACCAGCAAGCTACAGTGCTGGACACCCTATGCCAAACAACTAGCAAGACAGGAACACAACACCACCCATTAGCAGAGAGGCTGCCTCAAATCATAAAAAGTCCGCAAACACCCCAAAACACACCATCAGACGTGGACCTGCCCACCAGAAAGACAAGATCCAGCCTCATCCACCAGAACACAGGCAGTAGTCCCCTCCACCAAGAAGCCTACACAACCCACTAAACGAACCTTAGCCACTGGGGACAGACACCAAAAACAACGGGAACTACGAACCTGCAGCCTGCAAAGAGGAGACCCCAAACACAGTAACATAAGCAAAATGAGAAGACAGAAAAACACACAGCAGGAGAAGGAGCAAGATAAAAACCCACCAGACCTAACAAATGAAGAGGTAATAGGCAGTCTATCTGAAAAAGAATTCAGAATAATGATGGTAAAGATGATCCAAAATCTTGGAAATAGAATAGACAAAATGCAAGAAACAGTTAACAAGGAGCTAGAAGAACTAAAGACGAATCAAGCATCAATTAAAAACACAATAAATGAAATAAAAAATACTCTAGATGGGATCAATAGCAGAATAACTGAGGCAGAAGAACGGATAAGTGAGGTGGAAGATAAAATAGTGGAAATAACTGCTGCACAGCAAAATAAAGAAAAAAGAATGAAAAGAACAGAGGACAGTCTCAGAGACCTCTGGGACAACATTAAACGCACCAACATTCGAATTATAGGGGTTCCAGAAGAAGAAGAGAAAAAGAAAGGGACTGAGAAAATATTTGAAGAGATTATAGTTGAAAACTTCCCTAATATGGGAAAGGAAATAGTTAATCAAGTCCAGGAGGCACAGAGAGTCCCATACAGAATAAATACAAGGAGAAATACACCAAGACACATATTAATCAAACTGTCAAAAATTAAACACAAAGAAATCATATTAAAAGCAGCAAGGGAAAAACAACAAATAACACACAAGGGAATCCCCATCAGGATAACAGCTGATCTCTCAGCAGAAACTCTACAAGCCAGAAGGGAGTGGCAGGACATACTTAAAGTGATGAAGGAGAAAAACCTGCAACCAAGATTACTCTACCCAGCAAGGATCTCATTCAGATTTGATGGAGAAATTAAAACCTTTACAGACAAGCAAAAGCTGAGAGAGTTCAGCACCACCAAACCAGCTTTACAACAAATGCTAAAGGAACTTCTCTAGGCAAGAAACACAACAGAAGGAAAAGAACTACAATAATGAACCCAAAACAATTAAGAAAATGGGAATAGGAACATACATATCAATAATTACCTTAAATGTAAATGGACTAAATGCTCCCACCAAAAGACACAGACTGGCTGAATGGATACAAAAACAAGACCCATATATATGCTGTCTACAAGAGACCCACTTCAGACCTAGAGATACATACAGACTGAAAGTAAGGGGATGGAAAAAGATATTCCATGCAAATGGAAACCAAAAGAAAGCTGGAGTAGCAATTCTCATATCAGACAAAATAGACTTTAAAATAAAGACTACTAGAAGAGACAAAGAAGGACACTACATAATGATCAAGGGATCAATCCAAGAAGAAGATATAACAATTGTAAATATTTATGCACCCAACATAGGAGCACCTCAATACATAAGGGAAATATTAACAGCCATAAAAGGAGAAATCGACAGTAACACAATCATAGTAGGGGACTTTAACACCCCACTTTCACCAATGGACAGGTCATCCAAAATGAAAATAAATAAGGAAACACAAGCTTTAAATGATACATTAAACAAGATGGACTTAATTGATATTTATAGGACATTCCATCCAAAAACAACAGAATACACATTTTTCTCAAGTGCTCATGGAACATTCTCCAGGATAGATCATATCTTGGGTCACAAATCAAGCCTTGGTAAATTTAAGAAAATTGAAATTGTATCAAGTATCTTTTCCGACCACAATGCTATGAGACTAGATATCAATTACAGGAAAAGAGCTGTAAAACATACAAACACATGGAGGCTAAACAATACACTACTTAATAACGAAGTGATCACTGAAGAAATCAAAGAGGAAATTAAAAAATACCTAGAAACAAATGACAATGGAGACACGTCGACCCAAAACCTATGGGATGCAGCAAAAGCAGTTAAGAGGGAAGTTTATGGCAATACAATCCCACCTTAAGAAACAGGAAATATCTCGAATAAACAACCTAACCTTGCACCTAAAGCAATTAGAGAAAGAAGAACAAAAACATCCCAAAGTTAGCAGAAGGAAAGAAATCATAAAAATCAGATCAGAAATAAATGAAAAAGAAATGAAGGAAACGATAGCAAAGATCAATAAAACTAAAAGCTGGTTCTTTGAGAAGATAAACAAAATTGATAAACCATTAGCCAGACTCATCAAGAAAAAAAGGGAGAAGACTCAAATCAATAGAATTAGAAATGAAAAAGGAGAAGTAACAACTGACACTGCAGAAATACAAAAGATCATGAGAGATTACTATAAGCAACTCTATGCCAATAAAATGGACAACCTGGAAGAAATGGACAAATTCTTAGAAATGCACAACCTGCCAAGACTGAATCAGGAAGAAATAGAAAATATGAACAGACCAATCACAAGCACTGAAATTGAAACTGTGATTAAAAATCTTCCAACAAACAAAAGCCCAGGACCAGATGGCTTCACAGGCGAATTCTATCAAGCATTTAGAGAAGAGCTAACACCTATCCTTCTCAAACTCTTCCAAAATATAGCAGAGGGAGGAACACTCCCAAACTCATTCTACGAGGCCACCATCACCTTGATACCAAAACCAGACAAGGATGTCACAAAGAAAGAAAACTACAGGCCAATATCACTGATGAACATAGATGCAAAAATCCTCAACAAAATACTAGCAAACAGAATCCAACAGCACATTAAAAGGATCATACACCATGATCAAGTGGGGTTTATTCCAGGAATGCAAGGATTCTTCAATATTCGCAAATCAATCAATGTGATACACCATATTAACAAGTTGAAGGAGAAAAACCATATGATCATCTCAATAGATGCAGAGAAAGCTTTTGACAAAATTCAACACCCATTTATGATAAAAACCCTGCAGAAAGTAGGCATAGAGGGAACTTTCCTCAACATAATAAAGGCCATATATGACAAACCCACAGCCAGCATCGTCCTCAATGGTGAAAAACTGAAACCATTTCCACTAAGATCAGGAACAAGACAAGGTTGCCCACTCTCACCACTCTTATTCAACATAGTTTTGGAAGTTTTAGCCACAGCAATCAGAGAAGAAAAGGAAATAAAAGGAATCCAAATGGGAAAAGAAGAAGTAAAGCTGTCACTGTTTGCAGATGACATGATACTATACATAGAGAATCCTAAAGATGCTACCAGAAAACTACTAGAGCTAATCAATGAATTTGGTAAAGTTGCAGGATACAAAATTAATGCACAGAAATCTCTGGCATTCCTATATACTAATGATGAAAAATCTGAAAGTGAAATCAAGGAAACACTCCCATTTACCATTGCAACAAAAAGAATAAAATATCTAGGAATAAACCTACCTAAGGAGACAAAAGACCTGTATGCAGAAAATTATAAGACACTGATGAAAGAAATTAAAGATGATACAAATAGATGGAGAGATGTACCATGTTCTTGGATTGGAAGAATCAACATTGTGAAAATGACTCTACTACCCAAAGCAATCTACAGATTCAATGCAATCCCTATCAAACTACCAATGGCATTTTTCACAGAACTAGAACAAAAAATTTCACAATTTGTATGGAAACACAAAAGACCCCGAATAGCCAAAGCAATCTTGAGAACGAAAAATGGAGCTGGAGGAATCAGGCTCCTTGACTTCACACTATACTACAAAGCTACAGTAATCAAGACAGTATGGTACTGGCACAAAAACAGAAAGATAGATCAATGGAACAGGATAGAAAGCCCAGAGATAAACCCACGGACATATGGTCACCTTATCTTTGATAAAGGAGGCAGGAATGTACAGTGGAGAAAGGACAGTCTCTTCAATAAGTGGTGCTGGGAAAACTGGACAGGGACATGTAAAAGTATGAGATTAGATCACTCCCTAACACCATACACAAAAATTAGCTCAAAATGGATTAAAGACCTAAATGTAAGGCCAGACACTATCAAACTCCTAGAGGAAAACATAGGCAGAACACTCTATGACATAAATCACAGCAAGATCCTTTTTGACCCACCTCCTAGAGAAATGGAAATAAAGACAAAAATAAACACATGGGACCTAATGAAACTTCAAAGCTTTTGCACAGCAAAGGAAACCATAAACAAGACGAAAAGACAACCCTCAGAATGGGAGAAAATATTTGCAAATGAAGCAACTGACAAAGGATTAATCTCCAAAATTTATAAGCAGCTCAGGCAGCTCAATAGCAAAAAAACAAACAACCCAATCCAAAAATGGGCAGAAGACCCAAATAGACATTTCTCCACAGAAGATATACAGACAGCCAACAAACACATGAAAGGATGCTCAACATCTTTACTCATTAGAGAAATGCAAATCAAAACTACAATGAGATATCATCTCACACCAGTCAGAATGGCCATCATCAAAAAATCTACAAACAATAAATGCTGGAGAGGGTGTGGAAAAAAGGGAACACTCTTGCACTGCTGGTGGGAATGTGAATTGGTACAGCCACTATGGAGAACAGTATGGAGGTTCCTTAAAAAACTACAAATAGAACTACCATATGACCCAGCAATCCCACTACTGGGCATATACCTTGAGAAAACCATAATTCAAAAAGAGACATGTACCAAGATGTTCATAGCAGCCCTATTTACAATAGCCCGGAGATGGAAACAACCTAAGTGTCCATCATCGGATGAATGGATAAAGAAGATGTGGCACGTATATACAATGGAATATTACTCAGCCATAAAAAGAAATGAAATTGAGCTATTTGTAATGAGGTGGATGGACCTAGAGTCTGTCATACAGAGTGAAGTAAGTCAGAAAGAGAAAGACAAATACTGTATGCTGACACATATATATGGAATATAAGAAAAAAATGTCATCAAGAACATAGGGGTAAGACAGGAATAAAGACACAGACCTACTAGAGCATGGACTTGAGGATATGGGGAGGGGGAAGGGTAAGCTGTGACAAAGTGAAAGAGCGGCATGGACATATATACACTACCAAATGTAAGGTAGATAGCTAGTGGGAAGCAGCCGCATAGCACAGGGAGATCAGCTCGGTTCTTTGTGACCGCCTGGAGGGGTGGGATAGGGAGGGTTGGAGGGAGATGCAAAAGGGAGGGGATATGGGAACATATGTATATGTATAACTGATTAAATTTGTAAAATAAAAAAAAAAAAAAAAAAGAATGGTTTCCTACGTGGAGCGAACTGCCTCAGCCATGGTAGGCACTACTGTGGTCTCTAAGGATTTCCTCTCTGAAAACACGGCACTTTTACCCGAGGAACTCTGCTTTAGTTGCAGGTGGAACACAAGCTGCATTTGTCCCACACTTTATACAAAGGGCCCTCCCCGAAGGAGTCTTCAATATGCAGGGTGTCCCACGTGCAGTGAACTGCCTCAACGAAGGCAGGCTCTCGTAAGGACTGTAAGCATTTCCACTATCAATACTCGCAGTTTTGCCCGAAGAATTCTCCTTTAGTTGCAGGTGGAACACAAGCAGCTTTTCTCCCACAGTGTACCCAATGAGCCTTTGCCCGAAAGAATATCTACACTCAAGGGGTCCCGCGTGGAGTGAAATGCCTAAAGCAAGGCAGGCTCTAGTGAGGCCTCTAAGCATTTCCTCTCCGAAAACACGGCAGTTTTACCTAAGGAACTCTGTGATAGTTGCAGGTGGAACACAAGCAGCATTACTCCCAGTGTGTAATCTTTGGGCTCTTCCACGAATGAATTTCTTTATGCAGGGATTCCCACGTGGATCGAACTGCCTCAACCGTGGCAGGCTGTAGCGAGGACTGTAAGCATATCCTATCCCAAAACACGCAGTTTTAACGGTAGAACTCTGCTTTAGTTGCAGGGGTAACACAAGCAGCTTTTCTCCCACTGTGTACTCTTTGGGCTCTTCCAAGAATGAACTTCTATATGCAGGGTTTCCGACGTGGAGCGAACTGCCTCAACCAAGGCAGGCTGTAGCGAGGACTGTAAGCATGTCCTCTACCAAATCACGCAGGTTTACCCGAAGAACTCTGCTTTAGTTGCAGGGGGAACACAAGCATCTTTTCTCCCACAGTGTACTCGAAGGGGACTTCCCCTAATGAACTTGTTCTATAAGAATGGTTTCCCACGTGGAGCGAACTGCCTCAGCCATGGCAGGCACTACTGTGGTCTCTAAGGATTTCCTCTCTGAAAACACGGCACTTTTACCCGAAGAACTCTGCTTTAGTTGCAGGTGGAACACAAGCTGCATTTGTCCCACACTTTATACAAAGGGCCCTTCCCTGAATGAATCCTCAATATGCAGGGTGTCCCACGTGCAGCGAACTGCCTCAATGAAGGCAAGCTCTCGTAAGGACTGTAAGCATTTCCTCTCCCATAACACGCAGTTTTACCCGAAGAACTCTGCTTTAGTTGCACGTGGAACATAAGCAGCATTTCTCCCACTGTGTACTCTTTGGGCTCTTCCACGAATGAACTTCTTTATGCAGGGATTCCCACGAGGAGCGAACTGCCTTCAGCATGGCAGGCTGTAGTGAGGACTGTAAGCATATCCTCTACCAAATCACGCAGGTTTACCCGAAGAACTCTGCTTTAGTTGCAGGGGGAACACAAGAATCCTTTCTCCCACAGTGTACGCTTTGGGCTCTTCCACGAGTGAACTTCTATATGTAGGGTTTCCGAAGTGGAGCGAACTGCCTCAACCAAGGCAGGCTGTACCGAAGACTGTAAGCATTTCCTCTTCCAAAACACGGCAGTTTTACCACAGAATTCTGCTGTAGTTGCAGGTGGAACACAAGCAGCCTTTCTCCCACTGTGTACTGTTTGGGCTCTTCCACGAATGAACTTCTTTATGCAGGGATTCCCACGTGGAGCGAACTGCCTCAACCAAGGCAGGCTGTAGCGAATACTGTAAGCATTTCCTCTCCCAAAACACGCAGTTTTACACGAAGAACTCTGCTTCAGTTGCAGGTGGAACACAAGCAGCATTTCTCCCACTGTGTACTCTTTGGTCTCTTCACGAATGAACTTGTATATGCAGGGTTTCCCACGTGGAGCGAACTGCCTCAACCATGGCAGGCTGTAGCGAGGACTGTAAGCATATCCTCTCCCAAACCACGCAGTTTTAACAGTAGAACTCTGCTTTAGTTGCAGGGGTAACACAAGCAGCTTTTCTCCCACTGTGTACTCTTTGGGCTCTTCCACGAATGAACTTCTATATGCAGGGTTTCCAACGTGGAGGGAACTGCCTCAACCAAGGCAGGCTGTAGCGAGGACTGTAAGCATTTCCTCTTCCAAAACACGGCTGTTTTACCACAGAATTCTGCTTTAGTTGCAGGTGGAACACAAGCAGCATTTCTCCCACTGTGTACTCTTTGGGCTCTTCCACGAATGAACTTCTTTATGCAGGGATTCCCACGTGCAGCAAACTGCCTCAACCAAGGCAGGCTGCAGCGAATACTGTAAGCATTTCCTCTCCCAAAACACGCAGTTTTACACGAAGAACTCTGCTTTAGTTGCAGGGGGAACACCATCAGCTTTCCTCCCACAGTGTACACAATGGGCACTTCCCCTAATGAACTTGTTCTATAAGAATGGTTTCCTACGTGGAGCGAACTGCCTCAGCCATGGTAGGCACTACTGTGGTCTCTAAGGATTTCCTCTCTGAAAACACGGCACTTTTACCCGAGGAACTCTGCTTTAGTTGCAGGTGGAACACAAGCTGCATTTGTCCCACACTTTATACAAAGGGCCCTCCCCGAAGGAGTCTTCAATATGCAGGGTGTCCCACGTGCAGTGAACTCCCTCAACGAAGGCAGGCTCTCGTAAGGACTGTAAGCATTTCCACTATCAATACACGCAGTTTTGCCCGAAGAATTCTCCTTTAGTTGCAGGTGGAACACAAGCAGCTTTTCTCCCACAGTGTACCCAATGAGCCTTTGCCCGAAAGAATATCTACACTCAAGGGGTCCCGCGTGGAGTGAAATGCCTAAAGCAAGGCAGGCTCTAGTGAGGCCTCTAAGCATTTCCTCTCCGAAAACATGGCAGTTTTACAAAAGGAACTCTGCGTTAGTTGCAGGTGGAACACAAGCAGCATTACTCCCAGTGTGTAATCTTTGGGCTCTTCCACGAATGAATTTCTTTATGCAGGGATTCCCAAGTGGACCGAACTGCCTCAACCGTGGCAGGCTGTAGCGAGGACTGTAAGCATATCCTATCCCAAAACACGCAGTTTTAATGGTAGAACTCTGCTTTAGTTGCAGGGGTAACACAAGCAGCTTTTCTCCCACTGTGTACTCTTTGGGCTCTTCCAAGAATGAACTTCTATATGCAGGGTTTCCGACGTGGAGCGAACTGCCTCAACCAAGGCAGGCTGTAGCGAGGACTGTAAGCATGTCCTCTACCAAATCACGCAGGTTTACCCGAAGAACTCTGCTTTAGTTGCAGGGGGAACACAAGCATCTTTTCTGCCACAGTGTACTCGATGGGCACTTCCCCTAATGAACTTGTTCTATAAGAATGGTTTCCCACGTGGAGCGAACTGCCTCAGCCATGGCAGGCACTACTGTGGTCTCTAAGGATTTCCTCTCTGAAAACACGGCACTTTTACCTGAAGAACTCTGCTTTAGTTGCAGGTGGAACACAAGCTGCATTTGTCCCACACTTTATACAAAGGGCCCTTCCCCGAATGAATCCTCAATATGCAGGGTGTCCCACGTGCAGCGAACTGCCTCAATGAAGGCAGGCTCTCGTAAGGACTGTAAGCATTTCCCCTCCCATAACACGCAGTTTTACCCGAAGAACTCTGCTTTAGTTGCACGTGCAACATAAGCAGCATTTCTCCCACTGTGTACTCTTTGGGCTCTTCCACGAATGAACTTCTTTATGCAGGGATTCCCACCAGGAGCGAACTGCCTCCACCATGGCAGGCTGTAGTGAGGACTGTAAGCATATCCTCTACCAAATCACGCAGGTTTACCCGAAGAACTCAGCTTTAGTTGCAGGGGGAACACAAGCATCTTTTCTCCCACAGTGTACTCTTTGGGCTCTTCCACGAGTGAACTTCTATATGTAGGGTTTCCGAAGTGGAGCGAACTGCCTCAACCAAGGCAGGCTGTACCGAGGACTGTAAGCATTTCCTCTTCCAAAACACGGCAGTTTTACCACAGAATTCTGCTTTAGTTGCAGGTGGAACACAAGCAGCATTTCTCCCACTGTGTACTCTTTGGGCTCTTCCACGAATGAACTTCTTTATGCAGGGATTCCCACGTGGAGCGAACTGCCTCAACCAAGGCAGGCTGTAGCGAATACTGTAAGCATTTCCTCTCCCAAAACACGCAGTTTTACACGAAGAACTCTGCTTCAGTTGCAGGTGGAACACAAGCAGCATTTCTCCCACTGTGTACTCTTTGGTCTCTTCACGAATGAACTTGTATATGCAGGGTTTCCGACGTGGAGCGAACTGCCTCAACCAAGGCAGGCTGTAGCGAGGACTGTAAGCATGTCCTCTACCAAATCACGCAGGTTTACACGAAGGACTCTGCTTCAGTTGCAGGTGGAACACAAGCAGCATTTCTCCCACTGTGTACTCTTTGGTCTCTTCACGAATGAACTTGTATATGCAGGGTTTCCCACGTGGAGCGAACTGCCTCAACCATGGCAGGCTGTAGCGAGGACTGTAAGCATATACTCTCCCAAACCACGCAGTTTTAACAGTAGAACTCTGCTTTAGTTGCAGGGGTAACACAAGCAGCTTTTCTCCCACTGTGTACTCTTTGGGCTCTTCCACGAATGAACTTCTATATGCAGGGTTTCCAACGTGGAGGGAACTGCCTCAACCAAGGCAGGCTGTAGCGAGGACTGTAAGCATTTCCTCTTCCAAAACACGGCAGTTTCACCACAGAATTCTGCTTTAGTTGCAGGTGGAACACAAGCAGCATTTCTCCCACTGTGTACTCTTTGGGCTCTTCCACGAATGAACTTCTTTATGCAGGGATTCCCACGTGCAGCGAACTGCCTCAACCAAGGCAGGCTGCAGCGAATACTGTAAGCATTTCCTGTCCCAAAACACGCAGTTTTACACGAAGAACTCTGCTTTAGTTGCAGGGGGAACACCATCAGCTTTCCTCCCACAGTGTACACAATGGGCACTTCCCCTAATGAACTTGTTCTATAAGAATGGTTTCCTACGTGGAGCGAACTGCCTCAGCCATGGTAGGCACTACTGTGGTCTCTAAGGATTTCCTCTCTGAAAACACGGCACTTTTACCCGAGGAACTGTGCTTTAGTTGCAGGTGGAACACAAGCTGCATTTGTCCCACACTTTATACAAAGGGCCCTCCCCGAAGGAGTCTTCAATATGCAGGGTGTCCCACGTGCAGTGAACTGCCTCAACGAAGGCAGGCTCTCGTAAGGACTGTAAGCATTTCCACTATCAATACACGCAGTTTTGCCCGAAGAATTCTCCTTTAGTTGCAGGTGGAACACAAGCAGCTTTTCTCCCACAGTGTACCCAATGAGCCTTTGCCCGAAAGAATATCTACACTCAAGGGGTCCCGCGTGGAGTGAAATGCCTAAAGCAAGGCAGGCTCTAGTGAGGCCTCTAAGCATTTCCTCTCCAAATACACGGCAGTTTTACCCAAGGAACTCTGCATTAGTTGCAGGTGGAACACAAGCAGCATTACTCCCAGTGTGTAATCTTTGGGCTCTTCCACGAATGAATTTCTTTATGCAGGGATTCCCACGTGGATCGAACTGCCTCAACCGTGGCAGGCTGTAGCGAGGACTGTAAGCATATCCTATCCCAAAACACGCAGTTTTAACGGTAGAACTCTGCTTTAGTTGCAGGGGTAACACAAGCAGCTTTTCTCCCACTGTGTACTCTTTGGGCTCTTCCAAGAATGAACTTCTATATGCAGGGTTTCAGACGTGGAGCGAACTGCCTCAACCAAGGCAGGCTGTAGCGAGGACTGTAAGCATGTCCTCTACCAAATCACGCAGGTTTACCCGAAGAACTCTGCTTTAGTTGCAGGGGGAACACAAGCATCTTTTCTGCCACAGTGTACTCGATGGGCACTTCCCCTAATGAACTTGTTCTATAAGAATGGTTTCCCACGTGGAGCGAACTGCCTCAGCCATGGCAGGCACTACTGTGGTCTCTAAGGATTTCCTCTCTGAAAACACGGCACTTTTACCCGAAGAACTCTGCTTTAGTTGCAGGTGGAACACAAGCTGCATTTGTCCCACACTTTATACAAAGGGCCCTTCTCCGAATGAATCCTCAATATGCAGGGTGTCCCACGTGCAGCGAACTGCCTCAATGAAGGCAGGCTCGCGTAAGGACTGTAAGCATTTCCTCTCCCATAACACGCAGTTTTCCCCAAAGAACTCTGCTTTAGTTGCACGTGCAACATAAGCAGCATTTCTCCCACTGTGTACTCTTTGTGCTCTTCCACGAATGAACTTCTTTATGCAGGGATTCCCAACAGGAGCGAACTGCCTCTACCATGGCAGGCTGTAGTGAGGACTGTAAGCATATCCTCTACCAAATCACGCAGGTTTACCCGAAGAACTCAGCTTTAGTTGCAGGGGGAACACAAGCATCTTTTCTACCACAGTGTACTCTTTGGGCTCTTCCACGAGTGAACTTCTATATGTAGGGTTTCCGAAGTGGAGCGAACTGCCTCAACCAAGGCAGGCTGTACCGAGGACTGTAAGCATTTCCTCTTCCAAAACACGGCAGTTTTACCACAGAATTCTGCTTTAGTTGCAGGTGGAACACAAGCAGCATTTCTCCCACTGTGTACTCTTTGGGCTCTTCCACGAATGAACTTCTTTATGCAGGGATTCCCACGTGGAGCGAACTGCCTCAACCAAGGCAGGCTTTAGCGAATACTGTAAGCATTTCCTCTCCCAAAACACGCAGTTTTACACGAAGAACTCTGCTTTAGTTGCAGGGGGAACACCATCAGCTTTCCTCCCACAGTGTACACAATGGGCACTTCCCCTAATGAACTTGTTCTATAAGAATGGTTTCCTACGTGGAGCGAACTGCCTCAGCCATGGTAGGCACTACTGTGGTCTCTAAGGATTTCCTCTCTGAAAACACGGCACTTTTACCCGAGGAACTCTGCTTTAGTTGCAGGTGGAACACAAGCTGCATTTGTTCCACACTTTATACAAAGGGCCCTCCCCGAAGCAGTCTTCAATATGCAGGGTGTCCCACGTGCAGTGAACTGCCTCAACGAAGGCAGGCTCTCGTAAGGACTGTAAGCATTTCCACTATCAATACTCGCAGTTTTGCCCGAAGAATTCTCCTTTAGTTGCAGGTGGAACACAAGCAGCTTTTCTCCCACAGTGTACCCAATGAGCCTTTGCCCGAAAGAATATCTACACTCAAGGGGTCCCGCGTGGAGTGAAATGCCTAAAGCAAGGCAGGCTCTAGTGAGGCCTCTAAGCATTTCCTCTCCGAAAACACGGCAGTTTTACCCAAGGAACTCTGCGCTATTTGCAGGTGGAACACAAGCAGCATTACTCCCAGTGTGTAATCTTTGGGCTCTTCCACGAATGAATTTCTTTATGCAGGGATTCCCAAGTGGATCGAACTGCCTCAACCGTGGCAGGTTGTAGCGAGGACTGTAAGCATATCCTATCCCAAAACACGCAGTTTTAACGGTAGAACTCTGCTTTAGTTGCAGGGGTAACACAAGCAGATTTTCTCCCACTGTGTACTCTTTGGGCTCTTCCAAGAATGAACTTCTATATGCAGGGTTTCCGACGTGGAGCGAACTGCCTCAACCAAGGCAGGCTGTAGCGAGGACTGTAAGCATGTCCTCTACCAAATCACGCAGGTTTACCCGAAGAACTCTGCTTTAGTTGCAGGGGGAACACAAGCATCTTTTCTGCCACAGTGTACTCGATGGGCACTTCCCCTAATGAACTTGTTCTATAAGAATGGTTTCCCACGTGGAGCGAACTGCCTCAGCCATGGCAGGCACTACTGTGGTCTCTAAGGATTTCCTCTCTGAAAACACGGCACTTTTACCCGAAGAACTCTGCTTTAGTTGCAGGTGGAACACAAGCTGCATTTGTCCCACACTTTATACAAAGGGCCCTTCCCCGAATGAATCCTCAATATGCAGGGTGTCCCACGTGCAGCGAACTGCCTCAATGAAGGCAGGCTCGCGTAAGGACTGTAAGCATTTCCTCTCCCATAACACGCAGTTTTACCCGAAGAACTCTGCTTTAGTTGCACGTGCAACATAAGCAGCATTTCTCCCACTGTGTACTCTTTGGGCTCTTCCACGAATGAACTTCTTTATGCAGGGATTCCCACCAGGAGCGAACTGCCTCCACCATGGCAGGCTGTAGTGAGGACTGTAAGCATATCCTCTACCAAATCACGCAGGTTTACCCGAAGAACTCAGCTTTAGTTGCAGGGGGAACACAAGCATCTTTTCTCCCACAGTGTACTCTTTGGGCTCTTCCACGAGTGAAATTCTATATGTAGGGTTTCCGAAGTGGAGCGAACTGCCTCAACCAAGGCAGGCTGTACCGAGGACTGTAAGCATTTCCTCTTCCAAAACACGGCAGTTTTACCACAGAATTCTGCTTTAGTTGCAGGTGGAACACAAGCAGCATTTCTCCCACTGTGTACTCTTTGGGCTCTTCCACGAATGAACTTCTTTATGCAGGGATTCCCACGTGCAGCGAACTGCCTCAACAAAGGCAGGCTGCAGCGAATACTGTAAGCATTTCCTCTCCCAAAACACGCAGTTTTACACGAAGGACTCTGCTTCAGTTGCAGGTGGAACACAAGCAGCATTTCTCCCACTGTGTACTCTTTGGTCTCTTCACGAATGAACTTGTATATGCAGGGTTTCCCACGTGGAGCGAACTGCCTCAACCATGGCAGGCTGTAGCGAGGACTGTAAGCATATCCTCTCCCAAACCACGCAGTTTTAACAGTAGAACTCTGCTTTAGTTGCAGGGGTAACACAAGCAGCTTTTCTCCCACTGTGTACTCTTTGGGCTCTTCCACGAATGAACTTCTATATGCAGGGTTTCCAACGTGGAGGGAACTGCCTCAACCAAGGCAGGCTGTAGCGAGGACTGTAAGCATTTCCTCTTCCAAAACACGGCAGTTTTACCACAGAATTCTGCTTTAGTTGCAGGTGGAACACAAGCAGCATTTCTCCCACTGTGTACTCTTTGGGCTCTTCCACGAATGAACTTCTTTATGCAGGGATTCCCACGTGCAGCGAACTGCCTCAACCAAGGCAGGCTGCAGCGAATACTGTAAGCATTTCCTCTCCCAAAACACGCAGTTTTACACGAAGAACTCTGCTTTAGTTGCAGGGGGAACACCATCAGCTTTCCTCCCACAGTGTACACAATGGGCACTTCCCCTAATGAACTTGTTCTATAAGAATGGTTTCCTACGTGGAGCGAACTGCCTAAGCCATGGTAGGCACTACTGTGGTCTCTAAGGATTTCCTCTCTGAAAACACGGCACTTTTACCCGAGGAACTCTGCTTTAGTTGCAGGTGGAACACAAGCTGCATTTGTCCCACACTTTATACAAAGGGCCCTCCCCGAAGGAGTCTTCAATATGCAGGGTGTCCCACGTGCAGTGAACTGCTTCAACGAAGGCAGGCTCTCGTAAGGACTGTAAGCATTTCCACTATCAATACACGCAGTTTTGCCCGAAGAATTCTCCTTTAGTTGCAGGTGGAACACAAGCAGCTTTTCTCCCACAGTGTACCCAATGAGCCTTTGCCCGAAAGAATATCTACACTCAAGGGGTCCCGCGTGGAGTGAAATGCCTAACGCAAGGCAGGCTCTAGTGAGGCCTCTAAGCATTTCCTCTCCGAAAACACGGCAGTTTTACCCAAGGAATTCTGCATTAGTTGCAGGTGGAACCCAAGCAGCATTACTCCCAGTGTGTAATCTTTGGGCTCTTCCACGAATGAATTTCTTTATGCAGGGATTCCCACGTGGATCGAACTGCCTCAACCGTGGCAGGCTGTAGCGAGGACTGTAAGCATATCCTATCCCAAAACACGCAGTTTTAACGGTAGAACTCTGCTTTAGTTGCAGGGGTAACACAAGCAGCTTTTCTCCCACTGTGTACTCTTTGGGCTCTTCCAAGAATGAACTTCTATATGCAGGGTTTCAGACGTGGAGCGAACTGCCTCAACCAACGCAGGCTGTAGCGAGGACTGTAAGCATGTCCTCTACCAAATCACGCAGGTTTACCCGAAGAACTCTGCTTTAGTTGCAGGTGGAACACAAGCTGCATTTGTCCCACACTTTATACAAAGGGCCCTTCCCCGAATGAATCCTCAATATGCAGGGTGTCCCACGTGCAGCGAACTGCCTCAATGAAGGCAGGCTCTCGTAAGGACTGTAAGCATTTCCTCTCCCATAACACGCAGTTTTCCCCGAAGAACTCTGCTTTAGTTGCACGTGCAACATAAGCAGCATTTCTCCCACTGTGTACTCTTTGGGCTCTTCCACGAATGAACTTCTTTATGCAGGGATTCCCAACAGGAGCGAACTGCCTCCACCATGGCAGGCTGTAGTGAGGACTGTAAGCATATCCTCTACCAAATCACGCAGGTTTACCCGAAGAACTCAGCTTTAGTTGCAGGGGGAACAAAAGCATCTTTTCTACCACAGTGTACTCTTTGGGCTCTTCCACGAGTGAACTTCTATATGTAGGGTTTCCGAAGTGGAGCGAACTCCCTCAACCAAGGCAGGCTGTACCGAGGACTGTAAGCATTTCCTCTTCCAAAACACGGCAGTTTTACCACAGAATTCTGCTTTAGTTGCAGGTGGAACACAAGCAGCATTTCTCCCACTGTGTACTCTTTGGGCTCTTCCACGAATGAACTTCTTTATGCAGGGATTCCCACGTGGAGCGAACTGCCTCAACCAAGGCAGGCTTTAGCGAATACTGTAAGCATTTCCTCTCCCAAAACACGCAGTTTTACACGAAGAGCTCTGCTGTAGTTGCAGGGGGAACACCATCAGCTTTCCTCCCACAGTGTACACAATGGGCACTTCCCCTAATGAACTTGTTCTATAAGAATGGTTTCCTACGTGGAGCGAACTGCCTCAGCCATGGTAGGCACTACTGTGGTCTCTAAGGATTTCCTCTCTGAAAACACGGCACTTTTACCCGAGGAACTCTGCTTTAGTTGCAGGTGGAACACAAGCTGCATTTGTCCCACACTTTATACAAAGGGCCCTCCCCGAAGGAGTCTTCAATATGCAGGGTGTCCCACGTGCAGTGAACTGCCTCAACGAAGGCAGGCTCTCGTAAGGACTGTAAGCATTTCCACTATCAATACTCGCAGTTTTGCCCGAAGAATTCTCCTTTAGTTGCAGGTGGAACACAAGCAGCTTTTCTCCCACAGTGTACCCAATGAGCCTTTGCCCGAAAGAATATCTACACTCAAGGGGTCCCGCGTGGAGTGAAATGCCTAAAGCAAGGCAGGCTCTAGTGAGGCCTCTAAGCATTTCCTCTCCGAAAACACGGCAGTTTTACCCAAGGAACTCTGCGCTATTTGCAGGTGGAACACAAGCAGCATTACTCCCAGTGTGTAATCTTTGGGCTCTTCCACGAATGAATTTCTTTATGCAGGGATTCCCAAGTGGATCGAACTGCCTCAACCGTGGCAGGCTGTAGCGAGGACTGTAAGCATATCCTATCCCAAAACACGCAGTTTTAACGGTAGAACTCTGCTTTAGTTGCAGGTGTAACACAAGCAGATTTTCTCCCACTGTGTTCTTTGGGCTCTTCCAAGAATGAACTTCTATATGCAGGGTTTCCGACGTGGAGCGAACTGCCTCAACCAAGGCAGGCTGTAGCGAGGACTGTAAGCATGTCCTCTACCAAATCACGCAGGTTTACCCGAAGAACTCTGCTTTAGTTGCAGGGGGAACACAAGCATCTTTTCTGCCACAGTGTACTCGATGGGCACTTCCCCTAATGAACTTGTTCTATAAGAATGGTTTCCCACGTGGAGCGAACTGCCTCAGCCATGGCAGGCACTACTGTGGTCTCTAAGGATTTCCTCTCTGAAAACACGGCACTTTTACCTGAAGAACTCTGCTTTAGTTGCAGGTGGAACACAAGCTGCATTTGTCCCACACTTTATACAAAGGGCCCTTCCCCGAATGAATCCTCAATATGCAGGGTGTCCCACGTGCAGCGAACTGCCTCAATGAAGGCAGGCTCTCGTAAGGACTGTAAGCATTTCCCCTCCCATAACACGCAGTTTTACCCGAAGAACTCTGCTTTAGTTGCACGTGCAACATAAGCAGCATTTCTCCCACTGTGTACTCTTTGGGCTCTTCCACGAATGAACTTCTTTATGCAGGGATTCCCACCAGGAGCGAACTGCCTCCACCATGGCAGGCTGTAGTGAGGACTGTAAGCATATCCTCTACCAAATCACGCAGGTTTACCCGAAGAACTCAGCTTTAGTTGCAGGGGGAACACAAGCATCTTTTCTCCCACAGTGTACTCTTTGGGCTCTTCCACGAGTGAACTTCTATATGTAGGGTTTCCGAAGTGGAGCGAACTGCCTCAACCAAGGCAGGCTGTACCGAGGACTGTAAGCATTTCCTCTTCCAAAACACGGCAGTTTTACCACAGAATTCTGCTTTAGTTGCAGGTGGAACACAAGCAGCATTTCTCCCACTGTGTACTCTTTGGGCTCTTCCACGAATGAACTTCTTTATGCAGGGATTCCCACGTGGAGCGAACTGCCTCAACCAAGGCAGGCTGTAGCGAATACTGTAAGCATTTCCTCTCCCAAAACACGCAGTTTTACACGAAGAACTCTGCTTCAGTTGCAGGTGGAACACAAGCAGCATTTCTCCCACTGTGTACTCTTTGGTCTCTTCACGAATGAACTTGTATATGCAGGGTTTCCGACGTGGAGCGAACTGCCTCAACCAAGGCAGGCTGTAGCGAGGACTGTAAGCATGTCCTCTACCAAATCACGCAGGTTTACACGAAGGACTCTGCTTCAGTTGCAGGTGGAACACAAGCAGCATTTCTCCCACTGTGTACTCTTTGGTCTCTTCACGAATGAACTTGTATATGCAGGGTTTCCCACGTGGAGCGAACTGCCTCAACCATGGCAGGCTGTAGCGAGGACTGTAAGCATATACTCTCCCAAACCACGCAGTTTTAACAGTAGAACTCTGCTTTAGTTGCAGGGGTAACACAAGCAGCTTTTCTCCCACTGTGTACTCTTTGGGCTCTTCCACGAATGAACTTCTATATGCAGGGTTTCCAACGTGGAGGGAACTGCCTCAACCAAGGCAGGCTGTAGCGAGGACTGTAAGCATTTCCTCTTCCAAAACACGGCAGTTTCACCACAGAATTCTGCTTTAGTTGCAGGTGGAACACAAGCAGCATTTCTCCCACTGTGTACTCTTTGGGCTCTTCCACGAATGAACTTCTTTATGCAGGGATTCCCACGTGCAGCGAACTGCCTCAACCAAGGCAGGCTGCAGCGAATACTGTAAGCATTTCCTGTCCCAAAACACGCAGTTTTACACGAAGAACTCTGCTTTAGTTGCAGGGGGAACACCATCAGCTTTCCTCCCACAGTGTACACAATGGGCACTTCCCCTAATGAACTTGTTCTATAAGAATGGTTTCCTACGTGGAGCGAACTGCCTCAGCCATGGTAGGCACTACTGTGGTCTCTAAGGATTTCCTCTCTGAAAACACGGCACTTTTACCCGAGGAACTGTGCTTTAGTTGCAGGTGGAACACAAGCTGCATTTGTCCCACACTTTATACAAAGGGCCCTCCCCGAAGGAGTCTTCAATATGCAGGGTGTCCCACGTGCAGTGAACTGCCTCAACGAAGGCAGGCTCTCGTAAGGACTGTAAGCATTTCCACTATCAATACACGCAGTTTTGCCCGAAGAATTCTCCTTTAGTTGCAGGTGGAACACAAGCAGCTTTTCTCCCACAGTGTACCCAATGAGCCTTTGCCCGAAAGAATATCTACACTCAAGGGGTCCCGCGTGGAGTGAAATGCCTAAAGCAAGGCAGGCTCTAGTGAGGCCTCTAAGCATTTCCTCTCCAAATACACGGCAGTTTTACCCAAGGAACTCTGCATTAGTTGCAGGTGGAACACAAGCAGCATTACTCCCAGTGTGTAATCTTTGGGCTCTTCCACGAATGAATTTCTTTATGCAGGGATTCCCACGTGGATCGAACTGCCTCAACCGTGGCAGGCTGTAGCGAGGACTGTAAGCATATCCTATCCCAAAACACGCAGTTTTAACGGTAGAACTCTGCTTTAGTTGCAGGGGTAACACAAGCAGCTTTTCTCCCACTGTGTACTCTTTGGGCTCTTCCAAGAATGAACTTCTATATGCAGGGTTTCAGACGTGGAGCGAACTGCCTCAACCAAGGCAGGCTGTAGCGAGGACTGTAAGCATGTCCTCTACCAAATCACGCAGGTTTACCCGAAGAACTCTGCTTTAGTTGCAGGGGGAACACAAGCATCTTTTCTGCCACAGTGTACTCGATGGGCACTTCCCCTAATGAACTTGTTCTATAAGAATGGTTTCCCACGTGGAGCGAACTGCCTCAGCCATGGCAGGCACTACTGTGGTCTCTAAGGATTTCCTCTCTGAAAACACGGCACTTTTACCCGAAGAACTCTGCTTTAGTTGCAGGTGGAACACAAGCTGCATTTGTCCCACACTTTATACAAAGGGCCCTTCTCCGAATGAATCCTCAATATGCAGGGTGTCCCACGTGCAGCGAACTGCCTCAATGAAGGCAGGCTCGCGTAAGGACTGTAAGCATTTCCTCTCCCATAACACGCAGTTTTCCCCAAAGAACTCTGCTTTAGTTGCACGTGCAACATAAGCAGCATTTCTCCCACTGTGTACTCTTTGGGCTCTTCCACGAATGAACTTCTTTATGCAGGGATTCCCAACAGGAGCGAACTGCCTCTACCATGGCAGGCTGTAGTGAGGACTGTAAGCATATCCTCTACCAAATCACGCAGGTTTACCCGAAGAACTCAGCTTTAGTTGCAGGGGGAACACAAGCATCTTTTCTACCACAGTGTACTCTTTGGGCTCTTCCACGAGTGAACTTCTATATGTAGGGTTTCCGAAGTGGAGCGAACTGCCTCAACCAAGGCAGGCTGTACCGAGGACTGTAAGCATTTCCTCTTCCAAAACACGGCAGTTTTACCACAGAATTCTGCTTTAGTTGCAGGTGGAACACAAGCAGCATTTCTCCCACTGTGTACTCTTTGGGCTCTTCCACGAATGAACTTCTTTATGCAGGGATTCCCACGTGGAGCGAACTGCCTCAACCAAGGCAGGCTTTAGCGAATACTGTAAGCATTTCCTCTCCCAAAACACGCAGTTTTACACGAAGAACTCTGCTTTAGTTGCAGGGGGAACACCATCAGCTTTCCTCCCACAGTGTACACAATGGGCACTTCCCCTAATGAACTTGTTCTATAAGAATGGTTTCCTACGTGGAGCGAACTGCCTCAGCCATGGTAGGCACTACTGTGGTCTCTAAGGATTTCCTCTCTGAAAACACGGCACTTTTACCCGAGGAACTCTGCTTTAGTTGCAGGTGGAACACAAGCTGCATTTGTTCCACACTTTATACAAAGGGCCCTCCCCGAAGCAGTCTTCAATATGCAGGGTGTCCCACGTGCAGTGAACTGCCTCAACGAAGGCAGGCTCTCGTAAGGACTGTAAGCATTTCCACTATCAATACTCGCAGTTTTGCCCGAAGAATTCTCCTTTAGTTGCAGGTGGAACACAAGCAGCTTTTCTCCCACAGTGTACCCAATGAGCCTTTGCCCGAAAGAATATCTACACTCAAGGGGTCCCGCGTGGAGTGAAATGCCTAAAGCAAGGCAGGCTCTAGTGAGGCCTCTAAGCATTTCCTCTCCGAAAACACGGCAGTTTTACCCAAGGAACTCTGCGCTATTTGCAGGTGGAACACAAGCAGCATTACTCCCAGTGTGTAATCTTTGGGCTCTTCCACGAATGAATTTCTTTATGCAGGGATTCCCAAGTGGATCGAACTGCCTCAACCGTGGCAGGTTGTAGCGAGGACTGTAAGCATATCCTATCCCAAAACACGCAGTTTTAACGGTAGAACTCTGCTTTAGTTGCAGGGGTAACACAAGCAGATTTTCTCCCACTGTGTACTCTTTGGGCTCTTCCAAGAATGAACTTCTATATGCAGGGTTTCCGACGTGGAGCGAACTGCCTCAACCAAGGCAGGCTGTAGCGAGGACTGTAAGCATGTCCTCTACCAAATCACGCAGGTTTACCCGAAGAACTCTGCTTTAGTTGCAGGGGGAACACAAGCATCTTTTCTGCCACAGTGTACTCGATGGGCACTTCCCCTAATGAACTTGTTCTATAAGAATGGTTTCCCACGTGGAGCGAACTGCCTCAGCCATGGCAGGCACTACTGTGGTCTCTAAGGATTTCCTCTCTGAAAACACGGCACTTTTACCCGAAGAACTCTGCTTTAGTTGCAGGTGGAACACAAGCTGCATTTGTCCCACACTTTATACAAAGGGCCCTTCCCCGAATGAATCCTCAATATGCAGGGTGTCCCACGTGCAGCGAACTGCCTCAATGAAGGCAGGCTCGCGTAAGGACTGTAAGCATTTCCTCTCCCATAACACGCAGTTTTACCCGAAGAACTCTGCTTTAGTTGCACGTGCAACATAAGCAGCATTTCTCCCACTGTGTACTCTTTGGGCTCTTCCACGAATGAACTTCTTTATGCAGGGATTCCCACCAGGAGCGAACTGCCTCCACCATGGCAGGCTGTAGTGAGGACTGTAAGCATATCCTCTACCAAATCACGCAGGTTTACCCGAAGAACTCAGCTTTAGTTGCAGGGGGAACACAAGCATCTTTTCTCCCACAGTGTACTCTTTGGGCTCTTCCACGAGTGAACTTCTATATGTAGGGTTTCCGAAGTGGAGCGAACTGCCTCAACCAAGGCAGGCTGTACCGAGGACTGTAAGCATTTCCTCTTCCAAAACACGGCAGTTTTACCACAGAATTCTGCTTTAGTTGCAGGTGGAACACAAGCAGCATTTCTCCCACTGTGTACTCTTTGGGCTCTTCCACGAATGAACTTCTTTATGCAGGGATTCCCACGTGCAGCGAACTGCCTCAACAAAGGCAGGCTGCAGCGAATACTGTAAGCATTTCCTCTCCCAAAACACGCAGTTTTACACGAAGGACTCTGCTTCAGTTGCAGGTGGAACACAAGCAGCATTTCTCCCACTGTGTACTCTTTGGTCTCTTCACGAATGAACTTGTATATGCAGGGTTTCCCACGTGGAGCGAACTGCCTCAACCATGGCAGGCTGTAGCGAGGACTGTAAGCATATCCTCTCCCAAACCACGCAGTTTTAACAGTAGAACTCTGCTTTAGTTGCAGGGGTAACACAAGCAGCTTTTCTCCCACTGTGTACTCTTTGGGCTCTTCCACGAATGAACTTCTATATGCAGGGTTTCCAACGTGGAGGGAACTGCCTCAACCAAGGCAGGCTGTAGCGAGGACTGTAAGCATTTCCTCTTCCAAAACACGGCAGTTTTACCACAGAATTCTGCTTTAGTTGCAGGTGGAACACAAGCAGCATTTCTCCCACTGTGTACTCTTTGGGCTCTTCCACGAATGAACTTCTTTATGCAGGGATTCCCACGTGCAGCGAACTGCCTCAACCAAGGCAGGCTGCAGCGAATACTGTAAGCATTTCCTCTCCCAAAACACGCAGTTTTACACGAAGAACTCTGCTTTAGTTGCAGGGGGAACACCATCAGCTTTCCTCCCACAGTGTACACAATGGGCACTTCCCCTAATGAACTTGTTCTATAAGAATGGTTTCCTACGTGGAGCGAACTGCCTAAGCCATGGTAGGCACTACTGTGGTCTCTAAGGATTTCCTCTCTGAAAACACGGCACTTTTACCCGAGGAACTCTGCTTTAGTTGCAGGTGGAACACAAGCTGCATTTGTCCCACACTTTATACAAAGGGCCCTCCCCGAAGGAGTCTTCAATATGCAGGGTGTCCCACGTGCAGTGAACTGCTTCAACGAAGGCAGGCTCTCGTAAGGACTGTAAGCATTTCCACTATCAATACACGCAGTTTTGCCCGAAGAATTCTCCTTTAGTTGCAGGTGGAACACAAGCAGCTTTTCTCCCACAGTGTACCCAATGAGCCTTTGCCCGAAAGAATATCTACACTCAAGGGGTCCCGCGTGGAGTGAAATGCCTAAAGCAAGGCAGGCTCTAGTGAGGCCTCTAAGCATTTCCTCTCCGAAAACACGGCAGTTTTACCCAAGGAATTCTGCATTAGTTGCAGGTGGAACCCAAGCAGCATTACTCCCAGTGTGTAATCTTTGGGCTCTTCCACGAATGAATTTCTTTATGCAGGGATTCCCACGTGGATCGAACTGCCTCAACCGTGGCAGGCTGTAGCGAGGACTGTAAGCATATCCTATCCCAAAACACGCAGTTTTAACGGTAGAACTCTGCTTTAGTTGCAGGGGTAACACAAGCAGCTTTTCTCCCACTGTGTACTCTTTGGGCTCTTCCAAGAATGAACTTCTATATGCAGGGTTTCAGACGTGGAGCGAACTGCCTCAACCAACGCAGGCTGTAGCGAGGACTGTAAGCATGTCCTCTACCAAATCACGCAGGTTTACCCGAAGAACTCTGCTTTAGTTGCAGGTGGAACACAAGCTGCATTTGTCCCACACTTTATACAAAGGGCCCTTCCCCGAATGAATCCTCAATATGCAGGGTGTCCCACGTGCAGCGAACTGCCTCAATGAAGGCAGGCTCTCGTAAGGACTGTAAGCATTTCCTCTCCCATAACACGCAGTTTTCCCCGAAGAACTCTGCTTTAGTTGCACGTGCAACATAAGCAGCATTTCTCCCACTGTGTACTCTTTGGGCTCTTCCACGAATGAACTTCTTTATGCAGGGATTCCCAACAGGAGCGAACTGCCTCCACCATGGCAGGCTGTAGTGAGGACTGTAAGCATATCCTCTACCAAATCACGCAGGTTTACCCGAAGAACTCAGCTTTAGTTGCAGGGGGAACAAAAGCATCTTTTCTACCACAGTGTACTCTTTGGGCTCTTCCACGAGTGAACTTCTATATGTAGGGTTTCCGAAGTGGAGCGAACTCCCTCAACCAAGGCAGGCTGTACCGAGGACTGTAAGCATTTCCTCTTCCAAAACACGGCAGTTTTACCACAGAATTCTGCTTTAGTTGCAGGTGGAACACAAGCAGCATTTCTCCCACTGTGTACTCTTTGGGCTCTTCCACGAATGAACTTCTTTATGCAGGGATTCCCACGTGGAGCGAACTGCCTCAACCAAGGCAGGCTTTAGCGAATACTGTAAGCATTTCCTCTCCCAAAACACGCAGTTTTACACGAAGAGCTCTGCTGTAGTTGCAGGGGGAACACCATCAGCTTTCCTCCCACAGTGTACACAATGGGCACTTCCCCTAATGAACTTGTTCTATAAGAATGGTTTCCTACGTGGAGCGAACTGCCTCAGCCATGGTAGGCACTACTGTGGTCTCTAAGGATTTCCTCTCTGAAAACACGGCACTTTTACCCGAGGAACTCTGCTTTAGTTGCAGGTGGAACACAAGCTGCATTTGTCCCACACTTTATACAAAGGGCCCTCCCCGAAGGAGTCTTCAATATGCAGGGTGTCCCACGTGCAGTGAACTGCCTCAACGAAGGCAGGCTCTCGTAAGGACTGTAAGCATTTCCACTATCAATACTCGCAGTTTTGCCCGAAGAATTCTCCTTTAGTTGCAGGTGGAACACAAGCAGCTTTTCTCCCACAGTGTACCCAATGAGCCTTTGCCCGAAAGAATATCTACACTCAAGGGGTCCCGCGTGGAGTGAAATGCCTAAAGCAAGGCAGGCTCTAGTGAGGCCTCTAAGCATTTCCTCTCCGAAAACACGGCAGTTTTACCCAAGGAACTCTGCGCTATTTGCAGGTGGAACACAAGCAGCATTACTCCCAGTGTGTAATCTTTGGGCTCTTCCACGAATGAATTTCTTTATGCAGGGATTCCCAAGTGGATCGAACTGCCTCAACCGTGGCAGGCTGTAGCGAGGACTGTAAGCATATCCTATCCCAAAACACGCAGTTTTAACGGTAGAACTCTGCTTTAGTTGCAGGTGTAACACAAGCAGATTTTCTCCCACTGTGTTCTTTGGGCTCTTCCAAGAATGAACTTCTATATGCAGGGTTTCCGACGTGGAGCGAACTGCCTCAACCAAGGCAGGCTGTAGCGAGGACTGTAAGCATGTCCTCTACCAAATCACGCAGGTTTACCCGAAGAACTCTGCTTTAGTTGCAGGGGGAACACAAGCATCTTTTCTGCCACAGTGTACTCGATGGGCACTTCCCCTAATGAACTTGTTCTATAAGAATGGTTTCCCACGTGGAGCGAACTGCCTCAGCCATGGCAGGCACTACTGTGGTCTCTAAGGATTTCCTCTCTGAAAACACGGCACTTTTACCCGAAGAACTCTGCTTTAGTTGCAGGTGGAACACAAGCTGCATTTGTCCCACACTTTATACAAAGGGCCCTTCCCCGAATGAATCCTCAATATGCAGGGTGTCCCACGTGCAGCGAACTGCCTCAATGAAGGCAGGCTCGCGTAAGGACTGTAAGCATTTCCTCTCCCATAACACGCAGTTTTACCCGAAGAACTCTGCTTTAGTTGCACGTGCAACATAAGCAGCATTTCTCCCACTGTGTACTCTTTGGGCTCTTCCACGAATGAACTTCTTTATGCAGGGATTCCCACCAGGAGCGAACTGCCTCCACCATGGCAGGCTGTAGTGAGGACTGTAAGCATATCCTCTACCAAATCACGCAGGTTTACCCGAAGAACTCAGCTTTAGTTGCAGGGGAACACAAGCATCTTTTCTCCCACAGTGTACTCTTTGGGCTCTTCCACGAGTGAACTTCTATATGTAGGGTTTCCGAAGTGGAGCGAACTGCCTCAACCAAGGCAGGCTGTACCGAGGACTGTAAGCATTTCCTCTTCCAAAACACGGCAGTTTTACCACAGAATTCTGCTTTAGTTGCAGGTGGAACACAAGCAGCATTTCTCCCACTGTGTACTCTTTGGGCTCTTCCACGAATGAACTTCTTTATGCAGGGATTCCCACGTGGAGCGAACTGCCTCAACCAAGGCAGGCTGTAGCGAATACTGTAAGCATTTCCTCTCCCAAAACACGCAGTTTTACACGAAGAACTCTGCTTCAGTTGCAGGTGGAACACAAGCTGCATTTGTCCCACACTTTATACAAAGGGCCCTTCCCCGAATGAATCCTCAATATGCAGGGTGTCCCACGTGCAGCGAACTTCCTCAATGAAGGCAGGCTCTCGTAAGGACTGTAAGCATTTCCTCTCCCATAACACGCAGTTTTACCCGAAGAACTCTGCTTTAGTTGCAAGGGGAACACCATCAGCTTTCCTCCCACAGTGTACACAATGGGCTCTTCCCCTAATGAACTTGTTCTATAAGAATGGTTTCCTACGTGGAGCGAACTGCCTCAGCCATGGTAGGCACTACTGTGGTCTCTAAGGATTTCCTCTCTGAAAACACGGCACTTTTACCCGAGGAACTCTGCTTTAGTTGCAGGTGGAACACAAGCTGCATTTGTCCCACACTTTATACAAAGGGCCCTCCCCGAAGGAGTCTTCAATATTCAGGGTGTCCCACGTGCAGTGAACTGCCTCAACGAAGGCAGGCTCTCGTAAGGACTGTAAGCATTTCCACTATCAATACACACAGTTTTGCCCGAAGAATTCTCCTTTAGTTGCAGGTGGAACACAAGCAGCTTTTCTCCCACAGTGTACCCAATGAGCCTTTGCCCGAAAGAATATCTACACTCAAAGGGTCCTGCGTGGAGTGAAATGCCTAAAGCAAGGCAGGCTCTAGTGAGGCCTCTAAGCATTTCCTCTCCGAAAACACGGCAGTTTTACCCAAGGAACTCTGCGTTAGTTGCAGGTGGAACACAAGCAGCATTACTCCCAGTGTGTAATCTTTGGGCTCTTCCACGAATGAATTTCTTTATGCAGGGATTCCCACGTGGATCGAACTGCCTCAACCGTGGCAGGCTGTAGCGAGGACTGTAAGCATATCCTATCCCAAAACACGCAGTTTTAACGGTAGAACTCTGCTTTAGTTGCAGGGGTAACACAAGCAGCTTTTCTCCCACTGTGTACTCTTTGGGCTCTTCCAAGAATGAACTTCTATATGCAGGGTTTCCGACGTGGAGCGAACTGCCTCAACCAAGGCAGGCTGTAGCGAGGACTGTAAGCATGTCCTCTACCAAATCACGCAGGTTTACCCGAAGAACTCTGCTTTAGTTGCAGGTGGAACACAAGCTGCATTTGTCCCACACTTTATACAAAGGGCCCTTCCCTGAATGAATCCTCAATATGCAGGGTGTCCCACGTGCAGCGAACTGCCTCAATGAAGGCAGGATCTCGTAAGGACTGTAAGCATTTCCTCTCCCATAACACGCAGTTTTACCCGAAGAACTCTGCTTTAGTTGCAGGTGGAACACAAGCAGCATTTCTCCCACTGTGTACTCTTTGGGCTCTTCCACGAATGAACTTCTTTATGCAGGGATTCCCACCAGGAGTGAACTGCCTCCACCATGGCAGGCTGTAGTGAGGACTGTAAGCATATCCTCTACCAAATCACGCAGGTTTACCCGAAGAACTCAGCTTTAGTTGCAGGGGGAACACAAGCATCTTTTCTACCACACTGTACTCTTTGGGCTCTTCCACGAGTGAACTTCTATATGTAGGGTTTCCGAAGTGGAGCGAACTGCCTCAACCAAGGCAGGCTGTACCGAGGACTGTAAGCATTTCCTCTTCCAAAACACGGCAGTTTTACCACAGAATTCTGCTTTAGTTGCAGGTGGAACACAAGCAGCATTTCTCCCACTGTGTACTCTTTGGGCTCTTCCACGAATGAACTTTTTATGCAGGGATTCCCACGTGGAGCGAACTGCCTCAACCAAGGCAGGCTGTAGCGAATACTGTAAGCATTTCTTCTCCCAAAACACGCAGTTTTACACGAAGAACTCTGCTTCAGTTGCAGGTGGAACACAAGCAGCATTTCTCCCACTGTGTACTCTTTGGTCTCTTCACGAATGAACTTGTATATGCAGGGTTTCCCACGTGGAGCGAACTGCCTCAACCATGGCAGGCTGTAGCGAGGACTGTAAGCATATCCTCTCCCAAACCACGCAGTTTTAACGGTAGAACTCTGCTTTAGTTGCAGGGGTAACACAAGCAGCTTTTCTCCCACTGTGTACTCTTTGGGCTCTTCCACGAATGAACTTCTATATGCAGGGTTTCCAACGTGGAGGGAACTGCCTCAACCAAGGCAGGCTGTAGCGAGGACTGTAAGCATTTCCTCTTCCAAAACACGGCAGTTTTACCACAGAATTCTGCTTTAGTTGCAGGTGGAACACAAGCAGCAATTCTCCCACTGTGCACTCTTTGGGCTCTTCCACGAATGAACTTCTTTATGCAGGGATTCCCACGTGCAGCGAACTGCCTCAACCAAGGCAGGCTGCAGCGAATACTGTAAGCATTTCCTCTCCCAAAACACGCAGTTTTACACGAAGAACTCTGCTTGAGTTGCAGGGGGAACACCATCAGCTTTCCTCCCACAGTGTACACAATGGGCACTTCCCCTAATGAACTTGTTCTATAAGAATGGTTTCCTACGTGGAGCGAACTGCCTCAGCCATGGTAGGCACTACTGTGGTCTCTAAGGATTTCCTCTCTGAAAACACGGCACTTTTACCCGAGGAACTCTGCTTTAGTTGCAGGTGGAACACAAGCTGCATTTGTCCCACACTTTATACAAAGGGCCCTCCCCGAAGGAGTCTTCAATATGCAGGGTGTCCCACGTGCAGTGAACTGCCTCAACGAAGGCAGGCTCTCGTAAGGACTGTAAGCATTTCCACTATCAATACTCGCAGTTTTGCCCGAAGAATTCTCCTTTAGTTGCAGGTGGAACACAAGCAGCTTTTCTCCCACAGTGTACCCAATGAGCCTTTGCCCGAAAGAATATCTACACTCAAGGGGTCCCGCGTGGAGTGAAATGCCTAAAGCAAGGCAGGCTCTAGTGAGGCCTCTAAGCATTTCCTCTCCGAAAACACGGCAGTTTTACCCAAGGAACTCTGCGCTATTTGCAGGTGGAACACAAGCAGCATTACTCCCAGTGTGTAATCTTTGGGCTCTTCCACGAATGAATTTCTTTATGCAGGGATTCCCAAGTGGATCGAACTGCCTCAACCGTGGCAGGCTGTAGCGAGGACTGTAAGCATATCCTATCCCAAAACACGCAGTTTTAACGGTAGAACTCTGCTTTAGTTGCAGGGGTAACACAAGCAGATTTTCTCCCACTGTGTACTCTTTGGGCTCTTCCAAGAATGAACTTCTATATGCAGGGTTTCCGACGTGGAGCGAACTGCCTCAACCAAGGCAGGCTGTAGCGAGGACTGTAAGCATGTCCTCTACCAAATCACGCAGGTTTACCCGAAGAACTCTGCTTTAGTTGCAGGGGGAACACAAGCATCTTTTCTGCCACAGTGTACTCGATGGGCACTTCCCCTAATGAACTTGTTCTATAAGAATGGTTTCCCACGTGGAGCGAACTGCCTCAGCCATGGCAGGCACTACTGTGGTCTCTAAGGATTTCCTCTCTGAAAACACGGCACTTTTACCCGAAGAACTCTGCTTTAGTTGCAGGTGGAACACAAGCTGCATTTGTCCCACACTTTATACAAAGGGCCCTTCCCCGAATGAATCCTCAATATGCAGGGTGTCCCACGTGCAGCGAACTGCCTCAATGAAGGCAGGCTCGCGTAAGGACTGTAAGCATTTCCTCTCCCATAACACGCAGTTTTACCCGAAGAACTCTGCTTTAGTTGCACGTGCAACATAAGCAGCATTTCTCCCACTGTGTACTCTTTGGGCTCTTCCACGAATGAACTTCTTTATGCAGGGATTCCCACCAGGAGCGAACTGCCTCCAGCATGGCAGGCTGTAGTGAGGACTGTAAGCATATCCTCTACCAAATCACGCAGGTTTACCCGAAGAACTCAGCTTTAGTTGCAGGGGGAACACAAGCATCTTTTCTCCCACAGTGTACTCTTTGGGCTCTTCCACGAGTGAACTTCTATATGTAGGGTTTCCGAAGTGGAGCGAACTGCCTCAACCAAGGCAGGCTGTACCGAGGACTGTAAGCATTTCCTCTTCCAAAACACGGCAGTTTTACCACAGAATTCTGCTTTAGTTACAGGTGGAACACAAGCAGCATTTCTCCCACTGTGTACTCTTTGGGCTCTTCCACGAATGAACTTCTTTATGCAGGGATTCCCACGTGGAGCGAACTGCCTCAACCAAGGCAGGCTGTAGCGAATACTGTAAGCATTTCCTCTCCCAAAACACGCAGTTTTACACGAAGAACTCTGCTTCAGTTGCAGGTGGAACACAAGCTGCATTTGTCCCACACTTTATACAAAGGGCCCTTCCCCGAATGAATCCTCAATATGCAGGGTGTCCCACGTGCAGCGAACTTCCTCAATGAAGGCAGGCTCTCGTAAGGACTGTAAGCATTTCCTCTCCCATAACACGCAGTTTTACCCGAAGAACTCTGCTTTAGTTGCAAGGGGAACACCATCAGCTTTCCTCCCACAGTGTACACAATGGGCACTTCCCCTAATGAACTTGTTCTATAAGAATGGTTTCCTACGTGGAGCGAACTGCCTCAGCCATGGTAGGCACTACTGTGGTCTCTAAGGATTTCCTCTCTGAAAACACGGCACTTTTACCCGAGGAACTCTGCTTTAGTTGCAGGTGGAACACAAGCTGCATTTGTCCCACACTTTATACAAAGGGCCCTCCCCGAAGGAGTCTTCAATATGCAGGGTGTCCCACGTGCAGTGAACTGCCTCAACGAAGGCAGGCTCTCGTAAGGACTGTAAGCATTTCCACTATCAATACTCGCAGTTTTGCCCGAAGAATTCTCCTTTAGTTGCAGGTGGAACACAAGCAGCTTTTCTCCCACAGTGTACCCAATGAGCCTTTGCCCGAAAGAATATCTACACTCAAGGGGTCCCGCGTGGAGTGAAATGCCTAAAGCAAGGCAGGCTCTAGTGAGGCCTCTAAGCATTTCCTCTCCGAAAACACGGCAGTTTTACCCAAGGAACTCTGCGCTATTTGCAGGTGGAACACAAGCAGCATTACTCCCAGTGTGTAATCTTTGGGCTCTTCCACGAATGAATTTCTTTATGCAGGGATTCCCAAGTGGATCGAACTGCCTCAACCGTGGCAGGCTGTAGCGAGGACTGTAAGCATATCCTATCCCAAAACACGCAGTTTTAACGGTAGAACTCTGCTTTAGTTGCAGGGGTAACACAAGCAGATTTTCTCCCACTGTGTACTCTTTGGGCTCTTCCAAGAATGAACTTCTATATGCAGGGTTTCCGACGTGGAGCGAACTGCCTCAACCAAGGCAGGCTGTAGCGAGGACTGTAAGCATGTCCTCTACCAAATCACGCAGGTTTACCCGAAGAACTCTGCTTTAGTTGCAGGGGGAACACAAGCATCTTTTCTGCCACAGTGTACTCGATGGGCACTTCCCCTAATGAACTTGTTCTATAAGAATGGTTTCCCACGTGGAGCGAACTGCCTCAGCCATGGCAGGCACTACTGTGGTCTCTAAGGATTTCCTCTCTGAAAACACGGCACTTTTACCCGAAGAACTCTGCTTTAGTTGCAGGTGGAACACAAGCTGCATTTGTCCCACACTTTATACAAAGGGCCCTTCCCCGAATGAATCCTCAATATGCAGGGTGTCCCACGTGCAGCGAACTGCCTCAATGAAGGCAGGCTCGCGTAAGGACTGTAAGCATT
The DNA here is from genome assembly GCF_025265405.1 of Mesoplodon densirostris. Classification (NCBI taxonomy): domain Eukaryota; kingdom Metazoa; phylum Chordata; class Mammalia; order Artiodactyla; family Ziphiidae; genus Mesoplodon; species Mesoplodon densirostris. Next base: position 85,896,982 of record NC_082667.1, on the reverse strand, counting down.
TCCTCTCCCATAACACGCAGTTTTACCCGAAGAACTCTGCTTTAGTTGCACGTGCAACATAAGCAGCATTTCTCCCACTGTGTACTCTTTGGGCTCTTCCACGAATGAACTTCTTTATGCAGGGATTCCCACCAGGAGCGAACTGCCTCCACCATGGCAGGCTGTAGTGAGGACTGTAAGCATATCCTCTACCAAATCACGCAGGTTTACCCGAAGAACTCAGCTTTAGTTGCAGGGGGAACACAAGCATCTTTTCTCCCACAGTGTACTCTTTGGGCTCTTCCACGAGTGAACTTCTATATGTAGGGTTTCCGAAGTGGAGCGAACTGCCTCAACCAAGGCAGGCTGTACCGAGGACTGTAAGCATTTCCTCTTCCAAAACACGGCAGTTTTACCACAGAATTCTGCTTTAGTTACAGGTGGAACACAAGCAGCATTTCTCCCACTGTGTACTCTTTGGGCTCTTCCACGAATGAACTTCTTTATGCAGGGATTCCCACGTGGAGCGAACTGCCTCAACCAAGGCAGGCTGTAGCGAATACTGTAAGCATTTCCTCTCCCAAAACACGCAGTTTTACACGAAGAACTCTGCTTCAGTTGCAGGTGGAACACAAGCTGCATTTGTCCCACACTTTATACAAAGGGCCCTTCCCCGAATGAATCCTCAATATGCAGGGTGTCCCACGTGCAGCGAACTTCCTCAATGAAGGCAGGCTCTCGTAAGGACTGTAAGCATTTCCTCTCCCATAACACGCAGTTTTACCCGAAGAACTCTGCTTTAGTTGCAAGGGGAACACCATCAGCTTTCCTCCCACAGTGTACACAATGGGCACTTCCCCTAATGAACTTGTTCTATAAGAATGGTTTCCTACGTGGAGCGAACTGCCTCAGCCATGGTAGGCACTACTGTGGTCTCTAAGGATTTCCTCTCTGAAAACACGGCACTTTTACCCGAGGAACTCTGCTTTAGTTGCAGGTGGAACACAAGCTGCATTTGTCCCACACTTTATACAAAGGGCCCTCCCCGAAGGAGTCTTCAATATTCAGGGTGTCCCACGTGCAGTGAACTGCCTCAACGAAGGCAGGCTCTCGTAAGGACTGTAAGCATTTCCACTATCAATACACACAGTTTTGCCCGAAGAATTCTCCTTTAGTTGCAGGTGGAACACAAGCAGCTTTTCTCCCACAGTGTACCCAATGAGCCTTTGCCCGAAAGAATATCTACACTCAAAGGGTCCTGCGTGGAGTGAAATGCCTAAAGCAAGGCAGGCTCTAGTGAGGCCTCTAAGCATTTCCTCTCCGAAAACACGGCAGTTTTACCCAAGGAACTCTGCGTTAGTTGCAGGTGGAACACAAGCAGCATTACTCCCAGTGTGTAATCTTTGGGCTCTTCCACGAATGAATTTCTTTATGCAGGGATTCCTACGTGGATCGAACTGCCTCAACCGTGGCAGGCTGTAGCGAGGACTGTAAGCATATCCTATCCCAAAACACGCAGTTTTAACGGTAGAACTCTGCTTTAGTTGCAGGGGTAACACAAGCAGCTTTTCTCCCACTGTGTACTCTTTGGGCTCTTCCAAGAATGAACTTCTATATGCAGGGTTTCCGACGTGGAGCGAACTGCCTCAACCAAGGCAGGCTGTAGCGAGGACTGTAAGCATGTCCTCTACCAAATCACGCAGGTTTACCCGAAGAACTCTGCTTTAGTTGCAGGTGGAACACAAGCTGCATTTGTCCCACACTTTATACAAAGGGCCCTTCCCTGAATGAATCCTCAATATGCAGGGTGTCCCACGTGCAGCGAACTGCCTCAATGAAGGCAGGCTCTCGTAAGGACTGTAAGCATTTCCTCTCCCATAACACGCAGTTTTACCCGAAGAACTCTGCTTTAGTTTCAGGTGGAACACAAGCAGCATTTCTCCCACTGTGTACTCTTTGGGCTCTTCCACGAATGAACTTCTTTATGCAGGGATTCCCACCAGGAGTGAACTGCCTCCACCATGGCAGGCTGTAGTGAGGACTGTAAGCATATCCTCTACCAAATCACGCAGGTTTACCCGAAGAACTCAGCTTTAGTTGCAGGGGGAACACAAGCATCTTTTCTACCACAGTGTACTCTTTGGGCTCTTCCACGAGTGAACTTCTATATGTAGGGTTTCCGAAGTGGAGCGAACTGCCTCAACCAAGGCAGGCTGTACCGAGGACTGTAAGCATTTCCTCTTCCAAAACACGGCAGTTTTACCACAGAATTCTGCTTTAGTTGCAGGTGGAACACAAACAGCATTTCTCCCACTGTGTACTCTTTGGGCTCTTCCACGAATGAACTTTTCATGCAGGGATTCCCACGTGGAGCGAACTGCCTCAACCAAGGCAGGCTGTAGCGAATACTGTAAGCATTTCTTCTCCCAAAACACGCAGTTTTACACGAAGAACTCTGCTTCAGTTGCAGGTGGAACACAAGCAGCATTTCTCCCACTGTGTACTCTTTGGTCTCTTCACGAATGAACTTGTATATGCAGGGTTTCCCACGTGGAGCGAACTGCCTCAACCATGGCAGGCTGTAGCGAGGACTGTAAGCATATCCTCTCCCAAACCACGCAGTTTTAACGGTAGAACTCTGCTTTAGTTGCAGGGGTAACACAAGCAGCTTTTCTCCCACTGTGTACTCTTTGGGCTCTTCCACGAATGAACTTCTATATGCAGGGTTTCCAACGTGGAGGGAACTGCCTCAACCAAGGCAGGCTGTAGCGAGGACTGTAAGCATTTCCTCTTCCAAAACACGGCAGTTTTACCACAGAATTCTGCTTTAGTTGCAGGTGGAACACAAGCAGCAATTCTCCCACTGTGCACTCTTTGGGCTCTTCCACGAATGAACTTCTTTATGCAGGGATTCCCACGTGCAGCGAACTGCCTCAACCAAGGCAGGCTGCAGCGAATACTGTAAGCATTTCCTCTCCCAAAACACGCAGTTTTACACGAAGAACTCTGCTTGAGTTGCAGGGGGAACACCATCAGCTTTCCTCCCACAGTGTACACAATGGGCACTTCCCCTAATGAACTTGTTCTATAAGAATGGTTTCCTACGTGGAGCGAACTGCCTCAGCCATGGTAGGCACTACTGTGGTCTCTAAGGATTTCCTCTCTGAAAACACGGCACTTTTACCCGAGGAACTCTGCTTTAGTTGCAGGTGGAACACAAGCTGCATTTGTCCCACACTTTATACAAAGGGCCCTCCCCGAAGGAGTCTTCAATATGCAGGGTGTCCCACGTGCAGTGAACTCCCTCAACGAAGGCAGGCTCTCGTAAGGACTGTAAGCATTTCCACTATCAATACACGCAGTTTTGCCCGAAGAATTCTCCTTTAGTTGCAGGTGGAACACAAGCAGCTTTTCTCCCACAGTGTACCCAATGAGCCTTTGCCCGAAATAATATCTACACTCAAGGGGTCCCACGTGGAGTGAAATGCCTAAAGCAAGGCAGGCTCTAGTGAGGCCTCTAAGCATTTCCTCTCCGAAAACACGGCAGTTTTACCCAAGGAACTCTGCGTTAGTTGCAGGTGGAACACAAGCAGCATTACTCCCAGTGTGTAATCTTTGGGCTCTTCCACGAATGAATTTCTTTATGCAGGGATTCCCACGTGGATCGAACTGCCTCAACCGTGGCAGGCTGTAGCGAGGACTGTAAGCATATCCTATCCCAAAACACGCAGTTTTAACGGTAGAACTCTGCTTTAGTTGCAGGGGTAACACAAGCAGCTTTTCTCCCACTGTGTACTCTTTGGGCTCTTCCAAGAATGAACTTCTATATGCAGGGTTTCCGACGTGGAGCGAACTGCCTCAACCAAGGCAGGCTGTAGCGAGGACTGTAAACATGTCCTCTACCAAATCACGCAGGTTTACACGAAGAACTCTGCTTTAGTTGCAGGGGGAACACAAGCATCTTTTCTCCCACAGTGTACTCGAAGGGGACTTCCCCTAATGAACTTGTTCTATAAGAATGGTTTCCCACGTAGAGCGAACTGCCTCAGCCATGGCAGGCACTACTGTGGTCTCTAAGGATTTCCTCTCTGAAAACATGGCACTTTTACCCGAAGAACTCTGCTTTAGTTGCAGGTGGAACACAAGCTGCATTTGTCCCACACTTTATACAAAGGGCCCTTCCCCGAATGAATCCTCAATATGCAGGGTGTCCCACGTGCAGCGAACTGCCTCAATGAAGGCAGGCTTTCGTAACGACTGTAAGCATTTCCTCTCCCATAACACGCAGTTTTACCCGAAGAACTCTGCTTTAGTTGCAGGTGGAACACAAGCAGCATTTCTCCCACTGTGTACTCTTTGGGCTCTTCCACGAATGAACTTCTTTATGCAGGGATTCCCACCAGGAGTGAACTGCTTCCACCATGGCAGGCTGTAGTGAGGACTGTAAGCATATCCTCTACCAAATCACGCAGGTTTACCCGAAGAACTCAGCTTTAGTTGCAGGGGGAACACAAGCATCTTTTCTCCCACAGTGTACTCTTTGGGCTCTTCCACGAGTGAACTTCTATATGTAGGGTTTCCGAAGTGGAGCGAACTGCCTCAACCAAGGCAGGCTGTACCGAGGACTGTAAGCATTTCCTCTTCCAAAACACGGCAGTTTTACCACAGAATTCTGCTTTAGTTGCAGGTGGAACACAAGCAGCATTTCTCCCACTGTGTACTCTTTGGGTTCTTCCACGAATGAACTTTTTATGCAGGGATTCCCACGTGGAGCGAACTGCCTCAACCAAGGCAGGCTGTAGCGAATACTGTAAGCATTTCCTCTCCCAAAACACGCAGTTTTACACGAAGAACTCTGCTTCAGTTGCAGGTGGAACACAAGCAGCATTTCTCCCACTGTGTACTCTTTGGTCTCTTCACGAATGAACTTGTATATGCAGGGTTTCCGACGTGGAGCGAACTGCCTCAACCAAGGCAGGCTGTAGCGAGGACTGTAAGCATGTCCTCTACCAAATCACGCAGGTTTACACGAAGGACTCTGCTTCAGTTGCAGGTGGAACACAAGCAGCATTTCTCCCACTGTGTACTCTTTGGTCTCTTCACGAATGAACTTGTATATGCAGGGTTTCCCACGTGGAGCGAACTGCCTCAACCATGGCAGGCTGTAGCGAGGACTGTAAGCATATCCTCTCCCAAACCACGCAGTTTTAACAGTAGAACTCTGCTTTAGTTGCAGGGGTAACACAAGCAGCTTTTCTCCCACTGTGTACTCTTTGGGCTCTTCCAAGAATGAACTTCTATATGCAGGGTTTCCAACGTGGAGGGAACTGCCTCAACCAAGGCAGGCTGTAGCGAGGACTGTAAGCATTTCCTCTTCCAAAACACGGCAGTTTTACCACAGAATTCTGCTTTAGTTGCAGGTGGAACACAAGCAGCATTTCTCCCACTGTGTACTCTTTGGGCTCTTCCACGAATGAACTTCTTTATGCAGGGATTCCCACGTGCAGCGAACTGCCTCAACCAAGGCAGGCTGCAGCGAATACTGTAAGCATTTCCTCTCCCAAAACACGCAGTTTTACACGAAGAACTCTGCTTTAGTTGCAGGGGGAACACCATCAGCTTTCCTCCCACAGTGTACACAATGGGCACTTCCCCTAATGAACTTGTTCTATAAGAATGGTTTCCTACGTGGAGCGAACTGCCTCAGCCATGGTAGGCACTACTGTGGTCTCTAAGGATTTCCTCTCTGAAAACACGGCACTTTTACCCGAGGAACTCTGCTTTAGTTGCAGGTGGAACACAAGCTGCATTTGTCCCACACTTTATACAAAGGGCCCTCCCCGAAGGAGTCTTCAATATGCAGGGTGTCCCACGTGCAGTGAACTGCCTCAACGAAGGCAGGCTCTCGTAAGGACTGTAAGCATTTCCACTATCAATACACGCAGTTTTGCCCGAAGAATTCTCCTTTAGTTGCAGGTGGAACACAAGCAGCTTTTCTCCCACAGTGTACCCAATGAGCCTTTGCCCGAAAGAATATCTACACTCAAGGGGTCCCGCGTGGAGTGAAATGCCTAAAGCAAGGCAGGCTCTAGTGAGGCCTCTAAGCATTTCCTCTCCGAAAACACGGCAGTTTTACCCAAGGAACTCTGCGTTAGTTGCAGGTGGAACACAAGCAGCATTACTCCCAGTGTGTAATCTTTGGGCTCTTCCACGAATGAATTTCTTTATGCAGGGATTCCCACGTGGAGCGAACTGCCTCAACCAAGGCAGGCTGTAGCGAGGACTGTAAGCATGTCCTCTACCAAATCACGCAGGTTTACCCGAAGAACTCTGCTTTAGTTGCAGGTGGAACACAAGCTGCATTTGTCCCACACTTTATACAAGGGCCCTTCCCTGAATGAATCCTCAATATGCAGGGTGTCCCACGTGCAGCGAACTGCCTCAATGAAGGCAGGCTCTCGTAAGGACTGTAAGCATTTCCTCTCCCATAACACGCAGTTTTACCCGAAGAACTCTGCTTTAGTTGCAGGTGGAACACAAGCAGCATTTCTCCCACTGTGTACTCTTTGGGCTCTTCCACGAATGAACTTCTTTATGCAGGGATTCCCACCAGGAGTGAACTGCCTCCACCATGGCAGGCTGTAGTGAGGACTGTAAGCATATCCTCTACCAAATCACGCAGGTTTACCCGAAGAACTCAGCTTTAGTTGCAGGGGGAACACAAGCATCTTTTCTACCACAGTGTACTCTTTGGGCTCTTCCACGAGTGAACTTCTATATGTAGGGTTTCCGAAGTGGAGCGAACTGCCTCAACCAAGGCAGGCTGTACCGAGGACTGTAAGCATTTCCTCTTCCAAAACACGGCAGTTTTACCACAGAATTCTGCTTTAGTTGCAGGTGGAACACAAGCAGCATTTCTCCCACTGTGTACTCTTTGGGCTCTTCCACGAATGAACTTTTTATGCAGGGATTCCCACGTGGAGCGAACTGCCTCAACCAAGGCAGGCTGTAGCGAATACTGTAAGCATTTCTTCTCCCAAAACACGCAGTTTTACACGAAGAACTCTGCTTCAGTTGCAGGTGGAACACAAGCAGCATTTCTCCCACTGTGTACTCTTTGGTCTCTTCACGAATGAACTGGTATATGCAGGGTTTCCCACGTGGAGCGAACTGCCTCAACCATGGCAGGCTGTAGCGAGGACTGTAAGCATATCCTCTCCCAAACCACGCAGTTTTAACGGTAGAACTCTGCTTTAGTTGCAGGGGTAACACAAGCAGCTTTTCTCCCACTGTGTACTCTTTGGGCTCTTCCACGAATGAACTTCTATATGCAGGGTTTCCAACGTGGAGGGAACTGCCTCAACCAAGGCAGGCTGTAGCGAGGACTGTAAGCATTTCCTCTTCCAAAACACGGCAGTTTTACCACAGAATTCTGCTTTAGTTGCAGGTGGAACACAAGCAGCAATTCTCCCACTGTGCACTCTTTGGGCTCTTCCACGAATGAACTTCTTTATGCAGGGATTCCCACGTGCAGCGAACTGCCTCAACCAAGGCAGGCTGCAGCGAATACTGTAAGCATTTCCTCTCCCAAAACACGCAGTTTTACACGAAGAACTCTGCTTGAGTTGCAGGGGGAACACCATCAGCTTTCCTCCCACAGTGTACACAATGGGCACTTCCCCTAATGAACTTGTTCTATAAGAATGGTTTCCTACGTGGAGCGAACTGCCTCAGCCATGGTAGGCACTACTGTGGTCTCTAAGGATTTCCTCTCTGAAAACACGGCACTTTTACCCGAGGAACTCTGCTTTAGTTGCAGGTGGAACACAAGCTGCATTTGTCCCACACTTTATACAAAGGGCCCTCCCCGAAGGAGTCTTCAATATGCAGGGTGTCCCACGTGCAGTGAACTCCCTCAACGAAGGCAGGCTCTCGTAAGGACTGTAAGCATTTCCACTATCAATACACGCAGTTTTGCCCGAAGAATTCTCCTTTAGTTGCAGGTGGAACACAAGCAGCTTTTCTCCCACAGTGTACCCAATGAGCCTTTGCCCGAAAGAATATCTACACTCAAGGGGTCCCACGTGGAGTGAAATGCCTAAAGCAAGGCAGGCTCTAGTGAGGCCTCTAAGCATTTCCTCTCCGAAAACACGGCAGTTTTACCCAAGGAACTCTGCGTTAGTTGCAGGTGGAACACAAGCAGCATTACTCCCAGTGTGTAATCTTTGGGCTCTTCCACGAATGAATTTCTTTATGCAGGGATTCCCACGTGGATCGAACTGCCTCAACCGTGGCAGGCTGTAGCGAGGACTGTAAGCATATCCTATCCCAAAACACGCAGTTTTAACGGTAGAACTCTGCTTTAGTTGCAGGGGTAACACAAGCAGCTTTTCTCCCACTGTGTACTCTTTGGGCTCTTCCAAGAATGAACTTCTATATGCAGGGTTTCCGACGTGGAGCGAACTGCCTCAACCAAGGCAGGCTGTAGCGAGGACTGTAAACATGTCCTCTACCAAATCACGCAGGTTTACACGAAGAACTCTGCTTTAGTTGCAGGGGGAACACAAGCATCTTTTCTCCCACAGTGTACTCGAAGGGGACTTCCCCTAATGAACTTGTTCTATAAGAATGGTTTCCCACGTAGAGCGAACTGCCTCAGCCATGGCAGGCACTACTGTGGTCTCTAAGGATTTCCTCTCTGAAAACATGGCACTTTTACCCGAAGAACTCTGCTTTAGTTGCAGGTGGAACACAAGCTGCATTTGTCCCACACTTTATACAAAGGGCCCTTCCCCGAATGAATCCTCAATATGCAGGGTGTCCCACGTGCAGCGAACTGCCTCAATGAAGGCAGGCTTTCGTAACGACTGTAAGCATTTCCTCTCCCATAACACGCAGTTTTACCCGAAGAACTCTGCTTTAGTTGCAGGTGTAACACAAGCAGCATTTCTCCCACTGTGTACTCTTTGGGCTCTTCCACGAATGAACTTCTTTATGCAGGGATTCCCACCAGGAGTGAACTGCTTCCACCATGGCAGGCTGTAGTGAGGACTGTAAGCATATCCTCTACCAAATCACGCAGGTTTACCCGAAGAACTCAGCTTTAGTTGCAGGGGGAACACAAGCATCTTTTCTCCCACAGTGTACTCTTTGGGCTCTTCCACGAGTGAACTTCTATATGTAGGGTTTCCGAAGTGGAGCGAACTGCCTCAACCAAGGCAGGCTGTACCGAGGACTGTAAGCATTTCCTCTTCCAAAACACGGCAGTTTTACCACAGAATTCTGCTTTAGTTGCAGGTGGAACACAAGCAGCATTTCTCCCACTGTGTACTCTTTGGGTTCTTCCACGAATGAACTTTTTATGCAGGGATTCCCACGTGGAGCGAACTGCCTCAACCAAGGCAGGCTGTAGCGAATACTGTAAGCATTTCCTCTCCCAAAACACGCAGTTTTACACGAAGAACTCTGCTTCAGTTGCAGGTGGAACACAAGCAGCATTTCTCCCACTGTGTACTCTTTGGTCTCTTCACGAATGAACTTGTATATGCAGGGTTTCCGACGTGGAGCGAACTGCCTCAACCAAGGCAGGCTGTAGCGAGGACTGTAAGCATGTCCTCTACCAAATCACGCAGGTTTACACGAAGGACTCTGCTTCAGTTGCAGGTGGAACACAAGCAGCATTTCTCCCACTGTGTACTCTTTGGTCTCTTCACGAATGAACTTGTATATGCAGGGTTTCCCACGTGGAGCGAACTGCCTCAACCATGGCAGGCTGTAGCGAGGACTGTAAGCATATCCTCTCCCAAACCACGCAGTTTTAACGGTAGAACTCTGCTTTAGTTGCAGGGGTAACACAAGCAGCTTTTCTCCCACTGTGTACTCTTTGGGCTCTTCCACGAATGAACTTCTATATGCAGGGTTTCCAACGTGGAGGGAACTGCCTCAACCAAGGCAGGCTGTAGCGAGGACTGTAAGCATTTCCTCTTCCAAAACACGGCAGTTTTACCACAGAATTCTGCTTTAGTTGCAGGTGGAACACAAGCAGCAATTCTCCCACTGTGCACTCTTTGGGCTCTTCCACGAATGAACTTCTTTATGCAGGGATTCCCACGTGCAGCGAACTGCCTCAACCAAGGCAGGCTGCAGCGAATACTGTAAGCATTTCCTCTCCCAAAACACGCAGTTTTACACGAAGAACTCTGCTTGAGTTGCAGGGGGAACACCATCAGCTTTCCTCCCACAGTGTACACAATGGGCACTTCCCCTAATGAACTTGTTCTATAAGAATGGTTTCCTACGTGGAGCGAACTGCCTCAGCCATGGTAGGCACTACTGTGGTCTCTAAGGATTTCCTCTCTGAAAACACGGCACTTTTACCCGAGGAACTCTGCTTTAGTTGCAGGTGGAACACAAGCTGCATTTGTCCCACACTTTATACAAAGGGCCCTCCCCGAAGGAGTCTTCAATATGCAGGGTGTCCCACGTGCAGTGAACTCCCTCAACGAAGGCAGGCTCTCGTAAGGACTGTAAGCATTTCCACTATCAATACACGCAGTTTTGCCCGAAGAATTCTCCTTTAGTTGCAGGTGGAACACAAGCAGCTTTTCTCCCACAGTGTACCCAATGAGCCTTTGCCCGAAAGAATATCTACACTCAAGGGGTCCCACGTGGAGTGAAATGCCTAAAGCAAGGCAGGCTCTAGTGAGGCCTCTAAGCATTTCCTCTCCGAAAACACGGCAGTTTTACCCAAGGAACTCTGCGTTAGTTGCAGGTGGAACACAAGCAGCATTACTCCCAGTGTGTAATCTTTGGGCTCTTCCACGAATGAATTTCTTTATGCAGGGATTCCCACGTGGATCGAACTGCCTCAACCGTGGCAGGCTGTAGCGAGGACTGTAAGCATATCCTATCCCAAAACACGCAGTTTTAACGGTAGAACTCTGCTTTAGTTGCAGGGGTAACACAAGCAGCTTTTCTCCCACTGTGTACTCTTTGGGCTCTTCCAAGAATGAACTTCTATATGCAGGGTTTCCGACGTGGAGCGAACTGCCTCAACCAAGGCAGGCTGTAGCGAGGACTGTAAACATGTCCTCTACCAAATCACGCAGGTTTACACGAAGAACTCTGCTTTAGTTGCAGGGGGAACACAAGCATCTTTTCTCCCACAGTGTACTCGAAGGGGACTTCCCCTAATGAACTTGTTCTATAAGAATGGTTTCCCACGTAGAGCGAACTGCCTCAGCCATGGCAGGCACTACTGTGGTCTCTAAGGATTTCCTCTCTGAAAACATGGCACTTTTACCCGAAGAACTCTGCTTTAGTTGCAGGTGGAACACAAGCTGCATTTGTCCCACACTTTATACAAAGGGCCCTTCCCCGAATGAATCCTCAATATGCAGGGTGTCCCACGTGCAGCGAACTGCCTCAATGAAGGCAGGCTTTCGTAACGACTGTAAGCATTTCCTCTCCCATAACACGCAGTTTTACCCGAAGAACTCTGCTTTAGTTGCAGGTGTAACACAAGCAGCATTTCTCCCACTGTGTACTCTTTGGGCTCTTCCACGAATGAACTTCTTTATGCAGGGATTCCCACCAGGAGTGAACTGCTTCCACCATGGCAGGCTGTAGTGAGGACTGTAAGCATATCCTCTACCAAATCACGCAGGTTTACCCGAAGAACTCAGCTTTAGTTGCAGGGGGAACACAAGCATCTTTTCTCCCACAGTGTACTCTTTGGGCTCTTCCACGAGTGAACTTCTATATGTAGGGTTTCCGAAGTGGAGCGAACTGCCTCAACCAAGGCAGGCTGTACCGAGGACTGTAAGCATTTCCTCTTCCAAAACACGGCAGTTTTACCACAGAATTCTGCTTTAGTTGCAGGTGGAACACAAGCAGCATTTCTCCCACTGTGTACTCTTTGGGTTCTTCCACGAATGAACTTTTTATGCAGGGATTCCCACGTGGAGCGAACTGCCTCAACCAAGGCAGGCTGTAGCGAATACTGTAAGCGTTTCCTCTCCCAAAACACGCAGTTTTACACGAAGAACTCTGCTTCAGTTGCAGGTGGAACACAAGCAGCATTTCTCCCACTGTGTACTCTTTGGTCTCTTCACGAATGAACTTGTATATGCAGGGTTTCCGACGTGGAGCGAACTGCCTCAACCAAGGCAGGCTGTAGCGAGGACTGTAAGCATGTCCTCTACCAAATCACGCAGGTTTACACGAAGGACTCTGCTTCAGTTGCAGGTGGAACACAAGCAGCATTTCTCCCACTGTGTACTCTTTGGTCTCTTCACGAATGAACTTGTATATGCAGGGTTTCCCACGTGGAGCGAACTGCCTCAACCATGGCAGGCTGTAGCGAGGACTGTAAGCATATCCTCTCCCAAACCACGCAGTTTTAACAGTAGAACTCTGCTTTAGTTGCAGGGGTAACACAAGCAGCTTTTCTCCCACTGTGTACTCTTTGGGCTCTTCCAAGAATGAACTTCTATATGCAGGGTTTCCAACGTGGAGGGAACTGCCTCAACCAAGGCAGGCTGTAGCGAGGACTGTAAGCATTTCCTCTTCCAAAACACGGCAGTTTTACCACAGAATTCTGCTTTAGTTGCAGGTGGAACACAAGCAGCATTTCTCCCACTGTGTACTCTTTGGGCTCTTCCACGAATGAACTTCTTTATGCAGGGATTCCCACGTGCAGCGAACTGCCTCAACCAAGGCAGGCTGCAGCGAATACTGTAAGCATTTCCTCTCCCAAAACACGCAGTTTTACACGAAGAACTCTGCTTTAGTTGCAGGGGGAACACCATCAGCTTTCCTCCCACAGTGTACACAATGGGCACTTCCCCTAATGAACTTGTTCTATAAGAATGGTTTCCTACGTGGAGCGAACTGCCTCAGCCATGGTAGGCACTACTGTGGTCTCTAAGGATTTCCTCTCTGAAAACACGGCACTTTTACCCGAGGAACTCTGCTTTAGTTGCAGGTGGAACACAAGCTGCATTTGTCCCACACTTTATACAAAGGGCCCTCCCCGAAGGAGTCTTCAATATGCAGGGTGTCCCACGTGCAGTGAACTGCCTCAACGAAGGCAGGCTCTCGTAAGGACTGTAAGCATTTCCACTATCAATACACGCAGTTTTGCCCGAAGAATTCTCCTTTAGTTGCAGGTGGAACACAAGCAGCTTTTCTCCCACAGTGTACCCAATGAGCCTTTGCCCGAAAGAATATCTACACTCAAGGGGTCCCGCGTGGAGTGAAATGCCTAAAGCAAGGCAGGCTCTAGTGAGGCCTCTAAGCATTTCCTCTCCGAAAACACGGCAGTTTTACCCAAGGAACTCTGCGTTAGTTGCAGGTGGAACACAAGCAGCATTACTCCCAGTGTGTAATCTTTGGGCTCTTCCACGAATGAATTTCTTTATGCAGGGATTCCCACGTGGAGCGAACTGCCTCAACCAAGGCAGGCTGTAGCGAGGACTGTAAGCATGTCCTCTACCAAATCACGCAGGTTTACCCGAAGAACTCTGCTTTAGTTGCAGGTGGAACACAAGCTGCATTTGTCCCACACTTTATACAAGGGCCCTTCCCTGAATGAATCCTCAATATGCAGGGTGTCCCACGTGCAGCGAACTGCCTCAATGAAGGCAGGCTCTCGTAAGGACTGTAAGCATTTCCTCTCCCATAACACGCAGTTTTACCCGAAGAACTCTGCTTTAGTTTCAGGTGGAACACAAGCAGCATTTCTCCCACTGTGTACTCTTTGGGCTCTTCCACGAATGAACTTCTTTATGCAGGGATTCCCACCAGGAGTGAACTGCCTCCACCATGGCAGGCTGTAGTGAGGACTGTAAGCATATCCTCTACCAAATCACGCAGGTTTACCCGAAGAACTCAGCTTTAGTTGCAGGGGGAACACAAGCATCTTTTCTACCACAGTGTACTCTTTGGGCTCTTCCACGAGTGAACTTCTATATGTAGGGTTTCCGAAGTGGAGCGAACTGCCTCAACCAAGGCAGGCTGTACCGAGGACTGTAAGCATTTCCTCTTCCAAAACACGGCAGTTTTACCACAGAATTCTGCTTTAGTTGCAGGTGGAACACAAGCAGCATTTCTCCCACTGTGTACTCTTTGGGCTCTTCCACGAATGAACTTTTTATGCAGGGATTCCCACGTGGAGCGAACTGCCTCAACCAAGGCAGGCTGTAGCGAATACTGTAAGCATTTCTTCTCCCAAAACACGCAGTTTTACACGAAGAACTCTGCTTCAGTTGCAGGTGGAACACAAGCAGCATTTCTCCCACTGTGTACTCTTTGGTCTCTTCACGAATGAACTTGTATATGCAGGGTTTCCCACGTGGAGCGAACTGCCTCAACCATGGCAGGCTGTAGCGAGGACTGTAAGCATATCCTCTCCCAAACCACGCAGTTTTAACGGTAGAACTCTGCTTTAGTTGCAGGGGTAACACAAGCAGCTTTTCTCCCACTGTGTACTCTTTGGGCTCTTCCACGAATGAACTTCTATATGCAGGGTTTCCAACGTGGAGGGAACTGCCTCAACCAAGGCAGGCTGTAGCGAGGACTGTAAGCATTTCCTCTTCCAAAACACGGCAGTTTTACCACAGAATTCTGCTTTAGTTGCAGGTGGAACACAAGCAGCAATTCTCCCACTGTGCACTCTTTGGGCTCTTCCACGAATGAACTTCTTTATGCAGGGATTCCCACGTGCAGCGAACTGCCTCAACCAAGGCAGGCTGCAGCGAATACTGTAAGCATTTCCTCTCCCAAAACACGCAGTTTTACACGAAGAACTCTGCTTGAGTTGCAGGGGGAACACCATCAGCTTTCCTCCCACAGTGTACACAATGGGCACTTCCCCTAATGAACTTGTTCTATAAGAATGGTTTCCTACGTGGAGCGAACTGCCTCAGCCATGGTAGGCACTACTGTGGTCTCTAAGGATTTCCTCTCTGAAAACACGGCACTTTTACCCGAGGAACTCTGCTTTAGTTGCAGGTGGAACACAAGCTGCATTTGTCCCACACTTTATACAAAGGGCCCTCCCCGAAGGAGTCTTCAATATGCAGGGTGTCCCACGTGCAGTGAACTCCCTCAACGAAGGCAGGCTCTCGTAAGGACTGTAAGCATTTCCACTATCAATACACGCAGTTTTGCCCGAAGAATTCTCCTTTAGTTGCAGGTGGAACACAAGCAGCTTTTCTCCCACAGTGTACCCAATGAGCCTTTGCCCGAAAGAATATCTACACTCAAGGGGTCCCACGTGGAGTGAAATGCCTAAAGCAAGGCAGGCTCTAGTGAGGCCTCTAAGCATTTCCTCTCCGAAAACACGGCAGTTTTACCCAAGGAACTCTGCGTTAGTTGCAGGTGGAACACAAGCAGCATTACTCCCAGTGTGTAATCTTTGGGCTCTTCCACGAATGAATTTCTTTATGCAGGGATTCCCACGTGGATCGAACTGCCTCAACCGTGGCAGGCTGTAGCGAGGACTGTAAGCATATCCTATCCCAAAACACGCAGTTTTAACGGTAGAACTCTGCTTTAGTTGCAGGGGTAACACAAGCAGCTTTTCTCCCACTGTGTACTCTTTGGGCTCTTCCAAGAATGAACTTCTATATGCAGGGTTTCCGACGTGGAGCGAACTGCCTCAACCAAGGCAGGCTGTAGCGAGGACTGTAAACATGTCCTCTACCAAATCACGCAGGTTTACACGAAGAACTCTGCTTTAGTTGCAGGGGGAACACAAGCATCTTTTCTCCCACAGTGTACTCGAAGGGGACTTCCCCTAATGAACTTGTTCTATAAGAATGGTTTCCCACGTAGAGCGAACTGCCTCAGCCATGGCAGGCACTACTGTGGTCTCTAAGGATTTCCTCTCTGAAAACATGGCACTTTTACCCGAAGAACTCTGCTTTAGTTGCAGGTGGAACACAAGCTGCATTTGTCCCACACTTTATACAAAGGGCCCTTCCCCGAATGAATCCTCAATATGCAGGGTGTCCCACGTGCAGCGAACTGCCTCAATGAAGGCAGGCTTTCGTAACGACTGTAAGCATTTCCTCTCCCATAACACGCAGTTTTACCCGAAGAACTCTGCTTTAGTTGCAGGTGGAACACAAGCAGCATTTCTCCCACTGTGTACTCTTTGGGCTCTTCCACGAATGAACTTCTTTATGCAGGGATTCCCACCAGGAGTGAACTGCTTCCACCATGGCAGGCTGTAGTGAGGACTGTAAGCATATCCTCTACCAAATCACGCAGGTTTACCCGAAGAACTCAGCTTTAGTTGCAGGGGGAACACAAGCATCTTTTCTCCCACAGTGTACTCTTTGGGCTCTTCCACGAGTGAACTTCTATATGTAGGGTTTCCGAAGTGGAGCGAACTGCCTCAACCAAGGCAGGCTGTACCGAGGACTGTAAGCATTTCCTCTTCCAAAACACGGCAGTTTTACCACAGAATTCTGCTTTAGTTGCAGGTGGAACACAAGCAGCATTTCTCCCACTGTGTACTCTTTGGGTTCTTCCACGAATGAACTTTTTATGCAGGGATTCCCACGTGGAGCGAACTGCCTCAACCAAGGCAGGCTGTAGCGAATACTGTAAGCATTTCCTCTCCCAAAACACGCAGTTTTACACGAAGAACTCTGCTTCAGTTGCAGGTGGAACACAAGCAGCATTTCTCCCACTGTGTACTCTTTGGTCTCTTCACGAATGAACTTGTATATGCAGGGTTTCCGACGTGGAGCGAACTGCCTCAACCAAGGCAGGCTGTAGCGAGGACTGTAAGCATGTCCTCTACCAAATCACGCAGGTTTACACGAAGGACTCTGCTTCAGTTGCAGGTGGAACACAAGCAGCATTTCTCCCACTGTGTACTCTTTGGTCTCTTCACGAATGAACTTGTATATGCAGGGTTTCCCACGTGGAGCGAACTGCCTCAACCATGGCAGGCTGTAGCGAGGACTGTAAGCATATCCTCTCCCAAACCACGCAGTTTTAACAGTAGAACTCTGCTTTAGTTGCAGGGGTAACACAAGCAGCTTTTCTCCCACTGTGTACTCTTTGGGCTCTTCCAAGAATGAACTTCTATATGCAGGGTTTCCAACGTGGAGGGAACTGCCTCAACCAAGGCAGGCTGTAGCGAGGACTGTAAGCATTTCCTCTTCCAAAACACGGCAGTTTTACCACAGAATTCTGCTTTAGTTGCAGGTGGAACACAAGCAGCATTTCTCCCACTGTGTACTCTTTGGGCTCTTCCACGAATGAACTTCTTTATGCAGGGATTCCCACGTGCAGCGAACTGCCTCAACCAAGGCAGGCTGCAGCGAATACTGTAAGCATTTCCTCTCCCAAAACACGCAGTTTTACACGAAGAACTCTGCTTTAGTTGCAGGGGGAACACCATCAGCTTTCCTCCCACAGTGTACACAATGGGCACTTCCCCTAATGAACTTGTTCTATAAGAATGGTTTCCTACGTGGAGCGAACTGCCTCAGCCATGGTAGGCACTACTGTGGTCTCTAAGGATTTCCTCTCTGAAAACACGGCACTTTTACCCGAGGAACTCTGCTTTAGTTGCAGGTGGAACACAAGCTGCATTTGTCCCACACTTTATACAAAGGGCCCTCCCCGAAGGAGTCTTCAATATGCAGGGTGTCCCACGTGCAGTGAACTGCCTCAACGAAGGCAGGCTCTCGTAAGGACTGTAAGCATTTCCACTATCAATACTCGCAGTTTTGCCCGAAGAATTCTCCTTTAGTTGCAGGTGGAACACAAGCAGCTTTTCTCCCACAGTGTACCCAATGAGCCTTTGCCCGAAAGAATATCTACACTCAAGGGGTCCCGCGTGGAGTGAAATGCCTAAAGCAAGGCAGGCTCTAGTGAGGCCTCTAAGCATTTCCTCTCCGAAAACACGGCAGTTTTACCCAAGGAACTCTGCGCTATTTGCAGGTGGAACACAAGCAGCATTACTCCCAGTGTGTAATCTTTGGGCTCTTCCACGAATGAATTTCTTTATGCAGGGATTCCCAAGTGGATCGAACTGCCTCAACCGTGGCAGGCTGTAGCGAGGACTGTAAGCATATCCTATCCCAAAACACGCAGTTTTAACGGTAGAACTCTGCTTTAGTTGCAGGGGTAACACTAGCAGATTTTCTCCCACTGTGTACTCTTTGGGCTCTTCCAAGAATGAATTTCTATATGCAGGGTTTCCGACGTGGAGCGAACTGCCTCAACCAAGGCAGGCTGTAGCGAGGACTGTAAGCATGTCCTCTACCAAATCACGAAGGTTTACCCGAAGAACTCTGCTTTAGTTGCAGGGGGAACACAAGCATCTTTTCTGCCACAGTGTACTCGATGGGCACTTCCCCTAATGAACTTGTTCTATAAGAATGGTTTCCCACGTGGAGCGAACTGCCTCAGCCATGGCAGGCACTACTGTGGTCTCTAAGGATTTCCTCTCTGAAAACACGGCACTTTTACCCGAAGAACTCTGCTTTAGTTGCAGGTGGAACACAAGCTGCATTTGTCCCACACTTTATACAAAGGGCCCTTCCCCGAATGAATCCTCAATATGCAGGGTGTCCCACGTGCAGCGAACTGCCTCAATGAAGGCAGGCTCGCGTAAGGACTGTAAGCATTTCCTCTCCCATAACACGCAGTTTTACCCGAAGAACTCTGCTTTAGTTGCACGTGCAACATAAGCAGCATTTCTCCCACTGTGTACTCTTTGGGCTCTTCCACGAATGAACTTTTTTATGCAGGGATTCCCACCAGGAGCGAACTGCCTCCACCATGGCAGGCTGTAGTGAGGACTGTAAGCATATCCTCTACCAAATCACGCAGGTTTACCCGAAGAACTCAGATTTAGTTGCAGGGGGAACACAAGCATCTTTTCTCCCACAGTGTACTCTTTGGGTTCTTCCACGAGTGAACTTCTATATGTAGGGTTTCCGAAGTGGAGCGAACTGCCTCAACCAAG
Organism: Mesoplodon densirostris; assembly: GCF_025265405.1. NCBI lineage: Eukaryota > Metazoa > Chordata > Mammalia > Artiodactyla > Ziphiidae > Mesoplodon > Mesoplodon densirostris. The sequence continues at coordinate 85,878,009 of NC_082667.1, read as the reverse complement.
GCAGGCTGTACCGAGGACTGTAAGCATTTCCTCTTCCAAAACACAGCAGTTTTACCACAGAATTCTGCTTTAGTTGCAGGTGGAACACAAGCAGCATTTCTCCCACTGTGTACTCTTTGGGCTCTTCCACGAATGAACTTCTTTATGCAGGGATTCCCACGTGCAGCGAACTGCCTCAACAAAGGCAGGCTGCAGCGAATACTGTAAGCATTTCCTCTCCCAAAACACGCAGTTTTACACGAAGGACTCTGCTTCAGTTGCAGGTGGAACACAAGCAGCATTTCTCCCACTGTGTACTCTTTGGTCTCTTCACGAATGAACTTGTATATGCAGGGTTTCCCACGTGGAGCGAACTGCCTCAACCATGGCAGGCTGTAGCGAGGACTGTAAGCATATCCTCTCCCAAACCACGCAGTTTTAACAGTAGAACTCTGCTTTAGTTGCAGGGGTAACACAAGCAGCTTTTCTCCCACTGTGTACTCTTTGGGCTCTTCCAAGAATGAACTTCTATATGCAGGGTTTCCAACGTGGAGGGAACTGCCTCAACCAAGGCAGGCTGTAGCGAGGACTGTAAGCATTTCCTCTTCCAAAACACGGCAGTTTTACCACAGAATTCTGCTTTAGTTGCAGGTGGAACACAAGCAGCATTTCTCCCACTGTGTACTCTTTGGGCTCTTCCACGAATGAACTTCTTTATGCAGGGATTCCCACGTGCAGCGAACTGCCTCAACCAAGGCAGGCTGCAGCGAATACTGTAAGCATTTCCTCTCCCAAAACACGCAGTTTTACACGAAGAACTCTGCTTTAGTTGCAGGGGGAACACCATCAGCTTTCCTCCCACAGTGTACACAATGGGCACTTCCCCTAATGAACTTGTTCTATAAGAATGGTTTCCTACGTGGAGCGAACTGCCTCAGCCATGGTAGGCACTACTGTGGTCTCTAAGGATTTCCTCTCTGAAAACACGGCACTTTTACCCGAGGAACTCTGCTTTAGTTGCAGGTGGAACACAAGCTGCATTTGTCCCACACTTTATACAAAGGGCCCTCCCCCAAGGAGTCTTCAATATGCAGGGTGTCCCACGTGCAGTGAACTGCCTCAACGAAGGCAGGCTCTCGTAAGGACTGTAAGCATTTCCACTATCAATACACGCAGTTTTGCCCGAAGAATTCTCCTTTAGTTGCAGGTGGAACACAAGCAGCTTTTCTCCCACAGTGTACCCAATGAGCCTTTGCCCGAAAGAATATCTACACTCAAGGGGTCCCGCGTGGAGTGAAATGCCTAAAGCAAGGCAGGCTCTAGTGAGGCCTCTAAGCATTTCCTCTCCGAAAACACGACAGTTTTACCCAAGGAACTCTGCATTAGTTGCAGGTGGAACACAAGCAGCATTACTCCCAGTGTGTAATCTTTGGGCTCTTCCACGAATGAATTTCTTTATGCAGGGATTCCCACGTGGATCGAACTGCCTCAACCGTGGCAGGCTGTAGCGAGGACTGTAAGCATATCCTATCCCAAAACACGCAGTTTTAACGGTAGAACTCTGCTTTAGTTGCAGGGGTAACACAAGCAGCTTTTCTCCCACTGTGTACTCTTTGGGCTCTTCCAAGAATGAACTTCTATATGCAGGGTTTCAGACGTGGAGTGAACTGCCTCAACCAAGGCAGGCTGTAGCGAGGACTGTAAGCATGTCCTCTACCAAATCACGCAGGTTTACCCGAAGAACTCTGCTTTAGTTGCAGGTGGAACACAAGCTGCATTTGTCCCACACTTTATACAAAGGGCCCTTCCCCGAATGAATCCTCAATATGCAGGGTGTCCCACGTGCAGCGAACTGCCTCAATGAAGGCAGGCTCTCGTAAGGACTGTAAGCATTTCCTCTCCCATAACACGCAGTTTTACCCGAAGAACTCTGCTTTAGTTGCACGTGCAACATAAGCAGCATTTTTCCCACTGTGTACTCTTTGGCCTCTTCCACGAATGAACTTCTTTATGCAGGGATTCCCACCAGGAGCGAACTGCCTCCACCATGGCAGGCTGTAGTGAGGACTGTAAGCATATCCTCTACCAAATCACGCAGGTTTACCCGAAGAACTCAGCTTTAGTTGCAGGGGGAACACAAGCATCTTTTCTCCCACAGTGTACTCTTTGGGCTCTTCCACGAGTGAACTTCTATATGTAGGGTTTCCGAAGTGGAGCGAACTGCCTCAACCAAGGCAGGCTGTACCGAGGACTGTAAGCATTTCCTCTTCCAAAACACGGCAGTTTTACCACAGAATTCTGCTTTAGTTGCAGGTGGAACACAAGCAGCATTTCTCCCACTGTGTACTCTTTGGGCTCTTCCACGAATGAACTTCTTTATGCAGGGATTCCCACGTGGAGCGAACTGCCTCAACCAAGGCAGGCTGCAGCGAATACTGTAAGCATTTCCTCTCCCAAAACACGCAGTTTTACACGAAGAACTCTGCTTTAGTTGCAGGGGGAACACCATCAGCTTTCCTCCCACAGTGTACACAATGGGCACTTCCCCTAATGAACTTGTTCTATAAGAATGGTTTCCTACGTGGAGCGAACTGCCTCAGCCATGGTAGGCACTACTGTGGTCTCTAAGGATTTCCTCTCTGAAAACACGGCACTTTTACCCGAGGAACTCTGCTTTAGTTGCAGGTGGAACACAAGCTGCATTTGTTCCACACTTTATACAAAGGGCCCTCCCCGAAGGAGTCTTCAATATGCAGGGTGTCCCACGTGCAGTGAACTGCCTCAACGAAGGCAGGCTCTCGTAAGGACTGTAAGCATTTCCACTATCAATACTCGCAGTTTTGCCCGAAGAATTCTCCTTTAGTTGCAGGTGGAACACAAGCAGCTTTTCTCCCACAGTGTACCCAATGAGCCTTTGCCCGAAAGAATATCTACACTCAAGGGGTCCCGCGTGGAGTGAAATGCCTAAAGCAAGGCAGGCTCTAGTGAGGCCTCTAAGCATTTCCTCTCCGAAAACACGGCAGTTTTACCCAAGGAACTCTGCGCTATTTGCAGGTGGAACACAAGCAGCATTACTCCCAGTGTGTAATCTTTGGGCTCTTCCACGAATGAATTTCTTTATGCAGGGATTCCCAAGTGGATCGAACTGCCTCAACCGTGGCAGGTTGTAGCGAGGACTGTAAGCATATCCTATCCCAAAACACGCAGTTTTAACGGTAGAACTCTGCTTTAGTTGCAGGGGTAACACAAGCAGATTTTCTCCCACTGTGTACTCTTTGGGCTCTTCCAAGAATGAACTTCTATATGCAGGGTTTCCGACGTGGAGCGAACTGCCTCAACCAAGGCAGGCTGTAGCGAGGACTGTAAGCATGTCCTCTACCAAATCACGCAGGTTTACCCGAAGAACTCTGCTTTAGTTGCAGGGGGAACACAAGCATCTTTTCTGCCACAGTGTACTCGATGGGCACTTCCCCTAATGAACTTGTTCTATAAGAATGGTTTCCCACGTGGAGCGAACTGCCTCAGCCATGGCAGGCACTACTGTGGTCTCTAAGGATTTCCTCTCTGAAAACACGGCACTTTTACCCGAAGAACTCTGCTTTAGTTGCAGGTGGAACACAAGCTGCATTTGTCCCACACTTTATACAAAGGGCCCTTCCCCGAATGAATCCTCAATATGCAGGGTGTCCCACGTGCAGCGAACTGCCTCAATGAAGGCAGGCTCGCGTAAGGACTGTAAGCATTTCCTCTCCCATAACACGCAGTTTTACCCGAAGAACTCTGCTTTAGTTGCACGTGCAACATAAGCAGCATTTCTCCCACTGTGTACTCTTTGGGCTCTTCCACGAATGAACTTCTTTATGCAGGGATTCCCACCAGGAGCGAACTGCCTCCACCATGGCAGGCTGTAGTGAGGACTGTAAGCATATCCTCTACCAAATCACGCAGGTTTACCCGAAGAACTCAGCTTTAGTTGCAGGGGGAACACAAGCATCTTTTCTCCCACAGTGTACTCTTTGGGCTCTTCCACGAGTGAACTTCTATATGTAGGGTTTCCGAAGTGGAGCGAACTGCCTCAACCAAGGCAGGCTGTACCGAGGACTGTAAGCATTTCCTCTTCCAAAACACGGCAGTTTTACCACAGAATTCTGCTTTAGTTGCAGGTGGAACACAAGCAGCATTTCTCCCACTGTGTACTCTTTGGGCTCTTCCACGAATGAACTTCTTTATGCAGGGATTCCCACGTGCAGCGAACTGCCTCAACAAAGGCAGGCTGCAGCGAATACTGTAAGCATTTCCTCTCCCAAAACACGCAGTTTTACACGAAGGACTCTGCTTCAGTTGCAGGTGGAACACAAGCAGCATTTCTCCCACTGTGTACTCTTTGGTCTCTTCACGAATGAACTTGTATATGCAGGGTTTCCCACGTGGAGCGAACTGCCTCAACCATGGCAGGCTGTAGCGAGGACTGTAAGCATATCCTCTCCCAAACCACGCAGTTTTAACAGTAGAACTCTGCTTTAGTTGCAGGGGTAACACAAGCAGCTTTTCTCCCACTGTGTACTCTTTGGGCTCTTCCACGAATGAACTTCTATATGCAGGGTTTCCAACGTGGAGGGAACTGCCTCAACCAAGGCAGGCTGTAGCGAGGACTGTAAGCATTTCCTCTTCCAAAACACGGCAGTTTTACCACAGAATTCTGCTTTAGTTGCAGGTGGAACACAAGCAGCATTTCTCCCACTGTGTACTCTTTGGGCTCTTCCACGAATGAACTTCTTTATGCAGGGATTCCCACGTGCAGCGAACTGCCTCAACCAAGGCAGGCTGCAGCGAATACTGTAAGCATTTCCTCTCCCAAAACACGCAGTTTTACACGAAGAACTCTGCTTTAGTTGCAGGGGGAACACCATCAGCTTTCCTCCCACAGTGTACACAATGGGCACTTCCCCTAATGAACTTGTTCTATAAGAATGGTTTCCTACGTGGAGCGAACTGCCTAAGCCATGGTAGGCACTACTGTGGTCTCTAAGGATTTCCTCTCTGAAAACACGGCACTTTTACCCGAGGAACTCTGCTTTAGTTGCAGGTGGAACACAAGCTGCATTTGTCCCACACTTTATACAAAGGGCCCTCCCCGAAGGAGTCTTCAATATGCAGGGTGTCCCACGTGCAGTGAACTGCTTCAACGAAGGCAGGCTCTCGTAAGGACTGTAAGCATTTCCACTATCAATACACGCAGTTTTGCCCGAAGAATTCTCCTTTAGTTGCAGGTGGAACACAAGCAGCTTTTCTCCCACAGTGTACCCAATGAGCCTTTGCCCGAAAGAATATCTACACTCAAGGGGTCCCGCGTGGAGTGAAATGCCTAAAGCAAGGCAGGCTCTAGTGAGGCCTCTAAGCATTTCCTCTCCGAAAACACGGCAGTTTTACCCAAGGAATTCTGCATTAGTTGCAGGTGGAACCCAAGCAGCATTACTCCCAGTGTGTAATCTTTGGGCTCTTCCACGAATGAATTTCTTTATGCAGGGATTCCCACGTGGATCGAACTGCCTCAACCGTGGCAGGCTGTAGCGAGGACTGTAAGCATATCCTATCCCAAAACACGCAGTTTTAACGGTAGAACTCTGCTTTAGTTGCAGGGGTAACACAAGCAGCTTTTCTCCCACTGTGTACTCTTTGGGCTCTTCCAAGAATGAACTTCTATATGCAGGGTTTCAGACGTGGAGCGAACTGCCTCAACCAACGCAGGCTGTAGCGAGGACTGTAAGCATGTCCTCTACCAAATCACGCAGGTTTACCCGAAGAACTCTGCTTTAGTTGCAGGTGGAACACAAGCTGCATTTGTCCCACACTTTATACAAAGGGCCCTTCCCCGAATGAATCCTCAATATGCAGGGTGTCCCACGTGCAGCGAACTGCCTCAATGAAGGCAGGCTCTCGTAAGGACTGTAAGCATTTCCTCTCCCATAACACGCAGTTTTACCCGAAGAACTCTGCTTTAGTTGCACGTGCAACATAAGCAGCATTTCTCCCACTGTGTACTCTTTGGCCTCTTCCACGAATGAACTTCTTTATGCAGGGATTCCCACCAGGAGCGAACTGCCTCCACCATGGCAGGCTGTAGTGAGGACTGTAAGCATATCCTCTACCAAATCACGCAGGTTTACCCGAAGAACTCAGCTTTAGTTGCAGGGGGAACACAAGCATCTTTTCTCCCACAGTGTACTCTTTGGGCTCTTCCACGAGTGAACTTCTATATGTAGGGTTTCCGAAGTGGAGCGAACTGCCTCAACCAAGGCAGGCTGTACCGAGGACTGTAAGCATTTCCTCTTCCAAAACACGGCAGTTTTACCACAGAATTCTGCTTTAGTTGCAGGTGGAACACAAGCAGCATTTCTCCCACTGTGTACTCTTTGGGCTCTTCCACGAATGAACTTCTTTATGCAGGGATTCCCACGTGGAGCGAACTGCCTCAACCAAGGCAGGCTTTAGCGAATACTGTAAGCATTTCCTCTCCCAAAACACGCAGTTTTACACGAAGAACTCTGCTTTAGTTGCAGGGGGAACACCATCAGCTTTCCTCCCACAGTGTACACAATGGGCACTTCCCCTAATGAACTTGTTCTATAAGAATGGTTTCCTACGTGGAGCGAACTGCCTCAGCCATGGTAGGCACTACTGTGGTCTCTAAGGATTTCCTCTCTGAAAACACGGCACTTTTACCCGAGGAACTCTGCTTTAGTTGCAGGTGGAACACAAGCTGCATTTGTTCCACACTTTATACAAAGGGCCCTCCCCGAAGGAGTCTTCAATATTCAGGGTGTCCCACGTGCAGTGAACTGCCTCAACGAAGGCAGGCTCTCGTAAGGACTGTAAGCATTTCCACTATCAATACTCGCAGTTTTGCCCGAAGAATTCTCCTTTAGTTGCAGGTGGAACACAAGCAGCTTTTCTCCCACAGTGTACCCAATGAGCCTTTGCCCGAAAGAATATCTACACTCAAGGGGTCCCGCGTGGAGTGAAATGCCTAAAGCAAGGCAGGCTCTAGTGAGGCCTCTAAGCATTTCCTCTCCGAAAACACGGCAGTTTTACCCAAGGAACTCTGCGCTATTTGCAGGTGGAACACAAGCAGCATTACTCCCAGTGTGTAATCTTTGGGCTCTTCCACGAATGAATTTCTTTATGCAGGGATTCCCAAGTGGATCGAACTGCCTCAACCGTGGCAGGTTGTAGCGAGGACTGTAAGCATATCCTATCCCAAAACACGCAGTTTTAACGGTAGAACTCTGCTTTAGTTGCAGGGGTAACACAAGCAGATTTTCTCCCACTGTGTACTCTTTGGGCTCTTCCAAGAATGAACTTCTATATGCAGGGTTTCCGACGTGGAGCGAACTGCCTCAACCAAGGCAGGCTGTAGCGAGGACTGTAAGCATGTCCTCTACCAAATCACGCAGGTTTACCCGAAGAACTCTGCTTTAGTTGCAGGGGGAACACAAGCATCTTTTCTGCCACAGTGTACTCGATGGGCACTTCCCCTAATGAACTTGTTCTATAAGAATGGTTTCCCACGTGGAGCGAACTGCCTCAGCCATGGCAGGCACTACTGTGGTCTCTAAGGATTTCCTCTCTGAAAACACGGCACTTTTACCCGAAGAACTCTGCTTTAGTTGCAGGTGGAACACAAGCTGCATTTGTCCCACACTTTATACAAAGGGCCCTTCCCCGAATGAATCCTCAATATGCAGGGTGTCCCACGTGCAGCGAACTGCCTCAATGAAGGCAGGCTCGCGTAAGGACTGTAAGCATTTCCTCTCCCATAACACGCAGTTTTACCCGAAGAACTCTGCTTTAGTTGCACGTGCAACATAAGCAGCATTTCTCCCACTGTGTACTCTTTGGGCTCTTCCACGAATGAACTTCTTTATGCAGGGATTCCCACCAGGAGCGAACTGCCTCCACCATGGCAGGCTGTAGTGAGGACTGTAAGCATATCCTCTACCAAATCACGCAGGTTTACCCGAAGAACTCAGCTTTAGTTGCAGGGGGAACACAAGCATCTTTTCTCCCACAGTGTACTCTTTGGGCTCTTCCACGAGTGAACTTCTATATGTAGGGTTTCCGAAGTGGAGCGAACTGCCTCAACCAAGGCAGGCTGTACCGAGGACTGTAAGCATTTCCTCTTCCAAAACACGGCAGTTTTACCACAGAATTCTGCTTTAGTTGCAGGTGGAACACAAGCAGCATTTCTCCCACTGTGTACTCTTTGGGCTCTTCCACGAATGAACTTCTTTATGCAGGGATTCCCACGTGCAGCGAACTGCCTCAACAAAGGCAGGCTGCAGCGAATACTGTAAGCATTTCCTCTCCCAAAACACGCAGTTTTACACGAAGGACTCTGCTTCAGTTGCAGGTGGAACACAAGCAGCATTTCTCCCACTGTGTACTCTTTGGTCTCTTCACGAATGAACTTGTATATGCAGGGTTTCCCACGTGGAGCGAACTGCCTCAACCATGGCAGGCTGTAGCGAGGACTGTAAGCATATCCTCTCCCAAACCACGCAGTTTTAACAGTAGAACTCTGCTTTAGTTGCAGGGGTAACACAAGCAGCTTTTCTCCCACTGTGTACTCTTTGGGCTCTTCCACGAATGAACTTCTATATGCAGGGTTTCCAACGTGGAGGGAACTGCCTCAACCAAGGCAGGCTGTAGCGAGGACTGTAAGCATTTCCTCTTCCAAAACACGGCAGTTTTACCACAGAATTCTGCTTTAGTTGCAGGTGGAACACAAGCAGCATTTCTCCCACTGTGTACTCTTTGGGCTCTTCCACGAATGAACTTCTTTATGCAGGGATTCCCACGTGCAGCGAACTGCCTCAACCAAGGCAGGCTGCAGCGAATACTGTAAGCATTTCCTCTCCCAAAACACGCAGTTTTACACGAAGAACTCTGCTTTAGTTGCAGGGGGAACACCATCAGCTTTCCTCCCACAGTGTACACAATGGGCACTTCCCCTAATGAACTTGTTCTATAAGAATGGTTTCCTACGTGGAGCGAACTGCCTAAGCCATGGTAGGCACTACTGTGGTCTCTAAGGATTTCCTCTCTGAAAACACGGCACTTTTACCCGAGGAACTCTGCTTTAGTTGCAGGTGGAACACAAGCTGCATTTGTCCCACACTTTATACAAAGGGCCCTCCCCGAAGGAGTCTTCAATATGCAGGGTGTCCCACGTGCAGTGAACTGCTTCAACGAAGGCAGGCTCTCGTAAGGACTGTAAGCATTTCCACTATCAATACACGCAGTTTTGCCCGAAGAATTCTCCTTTAGTTGCAGGTGGAACACAAGCAGCTTTTCTCCCACAGTGTACCCAATGAGCCTTTGCCCGAAAGAATATCTACACTCAAGGGGTCCCGCGTGGAGTGAAATGCCTAAAGCAAGGCAGGCTCTAGTGAGGCCTCTAAGCATTTCCTCTCCGAAAACACGGCAGTTTTACCCAAGGAATTCTGCATTAGTTGCAGGTGGAACCCAAGCAGCATTACTCCCAGTGTGTAATCTTTGGGCTCTTCCACGAATGAATTTCTTTATGCAGGGATTCCCACGTGGATCGAACTGCCTCAACCGTGGCAGGCTGTAGCGAGGACTGTAAGCATATCCTATCCCAAAACACGCAGTTTTAACGGTAGAACTCTGCTTTAGTTGCAGGGGTAACACAAGCAGCTTTTCTCCCACTGTGTACTCTTTGGGCTCTTCCAAGAATGAACTTCTATATGCAGGGTTTCAGACGTGGAGCGAACTGCCTCAACCAACGCAGGCTGTAGCGAGGACTGTAAGCATGTCCTCTACCAAATCACGCAGGTTTACCCGAAGAACTCTGCTTTAGTTGCAGGTGGAACACAAGCTGCATTTGTCCCACACTTTATACAAAGGGCCCTTCCCCGAATGAATCCTCAATATGCAGGGTGTCCCACGTGCAGCGAACTGCCTCAATGAAGGCAGGCTCTCGTAAGGACTGTAAGCATTTCCTCTCCCATAACACGCAGTTTTCCCCGAAGAACTCTGCTTTAGTTGCACGTGCAACATAAGCAGCATTTCTCCCACTGTGTACTCTTTGGGCTCTTCCACGAATGAACTTCTTTATGCAGGGATTCCCAACAGGAGCGAACTGCCTCCACCATGGCAGGCTGTAGTGAGGACTGTAAGCATATCCTCTACCAAATCACGCAGGTTTACCCGAAGAACTCAGCTTTAGTTGCAGGGGGAACAAAAGCATCTTTTCTACCACAGTGTACTCTTTGGGCTCTTCCACGAGTGAACTTCTATATGTAGGGTTTCCGAAGTGGAGCGAACTCCCTCAACCAAGGCAGGCTGTACCGAGGACTGTAAGCATTTCCTCTTCCAAAACACGGCAGTTTTACCACAGAATTCTGCTTTAGTTGCAGGTGGAACACAAGCAGCATTTCTCCCACTGTGTACTCTTTGGTCTCTTCACGAATGAACTTGTATATGCAGGGTTTCCCACGTGGAGCGAACTGCCTCAACCATGGCAGGCTGTAGCGAGGACTGTAAGCATATCCTCTCCCAAACCACGCAGTTTTAACGGTAGAACTCTGCTTTAGTTGCAGGGGTAACACAAGCAGCTTTTCTCCCACTGTGTACTCTTTGGGCTCTTCCACGAATGAACTTCTATATGCAGGGTTTCCAACGTGGAGGGAACTGCCTCAACCAAGGCAGGCTGTAGCGAGGACTGTAAGCATTTCCTCTTCCAAAACACGGCAGTTTTACCACAGAATTCTGCTTTAGTTGCAGGTGGAACACAAGCAGCAATTCTCCCACTGTGCACTCTTTGGGCTCTTCCACGAATGAACTTCTTTATGCAGGGATTCCCACGTGCAGCGAACTGCCTCAACCAAGGCAGGCTGCAGCGAATACTGTAAGCATTTCCTCTCCCAAAACACGCAGTTTTACACGAAGAACTCTGCTTGAGTTGCAGGGGGAACACCATCAGCTTTCCTCCCACAGTGTACACAATGGGCACTTCCCCTAATGAACTTGTTCTATAAGAATGGTTTCCTACGTGGAGCGAACTGCCTCAGCCATGGTAGGCACTACTGTGGTCTCTAAGGATTTCCTCTCTGAAAACACGGCACTTTTACCCGAGGAACTCTGCTTTAGTTGCAGGTGGAACACAAGCTGCATTTGTCCCACACTTTATACAAAGGGCCCTCCCCGAAGGAGTCTTCAATATGCAGGGTGTCCCACGTGCAGTGAACTGCCTCAACGAAGGCAGGCTCTCGTAAGGACTGTAAGCATTTCCACTATCAATACTCGCAGTTTTGCCCGAAGAATTCTCCTTTAGTTGCAGGTGGAACACAAGCAGCTTTTCTCCCACAGTGTACCCAATGAGCCTTTGCCCGAAAGAATATCTACACTCAAGGGGTCCCGCGTGGAGTGAAATGCCTAAAGCAAGGCAGGCTCTAGTGAGGCCTCTAAGCATTTCCTCTCCGAAAACACGGCAGTTTTACCCAAGGAACTCTGCGCTATTTGCAGGTGGAACACAAGCAGCATTACTCCCAGTGTGTAATCTTTGGGCTCTTCCACGAATGAATTTCTTTATGCAGGGATTCCCAAGTGGATCGAACTGCCTCAACCGTGGCAGGCTGTAGCGAGGACTGTAAGCATATCCTATCCCAAAACACGCAGTTTTAACGGTAGAACTCTGCTTTAGTTGCAGGGGTAACACAAGCAGATTTTCTCCCACTGTGTACTCTTTGGGCTCTTCCAAGAATGAACTTCTATATGCAGGGTTTCCGACGTGGAGCGAACTGCCTCAACCAAGGCAGGCTGTAGCGAGGACTGTAAGCATGTCCTCTACCAAATCACGCAGGTTTACCCGAAGAACTCTGCTTTAGTTGCAGGGGGAACACAAGCATCTTTTCTGCCACAGTGTACTCGATGGGCACTTCCCCTAATGAACTTGTTCTATAAGAATGGTTTCCCACGTGGAGCGAACTGCCTCAGCCATGGCAGGCACTACTGTGGTCTCTAAGGATTTCCTCTCTGAAAACACGGCACTTTTACCCGAAGAACTCTGCTTTAGTTGCAGGTGGAACACAAGCTGCATTTGTCCCACACTTTATACAAAGGGCCCTTCCCCGAATGAATCCTCAATATGCAGGGTGTCCCACGTGCAGCGAACTGCCTCAATGAAGGCAGGCTCGCGTAAGGACTGTAAGCATTTCCTCTCCCATAACACGCAGTTTTACCCGAAGAACTCTGCTTTAGTTGCACGTGCAACATAAGCAGCATTTCTCCCACTGTGTACTCTTTGGGCTCTTCCACGAATGAACTTCTTTATGCAGGGATTCCCACCAGGAGCGAACTGCCTCCACCATGGCAGGCTGTAGTGAGGACTGTAAGCATATCCTCTACCAAATCACGCAGGTTTACCCGAAGAACTCAGCTTTAGTTGCAGGGGGAACACAAGCATCTTTTCTCCCACAGTGTACTCTTTGGGCTCTTCCACGAGTGAACTTCTATATGTAGGGTTTCCGAAGTGGAGCGAACTGCCTCAACCAAGGCAGGCTGTACCGAGGACTGTAAGCATTTCCTCTTCCAAAACACGGCAGTTTTACCACAGAATTCTGCTTTAGTTGCAGGTGGAACACAAGCAGCATTTCTCCCACTGTGTACTCTTTGGGCTCTTCCACGAATGAACTTCTTTATGCAGGGATTCCCACGTGGAGCGAACTGCCTCAACCAAGGCAGGCTGTAGCGAATACTGTAAGCATTTCCTCTCCCAAAACACGCAGTTTTACACGAAGAACTCTGCTTCAGTTGCAGGTGGAACACAAGCTGCATTTGTCCCACACTTTATACAAAGGGCCCTTCCCCGAATGAATCCTCAATATGCAGGGTGTCCCACGTGCAGCGAACTTCCTCAATGAAGGCAGGCTCTCGTAAGGACTGTAAGCATTTCCTCTCCCATAACACGCAGTTTTACCCGAAGAACTCTGCTTTAGTTGCAAGGGGAACAACATCAGCTTTCCTCCCACAGTGTACACAATGGGCACTTCCCCTAATGAACTTGTTCTATAAGAATGGTTTCCTACGTGGAGCGAACTGCCTCAGCCATGGTAGGCACTACTGTGGTCTCTAAGGATTTCCTCTCTGAAAACACGGCACTTTTACCCGAGGAACTCTGCTTTAGTTGCAGGTGGAACACAAGCTGCATTTGGCCCACACTTTATACAAAGGGACCTCCCCGAAGGAGTCTTCAATATTCAGGGTGTCCCACGTGCAGTGAACTGCCTCAACGAAGGCAGGCTCTCGTAAGGACTGTAAGCATTTCCACTATCAATACACACAGTTTTGCCCGAAGAATTCTCCTTTAGTTGCAGGTGGAACACAAGCAGCTTTTCTCCCACAGTGTACCCAATGAGCCTTTGCCCGAAAGAATATCTACACTGAAAGGGTCCTGCGTGGAGTGAAATGCCTAAAGCAAGGCAGGCTCTAGTGAGGCCTCTAAGCATTTCCTCTCCGAAAACACGGCAGTTTTACCCAAGGAACTCTGCGTTAGTTGCAGGTGGAACACAAGCAGCATTACTCCCAGTGTGTAATCTTTGGGCTCTTCCACGAATGAATTTCTTTATGCAGGGATTCCCACGTGGATCGAACTGCCTCAACCGTGGCAGGCTGTAGCGAGGACTGTAAGCATATCCTATCCCAAAACACGCAGTTTTAACGGTAGAACTCTGCTTTAGTTGCAGGGGTAACACAAGCAGCTTTTCTCCCACTGTGTACTCTTTGGGCTCTTCCAAGAATGAACTTCTATATGCAGGGTTTCCGACGTGGAGCGAACTGCCTCAACCAAGGCAGGCTGTAGCGAGGACTGTAAGCATGTCCTCTACCAAATCACGCAGGTTTACCCGAAGAACTCTGCTTTAGTTGCAGGTGGAACACAAGCTGCATTTGTCCCACACTTTATACAAAGGGCCCTTCCCCGAATGAATCCTCAATATGCAGGGTGTCCCACGTGCAGCGAACTGCCTCAATGAAGGCAGGCTCTCGTAAGGACTGTAAGCATTTCCTCTCCCATAACACGCAGTTTTACCCGAAGAACTCTGCTTTAGTTGCAGGTGGAACACAAGCAGCATTTCTCCCACTGTGTACTCTTTGGGCTCTTCCACGAATGAACTTCTTTATGCAGGGATTCCCACCAGGAGTGAACTGCCTCCACCATGGCAGGCTGTAGTGAGGACTGTAAGCATATCCTCTACCAAATCACGCAGGTTTACCCGAAGAACTCAGCTTTAGTTGCAGGGGGAACACAAGCATCTTTTCTACCACAGTGTACTCTTTGGGCTCTTCCACGAGTGAACTTCTATATGTAGGGTTTCCGAAGTGGAGCGAACTGCCTCAACCAAGGCAGGCTGTACCGAGGACTGTAAGCATTTCCTCTTCCAAAACACGGCAGTTTTACCACAGAATTCTGCTTTAGTTGCAGGTGGAACACAAACAGCATTTCTCCCACTGTGTACTCTTTGGGCTCTTCCACGAATGAACTTTTTATGCAGGGATTCCCACGTGGAGCGAACTGCCTCAACCAAGGCAGGCTGTAGCGAATACTGTAAGCATTTCTTCTCCCAAAACACGCAGTTTTACACGAAGAACTCTGCTTCAGTTGCAGGTGGAACACAAGCAGCATTTCTCCCACTGTGTACTCTTTGGTCTCTTCACGAATGAACTTGTATATGCAGGGTTTCCCACGTGGAGCGAACTGCCTCAACCATGGCAGGCTGTAGCGAGGACTGTAAGCATATCCTCTCCCAAACCACGCAGTTTTAACGGTAGAACTCTGCTTTAGTTGCAGGGGTAACACAAGCAGCTTTTCTCCCACTGTGTACTCTTTGGGCTCTTCCACGAATGAACTTCTATATGCAGGGTTTCCAACGTGGAGGGAACTGCCTCAACCAAGGCAGGCTGTAGCGAGGACTGTAAGCATTTCCTCTTCCAAAACACGGCAGTTTTACCACAGAATTCTGCTTTAGTTGCAGGTGGAACACAAGCAGCAATTCTCCCACTGTGCACTCTTTGGGCTCTTCCACGAATGAACTTCTTTATGCAGGGATTCCCACGTGCAGCGAACTGCCTCAACCAAGGCAGGCTGCAGCGAATACTGTAAGCATTTCCTCTCCCAAAACACGCAGTTTTACACGAAGAACTCTGCTTGAGTTGCAGGGGGAACACCATCAGCTTTCCTCCCACAGTGTACACAATGGGCACTTCCCCTAATGAACTTGTTCTATAAGAATGGTTTCCTACGTGGAGCGAACTGCCTCAGCCATGGTAGGCACTACTGTGGTCTCTAAGGATTTCCTCTCTGAAAACACGGCACTTTTACCCGAGGAACTCTGCTTTAGTTGCAGGTGGAACACAAGCTGCATTTGTCCCACACTTTATACAAAGGGCCCTCCCCGAAGGAGTCTTCAATATGCAGGGTGTCCCACGTGCAGTGAACTCCCTCAACGAAGGCAGGCTCTCGTAAGGACTGTAAGCATTTCCACTATCAATACACGCAGTTTTGCCCGAAGAATTCTCCTTTAGTTGCAGGTGGAACACAAGCAGCTTTTCTCCCACAGTGTACCCAATGAGCCTTTGCCCGAAATAATATCTACACTCAAGGGGTCCCACGTGGAGTGAAATGCCTAAAGCAAGGCAGGCTCTAGTGAGGCCTCTAAGCATTTCCTCTCCGAAAACACGGCAGTTTTACCCAAGGAACTCTGCGTTAGTTGCAGGTGGAACACAAGCAGCATTACTCCCAGTGTGTAATCTTTGGGCTCTTCCACGAATGAATTTCTTTATGCAGGGATTCCCACGTGGATCGAACTGCCTCAACCGTGGCAGGCTGTAGCGAGGACTGTAAGCATATCCTATCCCAAAACACGCAGTTTTAACGGTAGAACTCTGCTTTAGTTGCAGGGGTAACACAAGCAGCTTTTCTCCCACTGTGTACTCTTTGGGCTCTTCCAAGAATGAACTTCTATATGCAGGGTTTCCGACGTGGAGCGAACTGCCTCAACCAAGGCAGGCTGTAGCGAGGACTGTAAACATGTCCTCTACCAAATCACGCAGGTTTACACGAAGAACTCTGCTTTAGTTGCAGGGGGAACACAAGCATCTTTTCTCCCACAGTGTACTCGAAGGGGACTTCCCCTAATGAACTTGTTCTATAAGAATGGTTTCCCACGTAGAGCGAACTGCCTCAGCCATGGCAGGCACTACTGTGGTCTCTAAGGATTTCCTCTCTGAAAACATGGCACTTTTACCCGAAGAACTCTGCTTTAGTTGCAGGTGGAACACAAGCTGCATTTGTCCCACACTTTATACAAAGGGCCCTTCCCCGAATGAATCCTCAATATGCAGGGTGTCCCACGTGCAGCGAACTGCCTCAATGAAGGCAGGCTCGCGTAAGGACTGTAAGCATTTCCTCTCCCATAACACGCAGTTTTACCCGAAGAACTCTGCTTTAGTTGCAGGTGGAACACAAGCAGCATTTCTCCCACTGTGTACTCTTTGGGCTCTTCCACGAATGAACTTCTTTATGCAGGGATTCCCACCAGGAGTGAACTGCTTCCACCATGGCAGGCTGTAGTGAGGACTGTAAGCATATCCTCTACCAAATCACGCAGGTTTACCCGAAGAACTCAGCTTTAGTTGCAGGGGGAACACAAGCATCTTTTCTCCCACAGTGTACTCTTTGGGCTCTTCCACGAGTGAACTTCTATATGTAGGGTTTCCGAAGTGGAGCGAACTGCCTCAACCAAGGCAGGCTGTACCGAGGACTGTAAGCATTTCCTCTTCCAAAACACGGCAGTTTTACCACAGAATTCTGCTTTAGTTGCAGGTGGAACACAAGCAGCATTTCTCCCACTGTGTACTCTTTGGGTTCTTCCACGAATGAACTTTTTATGCAGGGATTCCCACGTGGAGCGAACTGCCTCAACCAAGGCAGGCTGTAGCGAATACTGTAAGCATTTCCTCTCCCAAAACACGCAGTTTTACACGAAGAACTCTGCTTCAGTTGCAGGTGGAACACAAGCAGCATTTCTCCCACTGTGTACTCTTTGGTCTCTTCACGAATGAACTTGTATATGCAGGGTTTCCGACGTGGAGCGAACTGCCTCAACCAAGGCAGGCTGTAGCGAGGACTGTAAGCATGTCCTCTACCAAATCACGCAGGTTTACACGAAGGACTCTGCTTCAGTTGCAGGTGGAACACAAGCAGCATTTCTCCCACTGTGTACTCTTTGGTCTCTTCACGAATGAACTTGTATATGCAGGGTTTCCCACGTGGAGCGAACTGCCTCAACCATGGCAGGCTGTAGCGAGGACTGTAAGCATATCCTCTCCCAAACCACGCAGTTTTAACAGTAGAACTCTGCTTTAGTTGCAGGGGTAACACAAGCAGCTTTTCTCCCACTGTGTACTCTTTGGGCTCTTCCAAGAATGAACTTCTATATGCAGGGTTTCCAACGTGGAGGGAACTGCCTCAACCAAGGCAGGCTGTAGCGAGGACTGTAAGCATTTCCTCTTCCAAAACACGGCAGTTTTACCACAGAATTCTGCTTTAGTTGCAGGTGGAACACAAGCAGCATTTCTCCCACTGTGTACTCTTTGGGCTCTTCCACGAATGAACTTCTTTATGCAGGGATTCCCACGTGCAGCGAACTGCCTCAACCAAGGCAGGCTGCAGCGAATACTGTAAGCATTTCCTCTCCCAAAACACGCAGTTTTACACGAAGAACTCTGCTTTAGTTGCAGGGGGAACACCATCAGCTTTCCTCCCACAGTGTACACAATGGGCACTTCCCCTAATGAACTTGTTCTATAAGAATGGTTTCCTACGTGGAGCGAACTGCCTCAGCCATGGTAGGCACTACTGTGGTCTCTAAGGATTTCCTCTCTGAAAACACGGCACTTTTACCCGAGGAACTCTGCTTTAGTTGCAGGTGGAACACAAGCTGCATTTGTCCCACACTTTATACAAAGGGCCCTCCCCGAAGGAGTCTTCAATATGCAGGGTGTCCCACGTGCAGTGAACTGCCTCAACGAAGGCAGGCTCTCGTAAGGACTGTAAGCATTTCCACTATCAATACACGCAGTTTTGCCCGAAGAATTCTCCTTTAGTTGCAGGTGGAACACAAGCAGCTTTTCTCCCACAGTGTACCCAATGAGCCTTTGCCCGAAAGAATATCTACACTCAAGGGGTCCCGCGTGGAGTGAAATGCCTAAAGCAAGGCAGGCTCTAGTGAGGCCTCTAAGCATTTCCTCTCCGAAAACACGGCAGTTTTACCCAAGGAACTCTGCGTTAGTTGCAGGTGGAACACAAGCAGCATTACTCCCAGTGTGTAATCTTTGGGCTCTTCCACGAATGAATTTCTTTATGCAGGGATTCCCACGTGGAGCGAACTGCCTCAACCAAGGCAGGCTGTAGCGAGGACTGTAAGCATGTCCTCTACCAAATCACGCAGGTTTACCCGAAGAACTCTGCTTTAGTTGCAGGTGGAACACAAGCTGCATTTGTCCCACACTTTATACAAGGGCCCTTCCCTGAATGAATCCTCAATATGCAGGGTGTCCCACGTGCAGCGAACTGCCTCAATGAAGGCAGGCTCTCGTAAGGACTGTAAGCATTTCCTCTCCCATAACACGCAGTTTTACCCGAAGAACTCTGCTTTAGTTGCAGGTGGAACACAAGCAGCATTTCTCCCACTGTGTACTCTTTGGGCTCTTCCACGAATGAACTTCTTTATGCAGGGATTCCCACCAGGAGTGAACTGCCTCCACCATGGCAGGCTGTAGTGAGGACTGTAAGCATATCCTCTACCAAATCACGCAGGTTTACCCGAAGAACTCAGCTTTAGTTGCAGGGGGAACACAAGCATCTTTTCTACCACAGTGTACTCTTTGGGCTCTTCCACGAGTGAACTTCTATATGTAGGGTTTCCGAAGTGGAGCGAACTGCCTCAACCAAGGCAGGCTGTACCGAGGACTGTAAGCATTTCCTCTTCCAAAACACGGCAGTTTTACCACAGAATTCTGCTTTAGTTGCAGGTGGAACACAAGCAGCATTTCTCCCACTGTGTACTCTTTGGGCTCTTCCACGAATGAACTTTTTATGCAGGGATTCCCACGTGGAGCGAACTGCCTCAACCAAGGCAGGCTGTAGCGAATACTGTAAGCATTTCTTCTCCCAAAACACGCAGTTTTACACGAAGAACTCTGCTTCAGTTGCAGGTGGAACACAAGCAGCATTTCTCCCACTGTGTACTCTTTGGTCTCTTCACGAATGAACTTGTATATGCAGGGTTTCCCACGTGGAGCGAACTGCCTCAACCATGGCAGGCTGTAGCGAGGACTGTAAGCATATCCTCTCCCAAACCACGCAGTTTTAACGGTAGAACTCTGCTTTAGTTGCAGGGGTAACACAAGCAGCTTTTCTCCCACTGTGTACTCTTTGGGCTCTTCCACGAATGAACTTCTATATGCAGGGTTTCCAACGTGGAGGGAACTGCCTCAACCAAGGCAGGCTGTAGCGAGGACTGTAAGCATTTCCTCTTCCAAAACACGGCAGTTTTACCACAGAATTCTGCTTTAGTTGCAGGTGGAACACAAGCAGCAATTCTCCCACTGTGCACTCTTTGGGCTCTTCCACGAATGAACTTCTTTATGCAGGGATTCCCACGTGCAGCGAACTGCCTCAACCAAGGCAGGCTGCAGCGAATACTGTAAGCATTTCCTCTCCCAAAACACGCAGTTTTACACGAAGAACTCTGCTTGAGTTGCAGGGGGAACACCATCAGCTTTCCTCCCACAGTGTACACAATGGGCACTTCCCCTAATGAACTTGTTCTATAAGAATGGTTTCCTACGTGGAGCGAACTGCCTCAGCCATGGTAGGCACTACTGTGGTCTCTAAGGATTTCCTCTCTGAAAACACGGCACTTTTACCCGAGGAACTCTGCTTTAGTTGCAGGTGGAACACAAGCTGCATTTGTCCCACACTTTATACAAAGGGCCCTCCCCGAAGGAGTCTTCAATATGCAGGGTGTCCCACGTGCAGTGAACTCCCTCAACGAAGGCAGGCTCTCGTAAGGACTGTAAGCATTTCCACTATCAATACACGCAGTTTTGCCCGAAGAATTCTCCTTTAGTTGCAGGTGGAACACAAGCAGCTTTTCTCCCACAGTGTACCCAATGAGCCTTTGCCCGAAAGAATATCTACACTCAAGGGGTCCCACGTGGAGTGAAATGCCTAAAGCAAGGCAGGCTCTAGTGAGGCCTCTAAGCATTTCCTCTCCGAAAACACGGCAGTTTTACCCAAGGAACTCTGCGTTAGTTGCAGGTGGAACACAAGCAGCATTACTCCCAGTGTGTAATCTTTGGGCTCTTCCACGAATGAATTTCTTTATGCAGGGATTCCCACGTGGATCGAACTGCCTCAACCGTGGCAGGCTGTAGCGAGGACTGTAAGCATATCCTATCCCAAAACACGCAGTTTTAACGGTAGAACTCTGCTTTAGTTGCAGGGGTAACACAAGCAGCTTTTCTCCCACTGTGTACTCTTTGGGCTCTTCCAAGAATGAACTTCTATATGCAGGGTTTCCGACGTGGAGCGAACTGCCTCAACCAAGGCAGGCTGTAGCGAGGACTGTAAACATGTCCTCTACCAAATCACGCAGGTTTACACGAAGAACTCTGCTTTAGTTGCAGGGGGAACACAAGCATCTTTTCTGCCACAGTGTACTCGAAGGGGACTTCCCCTAATGAACTTGTTCTATAAGAATGGTTTCCCACGTAGAGCGAACTGCCTCAGCCATGGCAGGCACTACTGTGGTCTCTAAGGATTTCCTCTCTGAAAACATGGCACTTTTACCCGAAGAACTCTGCTTTAGTTGCAGGTGGAACACAAGCTGCATTTGTCCCACACTTTATACAAAGGGCCCTTCCCCGAATGAATCCTCAATATGCAGGGTGTCCCACGTGCAGCGAACTGCCTCAATGAAGGCAGGCTTTCGTAACGACTGTAAGCATTTCCTCTCCCATAACACGCAGTTTTACCCGAAGAACTCTGCTTTAGTTGCAGGTGGAACACAAGCAGCATTTCTCCCACTGTGTACTCTTTGGTCTCTTCCACGAATGAACTTCTTTATGCAGGGATTCCCACCAGGAGTGAACTGCTTCCACCATGGCAGGCTGTAGTGAGGACTGTAAGCATATCCTCTACCAAATCACGCAGGTTTACCCGAAGAACTCAGCTTTAGTTGCAGGGGGAACACAAGCATCTTTTCTCCCACAGTGTACTCTTTGGGCTCTTCCACGAGTGAACTTCTATATGTAGGGTTTCCGAAGTGGAGCGAACTGCCTCAACCAAGGCAGGCTGTACCGAGGACTGTAAGCATTTCCTCTTCCAAAACACGGCAGTTTTACCACAGAATTCTGCTTTAGTTGCAGGTGGAACACAAGCAGCATTTCTCCCACTGTGTACTCTTTGGGCTCTTCCACGAATGAACTTTTTATGCAGGGATTCCCACGTGGAGCGAACTGCCTCAACCAAGGCAGGCTGTAGCGAATACTGTAAGCATTTCCTCTCCCAAAACACGCAGTTTTACACGAAGAACTCTGCTTCAGTTGCAGGTGGAACACAAGCAGCATTTCTCCCACTGTGTACTCTTTGGTCTCTTCACGAATGAACTTGTATATGCAGGGTTTCCGACGTGGAGCGAACTGCCTCAACCAAGGCAGGCTGTAGCGAGGACTGTAAGCATGTCCTCTACCAAATCACGCAGGTTTACACGAAGGACTCTGCTTCAGTTGCAGGTGGAACACAAGCAGCATTTCTCCCACTGTGTACTCTTTGGTCTCTTCACGAATGAACTTGTATATGCAGGGTTTCCCACGTGGAGCGAACTGCCTCAACCATGGCAGGCTGTAGCGAGGACTGTAAGCATATCCTCTCCCAAACCACGCAGTTTTAACAGTAGAACTCTGCTTTAGTTGCAGGGGTAACACAAGCAGCTTTTCTCCCACTGTGTACTCTTTGGGCTCTTCCAAGAATGAACTTCTATATGCAGGGTTTCCAACGTGGAGGGAACTGCCTCAACCAAGGCAGGCTGTAGCGAGGACTGTAAGCATTTCCTCTTCCAAAACACGGCAGTTTTACCACAGAATTCTGCTTTAGTTGCAGGTGGAACACAAGCAGCATTTCTCCCACTGTGTACTCTTTGGGCTCTTCCACGAATGAACTTCTTTATGCAGGGATTCCCACGTGCAGCGAACTGCCTCAACCAAGGCAGGCTGCAGCGAATACTGTAAGCATTTCCTCTCCCAAAACACGCAGTTTTACACGAAGAACTCTGCTTTAGTTGCAGGGGGAACACCATCAGCTTTCCTCCCACAGTGTACACAATGGGCACTTCCCCTAATGAACTTGTTCTATAAGAATGGTTTCCTACGTGGAGCGAACTGCCTCAGCCATGGTAGGCACTACTGTGGTCTCTAAGGATTTCCTCTCTGAAAACACGGCACTTTTACCCGAGGAACTCTGCTTTAGTTGCAGGTGGAACACAAGCTGCATTTGTCCCACACTTTATACAAAGGGCCCTCCCCGAAGGAGTCTTCAATATGCAGGGTGTCCCACGTGCAGTGAACTGCCTCAACGAAGGCAGGCTCTCGTAAGGACTGTAAGCATTTCCACTATCAATACACGCAGTTTTGCCCGAAGAATTCTCCTTTAGTTGCAGGTGGAACACAAGCAGCTTTTCTCCCACAGTGTACCCAATGAGCCTTTGCCCGAAAGAATATCTACACTCAAGGGGTCCCGCGTGGAGTGAAATGCCTAAAGCAAGGCAGGCTCTAGTGAGGCCTCTAAGCATTTCCTCTCCGAATACACGGCAGTTTTACCCAAGGAACTCTGCATTAGTTGCAGGTGGAACACAAGCAGCATTACTCCCAGTGTGTAATCTTTGGGCTCTTCCACGAATGAATTTCTTTATGCAGGGATTCCCACGTGGATCGAACTGCCTCAACCGTGGCAGGCTGTAGCGAGGAATGTAAGCATATCCTATCCCAAAACACGCAGTTTTAACGGTAGAACTCTGCTTTAGTTGCAGGGGTAACACAAGCAGCTTTTCTCCCACTGTGTACTCTTTGGGCTCTTCCAAGAATGAACTTCTATATGCAGGGATTCAGACGTGGAGCGAACTGCCTCAACCAACGCAGGCTGTAGCGAGGACTGTAAGCATGTCCTCTACCAAATCACGCAGGTTTACCCGAAGAACTCTGCTTTAGTTGCAGGTGGAACACAAGCTGCATTTGTCCCACACTTTATACAAAGGGCCCTTCCCCGAATGAATCCTCAATATGCAGGGTGTCCCACGTGCAGCGAACTGCCTCAATGAAGGCAGGCTCTCGTAAGGACTGTAAGCATTTCCTCTCCCATAACACGCAGTTTTCCCCGAAGAACTCTGCTTTAGTTGCACGTGCAACATAAGCAGCATTTCTCCCACTGTGTACTCTTTGGGCTCTTCCACGAATGAACTTCTTTATGCAGGGATTCCCAACAGGAGCGAACTGCCTCCACCATGGCAGGCTGTAGTGAGGACTGTAAGCATATCCTCTACCAAATCACGCAGGTTTACCCGAAGAACTCAGCTTTAGTTGCAGGGGGAATACAAGCATCTTTTCTACCACAGTGTACTCTTTGGGCTCTTCCACGAGTGAACTTCTATATGTAGGGTTTCCGAAGTGGAGCGAACTGCCTCAACCAAGGCAGGCTGTACCGAGGACTGTAAGCATTTCCTCTTCCAAAACACGGCAGTTTTACCACAGAATTCTGCTTTAGTTGCAGGTGGAACACAAGCAGCATTTCTCCCACTGTGTACTCTTTGGGCTCTTCCACGAATGAACTTCTTTATGCAGGGATTCCCACGTGGAGCGAACTGCCTCAAGCAAGGCAGGCTTTAGCGAATACTGTAAGCATTTCCTCTCCCAAAACACGCAGTTTTACACGAAGAACTCTGCTTTAGTTGCAGGGGGAACACCATCAGCTTTCCTCCCACAGTGTACACAATGGGCACTTCCCCTAATGAACTTGTTCTATAAGAATGGTTTCCTACGTGGAGCGAACTGCCTCAGCCATGGTAGGCACTACTGTGGTCTCTAAGGATTTCCTCTCTGAAAACACGGCACTTTTACCCGAGGAACTCTGCTTTAGTTGCAGGTGGAACACAAGCTGCATTTGTTCCACACTTTATACAAAGGGCCCTCCCCGAAGGAGTCTTCAATATGCAGGGTGTCCCACGTGCAGTGAACTGCCTCAACGAAGGCAGGCTCTCGTAAGGACTGTAAGCATTTCCACTATCAATACTCGCAGTTTTGCCCGAAGAATTCTCCTTTAGTTGCAGGTGGAACACAAGCAGCTTTTCTCCCACAGTGTACCCAATGAGCCTTTGCCCGAAAGAATATCTACACTCAAGGGGTCCCGCGTGGAGTGAAATGCCTAAAGCAAGGCAGGCTCTAGTGAGGCCTCTAAGCATTTCCTCTCCGAATACACGGCAGTTTTACCCAAGGAACTCTGCATTAGTTGCAGGTGGAACACAAGCAGCATTACTCCCAGTGTGTAATCTTTGGGCTCTTCCACGAATGAATTTCTTTATGCAGGGATTCCCACGTGGATCGAACTGCCTCAACCGTGGCAGGCTGTAGCGAGGAATGTAAGCATATCCTATCCCAAAACACGCAGTTTTAACGGTAGAACTCTGCTTTAGTTGCAGGGGTAACACAAGCAGCTTTTCTCCCACTGTGTACTCTTTGGGCTCTTCCAAGAATGAACTTCTATATGCAGGGATTCAGACGTGGAGCGAACTGCCTCAACCAACGCAGGCTGTAGCGAGGACTGTAAGCATGTCCTCTACCAAATCACGCAGGTTTACCCGAAGAACTCTGCTTTAGTTGCAGGTGGAACACAAGCTGCATTTGTCCCACACTTTATACAAAGGGCCCTTCCCCGAATGAATCCTCAATATGCAGGGTGTCCCACGTGCAGCGAACTGCCTCAATGAAGGCAGGCTCTCGTAAGGACTGTAAGCATTTCCTCTCCCATAACACGCAGTTTTCCCCGAAGAACTCTGCTTTAGTTGCACGTGCAACATAAGCAGCATTTCTCCCACTGTGTACTCTTTGGGCTCTTCCACGAATGAACTTCTTTATGCAGGGATTCCCAACAGGAGCGAACTGCCTCCACCATGGCAGGCTGTAGTGAGGACTGTAAGCATATCCTCTACCAAATCACGCAGGTTTACCCGAAGAACTCAGCTTTAGTTGCAGGGGGAATACAAGCATCTTTTCTACCACAGTGTACTCTTTGGGCTCTTCCACGAGTGAACTTCTATATGTAGGGTTTCCGAAGTGGAGCGAACTGCCTCAACCAAGGCAGGCTGTACCGAGGACTGTAAGCATTTCCTCTTCCAAAACACGGCAGTTTTACCACAGAATTCTGCTTTAGTTGCAGGTGGAACACAAGCAGCATTTCTCCCACTGTGTACTCTTTGGGCTCTTCCACGAATGAACTTCTTTATGCAGGGATTCCCACGTGGAGCGAACTGCCTCAAGCAAGGCAGGCTTTAGCGAATACTGTAAGCATTTCCTCTCCCAAAACACGCAGTTTTACACGAAGAACTCTGCTTTAGTTGCAGGGGGAACACCATCAGCTTTCCTCCCACAGTGTACACAATGGGCACTTCCCCTAATGAACTTGTTCTATAAGAATGGTTTCCTACGTGGAGCGAACTGCCTCAGCCATGGTAGGCACTACTGTGGTCTCTAAGGATTTCCTCTCTGAAAACACGGCACTTTTACCCGAGGAACTCTGCTTTAGTTGCAGGTGGAACACAAGCTGCATTTGTTCCACACTTTATACAAAGGGCCCTCCCCGAAGGAGTCTTCAATATGCAGGGTGTCCCACGTGCAGTGAACTGCCTCAACGAAGGCAGGCTCTCGTAAGGACTGTAAGCATTTCCACTATCAATACTCGCAGTTTTGCCCGAAGAATTCTCCTTTAGTTGCAGGTGGAACACAAGCAGCTTTTCTCCCACAGTGTACCCAATGAGCCTTTGCCCGAAAGAATATCTACACTCAAGGGGTCCTGCGTGGAGTGAAATGCCTAAAGCAAGGCAGGCTCTAGTGAGGCCTCTAAGCATTTCCTCTCCGAAAACACGGCAGTTTTACCCAAGGAACTCTGCGCTATTTGCAGGTGGAACACAAGCAGCATTACTCCCAGTGTGTAATCTTTGGGCTCTTCCACGAATGAATTTCTTTATGCAGGGATTCCCAAGTGGATCGAACTGCCTCAACCGTGGCAGGCTGTAGCGAGGACTGTAAGCATATCCTATCCCAAAACACGCAGTTTTAACGGTAGAACTCTGCTTTAGTTGCAGGGGTAACACTAGCAGATTTTCTCCCACTGTGTACTCTTTGGGCTCTTCCAAGAATGAACTTCTATATGCAGGGTTTCCGACGTGGAGCGAACTGCCTCAACCAAGGCAGGCTGTAGCGAGGACTGTAAGCATGTCCTCTACCAAATCACGCAGGTTTACCCGAAGAACTCTGCTTTAGTTGCAGGGGGAACACAACCATCTTTTCTCCCACAGTGTACTCGATGGGCACTTCCCCTAATGAACTTGTTCTATAAGAATGGTTTCCCACGTGGAGCGAACTGCCTCGGCCATGGCAGGCACTACTGTGGTCTCTAAGGATTTCCTCTCTGGAAACACGGCACTTTTACCCGAAGAACTCTGCTTTAGTTGCAGGTGGAACACAAGCTGCATTTGTCCCACACTTTATACAAAGGGCCCTTCCCCGAATGAATCCTCAATATGCAGGGTGTCCCACGTGCAGCGAACTGCCTCAATGAAGGCAGGCTCTCGTAAGGACTGTAAGCATTTCCTCTCCCATAACACGCAGTTTTACCCGAAGAACTCTGCTTTAGTTGCACGTGCAACAGAAGCAGCATTTCTCCCACTGTGTACTCTTTGGGCTCTTCCACGAATGAACTTTTTTATGCAGGGATTCCCACCAGGAGCGAACTGCCTCCACCATGGCAGGCTGTAGTGAGGACTGTAAGCATATCCTCTACCAAATCACGCAGGTTTACCCGAAGAACTCAGATTTAGTTGCAGGGGGAACACAAGCATCTTTTCTCCCACAGTGTACTCTTTGGGTTCTTCCACGAGTGAACTTCTATATGTAGGGTTTCCGAAGTGGAGCGAACTGCCTCAACCAAGGCAGGCTGTACCGAGGACTGTAAGCATTTCCTCTTCCAAAACACAGCAGTTTTACCACAGAATTCTGCTTTAGTTGCAGGTGGAACACAAGCAGCATTTCTCCCACTGTGTACTCTTTGGGCTCTTCCACGAATGAACTTCTTTATGCAGGGATTCCCACGTGCAGCGAACTGCCTCAACAAAGGCAGGCTGCAGCGAATACTGTAAGCATTTCCTCTCCCAAAACACGCAGTTTTACACGAAGGACTCTGCTTCAGTTGCAGGTGGAACACAAGCAGCATTTCTCCCACTGTGTACTCTTTGGTCTCTTCACGAATGAACTTGTATATGCAGGGTTTCCCACGTGGAGCGAACTGCCTCAACCATGGCAGGCTGTAGCGAGGACTGTAAGCATATCCTCTCCCAAACCACGCAGTTTTAACAGTAGAACTCTGCTTTAGTTGCAGGGGTAACACAAGCAGCTTTTCTCCCACTGTGTACTCTTTGGGCTCTTCCACGAATGAACTTCTATATGCAGGGTTTCCAACGTGGAGGGAACTGCCTCAACCAAGGCAGGCTGTAGCGAGGACTGTAAGCATTTCCTCTTCCAAAACACGGCAGTTTTACCACAGAATTCTGCTTTAGTTGCAGGTGGAACACAAGCAGCATTTCTCCCACTGTGTACTCTTTGGGCTCTTCCACGAATGAACTTCTTTATGCAGGGATTCCCACGTGCAGCGAACTGCCTCAACCAAGGCAGGCTGCAGCGAATACTGTAAGCATTTCCTCTCCCAAAACACGCAGTTTTACACGAAGAACTCTGCTTTAGTTGCAGGGGGAACACCATCAGCTTTCCTCCCACAGTGTACACAATGGGCACTTCCCCTAATGAACTTGTTCTATAAGAATGGTTTCCTACGTGGAGCGAACTGCCTCAGCCATGGTAGGCACTACTGTGGTCTCTAAGGATTTCCTCTCTGAAAACACGGCACTTTTACCCGAGGAACTCTGCTTTAGTTGCAGGTGGAACACAAGCTGCATTTGTCCCACACTTTATACAAAGGGCCCTCCCCGAAGGAGTCTTCAATATGCAGGGTGTCCCACGTGCAGTGAACTGCCTCAACGAAGGCAGGCTCTCGTAAGGACTGTAAGCATTTCCACTATCAATACACGCAGTTTTGCCCGAAGAATTCTCCTTTAGTTGCAGGTGGAACACAAGCAGCTTTTCTCCCACAGTGTACCCAATGAGCCTTTGCCCGAAAGAATATCTACACTCAAGGGGTCCCGCGTGGAGTGAAATGCCTAAAGCAAGGCAGGCTCTAGTGAGGCCTCTAAGCATTTCCTCTCCGAAAACACGGCAGTTTTACCCAAGGAACTCTGCATTAGTTGCAGGTGGAACACAAGCAGCATTACTCCCAGTGTGTAATCTTTGGGCTCTTCCACGAATGAATTTCTTTATGCAGGGATTCCCACGTGGATCGAACTGCCTCAACCGTGGCAGGCTGTAGCGAGGACTGTAAGCATATCCTATCCCAAAACACGCAGTTTTAACGGTAGAACTCTGCTTTAGTTGCAGGGGTAACACAAGCAGCTTTTCTCCCACTGTGTACTCTTTGGGCTCTTCCAAGAATGAACTTCTATATGCAGGGTTTCAGACGTGGAGCGAACTGCCTCAACCAAGGCAGGCTGTAGCGAGGACTGTAAGCATGTCCTCTACCAAATCACGCAGGTTTACCCGAAGAACTCTGCTTTAGTTGCAGGTGGAACACAAGCTGCATTTGTCCCACACTTTATACAAAGGGCCCTTCCCCGAATGAATCCTCAATATGCAGGGTGTCCCACGTGCAGCGAACTGCCTCAATGAAGGCAGGCTCTCGTAAGGACTGTAAGCATTTCCTCTCCCATAACACGCAGTTTTACCCGAAGAACTCTGCTTTAGTTGCACGTGCAACATAAGCAGCATTTCTCCCACTGTGTACTCTTTGGCCTCTTCCACGAATGAACTTCTTTATGCAGGGATTCCCACCAGGAGCGAACTGCCTCCACCATGGCAGGCTGTAGTGAGGACTGTAAGCATATCCTCTACCAAATCACGCAGGTTTACCCGAAGAACTCAGCTTTAGTTGCAGGGGGAACACAAGCATCTTTTCTCCCACAGTGTACTCTTTGGGCTCTTCCACGAGTGAACTTCTATATGTAGGGTTTCCGAAGTGGAGCGAACTGCCTCAACCAAGGCAGGCTGTACCGAGGACTGTAACCATTTCCTCTTCCAAAACACGGCAGTTTTACCACAGAATTCTGCTTTAGTTGCAGGTGGAACACAAGCAGCATTTCTCCCACTGTGTACTCTTTGGGCTCTTCCACGAATGAACTTCTTTATGCAGGGATTCCCACGTGGAGCGAACTGCCTCAACCAAGGCAGGCTTTAGCGAATACTGTAAGCATTTCCTCTCCCAAAACACGCAGTTTTACACGAAGAACTCTGCTTTAGTTGCAGGGGGAACACCATCAGCTTTCCTCCCACAGTGTACACAATGGGCACTTCCCCTAATGAACTTGTTCTATAAGAATGGTTTCCTACGTGGAGCGAACTGCCTCAGCCATGGTAGGCACTACTGTGGTCTCTAAGGATTTCCTCTCTGAAAACACGGCACTTTTACCCGAGGAACTCTGCTTTAGTTGCAGGTGGAACACAAGCTGCATTTGTTCCACACTTTATACAAAGGGCCCTCCCCGAAGGAGTCTTCAATATGCAGGGTGTCCCACGTGCAGTGAACTGCCTCAACGAAGGCAGGCTCTCGTAAGGACTGTAAGCATTTCCACTATCAATACTCGCAGTTTTGCCCGAAGAATTCTCCTTTAGTTGCAGGTGGAACACAAGCAGCTTTTCTCCCACAGTGTACCCAATGAGCCTTTGCCCGAAAGAATATCTACACTCAAGGGGTCCCGCGTGGAGTGAAATGCCTAAAGCAAGGCAGGCTCTAGTGAGGCCTCTAAGCATTTCCTCTCCGAAAACACGGCAGTTTTACCCAAGGAACTCTGCGCTATTTGCAGGTGGAACACAAGCAGCATTACTCCCAGTGTGTAATCTTTGGGCTCTTCCACGAATGAATTTCTTTATGCAGGGATTCCCAAGTGGACCGAACTGCCTCAACCGTGGCAGGCTGTAGCGAGGACTGTAAGCATATCCTATCCCAAAACACGCAGTTTTAACGGTAGAACTCTGCTTTAGTTGCAAGGGTAACACAAGCAGATTTTCTCCCACTGTGTACTCTTTGGGCTCTTCCAAGAATGAACTTCTATATGCAGGGTTTCCGACGTGGAGCGAACTGCCTCAACCAAGGCAGGCTGTAGCGAGGACTGTAAGCATGTCCTCTACCAAATCACGCAGGTTTACCCGAAGAACTCTGCTTTAGTTGCAGGGGGAACACAAGCATCTTTTCTGCCACAGTGTACTCGATGGGCACTTCCCCTAATGAACTTGTTCTATAAGAATGGTTTCCCACGTGGAGCGAACTGCCTCAGCCATGGCAGGCACTACTGTGGTCTCTAAGGATTTCCTCTCTGAAAACACGGCACTTTTACCCGAAGAACTCTGCTTTAGTTGCAGGTGGAACACAAGCTGCATTTGTCCCACACTTTATACAAAGGGCCCTTCCCCGAATGAATCCTCAATATGCAGGGTGTCCCACGTGCAGCGAACTGCCTCAATGAAGGCAGGCTCGCGTAAGGACTGTAAGCATTTCCTCTCCCATAACACGCAGTTTTACCCGAAGAACTCTGCTTTAGTTGCACGTGCAACATAAGCAGCATTTCTCCCACTGTGTACTCTTTGGGCTCTTCCACGAATGAACTTCTTTATGCAGGGATTCCCACCAGGAGCGAACTGCCTCCACCATGGCAGGCTGTAGTGAGGACTGTAAGCATATCCTCTACCAAATCACGCAGGTTTACCCGAAGAACTCAGCTTTAGTTGCAGGGGGAACACAAGCATCTTTTCTCCCACAGTGTACTCTTTGGGCTCTTCCACGAGTGAACTTCTATATGTAGGGTTTCCGAAGTGGAGCGAACTGCCTCAACCAAGGCAGGCTGTACCGAGGACTGTAAGCACTTCCTCTTCCAAAACACGGCAGTTTTACCACAGAATTCTGCTTTAGTTGCAGGTGGAACACAAGCAGCATTTCTCCCACTGTGTACTCTTTGGGCTCTTCCACGAATGAACTTCTTTATGCAGGGATTCCCACGTGGAGCGAACTGCCTCAACCAAGGCAGGCTGTAGCGAATACTGTAAGCATTTCCTCTCCCAAAACACGCAGTTTTACACGAAGAACTCTGCTTCAGTTGCAGGTGGAACACAAGCTGCATTTGTCCCACACTTTATACAAAGGGCCCATCCCCGAATGAATCCTCAATATGCAGGGTGTCCCACGTGCAGCGAACTTCCTCAATGAAGGCAGGCTGTCATGAGGACTGTAAGCATTTCCTCTCCCATAACACGCAGTTTTACCCTAAGAACTCTGCTTTAGTTGCAAGGGGAACACCATCAGCTTTCCTCCCACAGTGTACACAATGGGCACTTCCCCTAATGAACTTGTTCTATAAGAATGGTTTCCTACGTGGAGCGAACTGCCTCAGCCATGGTAGGCACTACTGTGGTCTCTAAGGATTTCCTCTCTGAAAACACGGCACTTTTACCCGAGGAACTCTGCTTTAGTTGCAGGTGGAACACAAGCTGCATTTGTCCCACACTTTATACAAAGGGCCCTCCCCGAAGGAGTCTTCAATATTCAGGGTGTCCCACGTGCAGTGAACTGCCTCAACGAAGGCAGGCTCTCGTAAGGACTGTAAGCATTTCCACTATCAATACACGCAGTTTTGCCCGAAGAATTCTCCTTTAGTTGCAGGTGGAACACAAGCAGCTTTTCTCCCACAGTGTACCCAATGAGCCTTTGCCCGAAAGAATATCTACACTCAAGGGGTCCTGCGTGGAGTGAAATGCCTAAAGCAAGGAAGGCTCTAGTGAGGCCTCTAAGCATTTCCTCTCCGAAAACACGGCAGTTTTACCCAAGGAACTCTGCATTAGTTGCAGGTGGAACACAAGCAGCATTACTCCCAGTGTGTAATCTTTGGGCTCTTCCACGAATGAATTTCTTTATGCAGGGATTCCCACGTGGATCGAACTGCCTCAACCGTGGCAGGCTGTAGCGAGGACTGTAAGCATATCCTATCCCAAAACACGCAGTTTTAACGGTAGAACTCTGCTTTAGTTGCAGGGGTAACACAAGCAGCTTTTCTCCCACTGTGTACTCTTTGGGCTCTTCCAAGAATGAACTTCTATATGCAGGGTTTCCGACGTGGAGCGAACTGCCTCAACCAAGGCAGGCTGTAGCGAGGACTGTAAGCATGTCCTCTACCAAATCACGCAGGTTTACCCGAAGAACTCTGCTTTAGTTGCAGGTGGAACACAAGCTGCATTTGTCCCACACTTTATACAAAGGGCCCTTCCCCGAATGAATCCTCAATATGCAGGGTGTCCCACGTGCAGCGAACTGCCTCAATGAAGGCAGGCTCTCGTAAGGACTGTAAGCATTTCCTCTCCCATAACACGCAGTTTTACCCGAAGAACTCTGCTTTAGTTGCAGGTGGAACACAAGCAGCATTTCTCCCACTGTGTACTCTTTGGGCTCTTCCACGAATGAACTTCTTTATGCAGGGATTCCCACCAGGAGTGAACTGCCTCCACCATGGCAGGCTGTAGTGAGGACTGTAAGCATATCCTCTACCAAATCACGCAGGTTTACCCGAAGAACTCAGCTTTAGTTGCAGGGGGAACACAAGCATCTTTTCTACCACAGTGTACTCTTTGGGCTCTTCCACGAGTGAACTTCTATATGTAGGGTTTCCGAAGTGGAGCGAACTGCCTCAACCAAGGCAGGCTGTACCGAGGACTGTAAGCATTTCCTCTTCCAAAACACGGCAGTTTTACCACAGAATTCTGCTTTAGTTGCAGGTGGAACACAAGCAGCATTTCTCCCACTGTGTACTCTTTGGGCTCTTCCACGAATGAACTTTTTATGCAGGGATTCCCACGTGGAGCGAACTGCCTCAACCAAGGCAGGCTGTAGCGAATACTGTAAGCATTTCCTCTCCCAAAACACGCAGTTTTACACGAAGAACTCTGCTTCAGTTGCAGGTGGAACACAAGCAGCATTTCTCCCACTGTGTACTCTTTGGTCTCTTCACGAATGAACTTGTATATGCAGGGTTTCCCACGTGGAGCGAACTGCCTCAACCATGGCAGGCTGTAGCGAGGACTGTAAGCATATCCTCTCCCAAACCACGCAGTTTTAACAGTAGAACTCTGCTTTAGTTGCAGGGGTAACACAAGCAGCTTTTCTCCCACCTTGTACTCTTTGGGCTCTTCCACGAATGAACTTCTATATGCAGGGTTTCCAACGTGGAGGGAACTGCCTCAACCAAGGCAGGCTGTAGCGAGGACTGTAAGCATTTCCTCTTCCAAAACACGGCAGTTTTACCACAGAATTCTGCTTTAGTTGTAGGTGGAACACAAGCAGCAATTCTCCCACTGTGCACTCTTTGGGCTCTTCCACGAATGAACTTCTTTATGCAGGGATTCCCACGTGCAGCGAACTGCCTCAACCAAGGCAGGCTGCAGCGAATACTGTAAGCATTTCCTCTCCCAAAACACGCAGTTTTACACGAAGAACTCTGCTTGAGTTGCAGGGGGAACACCATCAGCTTTCCTCCCACAGTGTACACAATGGGCACTTCCCCTAATGAACTTGTTCTATAAGAATGGTTTCCTACGTGGAGCGAACTGCCTCAGCCATGGTAGGCACTACTGTGGTCTCTAAGGATTTCCTCTCTGAAAACACGGCACTTTTACCCGAGGAACTCTGCTTTAGTTGCAGGTGGAACACAAGCTGCATTTGTCCCACACTTTATACAAAGGGCCCTCCCCGAAGGAGTCTTCAATATGCAGGGTGTCCCACGTGCAGTGAACTCCCTCAATGAAGGCAGGCTCTCGTAAGGACTGTAAGCATTTCCACTATCAATACACGCAGTTTTGCCCGAAGAATTCTCCTTTACTTGCAGGTGGAACACAAGCAGCTTTTCTCCCACAGTGTACCCAATGAGCCTTTGCCCGAAAGAATATCTACACTCAAGGGGTCCCACGTGGAGTGAAATGCCTAAAGCAAGGCAGGCTCTAGTGAGGCCTCTAAGCATTTCCTCTCCGAAAACACGGCAGTTTTACCCAAGGAACTCTGCGTTAGTTGCAGGTGGAACACAAGCAGCATTACTCCCAGTGTGTAATCTTTGGGCTCTTCCACGAATGAATTTCTTTATGCAGGGATTCCTACGTGGATCGAACTGCCTCAACCGTGGCAGGCTGTAGCGAGGACTGTAAGCATATCCTATCCCAAAACACGCAGTTTTAACGGTAGAACTCTGCTTTAGTTGCAGGGGTAACACAAGCAGCTTTTCTCCCACTGTGTACTCTTTGGGCTCTTCCAAGAATGAACTTCTATATGCAGGGTTTCCGACGTGGAGCGAACTGCCTCAACCAAGGCAGGCTGTAGCGAGGACTGTAAACATGTCCTCTACCAAATCACGCAGGTTTACACGAACAACTCTGCTTTAGTTGCAGGGGGAACACAAGCATCTTTTCTCCCACAGTGTACTCGAAGGGGACTTCCCCTAATGAACTTGTTCTATAAGAATGGTTTCCCACGTGGAGCGAACTGCCTCAGCCATGGCAGGCACTACTGTGGTCTCTAAGGATTTCCTCCCTGAAAACATGGCACTTTTACCCGAAGAACTCTGCTTTAGTTGCAGGTGGAACACAAGCTGCATTTGTCCCACACTTTATACAAAGGGCGCTTCCCCGAATGAATCCTCAATATGCAGGGTGTCCCAAGTGCAGCGAACTGCCTCAATGAAGGCAGGCTCTCGTAAGGACTGTAAGCATTTCCTCTCCCATAACACGCAGTTTTACCCGAAGAACTCTGCTTTAGTTGCACGTGCAACATAAGCAGCATTTCTCCCACTGTGTACTCTTTGGCCTCTTCCACGAATGAACTTCTTTATGCAGGGATTCCCACCAGGAGCGAACTGCCTCCACCATGGCAGGCTGTAGTGAGGACTGTAAGCATATCCTCTACCAAATCACGCAGGTTTACCCGAAGAACTCAGCTTTAGTTGCAGGGGGAACACAAGCATCTTTTCTCCCACAGTGTACTCTTTGGGCTCTTCCACGAGTGAACTTCTATATGTAGGGTTTCCGAAGTGGAGCGAACTGCCTCAACCAAGGCAGGCTGTACCGAGGACTGTAAGCATTTCCTCTTCCAAAACACGGCAGTTTTACCACAGAATTCTGCTTTAGTTGCAGGTGGAACACAAGCAGCATTTCTCCCACTGTGTACTCTTTGGGCTCTTCCACGAATGAACTTCTTTATGCAGGGATTCCCACGTGGAGCGAACTGCCTCAACCAAGGCAGGCTGTAGCGAATACTGTAAGCATTTCCTCTCCCAAAACACGCAGTTTTACACGAAGAACTCTGCTGTAGTTGCAGGGGGAACACCATCAGCTTTCCTCCCACAGTGTACACAATGGGCACTTCCCCTAATGAACTTGTTCTATAAGAATGGTTTCCCACGTGGAGCTAACTGCCTCAGCCATGGTAGGCACTACTGTGGTCTCTAAGGATTTCCTCTCTGAAAACACGGCACTTTTACCCGAGGAACTCTGCTTTAGTTGCAGGTGGAACACAAGCTGCATTTGTCCCACACTTTATACAAAGGGCCCTCCCCGAAGGAGTCTTCAATATGCAGGGTGTCCCACGTGCAGTGAACTGCCTCAACGAAGGCAGGCTCTCATAAGGACTGTAAGCATTTCCACTATCAATACACGCAGTTTTGCCCGAAGAATTCTCCTTTAGTTGCAGGTGGAACACAAGCAGCTTTTCTCCCACAGTGTACCCAATGAGCCTTTGCCCGAAAGAATATCTACACTCAAGGGGTCCCGCGTGGAGTGAAATGCCTAAAGCAAGGCAGGCTCTAGTGAGGCCTCTAAGCATTTCCTCTCCGAAAACACGGCAGTTTTACCCAAGGAACTCTGCATTAGTTGCAGGTGGAACACAAGCAGCATTACTCCCAGTGTGTAATCTTTGGGCTCTTCCACGAATGAATTTCTTTATGCAGGGATTCCCACGTGGATCGAACTGCCTCAACGGTGGCAGGCTGTAGCGAGGACTGTAAGCATATCCTATCCCAAAACACGCAGTTTTAACGGTAGAACTCTGCTTTAGTTGCAGGGGTAACACAAGCAGCTTTTCTCCCACTGTGTACTCTTTGGGCTCTTCCAAGAATGAACTTCTATATGCAGGGTTTCAGACGTGGAGCGAACTGCCTCAACCAAGGCAGGCTGTAGCGAGGACTGTAAGCATGTCCTCTACCAAATCACGCAGGTTTACCCGAAGAACTCTGCTTTAGTTGCAGGGGGAACACAAGCATCTTTTCTGCCACAGTGTACTCGATGGGCACTTCCCCTAATGAACTTGTTCTATAAGAATGGTTTCCCACGTGGAGCGAACTGCCTCAGCCATGGCAGGCACTACTGTGGTCTCTAAGGATTTCCTCTCTGAAAACACGGCACTTTTACCCGAAGAACTCTGCTTTAGTTGCAGGTGGAACACAAGCTGCATTTGTCCCACACTTTATACAAAGGGCCCTTCCCCGAATGAATCCTCAATATGCAGGGTGTCCCACGTGCAGCGAACTGCCTCAATGAAGGCAGGCTCGCGTAGGGACTGTAAGCATTTCCTCTCCCATAACACGCAGTTTTACCCGAAGAACTCTGCTTTAGTTGCACGTGCAACATAAGCAGCATTTCTCCCACTGTGTACTCTTTGGGCTCTTCCACGAATGAACTTCTTTATGCAGGGATTCCCACCAGGAGCGAACTGCCTCCACCATGGCAGGCTGTAGTGAGGACTGTAAGCATATCCTCTACCAAATCACGCAGGTTTACCCGAAGAACTCAGCTTTAGTTGCAGGGGGAACACAAGCATCTTTTCTCCCACAGTGTACTCTTTGGGCTCTTCCACGAGTGAACTTCTATATGTAGGGTTTCCGAAGTGGAGCGAACTGCCTCAACCAAGGCAGGCTGTACAGAGGACTGTAAGCATTTCCTCTTCCAAAACACAGCAGTTTTACCACAGAATTCTGCTTTAGTTGCAGGTGGAACACAAGCAGCATTTCTCCCACTGTGTACTCTTTGGGCTCTTCCACGAATGAACTTCTTTATGCAGGGATTCCCACGTGCAGCGAACTGCCTCAACCAAGGCAGGCTGCAGCGAATACTGTAAGCATTTCCTCTCCCAAAACACGCAGTTTTACACGAAGGACTCTGCTTCAGTTGCAGGTGGAACACAAGCAGCATTTCTCCCACTGTGTACTCTTTGGTCTCTTCACGAATGAACTTGTATATGCAGGGTTTCCCACGTGGAGCGAACTGCCTCAACCATGGCAGGCTGTAGCGAGGACTGTAAGCATATCCTCTCCCAAACCACGCAGTTTTAACAGTAGAACTCTCCTTTAGTTGCAGGGGTAACACAAGCAGCTTTTCTCCCACTGTGTACTCTTTGGGCTCTTCCACGAATGAACTTCTATATGCAGGGTTTCCAACGTGGAGGGAACTGCCTCAACCAAGGCAGGCTGTACCGAGGACTGTAAGCATTTCCTCTTCCAAAACACGGCAGTTTTACCACAGAATTCTGCTTTAGTTTCAGGTGGAACACAAGCAGCATTTCTCCCACTGTGTACTCTTTGGGCTCTTCCACGAATGAACTTCTTTATGCAGGGATTCCCACGTGCAGCGAACTGCCTCAACCAAGGCAGGCTGCAGCGAATACTGTAAGCATTTCCTCTCCCAAAACACGCAGTTTTACACGAAGAACTCTGCTTTAGTTGCAGGGGGAACACCATCAGCTTTCCTCCCACAGTGTACACAATGGGCACTTCCCCTAATGAACTTGTTCTATAAGAATGGTTTCCTACGTGGAGCGAACTGCCTCAGCCATGGTAGGCACTACTGTGGTCTCTAAGGATTTCCTCTCTGAAAACACGGCACTTTTACCCGAGGAACTGTGCTTTAGTTGCAGGTGGAACACAAGCTGCATTTGTCCCACACTTTATACAAAGGGCCCTCCCCGAAGGAGTCTTCAATATGCATGGTGTCCCACGTGCAGTGAACTGCCTCAACGAAGACAGGCTCTCGTAAGGACTGTAAGCATTTCCACTATCAATACACGCAGTTTTGCCCAAAGAATTCTCCTTTAGTTGCAGGTGGAACACAAGCAGCTTTTCTCCCATAGTGTACCCAATGAGCCTTTGCCCGAAAGAATATCTACACTCAAGGGGTCCCGCGTGGAGTGAAATGCCTAAAGCAAGGCAGGCTCTAGTGAGGCCTCTAAGCATTTCCTCTCCGAAAACACGGCAGTTTTACCCAAGGAACTCTGCGTTAGTTGCAGGTGGAACACAAGCAGCATTACTCCCAGTGTGTAATCTTTGGGCTCTTCCACGAATGAATTTCTTTATGCAGGGATTCCCACGTGGATCGAACTGCCTCAACCGTGGCAGGCTGTAGCGAGGGCTGTAAGCATATCCTATCCCAAAACACGCAGTTTTTACGGTAGAACTCTGCTTTAGTTGCAGGGGTAACACAAGCAGCTTTTCTCCCACTGTGTACTCTTTGGGCTCTTCCAAGAATGAACTTCTATATGCAGGGTTTCCGACGTGGAGCGAACTGCCTCAACCAAGGCAGGCTGTAGCGAGGACTGTAAGCATGTCCTCTACCAAATCACGCAGGTTTACCCGAAGAACTCTGCTTTAGTTGCAGGGGGAACACAAGCATCTTTTCTGCCACAGTGTACTCGATGGGCACTTCCCCTAATGAACTTGTTCTATAAGAATGGTTTCCCACGTGGAGCGAACTGCCTCAGCCATGGCAGGCACTACTGTGGTCTCTAAGGATTTCCTCTCTGAAAACACGGCACTTTTACCCGAAGAACTCTGCTTTAGTTGCAGGTGGAACACAAGCTGCATTTGTCCCACACTTTATACAAAGGGCCCTTCCCCGAATGAATCCTCAATATGCAGGGTGTCCCACGTGCAGCGAACTGCCTCAATGAAGGCAGGCTCTCGTAAGGACTGTAAGCATTTCCTCTTCCATAACACGCAGTTTTACCCGAAGAACTCTGCTTTACTTGCAGGTGGAAAACAAGCAGCATTTCTCCCACTGTGTACTCTTTGAGCTCTTCCACGAATGAACTTCTTTATGCAGGGATTCCCACGAGGAGCGAACTGCCTCCACCATGGCAGGCTGTAGCGAGGACTGTAAGCATATCCTCTACCAAATCACGCAGGTTTACCCGAAGAACTCAGCTTTAGTTGCAGGGGGAACACAAGCATCTTTTCTCCCACAGTGTACTCTTTGGGCTCTTCCACGAGTGAACTTCTATATGTAGGGTTTCCGAAGTGGAGCGAACTGCCTCAACCAAGGCAGGCTGTACCGAGGACTGTAAGCATTTCCTCTTCCAAAACACGGAAGTTTTACCACAGAATTCTGCTTTAGTTGCAGGTGGAACACAAGCAGCTTTACTCCCACTGTGTACTCTTTGGGCTCTTCCACGAATGAACTTCTTTATGCAGGGATTCCCACGTGGAGCGAACTGCCTCAAGCAAGGCAGGCTGTAGCGAATACTGTAAGCATTTCCTCTCCCAAAACACGCAGTTTTACACGAAGAACTCTGCTTCAGTTGCAGGTGGAACACAAGCAGCATTTCTCCCACTGTGTACTCTTTGGTCTCTTCACGAATGAACTTGTATATGCAGGGTTTCCCACGTGGAGCGAACTGCCTCAACCATGGCAGGCTGTAGCGAGGACTGTAAGCATATCCTCTCCCAAACCACGCAGTTTTAACGGTAGAACTCTGCTTTAGTTGCAGGGGTAACACAAGCAGCTTTTCTCCCACTGTGTACTCTTTGGGCTCTTCCACGAGTGAACTTCTATATGTAGGGTTTCCGAAGTGGAGCGAACTGCCTCAACCAAGGCAGGCTGTAGCGAGGACTGTAAGCATTTCCTCTTCCAAAACACGGCAGTTTTACCACAGAATTCTGCTTTAGTTGCAGGTGGAACACAAGCAGCATTTCTCCCAATGTGTACTCTTTGGGCTCTTCCACGAATGAACTTCTTTATGCAGGGATTCCCACGTGCAGCGAACTGACTCAACCAAGGCAGGCTGCAGCGAATACTGTAAGCATTTCCTCTCCCAAAACACGCAGTTTTACACGAAGAACTCTGCTTTAGTTGCAGGGGGAACACCATCAGCTTTCCTCCCACAGTGTACACAATGGGCACTTCCCCTAATGAACTTGTTCTATAAGAATGGTTTCCTACGTGGAGCGAACTGCCTCAGCCATGGTAGGCACTACTGTGGTCTCTAAGGATTTCCTCTCTGAAAACACGGCACTTTTACCCGAGGAACTCTGCTTTAGTTGCAGGTGGAACACAAGCTGCATTTGTCCCACACTTTATACAAAGGGCCCTCCCCGAAGGAGTCTTCAATATGCAGGGTGTCCCACGTGCAGTGAACTGCCTCAACGAAGGCAGGCTCTCGTAAGGACTGTAAGCATTTCCACTATCAATACACGCAGTTTTGCCCGAAGAATTCTCCTTTAGTTGCAGGTGGAACACAAGCAGCTTTTCTCCCACAGTGTACCCAATGAGCCTTTGCCCGAAAGAATATCTACACTCAAGCGGTCCCACGTGGAGTGAAATGCCTAAAGCAAGGCAGGCTCTAGTGAGGCCTCTAAGCATTTCCTCTCCGAAAACACGGCAGTTTTACCCAAGGAACTCTGCGTTAGTTGCAGGTGGAACACAAGCAGCATTACTCCCAGTGTGTAATCTTTGGGCTCTTCCACGAATGAATTTCTTTATGCAGGGATTCCCACGTGGATCGAACTGCCTCAACGGTGGCAGGCTGTAGCGAGGACTGTAAGCATATCCTATCCCAAAACACGCAGGTTTAATGGTAGAACTCTGCTTTAGTTGCAGGGGTAACACAAGCAGCTTTTCTCCCACTGTGTACTCTTTGGGCTCTTCCAAGAATGAACTTCTA
Source organism: Mesoplodon densirostris (assembly GCF_025265405.1). Taxonomy (NCBI): domain Eukaryota; kingdom Metazoa; phylum Chordata; class Mammalia; order Artiodactyla; family Ziphiidae; genus Mesoplodon; species Mesoplodon densirostris. Next base: position 85,836,509 of record NC_082667.1, on the reverse strand, counting down.
TATGCAGGGTTTCCGACGTGGAGCGAACTGCCTCAACCAAGGCAGGCTGTAGCGAGGACTGTAAGCATGTCCTCTACCAAATCACGCAGGTTTACCCGAAGAACTCTGCTTTAGTTGCAGGGGGAACACAACCATCTTTTCTCCCACAGTGTACTCGATGGGCACTTCCCCTAATGAACTTGTTCTATAAGAATGGTTTCCCACGTGGAGCGAACTGCCTCGGCCATGGCAGGCACTACTGTGGTCTCTAAGGATTTCCTCTCTGGAAACACGGCACTTTTACCCGAAGAACTCTGCTTTAGTTGCAGGTGGAACACAAGCTGCATTTGTCCCACACTTTATACAAAGGGCCCTTCCCCGAATGAATCCTCAATATGCAGGGTGTCCCACGTGCAGCGAACTGCCTCAATGAAGGCAGGCTCTCGTAAGGACTGTAAGCATTTCCTCTCCCATAACACGCAGTTTTACCCGAAGAACTCTGCTTTAGTTGCACGTGCAACATAAGCAGCATTTCTCCCACTGTGTACTCTTTGGGCTTTTCCACGAATGAACTTCTTTATGCAGGGATTCCCACGAGGAGCGAACTGCCTCCACCATGGCAGGCTGTAGTGAGGACTGTAAGCATATCCTCTACCAAATCACGCAGGTTTACCCGAAGAACTCAGCTTTAGTTGCAGGGGGAACACAAGCATCTTTTCTACCACAGTGTACTCTTTGGGCTCTTCCACGAGTGAACTTCTATATGTAGGGTTTCCGAAGTGGAGCGAACTGCCTCAACCAAGGCAGGCTGTACCGAGGACTGTAAGCATTTCCTCTTCCAAAACACGGCAGTTTTACCACAGAATTCTGCTTTAGTTGCAGGTGGAACACAAGCAGCATTTCTCCCACTGTGTACTCTTTGGGCTCTTCCACGAATGAACTTCTTTATGCAGGGATTCCCACGTGGAGCGAACTGCCTCAACCAAGGCAGGCTGTAGCGAATACTGTAAGCATTTCCTCTCCCAAAACACGCAGTTTTACACGAAGAACTCTGCTTTAGTTGCAGGGGGAACACCATCAGCTTTCCTCCCACAGTGTACACAATGGGCACTTCCCCTAATGAACTTGTTCTATAAGAATGGTTTCCTACGTGGAGCGAACTGCCTCAGCCATGGTAGGCACTACTGTGGTCTCTAAGGATTTCCTCTCTGAAAACACGGCACTTTTACCCGAGGAACTCTGCTTTAGTTGCAGGTGGAACACAAGCTGCATTTGTTCCACACTTTATACAAAGGGCCCTCCCCGAAGGAGTCTTCAATATGCAGGGTGTCCCACGTGCAGTGAACTGCCTCAACGAAGGCAGGCTCTCGTAAGGACTGTAAGCATTTCCACTATCAATACTCGCAGTTTTGCCCGAAGAATTCTCCTTTAGTTGCAGGTGGAACACAAGCAGCTTTTCTCACACAGTGTACCCAATGAGCCTTTGCCCGAAAGAATATCTACACTCAAGGGGTCCCGCGTGGAGTGAAATGCCTAAAGCAAGGCAGGCTCTAGTGAGGCCTCTAAGCATTTCCTCTCCGAAAAGACGGCAGTTTTACCCAAGGAACTCTGCGTTATTTGCAGGTGGAACACAAGCAGCATTACTCCCAGTGTGTAATCTTTCGGCTCTACCACGAATGAATTTCTTTATGCAGGGATTCCCACGTGGATCGAACTGCCTCAACCGTGGCAGGCTGTAGCAAGGACTGTAAGCATATCCTATCCCAAAACACGCAGTTTTAACGGTAGAACTCTGCTTTAGTTGCAGGGGTAACACAAGCAGCTTTTCTCCCACTGTGTACTCTTTGGGCTCTTCCAAGAATGAACTTCTATATGCAGGGTTTCCGACGTGGAGCGAACTGCCTCAACCAAGGCAGGCTGTAGCGAGGACTGTAAGCATGTCCTCTACCAAATCACGCAGGTTTACCCGAAGAAATCTGCTTTAGTTGCAGGGGGAACACAAGCATCTTTTCTCCCACAGTGTACTCGATGGGCACTTCCCCTAATGAACTTGTTCTATAAGAATGGTTTCCCACGTGGAGCGAACTGCCTCAGCCATGGCAGGCACTACTGTGGTCTCTAAGGATTTCCTCTCTGAAAACACGGCACTTTTACCCGAAGAACTCTGCTTTAGTTGCAGGTGGAACACAAGCTGCATTTGTCCCACACTTTATACAAAGGGCCCTTCCCCGAATGAATCCTCAATATGCAGGGTGTCCCACGTGCAGCGAACTGCCTCAATGAAGGCAGGCTCTCGTAAGGACTGTAAGCATTTCCTCTCCCATAACACGCAGTTTTACCCGAAGAACTCTGCTTTAGTTGCACGTGCAACATAAGCAGCATTTCTCCCACTGTGTACTCTTTGGGCTCTTCCACGAATGAACTTCTTTATGCAGGGATTCCCACGAGGAGCGAACTGCCTCCAGCATGGCAGGCTGTAGTGAGGACTGTAAGCATATCCTCTACCAAATCACGCAGGTTTACCCGAAGAACTCAGCTTTAGTTGCAGGGGGAACACAAGCATCTTTTCTCCCACAGTGTACTCTTTGGGCTCTTCCACGAGTGAACTTCTATATGTAGGGTTTCCGAAGTGGAGCGAACTGCCTCAACCAAGGCAGGCTGTACCGAGGACTGTAAGCATTTCCTCTTCCAAAACACGGCAGTTTTACCACAGAATTCTGCTTTAGTTGCAGGTGGAACACAAGCAGCATTTCTCCCACTGTGTACTCTTTGGGCTCTTCCACGAATGAACTTCTTTATGCAGGGATTCCCACGTGCAGCGAACTGCCTCAACCAAGGCAGGCTGCAGCGAATACTGAAAGCATTTCCTCTCCCAAAACACGCAGTTTTACACGAAGAACTCTGCTTTAGTTGCAGGGGGAACACCATCAGCTTTCCTCCCACAGTGTACACAATGGGCACTTCCCCTAATGAACTTGTTCTATAAGAATGGTTTCCTACGTGGAGCGAACTGCCTCAGCCATGGTAGGCACTACTGTGGTCTCTAAGGATTTCCTCTCTGAAAACACGGCACTTTTACCCGAGGAACTCTGCTTTAGTTGCAGGTGGAACACAAGCTGCATTTGTCCCACACTTTATACAAAGGGCCCTCCCCGAAGGAGTCTTCAATATGCAGGGTGTCCCACGTGCAGTGAACTGCCTCAACGAAGGCAGGCTCTCGTAAGGACTGTAAGCATTTCCACTATCAATACACGCAGTTTTGCCCGAAGAATTCTCCTTTAGTTGCAGGTGGAACACAAGCAGCTTTTCTCCCACAGTGTACCCAATGAGCCTTTGCCCGAAAGAATATCTACACTCAAGGGGTCCCGCGTGGAGTGAAATGCCTAAAGCAAGGCAGGCTCTAGTTAGGCCTCTAAGCATTTCCTCTCCGAAAACACGGCAGTTTTACCCAAGGAACTCTGCGTTAGTTGCAGGTGGAACACAAGCAGCATTACTCCCAGTGTGTAATCTTTGGGCTCTTCCACGAATGAATTTCTTTATGCAGGGATTCCCACGTGGATCGAACTGCCTCAACCGTGGCAGGCTGTAGCGAGGACTGTAAGCATATCCTATCCCAAAACACGCAGTTTTTACGGTAGAACTCTGCTTTAGTTGCAGGGGTAACACAAGCAGCTTTTCTCCCACTGTGTACTCTTTGGGCTCTTCCAAAAATGTACTTCTATATGCAGGGTTTCTGACGTGGAGCGAACTGCCTCAACCAAGGCAGGCTGTAGCGAGGACTGTAAGCATGTCCTCTACCAAATCACGCAGGTTTACCCGAAGAACTCTGCTTTAGTTGCAGGGGGAACACAAGCATCTTTTCTGCCACAGTGTACTCGATGGGCACTTCCCCTAATGAACTTGTTCTATAAGAATGGTTTCCCACGTGGAGCGAACTGCCTCAGCCATGGCAGGCACTACTGTGGTCTCTAAGGATTTCCTCTCTGAAAACACGGCACTTTTACCCGAAGAACTCTGCTTTAGTTGCAGGTGGAACACAAGCTGCATTTGTCCCACACTTTATACAAAGGGCCCTTCCCCGAATGAATCCTCAATATGCAGGGTGTCCCACGTGCAGCGAACTGCCTCAATGAAGGCAGGCTCTCGTAAGGACTGTAAGCATTTCCTCTCCCATAACACGCAGTTTTACCCAAAGAACTCTGCTTTAGTTGCACGTGCAACATAAGCAGCATTTCTCCCACTGTGTACTCTTTGGGCTCTTCCACGAATGAACTTCTTTATGCAGGGATTCCCACGAGGAGCGAACTGCCTCCAGCATGGCAGGCTGTAGTGAGGACTGTAAGCATATCCTCTACCAAATCACGCAGGTTTACCCGAAGAACTCAGCTTTAGTTGCAGGGGGAACACAAGCATCTTTTCTCCCACAGTGTACTCTTTGGGCTCTTCCACGAGTGAACTTCTATATGTAGGGTTTCCGAAGTGGAGCGAACTGCCTCAACCAAGGCAGGCTGTACCGAGGACTGTAAGCATTTCCTCTTCCAAAACACGGCAGTTTTACCACAGAATTCTGCTTTAGTTGCAGGTGGAACACAAGCAGCATTTCTCCCACTGTGTACTCTTTGGGCTCTTCCACGAATGAACTTCTTTATGCAGGGATTCCCACGTGCAGCGAACTGCCTCAACCAAGGCAGGCTGCAGCGAATACTGTAAGCATTTCCTCTCCCAAAACACGCAGTTTTACACGAAGAACTCTGCTTTAGTTGCAGGGGGAACACCATCAGCTTTCCTCCCACAGTGTACACAATGGGCACTTCCCCTAATGAACTTGTTCTATAAGAATGGTTTCCTACGTGGAGCGAACTGCCTCAGCCATGGTAGGCACTACTGTGGTCTCTAAGGATTTCCTCTCTGAAAACACGGCACTTTTACCCGAGGAACTCTGCTTTAGTTGCAGGTGGAACACAAGCTGCATTTGTCCCACACTTTATACAAAGGGCCCTCCCCGAAGGAGTCTTCAATATGCAGGGTGTCCCACGTGCAGTGAACTGCCTCAACGAAGGCAGGCTCTCGTAAGGACTGTAAGCATTTCCACTATCAATACACGCAGTTTTGCCCGAAGAATTCTCCTTTAGTTGCAGGTGGAACACAAGCAGCTTTTCTCCCACAGTGTACCCAATGAGCCTTTGCCCGAAAGAATATCTACACTCAAGGGGTCCCGCGTGGAGTGAAATGCCTAAAGCAAGGCAGGCTCTAGTGAGGCCTCTAAGCATTTCCTCTCCGAAAACACGGCAGTTTTACCCAAGGAACTCTGCGTTAGTTGCAGGTGGAACACAAGCAGCATTACTCCCAGTGTGTAATCTTTGGGCTCTTCCACGAATGAATTTCTTTATGCAGGGATTCCCACGTGGATCGAACTGCCTCAACCGTGGCAGGCTGTAGCGAGGACTGTAAGCATATCCTATCCCAAAACACGCAGTTTTTACGGTAGAACTCTGCTTTAGTTGCAGGGGTAACACAAGCAGCTTTTCTCCCACTGTGTACTCTTTGGGCTCTTCCAAAAATGAACTTCTATATGCAGGGTTTCTGACGTGGAGCGAACTGCCTCAACCAAGGCAGGCTGTAGCGAGGACTGTAAGCATGTCCTCTACCAAATCACGCAGGTTTACCCGAAGAACTCTGCTTTAGTTGCAGGGGGAACACAAGCATCTTTTCTGCCACAGTGTACTCGATGGGCACTTCCCCTAATGAACTTGTTCTATAAGAATGGTTTCCCACGTGGAGCGAACTGCCTCAGCCATGGCAGGCACTACTGTGGTCTCTAAGGATTTCCTCTCTGAAAACACGGCACTTTTACCCGAAGAACTCTGCTTTAGTTGCAGGTGGAACACAAGCTGCATTTGTCCCACACTTTATACAAAGGGCCCTTCCCCGAATGAATCCTCAATATGCAGGGTGTCCCACGTGCAGCGAACTGCCTCAATGAAGGCAGGCTCTCGTAAGGACTGTAAGCATTTCCTCTCCCATAACACGCAGTTTTACCCGAAGAACTCTGCTTTAGTTGCACGTGCAACATAAGCAGCATTTCTCCCACTGTGTACTCTTTGGGCTTTTCCACGAATGAACTTCTTTATGCAGGGATTCCCATCAGGAGCGAACTGCCTCCACCATGGCAGGCTGTAGTTTGGACTGTAAGCATATCCTCTACCAAATCACGCAGGTTTACCCGAAGAACTCAGCTTTAGTTGCAGGGGGAACACAAGCATCTTTTCTCCCACAGTGTACTCTTTGGGCTCTTCCACGAGTGAACTTCTATATGTAGGGTTTCCGAAGTGGAGCGAACTGCCTCAACCAAGGCAGGCTGTAGCGAGGACTGTAAGCATTTCCTCTTCCAAAACACGGCAGTTTTACCACAGAATTCTGCTTTAGTTGCAGGTGGAACACAAGCAGCATTTCTCCCACTGTGTACTCTTTGGGCTCTTCCACGAATGAACTTCTTTATGCAGGGATTCCCACGTGGAGCGAACTGCCTCAACCAAGGCAGGCTGTAGCGAATACTGTAAGCATTTCCTCTCCCAAAACACACAGTTTTACACGAAGAACTCTGCTTTAGTTGCAGGGGGAACACCATCAGCTTTCCTCCCACAGTGTACACAATGGGCACTTCCCCTAATGAACTTGTTCTATAAGAATGGTTTCCTACGTGGAGCGAACTGCCTCAGCCATGGTAGGCACTACTGTGGTCTCTAAGGATTTCCTCTCTGAAAACACGGCACTTTTACCCGAGGAACTCTGCTTTAGTTGCAGGTGGAACACAAGCTGCATTTGTTCCACACTTTATACAAAGGGCCCTCCCCGAAAGAGTCTTCAATATGCAGGGTGTCCCACGTGCAGTGAACTGCCTCAACGAAGGCAGGCTCTCGTAAGGACTGTAAGCATTTCCACTATCAATACTCGCAGTTTTGCCCGAAGAATTCTCCTTTAGTTGCAGGTGGAACACAAGCAGCTTTTCTCCCACAGTGTACCCAATGAGCCTTTGCCCGAAAGAATATCTACACTCAAGGGGTCCCGCGTGGAGTGAAATGCCTAAAGCAAGGCAGGCTCCAGTGAGGCCTCTAAGCATTTCCTCTCCGAAAACACGGCAGTTTTACCCAAGGAACTCTGCGTTATTTGCAGGTGGAACACAAGCAGCATTACTCCCAGTGTGTAATCTTTGGGCTCTTCCACGAATGAATTTCTTTATGCAGGGATTCCCAAGTGGATCGAACTGCCTCAACCGTGGCAGGCTGTAGCGAGGACTGTAAGCATATCCTATCCCAAAACACGCAGTTTTAACGGTAGAACTCTGCTTTAGTTGCAGGGGTAACACAAGCAGCTTTTCTCCCACTGTGTACTCTTTGGGCTCTTCCAAGAATGAACTTCTATATGCAGGGTTTCCGACGTGGAGCGAACTGCCTCAACCAAGGCAGGCTGTAGCGAGGACTGTAAGCATGTCCTCTACCAAATCACGCAGGTTTACCCGAAGAACTCTGCTTTAGTTGCAGGGGGAACACAAGCATCTTTTCTGCCACAGTGTACTCGATGGGCACTTCCCCTAATGAACTTGTTCTATAAGAATGGTTTCCCACGTGGAGCGAACTGCCTCAGCCATGGCAGGCACTACTGTGGTCTCTAAGGATTTCCTCTCTGAAAACACGGCACTTTTACCCGAAGAACTCTGCTTTAGTTGCAGGTGGAACACAAGCTGCATTTGTCCCACACTTTATACAAAGTGTCCTTCCCCGAATGAATCCTCAATATGCAGGGTGTCCCACGTGCAGCGAACTGCCTCAATGAAGGCAGGCTCTCGTAAGGACTGTAAGCATTTCCTTTCCCATAACACGCAGTTTTACCCGAAGAACTCTGCTTTAGTTGCAGGTGGAAAACAAGCAGCATTTCTCCCACTGTGTACTCTTTGAGCTCTTCCACGAATGAACTTCTTTATGCAGGGATTCCCACGAGGAGCGAACTGCCTCCACCATGGCAGGCTGTAGCGAGGACTGTAAGCATATCCTCTACCAAATCACGCAGGTTTACCCGAAGAACTCAGCTTTAGTTGCAGGGGGAACACAAGCATCTTTTCTCCCACAGTGTACTCTTTGGGCTCTTCCACGAGTGAACTTCTATATGTAGGGTTTCCGAAGTGGAGCGAACTGCCTCAACCAAGGCAGGCTGTACCGAGGACTGTAAGCATTTCCTCTTCCAAAACACGGCAGTTTTACCACAGAATTCTGCTTTAGTTGCAGGTGGAACACAAGCAGCATTTCTCCCACTGTGTACTCTTTGGGCTCTTCCACGAATGAACTTCTTTATGCAGGGATTCCCACGTGGAGCGAACTGCCTCAACCAAGGCAGGCTGTAGCGAATACTGTAAGCATTTCCTCTCCCAAAACACGCAGTTTTACACGAAGAACTCTGCTTTAGTTGCAGGGGGAACACCATCAGCTTTCCTCCCACAGTGTACACAATGGGCACTTCCCCTAATGAACTTGTTCTATAAGAATGGTTTCCTACGTGGAGCGAACTGCCTCAGCCATGGTAGGCACTACTGTGGTCTCTAAGGATTTCCTCTCTGAAAACACGGCACTTTTACCCGAGGAACTCTGCTTTAGTTGCAGGTGGAACACAAGCTGCATTTGTTCTACACTTTATACAAAGGGCCCTCCCCGAAGGAGTCTTCAATATGCAGGGTGTCCCACGTGCAGTGAACTGCCTCAACGAAGGCAGGCTCTCGTAAGGACTGTAAGCATTTCCACTATCAATACTCGCAGTTTTGCCCGAAGAATTCTCCTTTAGTTGCAGGTGGAACACAAGCAGCTTTTCTCACACAGTGTACCCAATGAGCCTTTGCCCGAAAGAATATCTACACTCAAGGGGTCCCGCGTGGAGTGAAATGCCTAAAGCAAGGCAGGCTCTAGTGAGGCCTCTAAGCATTTCCTCTCCGAAAACACGGCAGTTTTACCCAAGGAACTCTGCGTTAGTTGCAGGTGGAACACAAGCAGCATTACTCCCAGTGTGTAATCTTTGGGCTCTTCCACGAATGAATTTCTTTATGCAGGGATTCCCACGTGGATCGAACTGCCTCAACCGTGGCAGGCTGTAGCGAGGACTGTAAGCATATCCTATCCCAAAACACGCAGTTTTTACGGTAGAACTCTGCTTTAGTTGCAGGGGTAACACAAGCAGCTTTTCTCCCACTGTGTACTCTTTGGGCTCTTCCAAAAATGAACTTCTATATGCAGGGTTTCTGACGTGGAGCGAACTGCCTCAACCAAGGCAGGCTGTAGCGAGGACTGTAAGCATGTCCTCTACCAAATCACGCAGGTTTACCCGAAGAACTCTGCTTTAGTTGCAGGGGGAACACAAGCATCTTTTCTGCCACAGTGTACTCGATGGGCACTTCCCCTAATGAACTTGTTCTATAAGAATGGTTTCCCACGTGGAGCGAACTGCCTCAGCCATGGCAGGCACTACTGTGGTCTCTAAGGATTTCCTCTCTGAAAACACGGCACTTTTACCCGAAGAACTCTGCTTTAGTTGCAGGTGGAACACAAGCTGCATTTGTCCCACACTTTATACAAAGGGCCCTTCCCCGAATGAATCCTCAATATGCAGGGTGTCCCACGTGCAGCGAACTGCCTCAATGAAGGCAGGCTCTCGTAAGGACTGTAAGCATTTCCTCTCCCATAACACGCAGTTTTACCCGAAGAACTCTGCTTTAGTTGCACGTGCAACATAAGCAGCATTTCTCCCACTGTGTACTCTTTGGGCTTTTCCACGAATGAACTTCTTTATGCAGGGATTCCCATCAGGAGCGAACTGCCTCCACCATGGCAGGCTGTAGTTTGGACTGTAAGCATATCCTCTACCAAATCACGCAGGTTTACCCGAAGAACTCAGCTTTAGTTGCAGGGGGAACACAAGCATCTTTTCTCCCACAGTGTACTCTTTGGGCTCTTCCACGAGTGAACTTCTATATGTAGGGTTTCCGAAGTGGAGCGAACTGCCTCAACCAAGGCAGGCTGTAGCGAGGACTGTAAGCATTTCCTCTTCCAAAACACGGCAGTTTTACCACAGAATTCTGCTTTAGTTGCAGGTGGAACACAAGCAGCATTTCTCCCACTGTGTACTCTTTGGGCTCTTCCACGAATGAACTTCTTTATGCAGGGATTCCCACGTGGAGCGAACTGCCTCAACCAAGGCAGGCTGTAGCGAATACTGTAAGCATTTCCTCTCCCAAAACACACAGTTTTACACGAAGAACTCTGCTTTAGTTGCAGGGGGAACACCATCAGCTTTCCTCCCACAGTGTACACAATGGGCACTTCCCCTAATGAACTTGTTCTATAAGAATGGTTTCCTACGTGGAGCGAACTGCCTCAGCCATGGTAGGCACTACTGTGGTCTCTAAGGATTTCCTCTCTGAAAACACGGCACTTTTACCCGAGGAACTCTGCTTTAGTTGCAGGTGGAACACAAGCTGCATTTGTTCCACACTTTATACAAAGGGCCCTCCCCGAAAGAGTCTTCAATATGCAGGGTGTCCCACGTGCAGTGAACTGCCTCAACGAAGGCAGGCTCTCGTAAGGACTGTAAGCATTTCCACTATCAATACTCGCAGTTTTGCCCGAAGAATTCTCCTTTAGTTGCAGGTGGAACACAAGCAGCTTTTCTCCCACAGTGTACCCAATGAGCCTTTGCCCGAAAGAATATCTACACTCAAGGGGTCCCGCGTGGAGTGAAATGCCTAAAGCAAGGCAGGCTCCAGTGAGGCCTCTAAGCATTTCCTCTCCGAAAACACGGCAGTTTTACCCAAGGAACTCTGCGTTATTTGCAGGTGGAACACAAGCAGCATTACTCCCAGTGTGTAATCTTTGGGCTCTTCCACGAATGAATTTCTTTATGCAGGGATTCCCAAGTGGATCGAACTGCCTCAACCGTGGCAGGCTGTAGCGAGGACTGTAAGCATATCCTATCCCAAAACACGCAGTTTTAACGGTAGAACTCTGCTTTAGTTGCAGGGGTAACACAAGCAGCTTTTCTCCCACTGTGTACTCTTTGGGCTCTTCCAAGAATGAACTTCTATATGCAGGGTTTCCGACGTGGAGCGAACTGCCTCAACCAAGGCAGGCTGTAGCGAGGCCTGTAAGCATGTCCTCTACCAAATCACGCAGGTTTACCCGAAGAACTCTGCTTTAGTTGCAGGGGGAACACAAGCATCTTTTCTGCCACAGTGTACTCGATGGGCACTTCCCCTAATGAACTTGTTCTATAAGAATGGTTTCCCACGTGGAGCGAACTGCCTCAGCCATGGCAGGCACTACTGTGGTCTCTAAGGATTTCCTCTCTGAAAACACGGCACTTTTACCCGAAGAACTCTGCTTTAGTTGCAGGTGGAACACAAGCTGCATTTGTCCCACACTTTATACAAAGTGTCCTTCCCCGAATGAATCCTCAATATGCAGGGTGTCCCACGTGCAGCGAACTGCCTCAATGAAGGCAGGCTCTCGTAAGGACTGTAAGCATTTCCTCTCCCATAACACGCAGTTTTACCCGAAGAACTCTGCTTTAGTTGCAGGTGGAAAACAAGCAGCATTTCTCCCACTGTGTACTCTTTGAGCTCTTCCACGAATGAACTTCTTTATGCAGGGATTCCCACGAGGAGCGAACTGCCTCCACCATGGCAGGCTGTAGCGAGGACTGTAAGCATATCCTCTACCAAATCACGCAGGTTTACCCGAAGAACTCAGCTTTAGTTGCAGGGGGAACACAAGCATCTTTTCTCCCACAGTGTACTCTTTGGGCTCTTCCACGAGTGAACTTCTATATGTAGGGTTTCCGAAGTGGAGCGAACTGCCTCAACCAAGGCAGGCTGTACCGAGGACTGTAAGCATTTCCTCTTCCAAAACACGGCAGTTTTACCACAGAATTCTGCTTTAGTTGCAGGTGGAACACAAGCAGCATTTCTCCCACTGTGTACTCTTTGGGCTCTTCCACGAATGAACTTCTTTATGCAGGGATTCCCACGTGGAGCGAACTGCCTCAACCAAGGCAGGCTGTAGCGAATACTGTAAGCATTTCCTCTCCCAAAACACGCAGTTTTACACGAAGAACTCTGCTTTAGTTGCAGGGGGAACACCATCAGCTTTCCTCCCACAGTGTACACAATGGGCACTTCCCCTAATGAACTTGTTCTATAAGAATGGTTTCCTACGTGGAGCGAACTGCCTCAGCCATGGTAGGCACTACTGTGGTCTCTAAGGATTTCCTCTCTGAAAACACGGCACTTTTACCCGAGGAACTCTGCTTTAGTTGCAGGTGGAACACAAGCTGCATTTGTTCTACACTTTATACAAAGGGCCCTCCCCGAAGGAGTCTTCAATATGCAGGGTGTCCCACGTGCAGTGAACTGCCTCAACGAAGGCAGGCTCTCGTAAGGACTGTAAGCATTTCCACTATCAATACTCGCAGTTTTGCCCGAAGAATTCTCCTTTAGTTGCAGGTGGAACACAAGCAGCTTTTCTCACACAGTGTACCCAATGAGCCTTTGCCCGAAAGAATATCTACACTCAAGGGGTCCCGCGTGGAGTGAAATGCCTAAAGCAAGGCAGGCTCTAGTGAGGCCTCTAAGCATTTCCTCTCCGAAAACACGGCAGTTTTACCCAAGGAACTCTGCGTTATTTGCAGGTGGAACACAAGCAGCATTACTCCCAGTGTGTAATCTTTCGGCTCTACCACGAATGAATTTCTTTATGCAGGGATTCCCACGTGGATCGAACTGCCTCAACCGTGGCAGGCTGTAGCAAGGACTGTAAGCATATCCTATCCCAAAACACGCAGTTTTAACGGTAGAACTCTGCTTTAGTTGCAGGGGTAACACAAGCAGCTTTTCTCCCACTGTGTACTCTTTGGGCTCTTCCAAGAATTAACTTCTATATGCAGGGTTTCCGACGTGGAGCGAACTGCCTCAACCAAGGCAGGCTGTAGCGAGGACTGTAAGCATGTCCTCTACCAAATCACGCAGGTTTACCCGAAGAAATCTGCTTTAGTTGCAGGGGGAACACAAGCATCTTTTCTCCCACAGTGTACTCGATGGGCACTTCCCCTAATGAACTTGTTCTATAAGAATGGTTTCCCACGTGGAGCGAACTGCCTCAGCCATGGCAGGCACTACTGTGGTCTCTAAGGATTTCCTCTCTGAAAACACGGCACTTTTACCCGAAGAACTCTGCTTTAGTTGCAGGTGGAACACAAGCTGCATTTGTCCCACACTTTATACAAAGGGCCCTTCCCCGAATGAATCCTCAATATGCAGGGTGTCCCACGTGCAGCGAACTGCCTCAATGAAGGCAGGCTCTCGTAAGGACTGTAAGCATTTCCTCTCCCATAACACGCAGTTTTACCCGAAGAACTCTGCTTTAGTTGCACGTGCAACATAAGCAGCATTTCTCCCACTGTGTACTCTTTGGGCTCTTCCACGAATGAACTTCTTTATGCAGGGATTCCCACGAGGAGCGAACTGCCTCCAGCATGGCAGGCTGTAGTGAGGACTGTAAGCATATCCTCTACCAAATCACGCAGGTTTACCCGAAGAACTCAGCTTTAGTTGCAGGGGGAACACAAGCATCTTTTCTCCCACAGTGTACTCTTTGGGCTCTTCCACGAGTGAACTTCTATATGTAGGGTTTCCGAAGTGGAGCGAACTGCCTCAACCAAGGCAGGCTGTACCGAGGACTGTAAGCATTTCCTCTTCCAAAACACGGCAGTTTTACCACAGAATTCTGCTTTAGTTGCAGGTGGAACACAAGCAGCATTTCTCCCACTGTGTACTCTTTGGGCTCTTCCACGAATGAACTTCTTTATGCAGGGATTCCCACGTGCAGCGAACTGCCTCAACCAAGGCAGGCTGCAGCGAATACTGTAAGCATTTCCTCTCCCAAAACACGCAGTTTTACACGAAGAACTCTGCTTTAGTTGCAGGGGGAACACCATCAGCTTTCCTCCCACAGTGTACACAATGGGCACTTCCCCTAATGAACTTGTTCTATAAGAATGGTTTCCTACGTGGAGCGAACTGCCTCAGCCATGGTAGGCACTACTGTGGTCTCTAAGGATTTCCTCTCTGAAAACACGGCACTTTTACCCGAGGAACTCTGCTTTAGTTGCAGGTGGAACACAAGCTGCATTTGTCCCACACTTTATACAAAGGGCCCTCCCCGAAGGAGTCTTCAATATGCAGGGTGTCCCACGTGCAGTGAACTGCCTCAACGAAGGCAGGCTCTCGTAAGGACTGTAAGCATTTCCACTATCAATACACGCAGTTTTGCCCGAAGAATTCTCCTTTAGTTGCAGGTGGAACACAAGCAGCTTTTCTCCCACAGTGTACCCAATGAGCCTTTGCCCGAAAGAATATCTACACTCAAGGGGTCCCGCGTGGAGTGAAATGCCTAAAGCAAGGCAGGCTCTAGTGAGGCCTCTAAGCATTTCCTCTCCGAAAACACGGCAGTTTTACCCAAGGAACTCTGCGTTAGTTGCAGGTGGAACACAAGCAGCATTACTCCCAGTGTGTAATCTTTGGGCTCTTCCACGAATGAATTTCTTTATGCAGGGATTCCCACGTGGATCGAACTGCCTCAACCGTGGCAGGCTGTAGCGAGGACTGTAAGCATATCCTATCCCAAAACACGCAGTTTTAACGGTAGAACTCTGCTTTAGTTGCAGGGGTAACACAAGCAGCTTTTCTCCCACTGTGTACTCTTTGGGCTCTTCCAAGAATGAACTTCTATATGCAGGGTTTCCGACGTGGAGCGAACTGCCTCAACCAAGGCAGGCTGTAGCGAGGACTGTAAGCATGTCCTCTACCAAATCACGCAGGTTTACCCGAAGAACTCTGCTTTAGTTGCAGGGGGAACACAAGCATCTTTTCTGCCACAGTGTACTCGATGGGCACTTCCCCTAATGAACTTGTTCTATAAGAATGGTTTCCCACGTGGAGCGAACTGCCTCAGCCATGGCAGGCACTACTGTGGTCTCTAAGGATTTCCTCTCTGAAAACACGGCACTTTTACCCGAAGAACTCTGCTTTAGTTGCAGGTGGAACACAAGCTGCATTTGTCCCACACTTTATACAAAGGGCCCTTCCCCGAATGAATCCTCAATATGCAGGGTGTCCCACGTGCAGCGAACTGCCTCAATGAAGGCAGGCTCTCGTAAGGACTGTAAGCATTTCCTCTCCCATAACACGCAGTTTTACCCGAAGAACTCTGCTTTAGTTGCACGTGCAACATAAGCAGCATTTCTCCCACTGTGTACTCTTTGGGCTTTTCCACGAATGAACTTCTTTATGCAGGGATTCCCACCAGGAGCGAACTGCCTCCACCATGGCAGGCTGTAGTTTGGACTGTAAGCATATCCTCTACCAAATCACGCAGGTTTACCCGAAGAACTCAGCTTTAGTTGCAGGGGGAACACAAGCATCTTTTCTCCCACAGTGTACTCTTTGGGCTCTTCCACGAGTGAACTTCTATATGTAGGGTTTCCGAAGTGGAGCGAACTGCCTCAACCAAGGCAGGCTGTAGCGAGGACTGTAAGCATTTCCTCTTCCAAAACACGGCAGTTTTACCACAGAATTCTGCTTTAGTTGCAGGTGGAACACAAGCAGCATTTCTCCCACTGTGTACTCTTTGGGCTCTTCCACGAATGAACTTCTTTATGCAGGGATTCCCACGTGGAGCGAACTGCCTCAACCAAGGCAGGCTGTAGCGAATACTGTAAGCATTTCCTCTCCCAAAACACGCAGTTTTACACGAAGAACTCTGCTTTAGTTGCAGGGGGAACACCATCAGCTTTCCTCCCACAGTGTACACAATGGGCACTTCCCCTAATGAACTTGTTCTATAAGAATGGTTTCCTACGTGGAGCGAACTGCCTCAGCCATGGTAGGCACTACTGTGGTCTCTAAGGATTTCCTCTCTGAAAACACGGCACTTTTACCCGAGGAACTCTGCTTTAGTTGCAGGTGGAACACAAGCTGCATTTGTTCCACACTTTATACAAAGGGCCCTCCCCGAAAGAGTCTTCAATATGCAGGGTGTCCCACGTGCAGTGAACTGCCTCAACGAAGGCAGGCTCTCGTAAGGACTGTAAGCATTTCCACTATCAATACTCGCAGTTTTGCCCGAAGAATTCTCCTTTAGTTGCAGGTGGAACACAAGCAGCTTTTCTCCCACAGTGTACCCAATGAGCCTTTGCCCGAAAGAATATCTACACTCAAGGGGTCCCGCGTGGAGTGAAATGCCTAAAGCAAGGCAGGCTCCAGTGAGGCCTCTAAGCATTTCCTCTCCGAAAACACGGCAGTTTTACCCAAGGAACTCTGCGTTATTTGCAGGTGGAACACAAGCAGCATTACTCCCAGTGTGTAATCTTTGGGCTCTTCCACGAATGAATTTCTTTATGCAGGGATTCCCAAGTGGATCGAACTGCCTCAACCGTGGCAGGCTGTAGCGAGGACTGTAAGCATATCCTATCCCAAAACACGCAGTTTTAACGGTAGAACTCTGCTTTAGTTGCAGGGGTAACACAAGCAGCTTTTCTCCCACTGTGTACTCTTTGGGCTCTTCCAAGAATGAACTTCTATATGCAGGGTTTCCGACGTGGAGCGAACTGCCTCAACCAAGGCAGGCTGTAGCGAGGACTGTAAGCATGTCCTCTACCAAATCACGCAGGTTTACCCGAAGAACTCTGCTTTAGTTGCAGGGGGAACACAAGCATCTTTTCTGCCACAGTGTACTCGATGGGCACTTCCCCTAATGAACTTGTTCTATAAGAATGGTTTCCCACGTGGAGCGAACTGCCTCAGCCATGGCAGGCACTACTGTGGTCTCTAAGGATTTCCTCTCTGAAAACACGGCACTTTTACCCGAAGAACTCTGCTTTAGTTGCAGGTGGAACACAAGCTGCATTTGTCCCACACTTTATACAAAGTGTCCTTCCCCGAATGAATCCTCAATATGCAGGGTGTCCCACGTGCAGCGAACTGCCTCAATGAAGGCAGGCTCTCGTAAGGACTGTAAGCATTTCCTCTCCCATAACACGCAGTTTTACCCGAAGAACTCTGCTTTACTTGCAGGTGGAAAACAAGCAGCCTTTCTCCCACTGTGTACTCTTTGAGCTCTTCCACGAATGAACTTCTTTATGCAGGGATTCCCACGAGGAGCGAACTGCCTCCACCATGGCAGGCTGTAGCGAGGACTGTAAGCATATCCTCTACCAAATCACGCAGGTTTACCCGAAGAACTCAGCTTTAGTTGCAGGGGGAACACAAGCATCTTTTCTCCCACAGTGTACTCTTTGGGCTCTTCCACGAGTGAACTTCTATATGTAGGGTTTCCGAAGTGGAGCGAACTGCCTCAACCAAGGCAGGCTGTACCGAGGACTGTAAGCATTTCCTCTTCCAAAACACGGCAGTTTTACCACAGAATTCTGCTTTAGTTGCAGGTGGAACACAAGCAGCTTTACTCCCACTGTGTACTCTTTGGGCTCTTCCACGAATGAACTTCTTTATGCAGGGATTCCCACGTGGAGCGAACTGCCTCAACCAAGGCAGGCTGTAGCGAATACTGTAAGCATTTCCTCTCCCAAAACACGCAGTTTTACGCGAAGAACTCTGCTTCAGTTGCAGGTGGAACACAAGCAGCATTTCTCCCACTGTGTACTCTTTGGTCTCTTCACCAATGAACTTGTATATGCAGGGTTTCCCACGTGGAGCGAACTGCCTCAACCATGGCAGGCTGTAGCGAGGACTGTAAGCATATCCTCTCCCAAACCACGCAGTTTTAACGGTAGAACTCTGCTTTAGTTGCAGGGGTAACACAAGCAGCTTTTCTCCCACTGTGTACTCTTTGGGCTCTTCCACGAGTGAACTTCTATATGTAGGGTTTCCGAAGTGGAGCGAACTGCCTCAACCAAGGCAGGCTGTAGCGAGGACTGTAAGCATTTCCTCTTCCAAAACACGGCAGTTTTACCACAGAATTCTGCTTTAGTTGCAGGTGGAACACAAGCAGCATTTCTCCCACTGTGTACTCTTTGGGCTCTTCCACGAATGAACTTCTTTATGCAGGGATTCCCACGTGCAGCGAACTGCCTCAACCAAGGCAGGCTGCAGCGAATACTGTAAGCATTTCCTCTCCCAAAACACGCAGTTTTACACGAAGAACTCTGCTTTAGTTGCAGGGGGAACACCATCAGCTTTCCTCCCACAGTGTACACAATGGGCACTTCCCCTAATGAACTTGTTCTATAAGAATGGTTTCCTACGTGGAGCGAACTGCCTCAGCCATGGTAGGCACTACTGTGGTCTCTAAGGATTTCCTCTCTGAAAACACGGCACTTTTACCCGAGGAACTCTGCTTTAGTTGCAGGTGGAACACAAGCTGCATTTGTCCCACACTTTATACAAAGGGCCCTCCCCGAAGGAGTCTTCAATATGCAGGGTGTCCCACGTGCAGTGAACTGCCTCAACGAAGGCAGGCTCTCGTAAGGACTGTAAGCATTTCCACTATCAATACACGCAGTTTTGCCCGAAGAATTCTCCTTTAGTTGCAGGTGGAACACAAGCAGCTTTTCTCCCACAGTGTACCCAATGAGCCTTTGCCCGAAAGAATATCTACACTCAAGGGGTCCCGCGTGGAGTGAAATGCCTAAAGCAAGGCAGGCTCTAGTGAGGCCTCTAAGCATTTCCTCTCCGAAAACACGGCAGTTTTACCCAAGGAACTCTGTGTTACTTGCAGGTGGAACACAAGCAGCATTACTCCCAGTGTGTAATCTTTGGGCTCTTCCACGAATGAATTTCTTTATGCAGGGATTCCCACGTGGATCGAACTGCCTCAACCGTGGCAGGCTGTAGCGAGGACTGTAAGCATATCCTATCCCAAAACACGCAGTTTTAACGGTAGAACTCTGCTTTAGTTGCAGGGGTAACACAAGCAGCTTTTCTCCCACTGTGTACTCTTTGGGCTCTTCCAAGAATGAACTTCTATATGCAGGGTTTCCGACGTGGAGCGAACTGCCTCAACCAAGGCAGGCTGTAGCGAGGACTGTAAGCATGTCCTCTACCAAATCACGCAGGTTTACCCGAAGAACTCTGCTTTAGTTGCAGGGGGAACACAAGCATCTTTTCTGCCACAGTGTACTCGATGGGCACTTCCCCTAATGAACTTGTTCTATAAGAATGGTTTCCCACGTGGAGCGAACTGCCTCAGCCATGGCAGGCACTACTGTGGTCTCTAAGGATTTCCTCTCTGAAAACACGGCACTTTTACCCGAAGAACTCTGCTTTAGTTGCAGGTGGAACACAAGCTGCATTTGTCCCACACTTTATACAAAGGGCCCTTCCCCGAATGAATCCTCAATATGCAGGGTGTCCCACGTGCAGCGAACTGCCTCAATGAAGGCAGGCTCTCGTAAGGACTGTAAGCATTTCCTCTCCCATAACACGCAGTTTTACCCGAAGAACTGTGCTTTAGTTGCACGTGCCACATAAGCAGCATTTCTCCCACAGTGTACTCTTTGGGCTCTTCCACGAATGAACTTCTATATATAGGGTTTCCGAAGTGGAGCGAACTGCCTCAACCAAGGCAGGCTGTACCGAGGACTGTAAGCATTTCCTCTTCCAAAACACGGCAGTTTTACCACAGAATTGTGCTTTAGTTGCAGGTGGAACACAAGCAGCCTTTCTCCCACTGTGTACTCTTTGGGCTCTTCCACGAATGAACTCCTTTATGCAGGGATTCCCACGTGGAGCGAACTGCCTCAACCAAGGCAGGCTGTAGCGAATACTGTAAGCATTTCCTCTCCCAAAACACGCAGTTTTACACGAAGAACTGTGCTTCAGTTGCAGGTGGAACAGAAGCAGCATTTCTCCCACTGTGTACTCTTTGGTCTCTTCACGAATGAACTTGTATATGCAGGGTTTCCCACGTGGAGCGAACTGCCTCAACCATGGCAGGCTGTAGCGAGGACTGTAAGCATATCCTCTCCCAAACCACGGAGTTTTAACGGTAGAACTCTGCTTTAGTTGCAGGGGTAACACAAGCAGCTTTTCTCCCACTGTGTACTCTTTGGGCTCTTCCACGAATGAACTTCTATATGCAGGGTTTCCAACGTGGAGGGAACTGCCTCAACCAAGGCAGGCTGTAGCGAGGACTGTAAGCATTTCCTCTTCCAAAACACGGCAGTTTTACCACAGAATTCTGCTTTAGTTGCAGGTGGAACACAAGCAGCATTTCTCCCACTGTGTACTCTTTGGGCTCTTCCACGAATGAACTTCTTTATGCAGGGATTCCCACGTGCAGCGAACTGCCTCAACCAAGGCAGGCTGCAGCGAATACTGTAAGCATTTCCTCTCCCAAAACACGCAGTTTTACACGAAGAACTCTGCTTTAGTTGCAGGGGGAACACCATCAGCTTTCCTCCCACAGTGTACACAATGGGCACTTCCCCTAATGAACTTGTTCTATAAGAATGGTTTCCTACGTGGAGCGAACTGCCTCAGCCATGGTAGGCACTACTGTGGTCTCTAAGGATTTCCTCTCTGAAAACACGGCACTTTTACCCGAGGAACTCTGCTTTAGTTGCAGGTGGAACACAAGCTGCATTTGTCCCACACTTTATACAAAGGGCCCTCCCCGAAGGAGTCTTCAATATGCAGGGTGTCCCACGTGCAGTGAACTGCCTCAACGAAGGCAGGCTCTCGTAAGGACTGTAAGCATTTCCACTATCAATACACGCAGTTTTGCCCGAAGAATTCTCCTTTAGTTGCAGGTGGAACACAAGCAGCTTTTCTCCCACAGTGTACCCAATGAGCCTTTGCCCGAAAGAATATCTACACTCAAGGGGTCCCGCGTGGAGTGAAATGCCTAAAGCAAGGCAGGCTCTAGTGAGGCCTCTAAGCATTTCCTCTCCGAAAACACGGCAGTTTTACCCAAGGAACTCTGTGTCAGTTGCAGGTGGAACACAAGCAGCATTACTCCCAGTGTGTAATCTTTGGGTTCTTCCACGAATGAATTTCTTTATGCAGGGATTCCCACGTGGATCGAACTGCCTCAACCGTGGCAGGCTGTAGCGAGGACTGTAAGCATATCCTATCCCAAAACACGCAGTTTTAACGGTAGAACTCTGCTTTAGTTGCAGGGGTAACACAAGCAGCTTTTCTCCCACTGTGTACTCTTTGGGCTCTTCCAAGAATGAACTTCTATATGCAGGGTTTCCGACGTGGAGCGAACTGCCTCAACCAAGGCAGGCTGTAGCGAGGACTGTAAGCATGTCCTCTACCAAATCACGCAGGTTTACCCGAAGAACTCTGCTTTAGTTGCAGGGGGAACACAAGCATCTTTTCTCCCACAGTGTACTCGATGGGCACTTCCCCTAATGAACTTGTTCTATAAGAATGGTTTCCCACGTGGAGCGAACTGCCTCAGCCATGGCAGGCACTACTGTGGTCTCTAAGGATTTCCTCTCTGAAAACACGGCACTTTTACCCGAAGAACTCTGCTTTAGTTGCAGGTGGAACACAAGCTGCATTTGTCCCACACTTTATACAAAGTGTCCTTCCCCGAATGAATCCTCAATATGCAGGGTGTCCCACGTGCAGCGAACTGCCTCAATGAAGGCAGGCTCTCGTAAGGACTGTAAGCATTTCCTCTCCCATAACACGCAGTTTTACCCGAAGAACTCTGCTTTAGTTGCAGGTGGAAAACAAGCAGCATTTCTCCCACTGTGTACTCTTTGAGCTCTTCCACGAATGAACTTCTTTATGCAGGGATTCCCACGAGGAGCGAACTGCCTCCACCATGGCAGGCTGTAGCGAGGACTGTAAGCATATCCTCTACCAAATCACGCAGGTTTACCCGAAGAACTCAGCTTTAGTTGCAGGGGGAACACAAGCATCTTTTCTCCCACAGTGTACTCTTTGGGCTCTTCCACGAGTGAACTTTTATATGTAGGGTTTCCGAAGTGGAGCGAACTGCCTCAACCAAGGCAGGCTGTAGCGAGGCCTGTAAGCATTTCCTCTTCCAAAACACGGCAGTTTTACCACAGAATTCTGCTTTAGTTGCAGGTGGAACACAAGCAGCTTTACTCCCACTGTGTACTCTTTGGGCTCTTCCACGAATGAACTTCTTTATGCAGGGATTCCCACGTGGAGCGAACTGCCTCAACCAAGGCAGGCTGTAGCGAATACTGTAAGCATTTCCTCTCCCAAAACACGCAGTTTTACACGAAGAACTCTGCTTCAGTTGCAGGTGGAACACAAGCAGCATTTCTCCCACTGTGTACTCTTTGGTCTCTTCACGAATGAACTTGTATATGCAGGGTTTCCCACGTGGAGCGAACTGCCTCAACCATGGCAGGCTGTAGCGAGGACTGTAAGCATATCCTCTCCCAAACCACGCAGTTTTAACGGTAGAACTCTGCTTTAGTTGCAGGGGTAACACAAGCAGCTTTTCTCCCACTGTGTACTCTTTGGGCTCTTCCACGAGTGAACTTCTATATGTAGGGTTTCCGAAGTGGAGCGAACTGCCTCAACCAAGGCAGGCTGTAGCGAGGACTGTAAGCATTTCCTCTTCCAAAACACGGCAGTTTTACCACAGAATTCTGCTTTAGTTGCAGGTGGAACACAAGCAGCATTTCTCCCACTGTGTACTCTTTGGGCTCTTCCACGAATGAACTTCTTTATGCAGGGATTCCCACGTGCAGCGAACTGCCTCAACCAAGGCAGGCTGCAGCGAATACTGTAAGCATTTCCTCTCCCAAAACACGCAGTTTTACACGAAGAACTCTGCTTTAGTTGCAGGGGGAACACCATCAGCTTTCCTCCCACAGTGTACACAATGGGCACTTCCCCTAATGAACTTGTTCTATAAGAATGGTTTCCTACGTGGAGCGAACTGCCTCAGCCATGGTAGGCACTACTGTGGTCTCTAAGGATTTCCTCTCTGAAAACACGGCACTTTTACCCGAGGAACTCTGCTTTAGTTGCAGGTGGAACACAAGCTGCATTTGTCCCACACTTTATACAAAGGGCCCTCCCCGAAGGAGTCTTCAATATGCAGGGTGTCCCACGTGCAGTGAACTGCCTCAACGAAGGCAGGCTCTCGTAAGGACTGTAAGCATTTCCACTATCAATACACGCAGTTTTGCCCGAAGAATTCTCCTTTAGTTGCAGGTGGAACACAAGCAGCTTTTCTCCCACAGTGTACCCAATGAGCCTTTGCCCGAAAGAATATCTACACTCAAGGGGTCCCGCGTGGAGTGAAATGCCTAAAGCAAGGCAGGCTCTAGTGAGGCCTCTAAGCATTTCCTCTCCGAAAACACGGCAGTTTTACCCAAGGAACTCTGTGTTACTTGCAGGTGGAACACAAGCAGCATTACTCCCAGTGTGTAATCTTTGGGCTCTTCCACGAATGAATTTCTTTATGCAGGGATTCCCACGTGGATCGAACTGCCTCAACCGTGGCAGGCTGTAGCGAGGACTGTAAGCATATCCTATCCCAAAACACGCAGTTTTAATGGTAGAACTCTGCTTTAGTTGCAGGGGTAACACAAGCAGCTTTTCTCCCACTGTGTACTCTTTGGGCTCTTCCAAGAATGAACTTCTATATGCAGGGTTTCCGACGTGGAGCGAACTGCCTCAACCAAGGCAGGCTGTAGCGAGGACTGTAAGCATGTCCTCTACCAAATCACGCAGGTTTACCCGAAGAACTCTGCTTTAGTTGCAGGGGGAACACAAGCATCTTTTCTGCCACAGTGTACTCGATGGGCACTTCCCCTAATGAACTTGTTCTATAAGAATGGTTTCCCACGTGGAGCGAACTGCCTCAGCCATGGCAGGCACTACTGTGGTCTCTAAGGATTTCCTCTCTGAAAACACGGCACTTTTACCCGAAGAACTCTGCTTTAGTTGCAGGTGGAACACAAGCTGCATTTGTCCCACACTTTATACAAAGTGTCCTTCCCCGAATGAATCCTCAATATGCAGGGTGTCCCACGTGCAGCGAACTGCCTCAATGAAGGCAGGCTCTCGTAAGGACTGTAAGCATTTCCTCTCCCATAACACGCAGTTTTACCCGAAGAACTCTGCTTTAGTTGCACGTGCAACATAAGCAGCATTTCTCCCACAGTGTACTCTTTGGGCTCTTCCACGAGTGAACTTCTATATGTAGGGTTTCTGAAGTGGAGCGAACTGCCTCAACCAAGGCAGGCTGTACCGAGGACTGTAAGCATTTCCTCTTCCAAAACACGGCAGTTTTACCACAGAATTGTGCTTTAGTTGCAGGTGGAACACAAGCAGCCTTTCTCCCACTGTGTACTCTTTGGGCTCTTCCACGAATGAACTCCTTTATGCAGGGATTCCCACGTGGAGCGAACTGCCTCAACCAAGGCAGGCTGTAGCGAATACTGTAAGCATTTCCTCTCCCAAAACACGGCAGTTTTACCACAGAATTCTGCTTTAGTTGCAGGTGGAACACAAGCAGCTTTACTCCCACTGTGTACTCTTTGGGCTCTTCCACGAATGAACTTCTTTATGCAGGGATTCCCACGTGGAGCGAACTGCCTCAACCAAGGCAGGCTGTAGCGAATACTGTAAGCATTTCCTCTCCCAAAACACGCAGTTTTACACGAAGAACTCTGCTTCAGTTGCAGGTGGAACACAAGCAGCATTTCTCCCACTGTGTACTCTTTGGTCTCTTCACGAATGAACTTGTATATGCAGGGTTTCCCACGTGGAGCGAACTGCCTCAACCATGGCAGGCTGTAGCGAGGACTGTAAGCATATCCTCTCCCAAACCACGCAGTTTTAACGGTAGAATTCTGCTTTAGTTGCAGGGGTAACACAAGCAGCTTTTCTCCCACTGTGTACTCTTTGGGCTCTTCCACGAATGAACTTCTATATGCAGGGTTTCCAACGTGGAGGGAACTGCCTCAACCAAGGCAGGCTGTAGCGAGGACTGTAAGCATTTCCTCTTCCAAAACACGGCAGTTTTACCACAGAATTCTGCTTTAGTTGCAGGTGGAACACAAGCAGCAGTTCTCCCACTGTGTACTCTTTGGGTTCTTCCACGAATGAACTTCTTTATGCAGGGATTCCCACGTGCAGCGAACTGCCTCAACCAAGGCAGGCTGCAGCGAATACTGTAAGCATTTCCTCTCCCAAAACACGCAGTTTTACACGAAGAACTCTGCTTTAGTTGCAGGGGGAACACCATCAGCTTTCCTCCCACAGTGTACACAATGGGCACTTCCCCTAATGAACTTGTTCTATAAGAATGGTTTCCTACGTGGAGCGAACTGCCTCAGCCATGGTAGGCACTACTGTGGTCTCTAAGGATTTCCTCTCTGAAAACACGGCACTTTTACCCGAGGAACTCTGCTTTAGTTGCAGGTGGAACACAAGCTGCATTTGTTCCACACTTTATACAAAGGGCCCTCCCCGAAGGAGTCTTCAATATGCAGGGTGTCGCACGTGCAGTGAACTGCCTCAACGAAGGCAGGCTCTCGTAAGGACTGTAAGCATTTCCACTATCAATACACGCAGTTTTGCCCGAAGAATTCTCCTTTAGTTGCAGGTGGAACACAAGCAGCTTTTCTCCCACAGTGTACCCAATGAGCCTTTGCCCGAAAGAATATCTACACTCAAGGGGTCCGGCGTGGAGTGAAATGCCTAAAGCAAGGCAGGCTCTAGTGAGGCCTCTAAGCATTTCCTCTCCGAAAACACGGCAGTTTTACCCAAGGAACTCTGCGTTATTTGCAGGTGGAACACAAGCAGCATTACTCCCAGTGTGTAATCTTTGGGCTCTTCCACGAATGAATTTCTTTATGCAGGGATTCCCACGTGGATCGAACTGCCTCAACCGTGGCAGGCTGTAGCGAGGACTGTAAGCATATCCTATCCCAAAACACGCAGTTTTAATGGTAGAACTCTGCTTTAGTTGCAGGGGTAACACAAGCAGCTTTTCTCCCACTGTGTACTCTTTGGGCTCTTCCAAGAATGAACTTCTATATGCAGGGTTTCCGACGTGGAGCGAACTGCCTCAACCAAGGCAGGCTGTAGCGAGGACTGTAAGCATGTCCTCTACCGAATCACGCAGGTTTACCCGAAGAACTCTGCTTTAGTTGCAGGGGGAACACAAGCATCTTTTCTGCCACAGTGTACTCGATGGGCACTTCCCCTAATGAACTTGTTCTATAAGAATGGTTTCCCACGTGGAGCGAACTGCCTCAGCCATGGCAGGCACTACTGTGGTCTCTAAGGATTTCCTCTCTGAAAACACGGCACTTTTACCCGAAGAACTCTGCTTTAGTTGCAGGTGGAACACAAGCTGCATTTGTCCCACACTTTATACAAAGGGTCCTTCCCCGAATGAATCCTCAATATGCAGGGTGTCCCACGTGCAGCGAACTGCCTCAATGAAGGCAGGCTCTCGTAAGGACTGTAAGCATTTCCTCTCCCATAACACGCAGTTTTACCCGAAGAACTCTGCTTTAGTTGCACGTGCAACATAAGCAGCATTTCTCCCACTGTGTACTCTTTGGGCTTTTCCACGAATGAACTTCTTTATGCAGGGATTCCCACCAGGAGCGAACTGCCTCCACCATGGCAGGCTGTAGTGAGGACTGTAAGCATATCCTCTACCAAATCACGCAGGTTTACCCGAAGAACTCAGCTTTAGTTGCAGGGGGAACACAAGCATCTTTTCTCCCACAGTGTACTCTTTGGGCTCTTCCACGAGTGAACTTCTATATGTAGGGTTTCTGAAGTGGAGCGAACTGCCTCAACCAAGGCAGGCTGTACCGAGGACTGTAAGCATTTCCTCTTCCAAAACACGGCAGTTTTACCACAGAATTCTGCTTTAGTTGCAGGTGGAACACAAGCAGCCTTTCTCCCACTGTGTACTCTTTGGGCTCTTCCACGAATGAACTTCTTTATGCAGGGATTCCCACGTGGAGCGAACTGCCTCAACCAAGGCAGGCTGTAGCGAATACTGTAAGCATTTCTTCCCCAAAACACGCAGTTTTACACGAAGAACTCTGCTTTAGTTGCAGGGGGAACACCATCAGCTTTCCTCCCACAGTGTACACAATGTGCACTTCCCCTAATGAACTTGTTCTATAAGAATGGTTTCCTACGTGGAGCGAACTGCCTCAGCCATGGTAGGCACTACTGTGGTCTCTAAGGATTTCCTCTCTGAAAACACGGCACTTTTACCCGAGGAACTCTGCTTTAGTTGCAGGTGGAACACAAGCTTCATTTGTTCCACACTTTATACAAAGGGCCCTCCCCGAAGGAGTCTTCAATATGCAGGGTGTCCCACGTGCAGTGAACTGCCTCAACGAAGGCAGGCTCTCGTAAGGGCTGTAAGCATTTCCACTATCAATACACGCAGTTTTGCCCGAAGAATTCTCCTTTAGTTGCAGGTGGAACACAAGCAGCTTTTCTCCCACAGTGTACCCAATGAGCCTTTGCCCGAAAGAATATCTACACTCAAGGGGTCCCGCGTGGAGTGAAATGCCTAAAGCAAGGCAGGCTCTAGTGAGGCCTCTAAGCATTTCCTCTCCGAAAACACGGCAGTTTTACCCAAGGAACTCTGCGTTAGTTGCAGGTGGAACACAAGCAGCATTACTCCCAGTGTATAATCTTTGGGCTCTTCCACGAATGAATTTCTTTATGCAGGGATTCCCACGTGGATCGAACTGCCTCAACCGTGGCAGGCTGTAGCGAGGACTGTAAGCATATCCTATCCCAAAACACGCAGTTTTCATGGTAGAACTCTGCTTTAGTTGCAGGGGTAACACAAGCAGCTTTTCTCCCACTGTGTACTCTTTGGGCTCTTCCAAGAATGAACTTCTATATGCAGGGTTTCCGACGTGGAGCGAACTGCCTCAACTAAGGCAGGCTGTAGCGAGGACTGTAAGCATGTCCTCTACCAAATCACGCAGGTTTACCCGAAGAACTCTGCTTTAGTTGCAGGGGGAACACAAGCATCTTTTCTGCCACAGTGTACTCGATGGGCACTTCCCCTAATGAACTTGTTCTATAAGAATGGTTTCCCACGTGGAGCGAACTGACTCAGCCATGGCAGGCACTACTGTGGTCTCTAAGGATTTCCTCTCTGAAAACACGGCACTTTTACCCGAAGAACTCTGCTTTAGTTGCAGGTGGAACACAAGCTGCATTTGTCCCACACTTTATACAAAGGGCCCTTCCCCGAATGAATCCTCAATATGCAGGGTGTCCCACGTGCAGCGAACTGCCTCAATGAAGGCAGGCTCTCGTAAGGACTGTAAGCATTTCCTCTCCCATAACACGCAGTTTTACCCGAAGAACTCTGCTTTAGTTGCACGTGCAACATAAGCAGCATTTCTCCCACTGTGTACTCTTCGGGCTTTTCCACGAATGAACTTCTTTATGCAGGGATTCCCACCAGGAGCGAACTGCCTCCACCATGGCAGGCTGTAGTGAGGACTGTAAGCATATCCTCTACCAAATCAAGCAGGTTTACCCAAAGAACTCAGCTTTAGTTGCAGGGGGAACACAAGCATCTTTTCTCCCACAGTGTACTCGATGGGCACTTCCCCTAATGAACTTGTTCTATAAGAATGGTTTCCCACGTGGAGCGAACTGCCTCAGCCATGGCAGGCACTACTGTGGTCTCTAAGGATTTCCTCTCTGAAAACACGGCACTTTTACCCGAAGAACTCTGCTTTAGTTGCAGGTGGAACACAAGCTGCATTTGTCCCACACTTTATACAAAGTGTCCTTCCCCGAATGAATCCTCAATATACAGGGTGTCCCACGTGCAGCGAACTGCCTCAATGAAGGCAGGCTCTCGTAAGGACTGTAAGCATTTCCTCTCCCATAACACGCAGTTTTACCCGAAGAACTCTGCTTTAGTTGCAGGTGGAAAACAAGCAGCATTTCTCCCACTGTGTACTCTTTGAGCTCTTCCACGAATGAACTTCTTTATGCAGGGATTCCCACGAGGAGCGAACTGCCTCCACCATGGCAGGCTGTAGCGAGGACTGTAAGCATATCCTCTACCAAATCACGCAGGTTTACCCGAAGAACTCAGCTTTAGTTGCAGGGGGAACACAAGCATCTTTTCTCCCACAGTGTACTCTTTGGGCTCTTCCACGAGTGAACTTCTATATGTAGGGTTTCCGAAGTGGAGCGAACTGCCTCAACCAAGGCAGGCTGTACCGAGGACTGTAAGCATTTCCTCTTCCAAAACACGGCAGTTTTACCACAGAATTCTGCTTTAGTTGCAGGTGGAACACAAGCAGCTTTACTCCCACTGTGTACTCTTTGGGCTCTTCCACGAATGAACTTCTTTATGCAGGGATTCCCACGTGGAGCGAACTGCCTCAACCAAGGCAGGCTGTAGCGAATACTGTAAGCATTTCCTCTCCCAAAACACGCAGTTTTACACGAAGAACTCTGCTTCAGTTGCAGGTGGAACACAAGCAGCATTTCTCCCACTGTGTACTCTTTGGTCTCTTCACGAATGAACTTGTATATGCAGGGTTTCCCACGTGGAGCGAACTGCCTCAACCATGGCAGGCTGTAGCGAGGACTGTAAGCATATCCTCTCCCAAACCACGCAGTTTTAACGGTAGAACTCTGCTTTAGTTGCAGGGGTAACACAAGCAGCTTTTCTCCCACTGTGTACTCTTTGGGCTCTTCCACGAGTGAACTTCTATATGTAGGGTTTCCGAAGTGGAGCGAACTGCCTCAACCAAGGCAGGCTGTAGCGAGGACTGTAAGCATTTCCTCTTCCAATACACGGCAGTTTTACCACAGAATTCTGCTTTAGTTGCAGGTGGAACACAAGCAGCATTTCTCCCACTGTGTACTCTTTGGGCTCTTCCACGAATGAACTTCTTTATGCAGGGATTCCCACGTGCAGCGAACTGCCTCAACCAAGGCAGGCTGCAGCGAATACTGTAAGCATTTCCTCTCCCAAAACACGCAGTTTTACACGAAGAACTCTGCTTTAGTTGCAGGGGGAACACCATCAGCTTTCCTCCCACAGTGTACACAATGGGCACTTCCCCTAATGAACTTGTTCTATAAGAATGGTTTCCTACGTGGAGCGAACTGCCTCAGCCATGGTAGGCACTACTGTGGTCTCTAAGGATTTCCTCTCTGAAAACACGGCACTTTTACCCGAGGAACTCTGCTTTAGTTGCAGGTGGAACACAAGCTGCATTTGTCCCACACTTTATACAAAGGGCCCTCCCCGAAGGAGTCTTCAATATGCAGGGTGTCCCACGTGCAGTGAACTGCCTCAACGAAGGCAGGCTCTCGT
This sequence comes from Mesoplodon densirostris, assembly GCF_025265405.1. NCBI lineage: Eukaryota > Metazoa > Chordata > Mammalia > Artiodactyla > Ziphiidae > Mesoplodon > Mesoplodon densirostris. The sequence continues at coordinate 85,806,132 of NC_082667.1, read as the reverse complement.
AAGGACTGTAAGCATTTCCACTATCAATACACGCAGTTTTGCCCGAAGAATTCTCCTTTAGTTGCAGGTGGAACACAAGCAGCTTTTCTCCCACAGTGTACCCAATGAGCCTTTGCCCGAAAGAATATCTACACTCAAGGGGTCCCGCGTGGAGTGAAATGCCTAAAGCAAGGCAGGCTCTAGTGAGGCCTCTAAGCATTTCCTCTCTGAAAACACGGCAGTTTTACCCAAGGAACTCTGTGTACTTGCAGGTGGAACACAAGCAGCATTACTCCCAGTGTGTAATCTTTGGGCTCTTCCACGAATGAATTTCTTTATGCAGGGATTCCCACGTGGATCGAACTGCCTCAACCGTGGCAGGCTGTAGCGAGGACTGTAAGCATATCCTATCCCAAAACACGCAGTTTTAACGGTAGAACTCTGCTTTAGTTGCAGGGGTAACACAAGCAGCTTTTCTCCCACTGTGTACTCTTTGGGCTCTTCCAAGAATGAACTTCTATATGCAGGGTTTCCGACGTGGAGCGAACTGCCTCAACCAAGGCAGGCTGTAGCGAGGACTGTAAGCATGTCCTCTACCAAATCACGCAGGTTTACCCGAAGAACTCTGCTTTAGTTGCAGGGGGAACACAAGCATCTTTTCTCCCACAGTGTACTCGATGGGCACTTCCCCTAATGAACTTGTTCTATAAGAATGGTTTCCCACGTGGAGCGAACTGCCTCAGCCATGGCAGGCACTACTGTGGTCTCTAAGGATTTCCTCTCTGAAAACACGGCACTTTTACCCGAAGAACTCTGCTTTAGTTGCAGGTGGAACACAAGCTGCATTTGTCCCACACTTTATACAAAGGGCCCTTCCCCGAATGAATCCTCAATATGCAGGGTGTCCCACGTGCAGCGAACTGCCTCAATGAAGGCAGGCTCTCGTAAGGAATGTAAGCATTTCCTCTCCCATAACACGCAGTTTTACCCGAAGAACTCTGCTTTAGTTGCACGTGCAACATAAGCAGCATTTCTCCCACAGTGTACTCTTTGGGCTCTTCAACGAGTGAACTTCTATATGTAGGGTTTCCGAAGTGGAGCGAACTGCCTCAACCAAGGCAGGCTGTTCCGAGGACTGTAAGCATTTCCTCTTCCAAAACACGGCAGTTTTACCACAGAATTCTGCTTTAGTTGCAGGTGGAACACAAGCAGCCTTTCTCCCACTGTGTACTCTTTGGGCTCTTCCACGAATGAACTCCTTTATGCAGGGATTCCCACGTGGAGCGAACTGCCTCAACCAAGGCAGGCTGTAGCGAATACTGTAAGCATTTCCTCTCCCAAAACACGCAGTTTTACACGAAGAACTGTGCTTCAGTTGCAGGTGGAACAGAAGCAGCATTTCTCCCACTGTGTACTCTTTGGTCTCTTCACGAATGAACTTGTATATGCAGGGTTTCCCACGTGGAGCGAACTGCCTCAACCATGGCAGGCTGTAGCGAGGACTGTAAGCATATCCTCTCCCAAATCACGCAGTTTTAATGGTAGAACTCTGCTTTAGTTGCAGGGGTAACACAAGCAGCTTTTCTCCCACTGTGTACTCTTTGGGCTCTTCCACGAATGAACTTCTATATGCAGGGTTTCCAACGTGGAGGGAACTGCCTCAACCAAGGCAGGCTGTAGCGAGGACTGTAAGCATTTCCTCTTCCAAAACACGGCAGTTTTACCACAGAATTCTGCTTTAGTTGCAGGTGGAACACAAGCAGCATTTCTCCCACTGTGTACTCTTTGGGCTCTTCCACGAATGAACTTCTTTATGCAGGGATTCCCACGTGCAGCGAACTGCCTCAACCAAGGCAGGCTGCAGCGAATACTGTAAGCATTTCCTCTCCCAAAACACGCAGTTTTACACGAAGAACTCTGCTTTAGTTGCAGGGGGAACACCATCAGCTTTCCTCCCACAGTGTACACAATGGGCACTTCCCCTAATGAACTTGTTCTATAAGAATGGTTTCCTACGTGGAGCGAACTGCCTCAGCCATGGTAGGCACTACTGTGGTCTCTAAGGATTTCCTCTCTGAAAACACGGCACTTTTACCCGAGGAACTCTGCTTTAGTTGCAGGTGGAACACAAGCTGCATGTGTCCCACACTTTATACAAAGGGCCCTCCCCGAAGGAGTCTTCAATATGCAGGGTGTCCCACGTGCAGTGAACTGCCTCAACGAAGGCAGGCTCTCGTAAGGACTGTAAGCATTTCCACTATCAATACACGCAGTTTTGCCCAAAGAATTCTCCTTTAGTTGCAGGTGGAACACAAGCAGCTTTTCTCCCACAGTGTACCCAATGAGCCTTTGCCCGAAAGAATATCTACACTCAAGGGGTCCCGCGTGGAGTGAAATGCCTAAAGCAAGGCAGGCTCTAGTGAGGCCTCTAAGCATTTCCTCTCCGAAAACACGGCAGTTTTACCCAAGGAACTCTGCGTTAGTTGCAGGTGGAACACAAGCAGCATTACTCCCAGTGTGTAATCTTTGGGCTCTTCCACGAATGAATTTCTTTATGCAGGGATTCCCACGTGGAGCGAACTGCCTCAACCAAGGCAGGCTGTAGCGAGGACTGTAAGCATGTCCTCTACAAAATCACGCAGGTTTACCCGAAGAACTCTGCTTTAGTTGCAGGGGGAACACAAGCATCTTTTCTCCCACAGTGTACTCGATGGGCACTTCCCCTAATGAACTTGTTCTATAAGAATGGTTTCCCACGTGGAGCGAACTGCCTCAGCCATGGCAGGCACTACTGTGGTCTCTAAGGATTTCCTCTCTGAAAACACGGCACTTTTACCCGAAGAACTCTGCTTTAGTTGCAGGTGGAACACAAGCTGCATTTGTCCCACACTTTATACAAAGGGCCCTTCCCCGAATGAATCCTCAATATGCAGGGTGTCCCACGTGCAGCGAACTGCCTCAGTGAAGGCAGGCTCTCGTAAGGACTGTAAGCATTTCCTCTCCCATAACACGCAGTTTTACCCGAAGCACTCTGCTTTAGTTGCACGTGGAACACAAGCAGCATTTCTGCCACTGTGTACTCTTTGGGCTCTTCCACGAATGAACTTCTTTATGCAGGGATTCCCACGAGGAGCGAACTGCCTCCAGCATGGCAGGCTGTAGTGAGGACTGTAAGCATATCCTCTACCAAATCACGCAGGTTTACCCGAAGAACTCAGCTTTAGTTGCAGGGGGAACACAAGAATCCTTTCTCCCACAGTGTACTCTTTGGGCTCTTCCACGAGTGAACTTCTATATGTAGGGTTTCCGAAGTGGAGCGAACTGCCTCAACCAAGGCAGGCTGTACCGAGGACTGTAAGCATTTCCTCTTCCAAAACACGGCAGTTTTACCACAGAATTCTGCTTTAGTTGCAGGTGGAACACAAGCAGCCTTTCTCCCACTGTGTACTATTTGGGCTCTTCCACGAATGAACTTCTTTATGCAGGGATTCCCACGTGGAGCGAACTGCCTCAACCAAGGCAGGCTGTAGCGAATACTGTAAGCATTTCCTCTCCCAAAACACGCAGTTTTACACGAAGGACTCTGCTTCAGTTGCAGGTGGAACACAAGCAGCATTTCTCCCACTGTGTACTCTTTGGTCTCTTCACGAATGAACTTGTATATGCAGGGTTTCCCACGTGGAGCGAACTGCCTCAACCATGGCAGGCTGTAGCGAGGACTGTAAGCATATCCTCTCCCAAACCACGCAGTTTTAACAGTAGAACTCTGCTTTAGTTGCCGGGGTAACACAAGCAGCTTTTCTCCCACTGTGTACTCTTTGGCCTCTTCCACGAATGAACTTCTATATGCAGGGTTTCCAACGTGGAGGGAACTGCCTCAACCAAGGCAGGCTGTAGCGAGAACTGTAAGCATTTCCTCTTCCAAAACACGGCAGTTTTACCACAGAATTCTGCTTTAGTTGCAGGTGGAACACAAGCAGCATTTCTCCCACTGTGTACTCTTTGGGCTCTTCCACGAATGAACTTCTTTATGCAGGGATTCCCACGTGCAGCGAACTGCCTCAACCAAGGAAGGCTGCAGCGAATACTGTAAGCATTTCCTCTCCCAAAACACGCAGTTTTACACGAAGAACTCTGCTTTAGTTGCAGGGGGAACACCATCAGCTTTCCTCCCACAGTGTACACAATGGGCACTTCCCCTAATGAACATGTTCTATAAGAATGGTTTCCTACGTGGAGCGAACTGCCGCAGCCATGGTAGGCACTACTGTGGTCTCTAAGGATTTCCTCTCTGAAAACACGGCACTTTTACCCGAGGAACTCTGCTTTAGTTGCAGGTGGAACACAAGCTGCATTTGTCCCACACTTTATACAAAGGGCCCTCCCCGAAGGAGTCTTCAATATGCAGTGTGTCCCACGTGCAGTGAACTGCCTCAACGAAGGCAGGCTCTCGTAAGGACTGTAAGCATTTCCACTATCAATACACGCAGTTTTGCCCGAAGAATTCTCCTTTAGTTGCAGGTGGAACACAAGCAGCTTTTCTCCCACAGTGTACCCAATGAGCCTTTGCCCGAAAGAATATCTACACTCAAGGGGTCCCGCGTGGAGTGAAATGCCTAAAGCAAGGCAGGCTCTAGTGAGGCCTCTAAGCATTTCCTCTCCGAACACACGGCAGTTATACCCAAGGAACTCTGCGTTAGTTGCAGGTGGAACACAAGCAGCATTACTCCCAGTGTGTAATCTTTGGGCTCTTCCACGAATGAATTTCTTTATGCAGGGATTCCCACGTGGATCGAACTGCCTCAACCGTGGCAGGCTGTAGCGAGGACTGTAAGCATATCCTATCCCAAAACACGCAGTTTTAACGGTAGAACTCTGCTTTAGTTGCAGGGGTAACACAAGCAGCTTTTCTCCCACTGTGTACTCTTTGGGCTCTTCCAAGAATGAACTTCTATATGCAGGGTTTCCGACGTGGAGCGAACTGCCTCAACCAAGGCAGGCTGTAGCGAGGACTGTAAGCATGTCCTCTACCGAATCACGCAGGTTTACCCGAAGAACTCTGCTTTAGTTGCAGGGGGAACACAAGCATCTTTTCTCCCACAGTGTACTCGATGGGCACTTCCCCTAATGAACTTGTTCTATAAGAATGGTTTCCCACGTGGAGCGAACTGGCTCAGCCATGGCAGGCACTACTGTGGTCTCTAAGGATTTCCTCTCTGAAAACACGGCACTTTTACCCGAAGAACTCTGCTTTAGTTGCAGGTGGAACACAAGCTGCATTTGTCCCACACTTTATACAAAGGGCCCTTCCCCGAATGAATCCTCAATATGCAGGGTGTCCCACGTGCAGCGAACTGCCTCAATGAAGGCAGGCTCTCGTAAGGACTGTAAGCATTTCCTCTCCCATAACACGCAGTTTTACCCGAAGAACTCTGCTTTAGTTGCACGTGCAACATAAGCAGCATTTCTCCCACTGTGTACTCTTTGGGCTCTTCCACGAATGAACTTCTTTATGCAGGGATTCCCACCAGGAGCGAACTGCCTCCACCATGGCAGGCTGTAGTGAGGACTGTAAGCATATCCTCTACCAAATCACGCAATTTTACCCGAAGAACTCAGCTTTAGTTGCAGGGGGAACACAAGCATCTTTTCTCCCACAGTGTACTCTTTGGGCTCTTCCACGAGTGAACTTCTATATGTAGGGTTTCCGAAGTGGAGCGAACTGCCTCAACCAAGGCAGGCTGTACCGAGGACTGTAAGCATTTCCTCTTCCAAAACACGGCAGTTTTACCACAGAATTCTGCTTTAGTTGCAGGTGGAACACAAGCAGCATTTCTCCCACTGTGTACTCTTTGGGCTCTTCCACGAATGAACTTCTTTATGCAGGGATTCCCACGTGCAGCGAACTGCCTCAACCAAGGCAGGCTGCAGCGAATACTGTAAGCATTTCCTCTCCCAAAACACGCAGTTTTACACGAAGAACTCTGCTTTAGTTGCAGGGGGAACACCATCAGCTTTCCTCCCACAGTGTACACATTGGGCACTTCCCCTAATGACCTTCTTCTATAAGAATTGTTTCCTACGTGGAGCGAACTGCCTCAGCCATGGTAGGCACTACTGTGGTCTCTAAGGATTTCCTCTCTGAAAACACGGCACTTTTACCCGAGGAACTCTGCTTTAGTTGCAGGTGGAACACAAGCTGCATGTGTCCCACACTTTATACAAAGGGCCCTCCCCGAAGGAGTCTTCAATATGCAGGGTGTCCCACGTGCAGTGAACTGCCTCAACGAAGGCAGGCTCTCGTAAGGACTGTAAGCATTTCCACTATCAATACACGCAGTTTTGCCCGAAGAATTCTCCTTTAGTTGCAGGTGGAACACAAGCAGCTTTTCTCCCACAGTGTACCCAATGAGCCTTTGCCCGAAAGAATATCTACACTCAAGGGGTCCCGCGTGGAGTGAAATGCCAAAAGCAAGGCAGGCTCTAGTGAGGCCTCTAAGCATTTCCTCTCCGAAAACACGGCAGTTTTACCCAAGGAACTCTGCGTTAGTTGCAGGTGGAATACAAGCAGCATTACTCCCAGTGTGTAATCTTTGGGCTCTTCCACGAATGAAATTCTTTATGCAGGGATTCCCACGTGGAGCGAACTGCCTCAACCAAGGCAGGCTGTAGCGAGGACTGTAAGCATGTCCTCTACAAAATCACGCAGGTTTACCCGAAGAACTCTGCTTTAGTTGCAGGGGGAACACAAGCATCTTTTCTCCCACAGTGTACTCGATGGGCACTTCCCCTAATGAACTTGTTCTATAAGAATGGTTTCCCACGTGGAGCGAACTGCCTCAGCCATGGCAGGCACTACTGTGGTCTCTAAGGATTTCCTCTCTGAAAACACGGCACTTTTACCCGAAGAACTCTGCTTTAGTTGCAGGTGGAACACAAGCTGCATTTGTCCCACACTTTATACAAAGGGCCCTTCCCCGAATGAATCCTCAATATGCAGGGTGTCCCACGTGCAGCGAACTGCCTCAGTGAAGGCAGGCTCTCGTATGGATTGTAAGCATTTCCTCTCCCATAACACGCAGTTTTACCCGAAGAACTCTGCTTTAGTTGCACGTGGAACACAAGCAGCATTTCTGCCACTGTGTACTCTTTGGGCTCTTCCACGAATGAACTTCTTTATGCAGGGATTCCCACGAGGAGCGAACTGCCTCCAGCATGGCAGGCTGTAGTGAGGACAGTAAGCATATCCTCTACCAAATCACGCAGGTTTACCCGAAGAACTCAGCTTTAGTTGCAGGGGGAACACAAGAATCCTTTCTCCCACAGTGTACTCTTTGGGCTCTTCCACGAGTGAACTTCTATATGTAGGGTTTCCGAAGTGGAGCGAACTGCCTCAACCAAGGCAGGCTGTACCGAGGACTGTAAGCATTTCCTCCTCCAAAACACGGCAGTTTTACCACAGAATTCTGCTTTAGTTGCAGGTGGAACACAAGCAGCCTTTCTCCCACTGTGTACTCTTTGGGCTCTTCCACGAATGAACTTCTTTATGCAGGGATTCCCACGTGGAGCGAACTGCCTCAACCAAGGCAGGCTGTAGCGAATACTGTAAGCATTTCCTCTCCCAAAACACGCAGTTTTACACGAAGGACTCTGCTTCAGTTGCAGGTGGAACACAAGCAGCATTTCTCCCACTGTGTACTCTTTGGTCTCTTCACGAATGAACTTGTATATGCAGGGTTTCCCACGTGGAGCGAACTGCCTCAACCATGGCATGCTGTAGCGAGGACTGTAAGCATATCCTCTCCCAAACCACGCAGTTTTAACAGTAGAACTCTGCTTTAGTTGCAGGGGTAACACAAGCAGCTTTTCTCCCACTGTGTACTCTTTGGGCTCTTCCACGAATGAATTTCTATATGCAGGGTTTCCAACGTGGAGGGAACTGCCTCAACCAAGGCAGGCTGTAGCGAGGACTGTAAGCATTTCCTCTTCCAAAACACGGCAGTTTTACCACAGAATTCTGCTTTAGTTGCAGGTGGAACACAAGCAGCCTTTCTCCCACTGTGTACTCTTTGGGCTCTTCCACGAATGAACTTCTTTATGCAGGGATTCCCACGTGGAGCGAACTGCCTCAACCAAGGCAGGCTGTAGCGAATACTGTAAGCATTTCTTCCCCAAAACACGCAGTTTTACACGAAGAACTCTGCTTTAGTTGCAGGGGGAACACCATCAGCTTTCCTCCCACAGTGTACACAATGGGCACTTCCCCTAATGAACTTGTTCTATAAGAATGGTTTCCTACGTGGAGCGAACTGCCTCAGCCATGGTAGGCACTACTGTGGTCTCTAAGGATTTCCTCTCTGAAAACACGGCACTTTTACCCGAGGAACTCTGCTTTAGTTGCAGGTGGAACACAAGCTGCATTTGTTCCACACTTTATACAAAGGGCCCTCCCCGAAGGAGTCTTCAATATGCAGGGTGTCCCACGTGCAGTGAACTGCCTCAACGAAGGCAGGCTCTCGTAAGGACTGTAAGCATTTCCACTATCAATACACGCAGTTTTGCCCGAAGAATTCTCCTTTAGTTGCAGGTGGAACACAAGCAGCTTTTCTCCCACAGTGTACCCAATGAGCCTTTGCCCGAAAGAATATCTACACTCAAGGGGTCCCGCGTGGAGTGAAATGCCTAAAGCAAGGCAGGCTCTAGTGAGGCCTCTAAGCATTTCCTCTCCGAAAACACGGCAGTTTTACCCAAGGAACTCTGCGTTAGTTGCAGGTGGAACACAAGCAGCATTACTCCCAGTGTGTAATCTTTGGGCTCTTCCACGAATGAATTTCTTTATGCAGGGATTCCCACGTGGATCGAACTGCCTCAACCGTGGCAGGCTGTAGCGAGGACTGTAAGCATATCCTATCCCAAAACACGCAGTTTTAACGGTAGAACTCTGCTTTAGTTGCAGGGGTAACACAAGCAGCTTTTCTCCCACTGTGTACTCTTTGGGCTCTTCCAAGAATGAACTTCTATATGCAGGGTTTCCGACGTGGAGCGAACTGCCTCAACTAAGGCAGGCTGTAGCGAGGACTGTAAGCATGTCCTCTACCAAATCACGCAGGTTTACCCGAAGAACTCTGCTTTAGTTGCAGGGGGAACACAAGCATCTTTTCTGCCACAGTGTACTCGATGGGCACTTCCCCTAATGAACTTGTTCTATAAGAATGGTTTCCCACGTGGAGCGAACTGCCTCAGCCATGGCAGGCACTACTGTGGTCTCTAAGGATTTCCTCTCTGAAAACACGGCACTTTTACCCGAAGAACTCTGCTTTAGTTGCAGGTGGAACACAAGCTGCATTTGTCCCACACTTTATACAAAGGGCCCTTCCCCGAATGAATCCTCAATATGCAGGGTGTCCCACGTGCAGCGAACTGCCTCAATGAAGGCAGGCTCTCGTAAGGACTGTAAGCATTTCCTCTCCCATAACACGCAGTTTTACCCGAAGAACTCTGCTTTAGTTGCACGTGCAACATAAGCAGCATTTCTCCCACTGTGTACTCTTCGGGCTTTTCCACGAATGAACTTCTTTATGCAGGGATTCCCACCAGGAGCGAACTGCCTCCACCATGGCAGGCTGTAGTGAGGACTGTAAGCATATCCTCTACCAAATCACGCAGGTTTACCCGAAGAACTCAGCTTTAGTTGCAGGGGGAACACAAGCATCTTTTCTCCCACAGTGTACTCGATGGGCACTTCCCCTAATGAACTTGTTCTATAAGAATGGTTTCCCACGTGGAGCGAACTGCCTCAGCCATGGCAGGCACTACTGTGGTCTCTAAGGATTTCCTCTCTGAAAACACGGCACTTTTACCCGAAGAACTCTGCTTTAGTTGCAGGTGGAACACAAGCTGCATTTGTCCCACACTTTATACAAAGTGTCCTTCCCCGAATGAATCCTCAATATGCAGGGTGTCCCACGTGCAGCGAACTGCCTCAATGAAGGCAGGCTCTCGTAAGGACTGTAAGCATTTCCTCTCCCATAACACGCAGTTTTACCCGAAGAACTCTGCTTTAGTTGCAGGTGGAAAACAAGCAGCATTTCTCCCACTGTGTACTCTTTGAGCTCTTCCACGAATGAACTTCTTTATGCAGGGATTCCGACGAGGAGCGAACTGCCTCCACCATGGCAGGCTGTAGCGAGGACTGTAAGCATATCCTCTACCAAATCACGCAGGTTTACCCGAAGAACTCAGCTTTAGTTGCAGGGGGAACACAAGCATCTTTTCTCCCACAGTGTACTCTTTGGGCTCTTCCACGAGTGAACTTCTATATGTAGGGTTTCCGAAGTGGAGCGAACTGCCTCAACCAAGGCAGGCTGTAGCGAGGACTGTAAGCATTTCCTCTTCCAAAACACGGCAGTTTTACCACAGAATTCTGCTTTAGTTGCAGGTGGAACACAAGCAGCTTTACTCCCACTGTGTACTCTTTGGGCTCTTCCACGAATGAACTTCTTTATGCAGGGATTCCCACGTGGAGCGAACTGCCTCAACCAAGGCAGGCTGTAGCGAATACTGTAAGCATTTCCTCTCCCAAAACACGCAGTTTTACACGAAGAACTCTGCTTCAGTTGCAGGTGGAACACAAGCAGAATTTCTCCCACTGTGTACTCTTTGGTCTCTTCACGAATGAACTTGTATATGCAGGGTTTCCCACGTGGAGCGAACTGCCTCAACCATGGCAGGCTGTAGCGAGGACTGTAAGCATATCCTCTCCCAAACCACGCAGTTTTAACGGTAGAACTTTGCTTTAGTTGCAGGGGTAACACAAGCAGCTTTTCTCCCACTGTGTACTCTTTGGGCTCTTCCACGAGTGAACTTCTATATGTAGGGTTTCCGAAGTGGAGCGAACTGCCTCAACCAAGGCAGGCTGTAGCGAGGACTGTAAGCATTTCCTCTTCCAATACACGGCAGTTTTACCACAGAATTCTGCTTTAGTTGCAGGTGGAACACAAGCAGCATTTCTCCCACTGTGTACTCTTTGGGCTCTTCCACGAATGAACTTCTTTATGCAGGGATTCCCACGTGCAGCGAACTGCCTCAACCAAGGCAGGCTGCAGCGAATACTGTAAGCATTTCCTCTCCCAAAACACGCAGTTTTACACGAAGAACTCTGCTTTAGTTGCAGGGGGAACACCATCAGCTTTCCTCCCACAGTGTACACAATGGGCACTTCCCCTAATGAACTTGTTCTATAAGAATGGTTTCCTACGTGGAGCGAACTGCCTCAGCCATGGTAGGCACTACTGTGGTCTCTAAGGATTTCCTCTCTGAAAACACGGCACTTTTACCCGAGGAACTCTGCTTTAGTTGCAGGTGGAACACAAGCTGCATTTGTCCCACACTTTATACAAAGGGCCCTCCCCGAAGGAGTCTTCAATATGCAGGGTGTCCCACGTGCAGTGAACTGCCTCAACGAAGGCAGGCTCTCGTAAGGACTGTAAGCATTTCCACTATCAATACACGCAGTTTTGCCCGAAGAATTCTCCTTTAGTTGCAGGTGGAACACAAGCAGCTTTTCTCCCACAGTGTACCCAATGAGCCTTTGCCCGAAAGAATATCTACACTCAAGGGGTCCCGCGTGGAGTGAAATGCCTAAAGCAAGGCAGGCTCTAGTGAGGCCTCTAAGCATTTCCTCTCCGAAAACACGGCAGTTTTACCCAAGGAACTCTGTGTACTTGCAGGTGGAACACAAGCAGCATTACTCCCAGTGTGTAATCTTTGGGCTCTTCCACGAATGAATTTCTTTATGCAGGGATTCCCACGTGGATCGAACTGCCTCAACGGTGGCAGGCTGTAGCGAGGACTGTAAGCATATCCTATCCCAAAACACGCAGTTTTAACGGTAGAACTCTGCTTTAGTTGCAGGGGTAACACAAGCAGCTTTTCTCCCACTGTGTACTCTTTGGGCTCTTCCAAGAATGAACTTCTATATGCAGGGTTTCCGACGTGGAGCGAACTGCCTCAACCAAGGCAGGCTGTAGCGAGGACTGTAAGCATGTCCTCTACCAAATCACGCAGGTTTACCCGAAGAACTCTGCTTTAGTTGCAGGGGGAACACAAGCATCTTTTCTGCCACAGTGTACTCGATGGGCACTTCCCCTAATGAACTTGTTCTATAAGAATGGTTTCCCACGTGGAGCGAACTGCCTCAGCCATGGCAGGCACTACTGTGGTCTCTAAGGATTTCCTCTCTGAAAACACGGCACTTTTACCCGAAGAACTCTGCTTTAGTTGCAGGTGGAACACAAGCTGCATTTGTCCCACACTTTATACAAAGGGCCCTTCCCCGAATGAATCCTCAATATGCAGGGTGTCCCACGTGCAGCGAACTGCCTCAATGAAGGCAGGCTCTCGTAAGGAATGTAAGCATTTCCTCTCCCATAACACGCAGTTTTACCCGAAGAACTCTGCTTTAGTTGCACGTGCAACATAAGCAGCATTTCTCCCACAGTGTACTCTTTGGGCTCTTCAACGAGTGAACTTCTATATGTAGGGTTTCCGAAGTGGAGCGAACTGCCTAAACCAAGGCAGGCTGTTCCGAGGACTGTAAGCATTTCCTCTTCCAAAACACGGCAGTTTTACCACAGAATTCTGCTTTAGTTGCAGGTGGAACACAAGCAGCCTTTCTCCCACTGTGTACTCTTTGGGCTCTTCCACGAATGAACTCCTTTATGCAGGGATTCCCACGTGGAGCGAACTGCCTCAACCAAGGCAGGCTGTAGCGAATACTGTAAGCATTTCCTCTCCCAAAACACGCAGTTTTACACGAAGAACTGTGCTTCAGTTGCAGGTGGAACAGAAGCAGCATTTCTCCCACTGTGTACTCTTTGGTCTCTTCACGAATGAACTTGTATATGCAGGGTTTCCCACGTGGAGCGAACTGCCTCAACCATGGCAGGCTGTAGCGAGGACTGTAAGCATATCCTCTCCCAAATCACGCAGTTTTAATGGTAGAACTCTGCTTTAGTTGCAGGGGTAACACAAGCAGCTTTTCTCCCACTGTGTACTCTTTGGGCTCTTCCACGAATGAACTTCTATATGCAGGGTTTCCAACGTGGAGGGAACTGCCTCAACCAAGGCAGGCTGTAGCGAGGACTGTAAGCATTTCCTCTTCCAAAACACGGCAGTTTTACCACAGAATTCTGCTTTAGTTGCAGGTGGAACACAAGCAGCATTTCTCCCACTGTGTACTCTTTGGGCTCTTCCACGAATGAACTTCTTTATGCAGGGATTCCCACGTGCAGCGAACTGCCTCAACCAAGGCAGGCTGCAGCGAATACTGTAAGCATTTCCTCTCCCAAAACACGCAGTTTTACACGAAGAACTCTGCTTTAGTTGCAGGGGGAACACCATCAGCTTTCCTCCCACAGTGTACACAATGGGCACTTCCCCTAATGAACTTGTTCTATAAGAATGGTTTCCTACGTGGAGCGAACTGCCTCAGCCATGGTAGGCACTACTGTGGTCTCTAAGGATTTCCTCTCTGAAAACACGGCACTTTTACCCGAGGAACTCTGCTTTAGTTGCAGGTGGAACACAAGCTGCATGTGTCCCACACTTTATACAAAGGGCCCTCCCCGAAGGAGTCTTCAATATGCAGGGTGTCCCACGTGCAGTGAACTGCCTCAACGAAGGCAGGCTCTCGTAAGGACTGTAAGCATTTCCACTATCAATACACGCAGTTTTGCCCAAAGAATTCTCCTTTAGTTGCAGGTGGAACACAAGCAGCTTTTCTCCCACAGTGTACCCAATGAGCCTTTGCCCGAAAGAATATCTACACTCAAGGGGTCCCGCGTGGAGTGAAATGCCTAAAGCAAGGCAGGCTCTAGTGAGGCCTCTAAGCATTTCCTCTCCGAAAACACTGCAGTTTTACCCAAGGAACTCTGCGTTAGTTGCAGGTGGAACACAAGCAGCATTACTCCCAGTGTGTAATCTTTGGGCTCTTCCACGAATGAATTTCTTTATGCAGGGATTCCCACGTGGATCGAACTGCCTCAACCGTGGCAGGCTGTAGCGAGGACTGTAAGCATATCCTATCCCAAAACACGCAGTTTTAACGGTAGAACTCTGCTTTAGTTGCAGGGGTAACACAAGCAGCTTTTCTCCCACTGTGTACTCTTTGGGCTCTTCCAAGAATGAACTTCTATATGCAGGGTTTCCGACGTGGAGCGAACTGCCTCAACCAAGGCAGGCTGTAGCGAGGACTGTAAGCATGTCCTCTACCAAATCACGCAGGTTTACCCGAAGAACTCTGCTTTAGTTGCAGGGGGAACACAAGCATCTTTTTTGCCACAGTGTACTCGATGGGCACTTCCCCTAATGAACTTGTTCTATAAGAATGGTTTCCCACGTGGAGCGAACTGCCTCAGCCATGGCAGGCACTACTGTGGTCTCTAAGGATTTCCTCTCTGAAAACACGGCACTTTTACCCGAAGAACTCTGCTTTAGTTGCAGGTGGAAAACAAGCAGCATTTCTCCCACTGTGTACTCTTTGAGCTCTTCCACGAATGAACTTCTTTATGCAGGGATTCCCACGAGGAGCGAACTGCCTCCACCATGGCAGGCTGTAGCGAGGACTGTAAGCATATCCTCTACCAAATCACGCAGGTTTACCCGAAGAACTCAGCTTTAGTTGCAGGGGGAACACAAGCATCTTTTCTCCCACAGTGTACTCTTTGGGCTCTTCCACGAGTGAACTTCTATATGTAGGGTTTCCGAAGTGGAGCGAACTGCCTCAACCAAGGCAGGCTGTAGCGAGGACTGTAAGCATTTCCTCTTCCAAAACACGGCAGTTTTACCACAGAATTCTGCTTTAGTTGCAGGTGGAACACAAGCAGCTTTACTCCCACTGTGTACTCTTTGGGCTCTTCCACGAATGAACTTCTTTATGCAGGGATTCCCACGTGGAGCGAACTGCCTCAACCAAGGCAGGCTGTAGCGAATACTGTAAGCATTTCCTCTCCCAAAACACGCAGTTTTACACGAAGAACTCTGCTTCAGTTGCAGGTGGAACACAAGCAGCATTTCTCCCACTGTGTACTCTTTGGTCTCTTCACGAATGAACTTGTATATGCAGGGTTTCCCACGTGGAGCGAACTGCCTCAACCATGGCAGGCTGTAGCGAGGACTGTAAGCATATCCTCTCCCAAACCACGCAGTTTTAACGGTAGAACTCTGCTTTAGTTGCAGGGGTAACACAAGCAGCTTTTCTCCCACTGTGTACTCTTTGGGCTCTTCCACGAGTGAACTTCTATATGTAGGGTTTCCGAAGTGGAGCGAACTGCCTCAACCAAGGCGGGCTGTAGCGAGGACTGTAAGCATTTCCTCTTCCAAAACACGGCAGTTTTACCACAGAATTCTGCTTTAGTTGCAGGTGGAACACAAGCAGCATTTCTCCCACTGTGTACTCTTTGGGCTCTTCCACGAATGAAATTCTGTATGCAGGGATTCCCACGTGCAGCGAACTGCCTCAACCAAGGCAGGCTGCAGCGAATACTGTAAGCATTTCCTCTCCCAAAACACGCAGTTTTACACGAAGAACTCTGCTTTAGTTGCAGGGGGAACACCATCAGCTTTCCTCCCACAGTGTACACAATGGGCACTTCCCCTAATGAACTTGTTCTATAAGAATGGTTTCCTACGTGGAGCGAACTGCCTCAGCCATGGTAGGCACTACTGTGGTCTCTAAGGATTTCCTCTCTGAAAACACGGCACTTTTACCCGAGGAACTCTGCTTTAGTTGCAGGTGGAACACAAGCTGCATTTGTCCCACACTTTATACAAAGGGCCCTCCCCGAAGGAGTCTTCAATATGCAGGGTGTCCCACGTACAGTGAACTGCCTCAACGAAGGCAGGCTCTCGTAAGGACTGTAAGCATTTCCACTATCAATACACGCAGTTTTGCCCGAAGAATTCTCCTTTAGTTGCAGGTGGAACACAAGCAGCTTTTCTCCCACAGTGTACCCAATGAGCCTTTGCCCGAAAGAATATCTACACTCAAGGGGTCCCGCGTGGAGTGAAATGCCTAAAGCAAGGCAGGCTCTAGTGAGGCCTCTAAGCATTTCCTCTCCGAAAACACGGCAGTTTTACCCAAGGAACTCTGTGTTACTTGCAGGTGGAACACAAGCAGCATTACTCCCAGTGTGTAATCTTTGGGCTCTTCCACGAATGAATTTCTTTATGCAGGGATTCCCACGTGGATCGAACTGCCTCAACCGTGGCAGGCTGTAGCGAGGACTGTAAGCATATCCTATCCCAAAACACGCAGTTTTAATGGTAGAACTCTGCTTTAGTTGCAGGGGTAACACAAGCAGCTTTTCTCCCACTGTGTACTCTTTGGGCTCTTCCAAGAATGAACTTCTATATGCAGGGTTTCCGACGTGGAGCGAACTGCCTCAACCAAGGCAGGCTGTAGCGAGGACTGTAAGCATGTCCTCTACCAAATCACGCAGGTTTACCCGAAGAACTCTGCTTTAGTTGCAGGGGGAACACAAGCATCTTTTCTGCCACAGTGTACTCGATGGGCACTTCCCCTAATGAACTTGTTCTATAAGAATGGTTTCCCACGTGGAGCGAACTGCCTCAGCCATGGCAGGCACTACTGTGGTCTCTAAGGATTTCCTCTCGGAAAACACGGCACTTTTACCCGAAGAACTCTGCTTTAGTTGCAGGTGGAACACAAGCTGCATTTGTCCCACACTTTATACAAAGGGCCCTTCCCCGAATGAATCCTCAATATGCAGGGTGTCCCACGTGCAGCGAACTGCCTCAATGAAGGCAGGCTCTCGTAAGGACTGTAAGCATTTCCTCTCCCATAACACGCAGTTTTACCCGAAGAACTCTGCTTTAGTTGCACGTGCAACATAAGCAGCATTTCTCCCACTGTGTACTCTTTGGGCTCTTCCACGAATGAACTTCTTTATGCAGGGATTCCCACGAGGAGCGAACTGCCTCCAGCATGGCAGGCTGTAGCGAGGACTGTAAGCATATCCTCTACCAAATCACGCAGGTTTACCCGAAGAACTCAGCTTTAGTTGCAGGGGGAACACAAGCATCTTTTCTCCCACAGTGTACTCTTTGGGCTCTTCCACGAGTGAACTTCTATATGTAGGGTTTCCGAAGTGGAGCGAACTGCCTCAACCAAGGCAGGCTGTACCGAGGACTGTAAGCATTTCCTCTTCCAAAACACGGCAGTTTTACCACAGAATTCTGCTTTAGTTGCAGGTGGAACACAAGCAGCTTTACTCCCACTGTGTACTCTTTGGGCTCTTCCACGAATGAACTTCTTTATGCAGGGATTCCCACGTGGAGCGAACTGCCTCAACCAAGGCAGGCTGTAGCGAATACTGTAAGCATTTCCTCTCCCAAAACACGCAGTTTTACACGAAGAACTCTGCTTCAGTTGCAGGTGGAACAGAAGCAGCATTTCTCCCACTGTGTATTCTTTGGTCTCTTCACGAATGAACTTGTATATGCAGGGTTTCCCACGTGGAGCGAACTGCCTCAACCATGGCAGGCTGTAGCGAGGACTGTAAGCATATCCTCTCCCAAACCACGCAGTTTTAACGGTAGAACTCTGCTTTAGTTGCAGGGGTAACACAAGCAGCTTTTCTCCCACTGTGTACTCTTTGGGCTCTTCCACGAATGAACTTCTATATGCAGGGTTTCCATCGTGGAGGGAACTGCCTCAACCAAGGCAGGCTGTAGCGAGGACTGTAAGCATTTCCTCTTCCAAAACACGGCAGTTTTACCACAGAATTCTGCTTTAGTTGCAGGTGGAACACAAGCAGCAGTTCTCCCACTGTGTACTCTTTGGGTTCTTCCACGAATGAACTTCTTTATGCAGGGATTCCCACGTGCAGCGAACTGCCTCAACCAAGGCAGGCTGCAGCGAATACTGTAAGCATTTCCTCTCCCAAAACACGCAGTTTTACACGAAGAAATCTGCTTTAGTTGCAGGGGGAACACCATCAGCTTTCCTCCCACAGTGTACACAATGGGCACTTCCCCTAATGAACTTGTTCTATAAGAATGGTTTCCTACGTGGAGCGAACTGCCTCAGCCATGGTAGGCACTACTGTGGTCTCTAAGGATTTCCTCTCTGAAAACACGGCACTTTTACCCGAGGAACTCTGCTTTAGTTGCAGGTGGAACACAAGCTGCATTTGTTCCACACTTTATACAAAGGGCCCTCCCCAAAGGAGTCTTCAATATGCAGGGTGTCGCACGTGCAGTGAACTGCCTCAACGAAGGCAGGCTCTCGTAAGGACTGTAAGCATTTCCACTATCAATACACGCAGTTTTTCCCGAAGAATTCTCCTTTAGTTGCAGGTGGAACACAAGCAGCTTTTCTCCCACAGTGTACCCAATGAGCCTTTGCCCGAAAGAATATCTACACTCAAGGGGTCCGGCGTGGAGTGAAGTGCCTAAAGCAAGGCAGGCTCTAGTGAGGCCTCTAAGCATTTCCTCTCCGAAAACACGGCAGTTTTACCCAAGGAACTCTGCGTTATTTGCAGGTGGAACACAAGCAGCATTACTCCCAGTGTGTAATCTTTGGGCTCTTCCACGAATGAATTTCTTTATGCAGGGATTCCCACGTGGATCGAACTGCCTCAACCGTGGCAGGCTGTAGCGAGGACTGTAAGCATATCCTATCCCAAAACACGCAGTTTTAACGGTAGAACTCTGCTTTAGTTGCAGGGGTAACACAAGCAGCTTTTCTCCCACTGTGTACTCTTTGGGCTCTTCCAAGAATGAACTTCTATATGCAGGGTTTCCGACGTGGAGCGAACTGCCTCAACCAAGGCAGGCTGTAGCGAGGACTGTAAGCATGTCCTCTACCAAATCACGCAGGTTTACCCGAAGAACTCTGCTTTAGTTGCAGGGGGAACACAAGCATCTTTTCTCCCACAGTGTACTCGATGGGCACTTCCCCTAATGAACTTGTTCTATAAGAATGGTTTCCCACGTGGAGCGAACTGCCTCAGCCATGGCAGGCACTACTGTGGTCTCTAAGGATTTCCTCTCTGAAAACACGGCACTTTTACCCGAAGAACTCTGCTTTAGTTGCAGGTGGAACACAAGCTGCATTTGTCCCACACTTTATACAAAGGGCCCTTCCCTGAATGAATCCTCAATATGCAGGGTGTCCCACGTGCAGCGAACTGCCTCAATGAAGGCAGGCTCTCGTAAGGACTGTAAGCATTTCCTCTCCCATAACACGCAGTTTTACCCGAAGAACTCTGCTTTAGTTGCACGTGCAACATAAGCAACATTTCTCCCACTGTGTACTCTTTGGGCTCTTCCACGAATGAACTTCTTTATGCAGGGATTCCCACCAGGAGCGAACTGCCTCCACCATGGCAGGCTGTAGTGAGGACTGTAAGCATATCCTCTACCAAATCACGCAGGTTTTCCCGAAGAACTCAGCTTTAGTTGCAGGGGGAACACAAGCATCTTTTCTCCCACAGTGTACTCTTTGGGCTCTTCCACGAGTGAACTTCTATATGTAGGGTTTCCGAAGTGGAGCGAACTGCCTCAACCAAGGCAGGCTGTACAGAGGACTGTAAGCATTTCCTCTTCCAAAACACGGCAGTTTTACCACAGAATTCTGCTTTAGTTGCAGGTGGAACACAAGCAGCATTTCTCCCACTGTGTACTCTTTGGGCTCTTCCACGAATGAACTTCTTTATGCAGGGATTCCCACGTGCAGCGAACTGCCTCAACCAAGGCAGGCTGCAGCGAATACTGTAAGCATTTCCTCTCCCAAAACACGCAGTTTTACACGAAGAACTCTGCTTTAGTTGCAGGGGGAACACCATCAGCTTTCCTCCCACAGTGTACACATTGGGCACTTCCCCTAATGAACTTCTTCTATAAGAATGGTTTCCTACGTGGAGCGAACTGCCTCAGCCATGGTAGGCACTACTGTGGTCTCTAAGGATTTCCTCTCTGAAAACACGGCACTTTTACCCGAGGAACTCTGCTTTAGTTGCAGGTGGAACACAAGCTGCATTTGTCCCACACTTTATACAAAGGGCCCTCCCCGAAGGAGTCTTCAATATGCAGGGTGTCCCACGTGCAGTGAACTGCCTCAACGAAGGCAGGCTCTCGTAAGGACTGTAAGCATTTCCACTATCAATACACGCAGTTTTGCCCGAAGAATTCTCCTTTAGTTGCAGGTGGAACACAAGCAGCTTTTCTCCCACAGTGTACCCAATGAGCCTTTGCCCGAAAGAATATCTACACTCAAGGGGTCCCGCGTGGAGTGAAATGCCTAAAGCAAGGCAGGCTCTAGTGAGGCCTCTAAGCATTTCCTCTCCGAAAACACGGCAGTTTTACCCAAGGAACTCTGCGTTAGTTGCAGGTGGAACACAAGCAGCATTACTCCCAGTGTGTAATCTTTGGGCTCTTCCACGAATGAATTTCTTTATGCAGGGATTCCCACGTGGATCGAACTGCCTCAACCGTGGCAGGCTGTAGCGAGGACTGTAAGCATATCCTATCCCAAAACACGCAGTTTTAACGGTAGAACTCTGCTTTAGTTGCAGGGGTAACACAAGCAGCTTTTCTCCCACTGTGTACTCTTTGGGCTCTTCCAAGAATGAACTTCTATATGCAGGGTTTCCGACGTGGAGCGAACTGCCTCAACCAAGGCAGGCTGTAGCGAGGACTGTAAGCATGTCCTCTACCAAATCACGCAGGTTTACCCGAAGAACTCTGCTTTAGTTGCAGGGGGAACACAAGCATCTTTTCTCCCACAGTGTACTCGATGGGCACTTCCCCTAATGAACTTGTTCTATAAGAATGGTTTCCCACGTGGAGCGAACTGCCTCAGCCATGGCAGGCACTACTGTGGTCTCTAAGGATTTCCTCTCTGAAAACACGGCACTTTTACCCGAAGAACTCTGCTTTAGTTGCAGGTGGAACACAAGCTGCATTTGTCCCACACTTTATACAAAGGGCCCTTCCCCGAATGAATCCTCAATATGCAGGGTGTCCCACGTGCAGCGAACTGCCTCAATGAAGGCAGGCTCTCGTAAGGACTGTAAGCATTTCCTCTCCCATAACACGCAGTTTTACCCGAAGAACTCTGCTTTAGTTGCACGTGCAACATAAGCAGCATTTCTCCCACTGTGTACTCTTTGGGCTCTTCCACGAATGAACTTCTTTATGCAGGGATTCCCACGAGGAGCGAACTGCCTCCAGCATGGCAGGCTGTAGTGAGGACTGTAAGCATATCCTCTACCAAATCACGCAGGTTTACCCGAAGAACTCAGCTTTAGTTGCTGGTGGAACACAAGCATCTTTTCTCCCACAGTGTACTCTTTGGGCTCTTCCACGAGTGAACTTCTATATGTAGGGTTTCCGAAGTGGAGCGAACTGCCTCAACCAAGGCAGGCTGTACCGAGGACTGTAAGCATTTCCTCTTCCAAAACACGGCAGTTTTACCACAGAATTCTGCTTTAGTTGCAGGTGGAACACAAGCAGAATTTCTCCCACTGTGTACTCTTTGGGCTCTTGCACGAATGAATTTCTTTATGCAGGGATTCCCACGTGGATCGAACTGCCTCAACCGTGGCAGGCTGTAGCGAGGACTGTAAGCATATCCTATCCCAAAACACGCAGTTTTAACGGTAGAACTCTGCTTTAGTTGCAGGGGTAACACAAGCAGCTTTTCTCCCACTGTGTACTCTTTGGGCTCTTCCAAGAATGAACTTCTATATGCAGGGTTTCCGACGTGGAGCGAACTGCCTCAACCAAGGCAGGCTGTAGCGAGGACTGTAAGCATGTCCTCTACCAAATCACGCAGGTTTACCCGAAGAACTCTGCTTTAGTTGCAGGGGGAACACAAGCATCTTTTCTCCCACAGTGTACTCGATGGGCACTTCCCCTAATGAACTTGTTCTATAAGAATGGTTTCCCACGTGGAGCGAACTGCCTCAGCCATGGCAGGCACTACTGTGGTCTCTAAGGATTTCCTCTCTGAAAACACGGCACTTTTACCCGAAGAACTCTGCTTTAGTTGCAGGTGGAACACAAGCTGCATTTGTCCCACACTTTATACAAAGGGCCCTTCCCCGAATGAATCCTCAATATGCAGGGTGTCCCACGTGCAGCGAACTGCCTCAATGAAGGCAGGCTCTCGTAAGGACTGTAAGCATTTCCTCTGCCATAACATGCAGTTTTACCCGAAGAACTCTGCTTTAGTTGCACGTGCAACATAAGCAGCATTTCTCCCACTGTGTACTCTTTGGGCTCTTCCACGAATGAACTTCTTTATGCAGGGATTCCCACGAGGAGCGAACTGCCTCCACCATGGCAGGCTGTAGTGAGGACTGTAAGCATTTCCTCTACCAAATCACGCAGGTTTACCCGAAGAACTCAGCTTTAGTTGCAGGTGGAACACAAGCATCTTTTCTCCCACAGTGTACTCTTTGGGCTCTTCCACGAGTGAACTTCTATATGTAGGGTTTCCGAAGTGGAGCGAACTGCCTCAACCAAGGCAGGCTGTACCGAGGACTGTAAGCATTTCCTCTTCCAAAACACGGCAGTTTTACCACAGAATTCTGCTTTAGTTGCAGGTGGAACACAAGCAGCATTTCTCCCAATGTGTACTCTTTGGGCTCTTCCATGAATGAATTTCTTTATGCAGGGATTCCCACGTGGATCGAACTGCCTCAACCGTGGCAGGCTGTAGCGAGGACTGTAAGCATATCCTATCCCAAAACACGCAGTTTTAACGGTAGAACTCTGCTTTAGTTGCAGGGGTAACACAAGCAGCTTTTCTCCCACTGTGTACTCTTTGGGCTCTTCCAAGAATGAACTTCTATATGCAGGGTTTCTGACGTGGAGCGAACTGCCTCAACCAAGGCAGGCTGTAGCGAGGACTGTAAGCATGTCCTCTACCAAATCACGCAGGTTTACCCGAAGAACTCTGCTTTAGTTGCAGGGGGAACACAAGCATCTTTTCTCCCACAGTGTACTCGATGGGCACTTCCCCTAATGAACTTGTTCTATAAGAATGGTTTCCTACGTGGAGCGAACTGCCTCAGCCATGGCAGGCACTACTGTGGTCTCTAAGGATTTCCTCTCTGAAAACACGGCACTTTTACCCGAAGAACTCTGCTTTAGTTGCAGGTGGAACACAAGCTGCATTTGTCCCACACTTTATACAAAGGGCCCTTCCCCGAATGAATCCTCAATATGCAGGTTGTCCCACGTGCAGCGAACTGCCTCAATGAAGGCAGGCTCTCGTAAGGACTGTAAGCATTTCCTCTCCCATAACACGCAGTTTTACCCGAAGAACTCTGCTTTAGTTGCACGTGCAACATAAGTAGCATTTCTCCCACTGTGTACCCTTTGGGCTCTTCCACGAATGAACTTCTTTATGCAGGGATTCCCACCAGGAGCGAACTGCCTCCACCATGGCAGGCTGTAGTGAGGACTGTAAGCATATCTTCTACCAAATCACGCAGGTTTACCCGAAGAACTCAGCTTTAGTTGCAGGGGGAACACCATCAGCTTTCCTCCCACAGTGTACACATTGGGCACTTCCCCTAATGAACTTCTTCTATAAGAATGGTTTCCTACGTGGAGCGAACTGCCTCAGCCATGGTAGGCACTACTGTGGTCTCTAAGGATTTCCTCTCTGAAAACACGGCACTTTTACCCGAGGAACTCTGCTTTAGTTGCAGGTGGAACACAAGCTGCATGTGTCCCACACTTTATACAAAGGGCCCTCCCCGAAGGAGTCTTCAATATGCAGGGTGTCCCACGTGCAGTGAACTGCCTCAACGAAGGCAGGCTCTCGTAAGGACTGTAAGCATTTCCACTATCAATACACGCAGTTTTGCCCGAAGAATTCTCCTTTAGTTGCAGGTGGAACACAAGCAGCTTTTCTCCCACAGTGTACCCAATGAGCCTTTGCCCGAAAGAATATCTACACTCAAGGGGTCCCGCGTGGAGTGAAATGCCTAAAGCAAGGCAGGCTCTAGTGAGGCCTCTAAGCATTTCCTCTCCGAAAACACGGCAGTTTTACCCAAGGAACTCTGCGTTAGTTGCAGGTGGAACACAAGCAGCATTACTCCCAGTGTGTAATCTTTGGGCTCTTCCACGAATGAATTTCTTTATGCAGGGATTCCCACGTGGATCGAACTGCCTCAACCGTGGCAGGCTGTAGCGAGGACTGTAAGCATATCCTATCCCAAAACACGCAGTTTTAACGGTAGAACTCTGCTTTAGTTGCAGGGGTAACACAAGCAGCTTTTCTCCCACTGTGTACTCTTTGGGCTCTTCCAAGAATGAACTTCTATATGCAGGGATTCCCACGAGGAGCGAACTGCCTCCAGCATGGCAGGCTGTAGTGAGGACTGTAAGCATATCCTCTACCAAATCACGCAGGTTTACCCGAAGAACTCAGCTTTAGTTGCTGGTGGAACACAAGCATCTTTTCTCCCACAGTGTACTCTTTGGGCTCTTCCACGAATGAACTTCTATATGTAGGGTTTCCGAAGTGGAGCGAACTGCCTCAACCAAGGCAGGCTGTACCGAGGACTGTAAGCATTTCCTCTTCCAAAACACGGCAGTTTTACCACAGAATTCTGCTTTAGTTGCAGGTGGAACACAAGCAGCATTTCTCCCACTGTGTACTCTTTGGGCTCTTCCACGAATGAATTTCTTTATGCAGGGATTCCCACGTGGATCGAACTGCCTCAACCGTGGCAGGCTGTAGCGAGGACTGTAAGCATATCCTATCCCAAAACACGCAGTTTTAACAGTAGAACTCTGCTTTAGTTGCAGGGGTAACACAAGCAGCTTTTCTCCCACTGTGTACTCTTTGGGCTCTTCCAAGAATGAACTTCTATATGCAGGGTTTCCTACGTGGAGCGAACTGCCTCAACCAAGGCAGGCTGTAGCGAGGACTGTAAGCATGTCCTCTACCAAATCACGCAGGTTTACCCGAAGAACTCTGCTTTAGTTGCAGGGGGAACACAAGCATCTTTTCTCCCACAGTGTACTCGATGGGCACTTCCCCTAATGAACTTGTTCTATAAGAATGGTTTCCCACGTGGAGCGAACTGCCTCAGCCATGGCAGGCACTACTGTGGTCTCTAAGGATTTCCTCTCTGAAAACACGGCACTTTTACCCGAAGAACTCTGCTTTAGTTGCAGGTGGAACACAAGCTGCATTTGTCCCACACTTTATACAAAGGGCCCTTCCCCGAATGAATCCTCAATATGCAGGGTGTCCCACGTGCAGCGAACTGCCTCAATGAAGGCAGGCTCTCGTAAGGACTGTAAGCATTTCCTCTCCCATAACACGCAGTTTTACCCGAAGAACTCTGCTTTAGTTGCACGTGCAACATAAGCAGCATTTCTCCCACTGTGTACTCTTTGGGCTCTTCCACGAATGAACTTCTTTATGCAGGGATTCCCACCAGGAGCGAACTGCCTCCACCATGGCAGGCTGTAGTGAGGACTGTAAGCATATCCTCTACCAAATCACGCAGGTTTACCCGAAGAACTCAGCTTTAGTTGCAGGGGGAACACAAGCATCTTTTCTCCCACAGTGTACTCTTTGGGCTCTTCCACGAATGAACTTCTTTATGCAGGGATTCCCACGTGCAGCGAACTGCCTCAACCAAGGCAGGCTGCAGCGAATACTGTAAGCATTTCCTCTCCCAAAACACGCAGTTTTACACGAAGAACTCTGCTTCAGTTGCAGGTGGAACACAAGCAGCATTTCTCCCACTGTGTACTCTTTGGTCTCTTCACGAATGAACTTGTATATGCAGGGTTTCCCACGTGGAGCGAACTGCCTCAACCATGGCAGGCTGTAGCGAGGACTGTAAGCATATCCTCTCCCAAACCACGCAGTTTTAACGGTAGAACTCTGCTTTAGTTGCAGGGGTAACACAAGCAGCTTTTCTCCCACTGTGTACTCTTTGGGCTCTTCCACGAATGAACTTCTATATGCAGGGTTTCCAACGTGGAGGGAACTGCCTCAACCAAGGCAGGCTGTAGCGAGGACTGTAAGCATTTCCTCTTCCAAAACACGGCAGTTTTACCACAGAATTCTGCTTTAGTTGCAGGTGGAACACAAGCAGCAATTCTCCCACTGTGCAGTCTTTGGGCTCTTTCACGAATGAACTTCTTTATGCAGGGATTCCCACGTGCAGCGAACTGCCTCAACCAAGGCAGGCTGCAGCGAATACTGTAAGCATTTCCTCTCCCAAAACACGCAGTTTTACACGAAGAACTCTGCTTTAGTTGCAGGGGGAACACCATCAGCTTTCCTCCCACAGTGTACACAATGGGCACTTCCCCTAATGAACTTGTTCTATAAGAATGGTTTCCTACGTGGAGCGAACTGCCTCAGCCATGGTAGGCACTACTGTGGTCTCTAAGGATTTCCTCTCTGAAAACACGGCACTTTTACCCGAGGAACTCTGCTTTAGTTGCAGGTGGAACACAAGCTGCATTTGTCCCACACTTTTTACAAAGAGCCCTCCCCGAAGGAGTCTTCAATATGCAGGGTGTCCCACGTGCAGTGAACTGCCTCAACGAAGGCAGGCTCTCGTAAGGACTCTAAGCATTTCCACTATCAATACACGCAGTTTTGCCCGAAGAATTCTCCTTTAGTTGCAGGTGGAACACAAGCAGCTTTTCTCCCACAGTGTACCCAATGAGCCTTTGCCCGAAAGAATATCTACACTCAAGGGGTCCCGCGTGGAGTAAAATGCCTAAAGCAAGGCAGGCTCTAGTGAGGCCTCTAAGCATTTCCTCTCCGAAAACACGGCAGTTTTACCCAAGGAACTCTGTGTTAGTTGCAGGTGGAACACAAGCAGCATTACTCCCAGTGTGTAATCTTTGGGCTCTTCCACGAATGAATTTCTTTATGCAGGGATTCCCACGTGGATCGAACTGCCTCAACCGTGGCAGGCTGTAGCGAGGACTGTAAGCATATCCTATCCCAAAACACGCAGTTTTAACGGTAGAACTCTGCTTTAGTTGCAGGGGTAACACAAGCAGCTTTTCTCCCACTGTGTACTCTTTGGGCTCTTCCAAGAATGAACTTCTATATGCAGGGTTTCCGACGTGGAGCGAACTGCCTCAACCAAGGCAGGCTGTAGCGAGGACTGTAAGCATGTCCTCTACAAAATCACGCAGGTTTACCCGAAGAACTCTGCTTTAGTTGCAGGGGGAACACAAGCATCTTTTCTCCCACAGTGTACTCGATGGGCACTTCCCCTAATGAACTTGTTCTATAAGAATGGTTTCCCACGTGGAGCGAACTGGCTCAGCCATGGCAGGCACTACTGTGGTCTCTAAGGATTTCCTCTCTGAGAACACGGCACTTTTACCCGAAGAACTCTGCTTTAGTTGCAGGTGGAACACAAGCTGCATTTGTCCCACACTTTATACAAAGGGCCCTTCCCCGAATGAATCCTCAATATGCAGGGTGTCCCACGTGCAGCGAACTGCCTCAGTGAAGGCAGGCTCTCGTAAGGACTGTAAGCATTTCCTCTCCCATAACACGCAGTTTTACCCGAAGAACTCTGCTTTAGTTGCACGTGGAACACAAGCAGCATTTCTGCCACTGTGTACTCTTTGGGCTCTTCCACGAATGAACTTCTTTATGCAGGGATTCCCACGAGGAGCGAACTGCCTCCAGCATGGCAGGCTGTAGTGAGGACTGTAAGCATATCCTCTACCAAATCACGCAGGTTTACCCGAAGAACTCAGCTTTAGTTGCAGGGGGAACACAAGAATCCTTTCTCCCACAGTGTACTCTTCGGGCTCTTCCACGAGTGAACTTCTATATGTAGGGTTTCCGAAGTGGAGCGAACTGCCTCAACCAAGGCAGGCTGTACCGAGGACTGTAAGCATTTCCTCTTCCAAAACACGGCAGTTTTACCACAGAATTCTGCTTTAGTTGCAGGTGGAACACAAGCAGCCTTTCTCCCACTGTGTACTCTTTGGGCTCTTCCACGAATGAACTTCTTTATGCAGGGATTCCCACGTGGAGCGAACTGCCTCAACCAAGGCAGGCTGTAGCGAATACTGTAAGCATTTCCTCTCCCAAAACACGCAGTTTTACACGAAGGACTCTGCTTCAGTTGCAGGTGGAACACAAGCAGCATTTCTCCCACTGTGTACTCTTTGGTCTCTTCACGAATGAACTTGTATATGCAGGGTTTCCCACGTGGAGCGAACTGCCTCAACCATGGCAGGCTGTAGCGAGGACTGTAAGCATATCCTCTCCCAAACCACGCAGTTTTAACAGTAGAACTCTGCTTTAGTTGCAGGGGTAACACAAGCAGCTTTTCTCCCACTGTGTACTCTTTGGGCTCTTCCACGAATGAACTTCTATATGCAGGGTTTCCAACGTGGAGGGAACTGCCTCAACCAAGGCAGGCTGTAGCGAGGACTGTAAGCATTTCCTCTTCCAAAACACGGCAGTTTTACCACAGAATTCTGCTTTAGTTGCAGGTGGAACACAAGCAGCATTTCTCCCACTGTGTACTCTTTGGGCTCTTCCACGAATGAACTTCTTTATGCAGGGATTCCCACGTGCAGCGAACTGCCTCAACCAAGGAAGGCTGCAGCGAATACTGTAAGCATTTCCTCTCCCAAAACACGCAGTTTTACACGAAAAACTCTGCTTTAGTTGCAGGGGGAACACCATCAGCTTTCCTCCCACAGTGTACACAATGGGCACTTCCCCTAATGAACATGTTCTATAAGAATGGTTTCCTACGTGGAGCGAACTGCCGCAGCCATGGTAGGCACTACTGTGGTTTCTAAGGATTTCCTATCTGAAAACACGGCACTTTTACCCGAGGAACTCTGCTTTAGTTGCAGGTGGAACACAAGCTGCATTTGTCCCACACTTTATACAAAGGGCCCTCCCCGAAGGAGTCTTCAATATGCAGTGTGTCCCACGTGCAGTGAACTGCCTCAACGAAGGCAGGCTCTCGTTAGGACTGTAAGCATTTCCACTATCAATACACGCAGTTTTGCCCGAAGAATTCTCCTTTAGTTGCAGGTGGAACACAAGCAGCTTTTCTCCCACAGTGTACCCAATGAGCCTTTGCCCGAAAGAATATCTACACTCAAGGGGTCCCGCGTGGAGTGAAATGCCTAAAGCAAGGCAGGCTCTAGTGAGGCCTCTAAGCATTTCCTCTCCGAAAACACGGCAGTTTTACCCAAGGAACTCTGCGTTAGATGCAGGTGGAACACAAGCAGCATTACTCCCAGTGTGTAATCTTTGGGCTCTTCCACGAATGAATTTCTTTATGCAGGGATTCCCACGTGGATCGAACTGCCTCAACCGTGGCAGGCTGTAGCGAGGACTGTAAGCATATCCTATCCCAAAACACGCAGTTTTAACGGTAGAACTCTGCTTTAGTTGCAGGGGTAACACAAGCAGCTTTTCTCCCACTGTGTACTCTTTGGGCTCTTCCAAGAATGAACTTCTATATGCAGGGTTTCCGACGTGGAGCGAACTGCCTCAACCAAGGCAGGCTGTAGCGAGGACTGTAAGCATGTCCTCTACCGAATCACGCAGGTTTACCCGAAGAACTCTGCTTTAGTTGCAGGGGGAACACAAGCATCTTTTCTCCCACAGTGTACTCGATGGGCACTTCCCCTAATGAACTTGTTCTATAAGAATGGTTTCCCACGTGGAGCGAACTGGCTCAGCCATGGCAGGCACTACTGTGGTCTCTAAGGATTTCCTCTCTGAAAACACGGCACTTTTACCCGAAGAACTCTGCTTTAGTTGCAGGTGGAACACAAGCTGCATTTGTCCCACACTTTATACAAAGGGCCCTTCCCCGAATGAATCCTCAATATGCAGGGTGTCCCACGTGCAGCGAACTGCCTCAATGAAGGCAGGCTCTCGTAAGGACTGTAAGCATTTCCTCTCCCATAACACGCAGTTTTACCCGAAGAACTCTGCTTTAGTTGCACGTGCAACATAAGCAGCATTTCTCCCACTGTGTACTCTTTGGGCTCTTCCACGAATGAACTTCTTTATGCAGGGATTCCCACCAGGAGCGAACTGCCTCCACCATGGCAGGCTGTAGTGAGGACTGTAAGCATATCCTCTACCAAATCACGCAATTTTACCCGAAGAACTCAGCTTTAGTTGCAGGGGGAACACAAGCATCTTTTCTCCCACAGTGTACTCTTTGGGCTCTTCCACGAGTGAACTTCTATATGTAGGGTTTCCGAAGTGGAGCGAACTGCCTCAACCAAGGCAGGCTGTACCGAGGACTGTAAGCATTTCCTCTTCCAAAACACGGCAGTTTTACCACAGAATTCTGCTTTAGTTGCAGGTGGAACACAAGCAGCATTTCTCCCACTGTGTACTCTTTGGGCTCTTCCACGAATGAACTTCTTTATGCAGGGATTCCCACGTGCAGCGAACTGCCTCAACCAAGGCAGGCTGCAGCGAATACTGTAAGCATTTCCTCTCCCAAAACACGCAGTTTTACACGAAGAACTCTGCTTTAGTTGCAGGGGGAACACCATCAGCTTTCCTCCCACAGTGTACACATTGGGCACTTCCCCTAATGACCTTCTTCTATAAGAATGGTTTCCTACGTGGAGCGAACTGCCTCAGCCATGGTAGGCACTACTGTGGTCTCTAAGGATTTCCTCTCTGAAAACACGGCACTTTTACCCGAGGAACTCTGCTTTAGTTGCAGGTGGAACACAAGCTGCATGTGTCCCACACTTTATACAAAGGGCCCTCCCCGAAGGAGTCTTCAATATGCAGGGTGTCCCACGTGCAGTGAACTGCCTCAACGAAGGCAGGCTCTCGTAAGGACTGTAAGCATTTCCACTATCAATACACGCAGTTTTGCCCGAAGAATTCTCCTTTAGTTGCAGGTGGAACACAAGCAGCTTTTCTCCCACAGTGTACCCAATGAGCCTTTGCCCGAAAGAATATCTACACTCAAGGGGTCCCGCGTGGAGTGAAATGCCTAAAGCAAGGCAGGCTCTAGTGAGGCCTCTAAGCATTTCCTCTCCGAAAACACGGCAGTTTTACCCAAGGAACTCTGCGTTAGTTGCAGGTGGAACACAAGCAGCATTACTCCCAGTGTGTAATCTTTGGGCTCTTCCACGAATGAATTTCTTTATGCAGGGATTCCCACGTGGAGCGAACTGCCTCAACCAAGGCAGGCTGTAGCGAGGACTGTAAGCATGTCCTCTACAAAATCACGCAGGTTTACCCGAAGAACTCTGCTTTAGTTGCAGGGGGAACACAAGCATCTTTTCTCCCACAGTGTACTCGATGGGCACTTCCCCTAATGAACTTGTTCTATAAGAATGGTTTCCCACGTGGAGCGAACTGCCTCAGCCATGGCAGGCACTACTGTGGTCTCTAAGGATTTCCTCTCTGAAAACACGGCACTTTTACCCGAAGAACTCTGCTTTAGTTGCAGGTGGAACACAAGCTGCATTTGTCCCACACTTTATACAAAGGGCCCTTCCCCGAATGAATCCTCAATATGCAGGGTGTCCCACGTGCAGCGAACTGCCTCAGTGAAGGCAGGCTCTCGTAAGGACTGTAAGCATTTCCTCTCCCATAACACGCAGTTTTACCCGAAGAACTCTGCTTTAGTTGCACGTGGAACACAAGCAGCATTTCTGCCACTGTGTACTCTTTGGGCTCTTCCACGAATGAACTTCTTTATGCAGGGATTCCCACGAGGAGCGAACTGCCTCCAGCATGGCAGGCTGTAGTGAGGACTGTAAGCATATCCTCTACCAAATCACGCAGGTTTACCCGAAGAACTCAGCTTTAGTTGCAGGGGGAACACAAGAATCCTTTCTCCCACAGTGTACTCTTTGGGCTCTTCCACGAGTGAACTTCTATATGTAGGGTTTCCGAAGTGGAGCGAACTGCCTCAACCAAGGCAGGCTGTACCGAGGACTGTAAGCATTTCCTCTTCCAAAACACGGCAGTTTTACCACAGAATTCTGCTTTAGTTGCAGGTGGAACACAAGCAGCCTTTCTCCCACTGTGTACTCTTTGGGCTCTTCCACGAATGAACTTCTTTATGCAGGGATTCCCACGTGGAGCGAACTGCCTCAACCAAGGCAGGCTGTAGCGAATACTGTAAGCATTTCCTCTCCCAAAACACGCAGTTTTACACGAAGGACTCTGCTTCAGTTGCAGGTGGAACACAAGCAGCATTTCTCCCACTGTGTACTCTTTGGTCTCTTCACGAATGAATTTGTATATGCAGGGTTTCCCACGTGGAGCGAACTGCCTCAACCATGGCAGGCTGTAGCGAGGACTGTAAGCATATCCTCTCCCAAACCACGCAGTTTTAACAGTAGAACTCTGCTTTAGTTGCAGGGGTAACACAAGCAGCTTTTCTCCCACTGTGTACTCTTTGGGCTCTTCCACGAATGAACTTCTATATGCAGGGTTTCCAACGTGGAGGGAACTGCCTCAACCAAGGCAGGCTGTAGCGAGGACTGTAAGCATTTCCTCTTCCAAAACACGGCAGTTTTACCACAGAATTCTGCTTTAGTTGCAGGTGGAACACAAGCAGCATTTCTCCCACTGTGTACTCTTTGGGCTCTTCCACGAATGAACTTCTTTATGCAGGGATTCCCACGTGCAGCGAACTGCCTCAACCAAGGCAGGCTGCCGCGAATACTGTAAGCATTTCCTCTCCCAAAACACGCAGTTTTACACGAAGAACTCTGCTTTAGTTGCAGGGGGAACACCATCAGCTTTCCTCCCACAGTTTACACAATGGGCACTTCCCCTAATGAACTTGTTCTATAAGAATGGTTTCCTACGTGGAGCGAACTGCCGCAGCCATGGTAGGCACTACTGTGGTCTCTAAGGATTTCCTCTCTGAAAACACGGCACTTTTACCCGAGGAACTCTGCTTTAGTTGCAGGTGGAACACAAGCTGCATTTGTCCCACACTTTATAAAAAGGGCCCTCCCCGAAGGAGTCTTCAATATGCAGGGTGTCCCACGTGCAGTGAACTGCCTCAACGAAGGCAGGCTCTCGTAAGGACTGTAAGCATTTCCACTATCAATACACGCAGTTTTGCCCGAAGAATTCTCCTTTAGTTGCAGTTGGAACACAAGCAGCTTTTCTCCCACAGTGTACCCAATGAGCCTTTGCCCGAAAGAATATCTACACTCAAGGGGTCCCGCGTGGAGTGAAATGCCTAAAGCAAGGCAGGCTCTAGTGAGGCCTCTAAGCATTTCCTCTCCGAAAACACGGCAGTTTTACCCAAGGAACTCTGCGTTAGTTGCAGGTGGAACACAAGCAGCATTACTCCCAGTGTGTAATCTTTGGGCTCTTCCACGAATGAATTTCTTTATGCAGGGATTCCCACGTGGATCGAACTGCCTCAACCGTGGCAGGCTGTAGCGAGGACTGTAAGCATATCCTATCCCAAAACACGCAGTTTTAACGGTAGAACTCTGCTTTAGTTGCAGGGGTAACACAAGCAGCTTTTCTCCCACTGTGTACTCTTTGGGCTCTTCCAAGAATGAACTTCTATATGCAGGGTTTCCGACGTGGAGCGAACTGCCTCAACCAAGGCAGGCTGTAGCGAGGACTGTAAGCATGTCCTCTACCAAATCACGCAGGTTTACCCGAAGAACTCTGCTTTAGTTGCAGGGGGAACACAAGCATCTTTTCTCCCACAGTGTACTCGATGGGCACTTCCCCTAATGAACTTGTTCTATAAGAATGGTTTCCCACGTGGAGCGAACTGGCTCAGCCATGGCAGGCACTACTGTGGTCTCTAAGGATTTCCTCTCTGAAAACACGGCACTTTTACCCGAAGAACTCTGCTTTAGTTGCAGGTGGAACACAAGCTGCATTTGTCCCACACTTTATACAAAGGGCCCTTCCCTGAATGAATCCTCAATATGCAGGGTGTCCCACGTGCAGCGAACTGCCTCAATGAAGGCAGGCTCTCGTAAGGACTGTAAGCATTTCCTCTCCCATAACACGAAGTTTTACCCGAAGAACTCTGCTTTAGTTGCACGTGCAACATAAGCAGCATTTCTCCCACTGTGTACTCTTTGGGCTCTTCCACGAATGAACTTCTTTATGCAGGGATTCCCACCAGGAGCGAACTGCCTCCACCATGGCAGGCTGTAGTGAGGACTGTAAGCATATCCTCTACCAAATCACGCAGGTTTACCCGAAGAACTCAGCTTTAGTTGCAGGGGGAACACAAGCATCTTTTCTCCCACAGTGTACTCTTTGGCCTCTTCCACGAGTGAACTTCTATATGTAGGGTTTCCGAAGTGGAGCGAACTGCCTCAACCAAGGCAGGCTCTACCGAGGACTGTAAGCATTTCCTCTTCCAAAACACGGCAGTTTTACCACAGAATTCTGCTTTAGTTGCAGGTGGAACACAAGCAGCATTTCTCCCACTGTGTACTCTTTGGGCTCTTCCACGAATGAACTTCTTTATGCAGGGATTCCCACGTGCAGCGAACTGCCTCAACCAAGGCAGGCTGCAGCGAATACTGTAAGCATTTCCTCTCCCAAAACACGCAGTTTTACACGAAGAACTCTGCTTTAGTTGCAGGGGGAACACCATCAGCTTTCCTCCCACAGTGTACACATTGGGCACTTCCCCTAATGACCTTCTTCTATAAGAATGGTTTCCTACGTGGAGCGAACTGCCTCAGCCATGGTAGGCACTACTGTGGTCTCTAAGGATTTCCTCTCTGAAAACACGGCACTTTTACCCGAGGAACTCTGCTTTAGTTGCAGGTGGAACACAAGCTGCATGTGTCCCACACTTTATACAAAGGGCCCTCCCCGAAGGAGTCTTCAATATGCAGGGTGTCCCACGTGCAGTGAACTGCCTCAACGAAGGCAGGCTCTCGTAAGGACTGTAAGCATTTCCACTATCAATACACGCAGTTTTGCCCGAAGAATTCTCCTTTAGTTGCAGGTGGAACACAAGCAGCTTTTCTCCCACAGTGTACCCAATGAGCCTTTGCCCGAAAGAATATCTACACTCAAGGGGTCCCGCGTGGAGTGAAATGCCTAAAGCAAGGCAGGCTCTAGTGAGGCCTCTAAGCATTTCCTCTCCGAAAACACGGCAGTTTTACCCAAGGAACTCTGCGTTAGTTGCAGGTGGAACACAAGCAGCATTACTCCCAGTGTGTAATCTTTGGGCTCTTCCACGAATGAATTTCTTTATGCAGGGATTCCCACGTGGATCGAACTGCCTCAACCGTGGCAGGCTGTAGCGAGGACTGTAAGCATATCCTATCCCAAAACACGCAGTTTTAACGGTAGAACTCTGCTTTAGTTGCAGGGGTAACACAAGCAGCTTTTCTCCCACTGTGTACTCTTTGGGCTCTTCCAAGAATGAACTTCTATATGCAGGGTTTCCGACGTGGAGCGAACTGCCTCAACCAAGGCAGGCTGTAGCGAGGACTGTAAGCATGTCCTCTACCAAATCACGCAGGTTTACCCGAAGAACTCTGCTTTAGTTGCAGGGGGAACACAAGCATCTTTTCTCCCACAGTGTACTCGATGGGCACTTCCCCTAATGAACTTGTTCTATAAGAATGGTTTCCCACGTGGAGCGAACTGGCTCAGCCATGGCAGGCAATACTGTGGTCTCTAAGGATTTCCTCTCTGAAAACACGGCACTTTTACCCGAAGAACTCTGCTTTAGTTGCAGGTGGAACACAAGCTGCATTTGTCCCACACTTTATACAAAGGGCCCTTCCCCGAATGAATCCTCAATATGCAGGGTGTCCCACGTGCAGCGAACTGCCTCAATGAAGGCAGGCTCTCGTAAGGACTGTAAGCATTTCCTCTCCCATAACACGAAGTTTTACCCAAAGAACTCTGCTTTAGTTGCACGTGCAACATAAGCAGCATTTCTCCCACTGTGTACTCTTTGGGCTCTTCCACGAATGAACTTCTTTATGCAGGGATTCCCACCAGGAGCGAACTGCCTCCACCATGGCAGGCTGTAGTGAGGACTGTAAGCATATCCTCTACCAAATCACGCAGGTTTACCCGAAGAACTCAGCTTTAGTTGCAGGGGGAACACAAGCATCTTTTCTCCCACAGTGTACTCTTTGGGCTCTTCCACGAGTGAACTTCTATATGTAGGGTTTCCGAAGTGGAGCGAACTGCCTCAACCAAGGCAGGCTGTACCGAGGACTGTAAGCATTTCCTCTTCCAAAACACGGCAGTTTTACCACAGAATTCTGCTTTAGTTGCAGGTGGAACACAAGCA
Organism: Mesoplodon densirostris; assembly: GCF_025265405.1. Lineage (NCBI taxonomy): Eukaryota > Metazoa > Chordata > Mammalia > Artiodactyla > Ziphiidae > Mesoplodon > Mesoplodon densirostris. The sequence continues at coordinate 85,769,830 of NC_082667.1, read as the reverse complement.
GCATTTCTCCCACTGTGTACTCTTTGGGCTCTTCCACGAATGAACTTCTTTATGCAGGGATTCCCACGTGCAGCGAACTGCCTCAACCAAGGCAGGCTGCAGCGAATACTGTAAGCATTTCCTCTCCCAAAACACGCAGTTTTACACGAAGAACTCTGCTTTAGTTGCAGGGGGAACACCATCAGCTTTCCTCCCACAGTGTACACATTGGGCACTTCCCCTAATGACCTTCTTCTATAAGAATGGTTTCCTACGTGGAGCGAACTGCCTCAGCCATGGTAGGCACTACTGTGGTCTCTAAGGATTTCCTCTCTGAAAACACGGCACTTTTACCCGAGGAACTCTGCTTTAGTTGCAGGTGGAACACAAGCTGCATGTGTCCCACACTTTATACAAAGGGCCCTCCCCGAAGGAGTCTTCAATATGCAGGGTGTCCCACGTGCAGTGAACTGCCTCAACGAAGGCAGGCTCTCGTAAGGACTGTAAGCATTTCCACTATCAATACACGCAGTTTTGCCCGAAGAATTCTCCTTTAGTTGCAGGTGGAACACAAGCAGCTTTTCTCCCACAGTGTACCCAATGAGCCTTTGCCCGAAAGAATATCTACACTCAAGGGGTCCCGCGTGGAGTGAAATGCCTAAAGCAAGGCAGGCTCTAGTGAGGCCTCTAAGCATTTCCTCTCCGAAAACACGGCAGTTTTACCCAAGGAACTCTGCGTTAGTTGCAGGTGGAACACAAGCAGCATTACTCCCAGTGTGTAATCTTTGGGCTCTTCCACGAATGAATTTCTTTATGCAGGGATTCCCACGTGGATCGAACTGCCTCAACCGTGGCAGGCTGTAGCGAGGACTGTAAGCATATCCTATCCCAAAACACGCAGTTTTAACGGTAGAACTCTGCTTTAGTTGCAGGGGTAACACAAGCAGCTTTTCTCCCACTGTGTACTCTTTGGGCTCTTCCAAGAATGAACTTCTATATGCAGGGTTTCCGACGTGGAGCGAACTGCCTCAACCAAGGCAGGCTGTAGCGAGGACTGTAAGCATGTCCTCTACCAAATCACGCAGGTTTACCCGAAGAACTCTGCTTTAGTTGCAGGGGGAACACAAGCATCTTTTCTCCCACAGTGTACTCGATGGGCACTTCCCCTAATGAACTTGTTCTATAAGAATGGTTTCCCACGTGGAGCGAACTGCCTCAGCCATGGCAGGCACTACTGTGGTCTCTAAGGATTTCCTCTCTGAAAACACGGCACTTTTACCCGAAGAACTCTGCTTTAGTTGCAGGTGGAACACAAGCTGCATTTGTCCCACACTTTATACAAAGGGCCCTTCCCCGAATGAATCCTCAATATGCAGGGTGTCCCACGTGCAGCGAACTGCCTCAATGAAGGCAGGCTCTCGTAAGGACTGTAAGCATTTCCTCTCCCATAACACGCAGTTTTACCCGAAGAACTCTGCTTTAGTTGCACGTGCAACATAAGCAGCATTTCTCCCACTGTGTACTCTTTGGGCTCTTCCACGAATGAACTTCTTTATGCAGGGATTCCCACGAGGAGCGAACTGCCTCCAGCATGGCAGGCTGTAGTGAGGACTGTAAGCATATCCTCTACCAAATCACGCAGGTTTACCCGAAGAACTCAGCTTTAGTTGCTGGTGGAACACAAGCATCTTTTCTCCCACAGTGTACTCTTTGGGCTCTTCCACCAGTGAACTTCTATATGTAGGGTTTCCGAAGTGGAGCGAACTGCCTCAACCAAGGCAGGCTGTACCGAGGACTGTAAGCATTTCCTCTTCCAAAACACGGCAGTTTTACCACAGAATTCTGCTTTAGTTGCAGGTGGAACACAAGCAGCATTTCTCCCACTGTGTACTCTTTGGGCTCTTCCACGAATGAATTTCTTTATGCAGGGATTCCCACGTGGATCGAACTGCCTCAACCGTGGCAGGCTGTAGCGAGGACCGTAAGCATATCCTATCCCAAAACACGCAGTTTTAACGGTAGAACTCTGCTTTAGTTGCAGGGGTAACACAAGCAGCTTTTCTCCCACTGTGTACTCTTTGGGCTCTTCCAAGAATGAACTTCTATATGCAGGGTTTCCGACGTGGAGCGAACTGCCTCAACCAAGGCAGGCTGTAGCGAGGACTGTAAGCATGTCCTCTACCAAATCACGCAGGTTTACCCGAAGAACTCTGCTTTAGTTGCAGGGGGAACACAAGCATCTTTTCTCCCACAGTGTACTCGATGGGCACTTCCCCTAATGAACTTGTTCTATAAGAATGGTTTCCCACGTGGAGCGAACTGCCTCAGCCATGGCAGGCACTACTGTGGTCTCTAAGGATTTCCTCTCTGAAAACACGGCACTTTTACCCGAAGAACTCTGCTTTAGTTGCAGGTGGAACACAAGCTGCATTTGTCCCACACTTTATACAAAGGGCCCTTCCCCGAATGAATCCTCAATATGCAGGGTGTCCCACGTGCAGCGAACTGCCTCAATGAAGGCAGGCTCTCGTAAGGACTGTAAGCATTTCCTCTCCCATAACACGCAGTTTTACCCGAAGAACTCTGCTTTAGTTGCACGTGCAACATAAGCAGCATTTCTCCCACTGTGTACTCTTTGGGCTCTTCCACGAATGAACTTCTTTATGCAGGGATTCCCACCAGGAGCGAACTGCCTCCACCATGGCAGGCTGTAGTGAGGACTGTAAGCATATCCTCTACCAAATCACGCAGGTTTACCCGAAGAACTCAGATTTAGTTGCAGGGGGAACACAAGCATCTTTTCTCCCACAGTGTACTCTTTGGGCTCTTCCACGAGTGAACTTCTATATGTAGGGTTTCCGAAGTGGAGCGAACTGCCTCAACCAAGGCAGGCTGTACCGAGGACTGTAAGCATTTCCTCTTCCAAAACACGGCAGTTTTACCACAGAATTCTGCTTTAGTTGCAGGTGGAACACAAGCAGCATTTCTCCCACTGTGTACTCTTTGGGCTCTTCCACGAATGAACTTCTTTATGCAGGGATTCCCACGTGCAGCGAACTGCCTCAACCAAGGCAGGCTGCAGCGAATACTGTAAGCATTTCCTCTCCCAAAACACGCAGTTTTACACGAAGAACTCTGCTTCAGTTGCAGGTGGAACACAAGCAGCATTTCTCCCACTGTGTACTCTTTGGTCTCTTCACGAATGAACTTGTATATGCAGGGTTTCCCACGTGGAGCGAACTGCCTCAACCATGGCAGGCTGTAGCGAGGACTGTAAGCATATCCTCTCCCAAACCACGCAGTTTTAACGGTAGAACTCTGCTTTAGTTGCAGGCGTAACACAAGCAGCTTTTCTCCCACTGTGTACTCTTTGGGCTCTTCCACGAATGAACTTCTATATGCAGGGTTTCCAACGTGGAGGGAACTGCCTCAACCAAGGCAGGCTGTAGCGAGGACTGTAAGCATTTCCTCTTCCAAAACCCGGCAGTTTTACCACAGAATTCTGCTTTAGTTGCAGGTGGAACACAAGCAGCAATTCTCCCACTGTGCAGTCTTTGGGCTCTTCCACGAATGAACTTCTTTATGCAGGGATTCCCACGTGCAGCGAACTGCCTCAACCAAGGCAGGCTGCAGCGAATACTGTAAGCATTTCCTCTCCCAAAACACGCAGTTTTACACGAAGAACTCTGCTTTAGTTGCAGGGGGAACACCATCAGCTTTCCTCCCACAGTGTACACAATGGGCACTTCCCCTAATGAACTTGTTCTATAAGAATGGTTTCCTACGTGGAGCGAACTGCCTCAGCCATGGTAGGCACTACTGTGGTCTCTAAGGATTTCCTCTCTGAAAACACGGCACTTTTACCCGAAGAATTCTCCTTTAGTTGCAGGTGGAACACAAGCAGCTTTTCTCCCACAGTGTACCCAATGAGCCTTTGCCCGAAAGAATATCTACACTCAAGGGATCCTGCGTGGAGTGAAATGCCTAAAGCAAGACAGGCTCTAGTGAGGCCTCTAAGCATTTCCTCTCCGAAAACACGGCAGTTTTACCCAAGGAACTCTGCGTTAGTTGCAGGTGGAACACAAGCAGCATTACTCCCAGTGTGTAATCTTTGGGCTCTTCCACGAATGAATTTCTTTATGCAGGGATTCCCACGTGGATCGAACTGCCTCAACCGTGGCAGGCTGTAGCGAGGACTGTAAGCATATCCTATCCCAAAACACGCAGTTTTAACGGTAGAACTCTGCTTTAGTTGCAGGGGTAACACAAGCAGCTTTTCTCCCACTGTGTACTCTTTGGGCTCTTCCAAGAATGAACTTCTATATGCAGGGTTTCCGACGTGGAGCGAACTGCCTCAACCAAGGCAGGCTGTAGCGAGGACTGTAAGCATGTCCTCTACCAAATCACGCAGGTTTACCCGAAGAACTCAGCTTTAGTTGCAGGGGGAACACAAGCATCTTTTCTCCCACAGTGTACTCTTTGGGCTCTTCCACGAGTGAACTTCTATATGTAGGGTTTCCGAAGTGGAGCGAACTGCCTCAACCAAGGCAGGGTGTACCGAGGACTGTAAGCATTTCCTCTTCCAAAACACGGCAGTTTTACCACAGAATTCTGCTTTAGTTGCAGGTGGAACACAAGCAGCCTTTCTCCCACTGTGTACTCTTTGGGCTCTTCCACGAATGAACTTCTTTATGCAGGGATTCCCACGTGGAGCGAACTGCCTCAACCAAGGCAGGCTGTAGCGAATACTTTAAGCATTTCCTCTCCCAAAACACGCAGTTTTACACGAAGAACTCTGCTTCAGTTGCAGGTGGAACACAAGCAGCATTTCTCCCACTGTGTACTCTTTGGTCTCTTCACGAATGAACTTGTATATGCAGGGTTTCCCACGTGGAGCGAACTGCCTCAACCATGGCAGGCTGTAGCGAGGACTGTAAGCATATCCTCTCCCAAACCACGCAGTTTTAACGGTAGAACTCTGCTTTAGTTGCAGGGGTAACGCAAGCAGCTTTTCTCCCACTGTGTACTCTTTGGGCTCTTCCACGAATGAACTTCTATATGCAGGGTTTCCAACGTGGAGGGAACTGCCTCAACCAAGGCAGGCTGTAGCGAGGACTGTAAGCATTTCCTCTTCCAAAACCCGGCAGTTTTACCACAGAATTCTGCTTTAGTTGCAGGTGGAACACAAGCAGCATTTCTCCCACTGTGTACTCTTTGGGCTCTTCCACGAATGAACTTCTTTATGCAGGGATTCCCACGTGCAGCGAACTGCCTCAACCAAGGCAGGCTGCAGCGAATACTGTAAGCATTTCCTCTCCCAAAACACGCAGTTTTACACGAAGAGCTCTGCTTTAGTTGCAGGGGGAACACCATCAGCTTTCCTCCCACAGTGTACACAATGGGCACTTCCCCTAATGAACTTGTTCTATAAGAATGGTTTCCTACGTGGAGCGAACTGCCTCAGCCATGGTAGGCACTACTGTGGTCTCTAAGGATTTCCTCTCTGAAAACACGGCACTTTTACCTGAGGAACTCTGCTTTAGTTGCAGGTGGAACACAAGCTGCATTTGTCCCACACTTTATACAAAGGGCCCTCCCCGAAGGAGTCTTCAATATGCAGGGTGTCCCACGTGCAGTGAACTGCCTCAACGAAGGCAGGCTCTCGTAAGGACTGTAAGCATTTCCACTATCAATACACGCAGTTTTGCCCGAAGAATTCTCCTTTAGTTGCAGGTGGAACACAAGCAGCTTTTCTCCCACAGTGTACCCAATGAGCCTTTGCCCGAAAGAATATCTACACTCAAGGGGTCCCGCGTGGAGTGAAATGCCTAAAGCAAGGCAGGCTCTAGTGAGGCCTCTAAGCATTTCCTCTCCGAAAACACGGCAGTTTTACCCAAGGAACTCTGCGTTAGTTGCAGGTGGAACACAAGCAGCATTACTCCCAGTGTGTAATCTTTGGGCTCTTCCACGAATGAATTTCTTAATGCAGGGATTCCCACGTGGATCGAACTGCCTCAACCGTGGCAGGCTGTAGCGAGGACTGTAAGCATATCCTATCCCAAAACACGCAGTTTTAACGGTAGAACTCTGCTTTAGTTGCAGGGGTAACACAAGCAGCTTTTCTCCCACTGTGTACTCTTTGGGCTCTTCCAAGAATGAACTTCTATATGCAGGGTTTCCGACGTGGAGCGAACTGCCTCAACCAAGGCAGGCTGTAGCGAGGACTGTAAGCATGTCCTCTACCAAATCACGCAGGTTTACCCGAAGAACTCTGCTTTAGTTGCAGGGGGAACACAAGCATCTTTTCTCCCACAGTGTACTCGATGGGCACTTCCCCTAATGAACTTGTTCTATAAGAATGGTTTCCCACGTGGAGCGAACTGCCTCAGCCATGGCAGGCACTACTGTGGTCTCTAAGGATTTCCTCTCTGAAAACACGGCACTTTTACCCGAAGAACTCTGCTTTAGTTGCAGGTGGAACACAAGCTGCATTTGTCCCACACTTTATACAAAGGGCCCTTCCCCGAATGAATCCTCAATATGCAGGGTGTCCCACGTGCAGCGAACTGCCTCAATGAAGGCAGGCTCTCGTAAGGACTGTAAGCATTTCCTCTCCCATAACACGCAGTTTTACCCGAAGAACTCTGCTTTAGTTGCACGTGGAACACAAGCAGCATTTCTCCCACTGTGTACTCTTTGGGCTCTTCCACGAGTGAACTTCTATATGTAGGGTTTCCGAAGTGGAGCGAACTGCCTCAACCAAGGCAGGCTGTACCGAGGACTGTAAGCATTTCCTCTTCCAAAACACGGCAGTTTTACCACAGAATTCTGCTTTAGTTGCAGGTGGAACACAAGCAGCCTTTCTCCCAATGTGTACTCTTTGGGCTCTTCCACGAATGAACTTCTTTATGCAGGGATTTCCACGTGGAGCGAACTGCCTCAACCAAGGCAGGCTGTAGCGAATACTGTAAGAATTTCCTCTCCCAAAACACGCAGTTTTACACGAAGAACTCTGCTTCAGTTGCAGGTGGAACACAAGCAGCATTTCTCCCACTGTGTACTCTTTGGTCTCTTCACGAATGAACTTGTATATGCAGGGTTTCCCACGTGGAGCGAACTGCCTCAACCATGGCAGGCTGTAGCGAGGACTGTAAGCATATCCTCTCCCAAACCACGCAGTTTTAACGGTAGAACTCTGCTTTAGTTGCAGGGGGAACACAAGCAGCTTTTCTCCCACTGTGTACTCTTTGGGCTCTTCCACGAATGAACTTCTATATGCAGGGTTTCCAACGTGGAGGGAACTGCCTCAACCAAGGCAGGCTGTAGCGAGGACTGTAAGCATTTCCTCTTCCAAAACCCGGCAGTTTTACCACAGAATTCTGCTTTAGTTGCAGGTGGAACACAAGCAGCATTTCTCCCACTGTGTACTCTTTGGGCTCTTCCACGAATGAACTTCTTTATGCAGGGATTCCCACGTGCAGCGAACTGCCTCAACCAAGGCAGGCTGCAGCGAATACTGTAAGCATTTCCTCTCCCAAAACACGCAGTTTTACACGAAGAGCTCTGCTTTAGTTGCAGGGGGAACACCATCAGCTTTCCTCCCACAGTGTACACAATGGGCACTTCCCCTAATGAACTTGTTCTATAAGAATGGTTTCCTACGTGGAGCGAACTGCCTCAGCCATGGTAGGCACTACTGTGGTCTCTAAGGATTTCCTCTCTGAAAACACGGCACTTTTACCCGAGGAACTCTGCTTTAGTTGCAGGTGGAACACAAGCTGCATTTGTCCCACACTTTATACAAAGGGCCCTCCCCGAAGGAGTCTTCAATATGCAGGGTGTCCCACGTGCAGTGAACTGCCTCAACGAAGGCAGGCTCTCGTAAGGACTGTAAGCATTTCCACTATCAATACACGCAGTTTTGCCCGAAGAATTCTCCTTTAGTTGCAGGTGGAACACAAGCAGCTTTTCTCCCACAGTGTACCCAATGAGCCTTTGCCCGAAAGAATATCTACACTCAAGGGATCCTGCGTGGAGTGAAATGCCTAAAGCAAGACAGGCTCTAGTGAGGCCTCTAAGCATTTCCTCTCCGAAAACACGGCAGTTTTACCCAAGGAACTCTGCGTTAGTTGCAGGTGGAACACAAGCAGCATTACTCCCAGTGTGTAATCTTTGGGCTCTTCCACGAATGAATTTCTTTATGCAGGGATTCCCACGTGGATCGAACTGCCTCAACCGTGGCAGGCTGTAGCGAGGACTGTAAGCATATCCTATCCCAAAACACGCAGTTTTAACGGTAGAACTCTGCTTTAGTTGCAGGGGTAACACAAGCAGCTTTTCTCCCACTGTGTACTCTTTGGGCTCTTCCAAGAATGAACTTCTATATGCAGGGTTTCCGACGTGGAGCGAACTGCCTCAACCAAGGCAGGCTGTAGCGAGGACTGTAAGCATGTCCTCTACCAAATCACGCAGGTTTACCCAAAGAACTCTGCTTTAGTTGCAGCGGGAACACAAGCATCTTTTCTCCCACAGTGTACTCGATGGGCACTTCCCCTAATGAACTTGTTCTATAAGAATGTTTTCCCACGTGGAGCGAACTGCCTCAGCCATGGCAGGCACTACTGTGGTCTCTAAGGATTTCCTCTCTGAAAACAAGGCACTTTTACCCGAAGAACTCTGCTTTAGTTGCAGGTGGAACACAAGCTGCATTTGTCCCACACTTTATACAAAGGGCCCTCCCCGAAGGAGTCTTCAATATGCAGGGTGTCCCACGTGCAGTGAACTGCCTCAACGAAGGCAGGCTCTCGTAAGGACTGTAAGCATTTCCACTATCAATACACGCAGTTTTGCCCGAAGTATTCTCCTTTAGTTGCAGGTGGAACACAGCAGCTTTTCTCCCACAGTGTACCCAATGAGCCTTTGCCCGAAAGAATATCTACACTCAAGGGGTCCCGCGTGGAGTGAAATGCCTAAAGCAAGGCAGGCTCTAGTGAGGCCTCTAAGCATTTCCTCTCCGAAAACACGGCAGTTTTACCCAAGGAACTCTGCGTTAGTTGCAGGTGGAACACAAGCAGCATTACTCCCAGTGTGTAATCTTTGGGCTCTTCCACGAATGAATTTCTTTATGCAGGGATTCCCACGTGGATCGAACTGCCTCAACCGTGGCAGGCTGTAGCGAGGACTGTAAGCATATCCAATCCCAAAACACGCAGTTTTAACGGTAGAACTCTGCTTTAGTTGCAGGGGTAACACAAGCAGCTTTTCTCCCACTGTGTACTCTTTGGGCTCTTCCAAGAATGAACTTCTATATGCAGGGTTTCCGACGTGGAGCGAACTGCCTCAACCAAGGCAGGCTGTAGCGAGGACTGTAAGCATGTCCTCTACCAAATCACGCAGGTTTACCCGAAGAACTCTGCTTTAGTTGCAGGGGGAACACAAGCATCTTTTCTGCCACAGTGTACTCGATGGGCACTTCCCCTAATGAACTTGTTCTATAAGAATGGTTTCCCACGTGGAGCGAACTGCCTCAGCCATGGCAGGCACTACTGTGGTCTCTAAGGATTTCCTCTCTGAAAACACGGCACTTTTACCCGAAGAACTCTGCTTTAGTTGCAGGTGGAACACAAGCTGCATTTGTCCCACACTTTATACAAAGGGCCCTTCCCCGAATGAATCCTCAATATGCAGGGTGTCCCACGTGCAGCGAACTGCCTCAATGAAGGCAGGCTCTCGTAAGGACTGTAAGCATTTACTCTCCCATAACACGCAGTTTTACCCAAAGAACTCTGCTTTAGTTGCACGTGGAACACAAGCAGCATTTCTCCCACTGTGTACTCTTTGGGCTCTTCCACGAATGAACTTCTTTATGCAGGGATTCCCACGAGGAGCGAACTGCCTCCACCATGGCAAGCTGTAGTGAGGACTGTAAGCATATCCTCTACCAAATCACGCAGGTTTACCCGAAGAACTCAGCTTTAGTTGCAGGGGGAACACAAGCATCTTTTCTCCCACAGTGTACTCTTTGGGCTCTTCCAAGAGTGAACTTCTATATGTAGGGTTTCCGAAGTGGAGCGAACTGCCTCAACCAAGGCAGGCTGTACCGAGGACTGTAAGCATTTCCTCTTCCAAAACACGGCAGTTTTACCACAGAATTCTGCTTTAGTTGCAGGTGGAACACAAGCAGCCTTTCTCCCACTGTGTACTCTTTGGGCTCTTCCACGAATGAACTTCTTTATGCAGGGATTCCCACGTGGAGCGAACTGCCTCAACCAAGGCAGGCTGTAGCGAATACTGTAAGCATTTCCTCTCCCAAAACACGCAGTTTTACACGAAGAACTCTGCTTCAGTTGCAGGTGGAACACAAGCAGCATTTCTCCCACTGTGTACTCTTTGGTCTCTTCACGAATGAACTTGTATATGCAGGGTTTCCCACGTGGAGCGAACTGCCTCAACCATGGCAGGCTGTAGCGAGGACTGTAAGCATATCCTCTCCCAAACCACGCAGTTTTAACGGTAGAACTCTGCTTTAGTTGCAGGGGTAACACAAGCAGCTTTTCTCCCACTGTGTACTCTTTGGGCTCTTCCACGAATGAACTTCTATATGCAGGGTTTCCAACGTGGAGGGAACTGCCTCAACCAAGGCAGGCTGTAGCGAGGACTGTAAGCATTTCCTCTTCCAAAACACGGCAGTTTTACCACAGAATTCTGCTTTAGTTGCAGGTGGAACACAAGCAGCATTTCTCCCACTGTGTACTCTTTGGGCTCTTCCACGAATGAAATTCTTTATGCAGGGATTCCCACGTGCAGCGAACTGCCTCAACCAAGGCAGGCTGCAGCGAATACTGTAAGCATTTCCTCTCCCAAAACACGCAGTTTTACACGAAGAGCTCTGCTTTAGTTGCAGGGGGAACACCATCAGCTTTCCTCCCACAGTGTACACAATGGGCACTTCCCCTAATGAACTTGTTCTATAAGAATGGTTTCCTACGTGGAGCGAACTGCCTCAGCCATGGTAGGCACTACTGTGGTCTCTAAGGATTTCCTCTCTGAAAACACGGCACTTTTACCCGAGGAACTCTGCTTTAGTTGCAGGTGGAACACAAGCTGCATTTGTCCCACACTTTATACAAAGGGCCCTCCCCGAAGGAGTCTTCAATATGCAGGGTGTCCCACGTGCAGTGAACTGCCTCAACGAAGGCAGGCTCTCGTAAGGACTGTAAGCATTTCCACTATCAATACACGCAGTTTTGCCCGAAGAATTCTCCTTTAGTTGCAGGTGGAACACAAGCAGCTTTTCTCCCACAGTGTACCCAATGAGCCTTTGCCCGAAAGAATATCTACACTCAAGGGGTCCCGCGTGGAGTGAAATGCCTAAAGCAAGGCAGGCTCTAGTGAGGCCTCTAAGCATTTCCTCTCCGAAAACACGGCAGTTTTACCCAAGGAACTCTGCGTTAGTTGCAGGTGGAACACAAGCAGCATTACTCCCAGTGTGTAATCTTTGGGCTCTTCCACGAATGAATTTCTTTATGCAGGGATTCCCACGTGGATCGAACTGCCTCAACCGTGGCAGGCTGTAGCGAGGACTGTAAGCATATCCTATCCCAAAACACGCAGTTTTAACGGTAGAACTCTGCTTTAGTTGCAGGGGTAACACAAGCAGCTTTTCTCCCACTGTGTACTCTTTGGGCTCTTCCAAGAATGAACTTCTATATGCAGGGTTTCCGACGTGGAGCGAACTGCCTCAACCAAGGCAGGCTGTAGCGAGGACTGTAAGCATGTCCTCTACCAAATCACGCAGGTTTACCCGAAGAACTCTGCTTTAGTTGCAGGGGGAACACAAGCATCTTTTCTCCCACAGTGTACTCGATGGGCACTTCCCCTAATGAACTTGTTCTATAAGAATGGTTTCCCACGTGGAGCGAACTGCCTCAGCCATGGCAGGCACTACTGTGGTCTCTAAGGATTTCCTCTCTGAAAACACGGCACTTTTACCCGAAGAACTCTGCTTTAGTTGCAGGTGGAACACAAGCTGCATTTGTCCCACACTTTATACAAAGGGCCCTTCCCCGAATGAATCCTCAATATGCAGGGTGTCCCACGTGCAGCGAACTGCCTCAATGAAGGCAGGCTCTCGTAAGGACTGTAAGCATTTCCTCTCCCATAACACGCAGTTTTACCCGAAGAACTCTGCTTTAGTTGCAGGTGGAACACAAGCTGCATTTGCCCACACTTTATACAAAGGGCCCTCCCCGAAGGAGTCTTCAATATGCAGGGTGTCCCACGTGCAGTGAACTGCCTCAACGAAGGCAGGCTCTCGTAAGGACTGTAAGCATTTCCACTATCAATACACGCAGTTTTGCCTGAAGAATTCTCCTTTAGTTGCAGGTGGAACACAAGCAGCTTTTCTCCCACAGTGTACCCAATGAGCCTTTGCCTGAAAGAATATCTACACTCAAGGGATCCTGCGTGGAGTGAAATGCCTAAAGCAAGACAGGCTCTAGTGAGGCCTCTAAGCATTTCCTCTCCGAAAACACGGCAGTTTTACCCAAGGAACTCTGCGTTAGTTGCAGGTGGAACACAAGCAGCATTACTCCCAGTGTGTAATCTTTGGGCTCTTCCACGAATGAATTTCTTTATGCAGGGATTCCCACGTGGCTCGAACTGCCTCAACCAAGGCAGGCTGTAGCGAGGACTGTAAGCATGTCCTCTACCAAATCACGCAGGTTTACCCGAAGAATTCTGCTTTAGTTGCAGGGGGAACACAAGCAGCTTTTCTCCCACTGTGTACTCTTTGGGCTCTTCAAAGAATGAACTTCTATATGCAGGGTTTCCGACGTGGAGCGAACTGCCTCAACCAAGGCAGGCTGTAGCGAGGACTGTAAGCATGTCCTCTACCAAATCACGCAGGTTTACCCGAAGAACTCTGCTTTAGTTGCAGGTGTAACACAAGCATCTTTTCTCCCACAGTGTACTCGATGGGCACTTCCCCTAATGAACTTGTTCTATAAGAATGGTTTCCCACGTGGAGCGAACTGCCTCAGCCATGGCAGGCACTACTGTGGTCTCTAAGGATTTCCTCTCTGAAAACACGGCACTTTTACCCGAAGAACTCTGCTTTAGTTGCAGGTGGAACACAAGCTGCATTTGTCCCACACTTTATACAAAGGGCCCTTCCCCGAATGAATCCTCAATATGCAGGGTGTCCCACGTGCAGCGAACTGCCTCAATGAAGGCAGGCTCTCGTAAGGACTGTAAGCATTTCCTCTCCCATAACACGCAGTTTTACCCGAAGAACTCTGCTTTAGTTGCAGGTGGAACACAAGCAGCATTTCTCCCACTGTGTACTCTTTGGGCTCTTCCACGAATGAACTTCTTTATGCAGGGTTTCCGAAGTGGAGCGAACTGCCTCCACCATGGCAGGCTGTAGTGAGGACTGTAAGCATATCCTCTACCAAATCACGCAGGTTTACCCGAAGAACTCAGCTTTAGTTGCAGGGGGAACACAAGCATCTTTTCTCCCACAGTGTACTCTTTGGGCTCTTCCACGAGTGAACTTCTATATGTAGGGTTTCCGAAGTGGAGCGAACTGCCTCAACCAAGGCAGGCTGTACCGAGGACTGTAAGCATTTCCTCTTCCAAAACACGGCAGTTTTACCACAGAATTCTGCTTTAGTTGCAGGTGGAACACAAGCAGCCTTTCTCCCACTGTGTACTCTTTGGGCTCTTCCACGAATGAACTTCTTTATGCAGGGATTCCCACGTGGAGCGAACTGCCTCAACCAAGGCAGGCTGTAGCGAATACTGTAAGCATTTCCTCTCCCAAAACACACAGTTTTACACGAAGAACTCTGCTTCAGTTGCAGGTGGAACACAAGCAGCATTTCTCCCACTGTGTACTCTTTGGTATCTTCACGAATGAACTTGTATATGCAGGGTTTCCCTCGTGGAGCGAACTGCCTCAACCATGGCAGGCTGTAGCGAGGACTGTAAGCATATCCTCTCCCAAACCACGCAGTTTTAACGGTAGAACTCTGCTTTAGTTGCAGGGGTAACACAAGCAGCTTTTCTTCCACTGTGTACTCCTTGGGCTCTTCCACGAATGAACTTCTATATGCAGGGTTTCCAACGTGGAGGGAACTGCCTCAACCAAGGCAGGCTGTAGCGAGGACTGTAAGCATTTCCTCTTCCAAAACCCGGCAGTTTTACCACAGAATTCTGCTTTAGTTGCAGGTGGAACACAAGCAGCATTTCTCCCACTGTGTACTCTTTGGGCTCTTCCACGAATGAACTTCTTTATGCAGGGATTCCCACGTGCAGCGAACTGCCTCAACCAAGGCAGGCTGCAGCGAATACTGTAAGCATTTCCTCTCCCAAAACACGCAGTTTTACACGAAGAGCTCTGCTTTAGTTGCAGGGGGAACACCATCAGCTTTCCTCCCACAGTGTACACAATGGGCACTTCCCCTAATGAACTTGTTCTATAAGAATGGTTTCCTACGTGGAGCGAACTGCCTCAGCCATGGTAGGCACTACTGTGGTCTCTAAGGATTTCCTCTCTGAAAACACGGCACTTTTACCCGAGGAACTCTGCTTTAGTTGCAGGTGGAACACAAGCTGAATTTGTCCCACACTTTATACAAAGGGCCCTCCCCGAAGGAGTCTTCAATATGCAGGGTGTCCCACGTGCAGTGAACTGCCTCAACGAAGGCAGGCTCTCGTAAGGACTGTAAGCATTTCCACTATCAATACACGCAGTTTTGCCCGAAGAATTCTCCTTTAGTTGCAGGTGGAACACAAGCAGCTTTTCTCCCACAGTGTACCCAATGAGCCTTTGCCCGAAAGAATATCTACACTCAAGGGATCCTGCGTGGAGTGAAATGCCTAAAGCAAGACAGGCTCTAGTGAGGCCTCTAAGCATTTCCTCTCCGAAAACACGGCAGTTTTACCCAAGGAACTCTGCGTTAGTTGCAGGTGGAACACAAGCAGCATTACTCCCAGTGTGTAATCTTGGGGCTCTTCCACGAATGAATTTCTTAATGCAGGGATTCCCACGTGGATCGAACTGCCTCAACCGTGGCAGGCTGTAGCGAGGACTGTAAGCATATCCTATCCCAAAACACGCAGTTTTAACGGTAGAACTCTGCTTTAGTTGCAGGGGTAACACAAGCAGCTTTTCTCCCACTGTGTACTCTTTGGGCTCTTCCAAGAATGAACTTCTATATGCAGGGTTTCCGACGTGGAGCGAACTGCCTCAACCAAGGCAGGCTGTAGCGAGGACTGTAAGCATGTCCTCTACCAAATCACGCAGGTTTACCCGAAGAACTCTGCTTTAGTTGCAGGGGGAACACAAGCATCTTTTCTCCCACAGTGTACTCGATGTGCACTTCCCCTAATGAACTTGTTCTATAAGAATGGTTTCCCACGTGGAGCGAACTGCCTCAGCCATGGCAGGCACTACTGTGGTCTCTAAGGATTTCCTCTCTGAAAACACGGCACTTTTACCCGAAGAACTCTGCTTTAGTTGCAGGTGGAACACAAGCTGCATTTGTCCCACACTTTATACAAAGGGCCCTTCCCCGAATGAATCCTCAATATGCAGGGTGTCCCACGTGCAGCGAACTGCCTCAATGAAGGCAGGCTCTCGTAAGGACTGTAAGCATTTCCTCTCCCATAACACGCAGTTTTACCCGAAGAACTCTGCTTTAGTTGCACGTGGAACACAAGCAGCATTTCTCCCACTGTGTACTCTTTGGGCTCTTCCACGAGTGAACTTCTATATGTAGGGTTTCCGAAGTGGAGCGAACTGCCTCAACCAAGGCAGGCTGTACCGAGGACTGTAAGCATTTCCTCTTCCAAAACACGGCAGTTTTACCACAGAATTCTGCTTTAGTTGCAGGTGGAACACAAGCAGCCTTTCTCCCACTGTGTACTCTTTGGGCTCTTCCACGAATGAACTTCTTTATGCAGGGATTCCCACGTGGAGCGAACTGCCTCAACCAAGGCAGGCTGTAGCGAATACTGTAAGCATTTCCTCTCCCAAAACACGCAGTTTTACACGAAGAACTCTGCTTCAGTTGCAGGTGGAACACAAGCAGCATTTCTCCCACTGTGTACTCTTTGGTCTCTTCACGAATGAACTTGTATATGCTGGGTTTCCCACGTGGAGCGAACTGCCTCAACCATGGCAGGCTGTAGCGAGGACTGTAAGCATATCCTCTCCCAAACCACGCAGTTTTAACGGTAGAACTCTGCTTTAGTTGCAGGGGGAACACAAGCAGCTTTTCTCCCACTGTTTACTCTTTGGGCTCTTCCACGAATGAACTTCTATATGCAGGGTTTCCAACGTGGAGGGAACTGCCTCAACCAAGGCAGGCTGTAGCGAGGACTGTAAGCATTTCCTCTTCCAAAACCCGGCAGTTTTACCACAGAATTCTGCTTTAGTTGCAGGTGGAACACAAGCAGCATTTCTCCCACTGTGTACTCTTTGGGCTCTTCCACGAATGAACTTCTTTATGCAGGGATTCCCACGTGCAGCGAACTGCCTCAACCAAGGCAGGCTGCAGCGAATACTGTAAGCATTTCCTCTCCCAAAACACGCAGTTTTACACGAAGAGCTCGGCTTTAGTTGCAGGGGGAACACCATCAGCTTTCCTCCCACAGTGTACACAATGGGCACTTCCCCTAATGAACTTGTTCTATAAGAATGGTTTCCTACGTGGAGCGAACTGCCTCAGCCATGGTAGGCACTACTGTGGTCTCTAAGGATTTCCTCTCTGAAAACACGGCACTTTTACCCGAGGAACTCTGCTTTAGTTGCAGGTGGAACACAAGCTGCATTTGTCCCACACTTTTACAAAGGGCCCTCCCCGAAGGAGTCTTCAATATGCAGGGTGTCCCACGTGCAGTGAACTGCCTCAATGAAGGCAGGCTCTCGTAAGGACTGTAAGCATTTCCACTATCAATACACGCAGTTTTGCCCGAAGAATTCTCCTTTAGTTGCAGGTGGAACACAAGCAGCTTTTCTCCCACAGTGTACCCAATGAGCCTTTGCCCGAAAGAATATCTACACTCAAGGGATCCTGCGTGGAGTGAAATGCCTAAAGCAAGACAGGCTCTAGTGAGGCCTCTAAGCATTTCCTCTCCGAAAACACGGCAGTTTTACCCAAGGAACTCTGCGTTAGTTGCAGGTGGAACACAAGCAGCATTACTCCCAGTGTGTAATCTTTGGGCTCTTCCACGAATGAATTTCTTTATGCAGGGATTCCCACGTGGATCGAACTGCCTCAACCGTGGCAGGCTGTAGCGAGGACTGTAAGCATATCCTATCCCAAAACACGCAGTTTTAACGGTAGAACTCTGCTTTAGTTGCAGGGGTAACACAAGCAGCTTTTCTCCCACTGTGTACTCTTTGGGCTCTTCCAAGAATGAACTTCTATATGCAGGGTTTCCGACGTGGAGCGAACTGCCTCAACCAAGGCAGGCTGTAGCGAGGACTGTAAGCATGTCCTCTACCAAATCACGCAGGTTTACCCAAAGAACTCTGCTTTAGTTGCAGGGGGAACACAAGCATCTTTTCTCCCACAGTGTACTCGATGGGCACTTCCCCTAATGAACTTGTTCTATAAGAATGTTTTCCCACGTGGAGCGAACTGCCTCAGCCATGGCAGGCACTACTGTGGTCTCTAAGGATTTCCTCTCTGAAAACAAGGCAATTTTACCCGAAGAACTCTGCTTTAGTTGCAGGTGGAACACAAGCTGCATTTGTCCCACACTTTATACCAAGGGCCCTCCCCGAAGGAGTCTTCAATATGCAGGGTGTCCCACGTGCAGTGAACTGCCTCAACGAAGGCAGGCTCTCGTAAGGACTGTAAGCATTTCCACTATCAATACACGCAGTTTTGCCCGAAGTATTCTCCTTTAGTTGCAGGTGGAACACAGCAGCTTTTCTCCCACAGTGTACCCAATGAGCCTTTGCCCGAAAGAATAT
The DNA here is from genome assembly GCF_025265405.1 of Mesoplodon densirostris. NCBI lineage: Eukaryota > Metazoa > Chordata > Mammalia > Artiodactyla > Ziphiidae > Mesoplodon > Mesoplodon densirostris. The sequence goes on along the minus strand of NC_082667.1, from coordinate 85,751,865 downwards.
CTACACTCAAGGGGTCCCGCGTGGAGTGAAATGCCTAAAGCAAGGCAGGCTCTAGTGAGGCCTCTAAGCATTTCCTCTCCGAAAACACGGCAGTTTTACCCAAGGAACTCTGCGTTAGTTGCAGGTGGAACACAAGCAGCATTACTCCCAGTGTGTAATCTTTGGGCTCTTCCACGAATGAATTTCTTTATGCAGGGATTCCCACGTGGATCGAACTGCCTCAACCGTGGCAGGCTGTAGCGAGGACTGTAAGCATATCCAATCCCAAAACACGCAGTTTTAACGGTAGAACTCTGCTTTAGTTGCAGGGGTAACACAAGCAGCTTTTCTCCCACTGTGTACTCTTTGGGCTCTTCCAAGAATGAACTTCTATATGCAGGGTTTCCGACGTGGAGCGAACTGCCTCAACCAAGGCAGGCTGTAGCGAGGACTGTAAGCATGTCCTCTACCAAATCACGCAGGTTTACCCGAAGAACTCTGCTTTAGTTGCAGGGGGAACACAAGCATCTTTTCTGCCACAGTGTACTCGATGGGCACTTCCCCTAATGAACTTGTTCTATAAGAATGGTTTCCCACGTGGAGCGAACTGCCTGAGCCATGGCAGGCACTACTGTGGTCTCTAAGGATTTCCTCTCTGAAAACACGGCACTTTTACCCGAAGAACTCTGCTTTAGTTGCAGGTGGAACACAAGCTGCATTTGTCCCACACTTTATACAAAGGGCCCTTCCCCGAATGAATCCTCAATATGCAGGGTGTCCCACGTGCAGCGAACTGCCTCAATGAAGGCAGGCTCTCGTAAGGACTGTAAGCATTTCCTCTCCCATAACACGCAGTTTTACCCGAAGAACTCTGCTTTAGTTGCACGTGGAACACAAGCAGCATTTCTCCCACTGTGTACTCTTTGGGCTCTTCCACGAATGAACTTCTTTATGCAGGGATTCCCACGAGGAGCGAACTGCCTCCACCATGGCAGGCTGTAGTGAGGACTGTAAGCATATCCTCTACCAAATCACGCAGGTTTACCCGAAGAACTCAGCTTTAGTTGCAGGGGGAACACAAGCATCTTTTCTCCCACAGTGTACTCTTTGGGCTCTTCCACGAGTGAACTTCTATATGTAGGGTTTCCGAAGTGGAGCGAACTGCCTCAACCAAGGCAGGCTGTACCGAGGACTGTAAGCATTTCCTCTTCCAAAACACGGCAGTTTTACCACAGAATTCTGCTTTAGTTGCAGGTGGAACACAAGCAGCCTTTCTCCCACTGTGTACTCTTTGGGCTCTTCCACGAATGAACTTCTTTATGCAGGGATTCCCACGTGGAGCGAACTGCCTCAACCAAGGCAGGCTGTAGCGAATACTGTAAGCATTTCCTCTCCCAAAACACGCAGTTTTACACGAAGAACTCTGCTTCAGTTGCAGGTGGAACACAAGCAGCATTTCTCCCACTGTGTACTCTTTGGTCTCTTCACGAATGAACTTGTATATGCAGGGTTTCCCACGTGGAGCGAACTGCCTCAACCATGGCAGGCTGTAGCGAGGACTGTAAGCATATCCTCTCCCAAACCACGCAGTTTTAACGGTAGAACTCTGCTTTAGTTGCAGGGGTAACACAAGCAGCTTTTCTCCCACTGTGTACTCTTTGGGCTCTTCCACGAATGAACTTCTATATGCAGGGTTTCCAACGTGGAGGGAACTGCCTCAACCAAGGCAGGCTGTAGCGAGGACTGTAAGCATTTCCTCTTCCAAAACCCGGCAGTTTTACCACAGAATTCTGCTTTAGTTGCAGGTGGAACACAAGCAGCATTTCTCCCACTGTGTACTCTTTGGGCTCTTCCACGAATGAACTTCTTTATGCAGGGATTCCCACGTGCAGCGAACTGCCTCAACCAAGGCAGGCTGCAGCGAATACTGTAAGCATTTCCTCTCCCAAAACACGCAGTTTTACACGAAGAGCTCTGCTTTAGTTGCAGGGGGAACACCATCAGCTTTCCTCCCACAGTGTACACAATGGGCACTTCCCCTAATGAACTTGTTCTATAAGAATGGTTTCCTACGTGGAGCGAACTGCCTCAGCCATGGTAGGCACTACTGTGGTCTCTAAGGATTTCCTCTCTGAAAACACGGCACTTTTACCCGAGGAACTCTGCTTTAGTTGCAGGTGGAACACAAGCTGCATTTGTCCCACACTTTATACAAAGGGCCCTCCCCGAAGGAGTCTTCAATATGCAGGGTGTCCCACGTGCAGTGAACTGCCTCAACGAAGGCAGGCTCTCGTAAGGACTGTAAGCATTTCCACTATCAATACACGCAGTTTTGCCCGAAGAATTCTCCTTTAGTTGCAGGTGGAACACAAGCAGCTTTTCTCCCACAGTGTACCCAATGAGCCTTTGCCCGAAAGAATATCTACACTCAAGGGGTCCCGCGTGGAGTGAAATGCCTAAAGCAAGGCAGGCTCTAGTGAGGCCTCTAAGCATTTCCTCTCCGAAAACACGGCAGTTTTACCCAAGGAACTCTGCGTTAGTTGCAGGTGGAACACAAGCAGCATTACTCCCAGTGTGTAATCTTTGGGCTCTTCCACGAATGAATTTCTTTATGCAGGGATTCCCACGTGGATCGAACTGCCTCAACCGTGGCAGGCTGTAGCGAGGACTGTAAGCATATCCTATCCCAAAACACGCAGTTTTAACGGTAGAACTCTGCTTTAGTTGCAGGGGTAACACAAGCAGCTTTTCTCCCACTGTGTACTCTTTGGGCTCTTCCAAGAATGAACTTCTATATGCAGGGTTTCCGACGTGGAGCGAACTGCCTCAACCAAGGCAGGCTGTAGCGAGGACTGTAAGCATGTCCTCTACCAAATCACGCAGGTTTACCCGAAGAACTCTGCTTTAGTTGCAGGGGGAACACAAGCATCTTTTCTGCCACAGTGTACTCGATGGGCACTTCCCCTAATGAACTTGTTCTATAAGAATGGTTTCCCACGTGGAGCGAACTGCCTCAGCCATGGCAGGCACTACTGTGGTCTCTAAGGATTTCCTCTCTGAAAACACGGCACTTTTACCCGAAGAACTCTGCTTTAGTTGCAGGTGGAACACAAGCTGCATTTGTCCCACACTTTATACAAAGGGCCCTTCCCCGAATGAATCCTCAATATGCAGGGTGTCCCACGTGCAGCGAACTGCCTCAATGAAGGCAGGCTCTCGTAAGGACTGTAAGCATTTACTCTCCCATAACACGCAGTTTTACCCGAAGAACTCTGCTTTAGTTGCACGTGGAACACAAGCAGCATTTCTCCCACTGTGTACTCTTTGGGCTCTTCCACGAGTGAACTTCTATATGTAGGGTTTCCGAAGTGGAGCGAACTGCCTCAACCAAGGCAGGCTGTACCGAGGACTGTAAGCTTTTCCTCTTCCAAAACACGGCAGTTTTACCACAGAATTCTGCTTTAGTTGCAGGTGGAACACAAGCAGCCTTTCTCCCACTGTGTACTCTTTGGGCTCTTCCACGAATGAACTTCTTTATGCAGGGATTCCCACGTGGAGCGAACTGCCTCAACCAAGGCAGGCTGCAGCGAATACTGTAAGCATTTCCTCTCCCAAAACACGCAGTTTTACACGAAGAGCTCTGCTTTAGTTGCAGGGGGAACACCATCAGCTTTCCTCCCACAGTGTACACAATGGGCACTTCCCCTAATGAACTTGTTCTATAAGAATGGTTTCCTACGTGGAGCGAACTGCCTCAGCCATGGTAGGCACTACTGTGGTCTCTAAGGATTTCCTCTCTGAAAACACGGCACTTTTACCCGAGGAATTCTGCTTTAGTTGCAGGTGGAACACAAGCTGCATTTGTCCCACACTTTATACAAAGGGCCCTCCCCAAAGGAGTCTTCAATATGCAGGGTGTCCCACGTGCAGTGAACTGCCTCAACGAAGGCAGGCTCTCGTAAGGACTGTAAGCATTTCCACTATCAATACACGCAGTTTTGCCTGAAGAATTCTCCTTTAGTTGCAGGTGGAACACAAGCAGCTTTTATCCCACAGTGTACCCAATGAGCCTTTGCCCGAAAGAATATCTACACTCAAGGGATCCTGCGTGGAGTGAAATGCCTAAAGCAAGACAGGCTCTAGTGAGGCCTCTAAGCATTTCCTCTCCGAAAACACGGCAGTTTTACCCAAGGAACTCTGCGTTAGTTGCAGGTGGAACACAAGCAGCATTACTCCCAGTGTGTAATCTTTGGGCTCTTCCACGAATGAATTTCTTTATGCAGGGATTCCCACGTGGATCGAACTGCCTCAACCAAGGCAGGCTGTAGCGAGGACTGTAAGCATGTCCTCTACCAAATCACGCAGGTTTACCCGAAGAATTCTGCTTTAGTTGCAGGGGGAACACAAGCAGCTTTTCTCCCACTGTGTACTCTTTGGGCTCTTCAAAGAATGAACTTCTATATGCAGGGTTTCCGACGTGGAGCGAACTGCCTCAACCAAGGCAGGCTGTAGCGAGGACTGTAAGCATGTCCTCTACCAAATCACGCAGGTTTACCCGAAGAACTCTGCTTTAGTTGCAGGGGTAACACAAGCATCTTTTCTCCCACAGTGTACTCGATGGGCACTTCCCCTAATGAACTTGTTCTATAAGAATGGTTTCCCACGTGGAGCGAACTGCCTCAGCCATGGCAGGCACTACTGTGGTCTCTAAGGATTTCCTCTCTGAAAACACGGCACTTTTACCCGAAGAACTCTGCTTTAGTTGCAGGTGGAACACAAGCTGCATTTGTCCCACACTTTATACAAAGGGCCCTTCCCCGAATGAATCCTCAATATGCAGGGTGTCCCACGTGCAGCGAACTGCCTCAATGAAGGCAGGCTCTCGTAAGGACTGTAAGCATTTCCTCTCCCATAACACGCAGTTTTACCCGAAGAACTCTGCTTTAGTTGCAGGTGGAACACAAGCAGCATTTCTCCCACTGTGTACTCTTTGGGCTCTTCCACGAATGAACTTCTTTATGCAGGGATTCCCACGAGGAGCGAACTGCCTCCACCATGGCAGGCTGTAGTGAGGACTGTAAGCATATCCTCTACCAAATCACGCAGGTTTACCCGAAGAACTCAGCTTTAGTTGCAGGGGGAACACAAGCATCTTTTCTCCCACAGTGTACTCTTTGGGCTCTTCCACGAGTGAACTTCTATATGTAGGGTTTCCGAAGTGGAGCGAACTGCCTCAACCAAGGCAGGCTGTACCGAGGACTGTAAGCATTTCCTCTTCCAAAACACGGCAGTTTTACCACAGAATTCTGCTTTAGTTGCAGGTGGAACACAAGCAGCCTTTCTCCCACTGTGTACTCTTTGGGCTCTTCCACGAATGAACTTCTTTATGCAGGGATTCCCACGTGGAGCGAACTGCCTCAACCAAGGCAGGCTGTAGCTAATACTGTAAGCATTTCCTCTCCCAAAACACACAGTTTTACACGAAGAACTCTGCTTCAGTTGCAGGTGGAACACAAGCAGCATTTCTCCCACTGTGTACTCTTTGGTATCTTCACGAATGAACTTGTATATGCAGGGTTTCCCTCGTGGAGCGAACTGCCTCAACCATGGCAGGCTGTAGCGAGGACTGTAAGCATATCCTCTCCCAAACCACGCAGTTTTAACGGTAGAACTCTGCTTTAGTTGCAGGGGTAACACAAGCAGCTTTTCTTCCACTGTGTACTCTTTGGGCTCTTCCACGAATGAACTTCTATATGCAGGGTTTCCAACGTGGAGGGAACTGCCTCAACCAAGGCAGGCTGTAGCGAGGACTGTAAGCACTTCCTCTTCCAAAACCCGGCAGTTTTACCACAGAATTCTGCTTTAGTTGCAGGTGGAACACAAGCAGCATTTCTCCCACTGTGTACTCTTTGGGCTCTTCCACGAATGAACTTCTTTATGCAGGGATTCCCACGTTTAGCGAACTGCCTCAACCAAGGCAGGCTGCAGCGAATACTGTAAGCATTTCCTCTCCCAAAACACGCAGTTTTACACGAAGAGCTCTGCTTTAGTTGCAGGGGGAACACCATCAGCTTTCCTCCCACAGTGTACACAATGGGCACTTCCCCTAATGAACTTGTTCTATAAGAATGGTTTCCTACGTGGAGCGAACTGCCTCAGCCATGGTAGGCACTACTGTGGTCTCTAAGGATTTCCTCTCTGAAAACACGGCACTTTTACCCGAGGAACTCTGCTTTAGTTGCAGGTGGAACACAAGCTGCATTTGTCCCACACTTTATACAAAGGGCCCTCCCCGAAGGAGTCTTCAATATGCAGGGTGTCCCACGTGCAGTGAACTGCCTCAACGAAGGCAGGCTCTCGTAAGGACTGTAAGCATTTCCACTATCAATACACGCAGTTTTGCCCGAAGAATTCTCCTTTAGTTGCAGGTGGAACACAAGCAGCTTTTCTCCCACAGTGTACCCAATGAGCCTTTGCCCGAAAGAATATCTACACTCAAGGGATCCTCCGTGGAGTGAAATGCCTAAAGCAAGACAGGCTCTAGTGAGGCCTCTAAGCATTTCCTCTCCGAAAACACGGCAGTTTTACCCAAGGAACTCTGCGTTAGTTGCAGGTGGAACACAAGCAGCATTACTCCCAGTGTGTAATCTTTGGGCTCTTCCACGAATGAATTTCTTTATGCAGGGATTCCCACGTGGATCGAACTGCCTCAACCGTGGCAGGCTGTAGCGAGGACTGTAAGCATATCCTATCCCAAAACACGCAGTTTTAACGGTAGAACTCTGCTTTAGTTGCAGGGGTAACACAAGCAGCTTTTCTCCCACTGTGTACTCTTTGGGCTCTTCCACGAATGAACTTCTTTATGCAGGGATTCCCACGTGCAGCGAACTGCCTCAACCAAGGCAGGCTGCAGCGAATACTGTAAGCATTTCCTCTACCAAAACACGCAGTTTTACACGAAGAACTCTGCTTTAGTTGCAGGGGGAACACCATCAGCTTTCCTCCCACAGTGTACACAATGGGCACTTCCCCTAATGAACTTGTTCTATAAGAATGGTTTCCTACGTGGAGCGAACTGCCTCAGCCATGGTAGGCACTACTGTGGTCTCTAAGGATTTCCTCTCTGAAAACACGGCACTTTTACCCGAGGAACTCTGCTTTAGTTGCAGGTGGAACACAAGCTGCATTTGTCCCACACTTTATACAAAGGGCCCTCCCCGAAGGAGTCTTCAATATGCAGGGTGTCCCACGTGCAGTGAACTGCCTCAACGAAGGCAGTCTCTCGTAAGGACTGTAAGCATTTCCACTATCAATACACGCAGTTTTGCCCGAAGTATTCTCCTTTAGTTGCAGGTGGAACACAAGCAGCTTTTCTCCCACAGTGTACCCAATGAGCCTTTGCCCGAAAGAATATCTACAGTCAAGGGGTCCCGCGTGGAGTGAAATGCCTAAAGCAAGGCATGCTCTAGTGAGGCCTCTAAGCATTTCCTCTCCGAAAACACGGCAGTTTTACCCAAGGAACTCTGCGTTAGTTGCAGGTGGAACACAAGCATTATTACTCCCAGTGTGTAATCTTTGGGCTCTTCCACGAATGAATTTCTTTATGCAGGGATTCCCACGTGGATCGAACTGCCTCAACCGTGGCAGGCTGTAGCGAGGACTGTAAGCATATCCTATCCCAAAACACGCAGTTTTAACGGTAGAACTCTGCTTTAGTTGCAGGGGTAACACAAGCAGCTTTTCTCCCACTGTGTACTCTTTGGGCTCTTCCAAGAATGAACTTCTATATGCAGGGTTTCCGACGTGGAGCGAACTGCCTCAACCAAGGCAGGCTGTAGCGAGGACTGTAAGCATGTCCTCTACCAAATCACGCAGGTTTACCTGAAGAACTCTGCTTTAGTTGCAGGGGGAACACAAGCATCTTTTCTGCCACAGTGTACTCGATGGGCACTTCCCCTAATGAACTTGTTCTATAAGAATGGTTTCCTACGTGGACCGAACTGCCTCAGCCATGGCAGGCACTACTGTGGTCTCTAAGGATTTCCTCTCTGAAAACACGGCACTTTTACCCGAAGAACTCTGCTTTAGTTGCAGGTGGAACACAAGCTGCATTTGTCCCACACTTTATACAAAGGGCCCTTCCCCGAATGAATCCTCAATATGCAGGGTGTCCCACGTGCAGCGAACTGCCTCAATGAAGGCAGGCTCTCGTAAGGACTGTAAGCATTTACTCTCCCATAACACGCAGTTTTACCTGAAGAACTCTGCTTTAGTTGCAGGTGGAACACAAGCAGCATTTCTCCCACTGTGTACTCTTTGGGCTCTTCCACGAATGAACTTCTTTATGCAGGGATTCCCACGAGGAGCGAACTGCCTCCACCATGGCAAGCTGTAGTGAGGACTGTAAGCATATCCTCTACCAAATCACGCAGGTTTACCCGAAGAACTCAGCTTTAGTTGCAGGGGGAACACAAGCATCTTTTCTCCCACAGTGTACACTTTGGGCTCTTCCACGAGTGAACTTCTATATGTAGGGTTTCCGAAGTGGAGCGAACTGCCTCAACCAAGGCAGGCTGTACCGAGGACTGTAAGCATTTCCTCTTCCAAAACACGGCAGTTTTACCACAGAATTCTGCTTTAGTTGCAGGTGGAACACAAGCAGCCTTTCTCCCACTGTGTACTCTTTGGGCTCTTCCACGAATGAACTTCTTTATGCAGGGATTCCCACGTGGAGCGAACTGCCTCAACCAAGGCAGGCTGTAGCGAATACTGTAAGCATTTCCTCTCCCAAAACACGCAGTTTTACACGAAGAACTCTGCTTCAGTTGCAGGTGGAACACAAGCAGCATTTCTCCCACTGTGTACTCTTTGGTCTCTTCACGAATGAACTTGTATATGCAGGGTTTCCCACGTGGAGCGAACTGCCTCAACCATGGCAGGCTGTAGCGAGGACTGTAAGCATATCCTCTCCCAAACCACGCAGTTTTAACGGTAGAACTCTGCTTTAGTTGCAGGGGTAACACAAGCAGCTTTTCTCCCACTGTGTACTCCTTGGGCTCTTCCACGAATGAACTTCTATATGCAGGGTTTCCAACGTGGAGGGAACTGCCTCAACCAAGGCAGGCTGTAGCGAGGACTGTAAGCATTTCCTCTTCCAAAACACGGCAGTTTTACCACAGAATTCTGCTTTAGTTGCAGGTGGAACACAAGCAGCATTTCTCCCACTGTGTACTCTTTGGGCTCTTCCACGAATGAACTTCTTTATGCAGGGATTCCCACGAGGAGCGAACTGCCTCCACCATGGCAGGCTGTAGTGAGGACTGTAAGCATATCCTCTACCAAATCACGCAGGTTTACCCGAAGAACTCAGCTTTAGTTGCAGGGGGAACACAAGCATCTTTTCTCCCACAGTGTACTCTTTGGGCTCTTCCACGAGTGAACTTCTATATGTAGGGTTTCCGAAGTGGAGCGAACTGCCTCAACCAAGGCAGGCTGTACCGAGGACTGTAAGCATTTCCTCTTCCAAAACACGGCAGTTTTACCACAGAATTCTGCTTTAGTTGCAGGTGGAACACAAGCAGCCTTTCTCCCACTGTGTACTCTTTGGGCTCTTCCACGAATGAACTTCTTTATGCAGGGATTCCCACGTGGAGCGAACTGCCTCAACCAAGGCAGGCTGTAGCTAATACTGTAAGCATTTCCTCTCCCAAAACACACAGTTTTACACGAAGAACTCTGCTTCAGTTGCAGGTGGAACACAAGCAGCATTTCTCCCACTGTGTACTCTTTGGTATCTTCACGAATGAACTTGTATATGCAGGGTTTCCCTCGTGGAGCGAACTGCCTCAACCATGGCAGGCTGTAGCGAGGACTGTAAGCATATCCTCTCCCAAACCACGCAGTTTTAACGGTAGAACTCTGCTTTAGTTGCAGGGGTAACACAAGCAGCTTTTCTTCCACTGTGTACTCTTTGGGCTCTTCCACGAATGAACTTCTATATGCAGGGTTTCCAACGTGGAGGGAACTGCCTCAACCAAGGCAGGCTGTAGCGAGGACTGTAAGCACTTCCTCTTCCAAAACCCGGCAGTTTTACCACAGAATTCTGCTTTAGTTGCAGGTGGAACACAAGCAGCATTTCTCCCACTGTGTACTCTTTGGGCTCTTCCACGAATGAACTTCTTTATGCAGGGATTCCCACGTTTAGCGAACTGCCTCAACCAAGGCAGGCTGCAGCGAATACTGTAAGCATTTCCTCTCCCAAAACACGCAGTTTTACACGAAGAGCTCTGCTTTAGTTGCAGGGGGAACACCATCAGCTTTCCTCCCACAGTGTACACAATGGGCACTTCCCCTAATGAACTTGTTCTATAAGAATGGTTTCCTACGTGGAGCGAACTGCCTCAGCCATGGTAGGCACTACTGTGGTCTCTAAGGATTTCCTCTCTGAAAACACGGCACTTTTACCCGAGGAACTCTGCTTTAGTTGCAGGTGGAACACAAGCTGCATTTGTCCCACACTTTATACAAAGGGCCCTCCCCGAAGGAGTCTTCAATATGCAGGGTGTCCCACGTGCAGTGAACTGCCTCAACGAAGGCAGGCTCTCGTAAGGACTGTAAGCATTTCCACTATCAATACACGCAGTTTTGCCCGAAGAATTCTCCTTTAGTTGCAGGTGGAACACAAGCAGCTTTTCTCCCACAGTGTACCCAATGAGCCTTTGCCCGAAAGAATATCTACACTCAAGGGATCCTCCGTGGAGTGAAATGCCTAAAGCAAGACAGGCTCTAGTGAGGCCTCTAAGCATTTCCTCTCCGAAAACACGGCAGTTTTACCCAAGGAACTCTGCGTTAGTTGCAGGTGGAACACAAGCAGCATTACTCCCAGTGTGTAATCTTTGGGCTCTTCCACGAATGAATTTCTTTATGCAGGGATTCCCACGTGGATCGAACTGCCTCAACCGTGGCAGGCTGTAGCGAGGACTGTAAGCATATCCTATCCCAAAACACGCAGTTTTAACGGTAGAACTCTGCTTTAGTTGCAGGGGTAACACAAGCAGCTTTTCTCCCACTGTGTACTCTTTGGGCTCTTCCACGAATGAACTTCTTTATGCAGGGATTCCCACGTGCAGCGAACTGCCTCAACCAAGGCAGGCTGCAGCGAATACTGTAAGCATTTCCTCTACCAAAACACGCAGTTTTACACGAAGAACTCTGCTTTAGTTGCAGGGGGAACACCATCAGCTTTCCTCCCACAGTGTACACAATGGGCACTTCCCCTAATGAACTTGTTCTATAAGAATGGTTTCCTACGTGGAGCGAACTGCCTCAGCCATGGTAGGCACTACTGTGGTCTCTAAGGATTTCCTCTCTGAAAACACGGCACTTTTACCCGAGGAACTCTGCTTTAGTTGCAGGTGGAACACAAGCTGCATTTGTCCCACACTTTATACAAAGGGCCCTCCCCGAAGGAGTCTTCAATATGCAGGGTGTCCCACGTGCAGTGAACTGCCTCAACGAAGGCAGTCTCTCGTAAGGACTGTAAGCATTTCCACTATCAATACACGCAGTTTTGCCCGAAGTATTCTCCTTTAGTTGCAGGTGGAACACAAGCAGCTTTTCTCCCACAGTGTACCCAATGAGCCTTTGCCCGAAAGAATATCTACAGTCAAGGGGTCCCGCGTGGAGTGAAATGCCTAAAGCAAGGCATGCTCTAGTGAGGCCTCTAAGCATTTCCTCTCCGAAAACACGGCAGTTTTACCCAAGGAACTCTGCGTTAGTTGCAGGTGGAACACAAGCATTATTACTCCCAGTGTGTAATCTTTGGGCTCTTCCACGAATGAATTTCTTTATGCAGGGATTCCCACGTGGATCGAACTGCCTCAACCGTGGCAGGCTGTAGCGAGGACTGTAAGCATATCCTATCCCAAAACACGCAGTTTTAACGGTAGAACTCTGCTTTAGTTGCAGGGGTAACACAAGCAGCTTTTCTCCCACTGTGTACTCTTTGGGCTCTTCCAAGAATGAACTTCTATATGCAGGGTTTCCGACGTGGAGCGAACTGCCTCAACCAAGGCAGGCTGTAGCGAGGACTGTAAGCATGTCCTCTACCAAATCACGCAGGTTTACCTGAAGAACTCTGCTTTAGTTGCAGGGGGAACACAAGCATCTTTTCTGCCACAGTGTACTCGATGGGCACTTCCCCTAATGAACTTGTTCTATAAGAATGGTTTCCTACGTGGACCGAACTGCCTCAGCCATGGCAGGCACTACTGTGGTCTCTAAGGATTTCCTCTCTGAAAACACGGCACTTTTACCCGAAGAACTCTGCTTTAGTTGCAGGTGGAACACAAGCTGCATTTGTCCCACACTTTATACAAAGGGCCCTTCCCCGAATGAATCCTCAATATGCAGGGTGTCCCACGTGCAGCGAACTGCCTCAATGAAGGCAGGCTCTCGTAAGGACTGTAAGCATTTACTCTCCCATAACACGCAGTTTTACCTGAAGAACTCTGCTTTAGTTGCAGGTGGAACACAAGCAGCATTTCTCCCACTGTGTACTCTTTGGGCTCTTCCACGAATGAACTTCTTTATGCAGGGATTCCCACGAGGAGCGAACTGCCTCCACCATGGCAAGCTGTAGTGAGGACTGTAAGCATATCCTCTACCAAATCACGCAGGTTTACCCGAAGAACTCAGCTTTAGTTGCAGGGGGAACACAAGCATCTTTTCTCCCACAGTGTACACTTTGGGCTCTTCCACGAGTGAACTTCTATATGTAGGGTTTCCGAAGTGGAGCGAACTGCCTCAACCAAGGCAGGCTGTACCGAGGACTGTAAGCATTTCCTCTTCCAAAACACGGCAGTTTTACCACAGAATTCTGCTTTAGTTGCAGGTGGAACACAAGCAGCCTTTCTCCCACTGTGTACTCTTTGGGCTCTTCCACGAATGAACTTCTTTATGCAGGGATTCCCACGTGGAGCGAACTGCCTCAACCAAGGCAGGCTGTAGCGAATACTGTAAGCATTTCCTCTCCCAAAACACGCAGTTTTACACGAAGAACTCTGCTTCAGTTGCAGGTGGAACACAAGCAGCATTTCTCCCACTGTGTACTCTTTGGTCTCTTCACGAATGAACTTGTATATGCAGGGTTTCCCACGTGGAGCGAACTGCCTCAACCATGGCAGGCTGTAGCGAGGACTGTAAGCATATCCTCTCCCAAACCACGCAGTTTTAACGGTAGAACTCTGCTTTAGTTGCAGGGGTAACACAAGCAGCTTTTCTCCCACTGTGTACTCTTTGGGCTCTTCCACGAATGAACTTCTATATGCAGGGTTTCCAACGTGGAGGGAACTGCCTCAACCAAGGCAGGCTGTAGCGAGGACTGTAAGCATTTCCTCTTCCAAAACACGGCAGTTTTACCACAGAATTCTGCTTTAGTTGCAGGTGGAACACAAGCAGCATTTCTCCCACTGTGTACTCTTTGGGCTCTTCCACGAATGAACTTCTTTATGCAGGGATTCCCACGTGCAGCGAACTGCCTCAACCAAGGCAGGCTGCAGCGAATACTGTAAGCATTTCCTCTCCCAAAACACGCAGTTTTACACGAAGAGCTCTGCTTTAGTTGCAGGGGGAACACCATCAGCTTTCCTCCCACAGTGTACACAATGGGCACTTCCCCTAATGAACTTGTTCTATAAGAATGGTTTCCTACGTGGAGCGAACTGCCTCAGCCATGGTAGGCACTACTGTGGTCTCTAAGGATTTCCTCTCTGAAAACACGGCACTTTTACCCGAGGAACTCTGCTTTAGTTGCAGGTGGAACACAAGCTGCATTTGTCCCACACTTTATACAAAGGGCCCTCCCCGAAGGAGTCTTCAATATGCAGGGTGTCCCACGTGCAGTGAACTGCCTCAACGAAGGCAGGCTCTCGTAAGGACTGTAAGCATTTCCACTATCAATACACGCAGTTTTGCCCGAAGAATTCTCCTTTAGTTGCAGGTGGAACACAAGCAGCTTTTCTCCCACAGTGTACCCAATGAGCCTTTGCCCGAAAGAATATCTACACTCAAGGGGTCCCGCGTGGAGTGAAATGCCTAAAGCAAGGCAGGCTCTAGTGAGGCCTCTAAGCATTTCCTCTCCGAAAACACGGCAGTTTTACCCAAGGAACTCTGCGTTAGTTGCAGGTGGAACACAAGCAGCATTACTCCCAGTGTGTAATCTTTGGGCTCTTCCACGAATGAATTTCTTTATGCAGGGATTCCCACGTGGATCGAACTGCCTCAACCGTGGCAGGCTGTAGCGAGGACTGTAAGCATATCCTATCCCAAAACACGCAGTTTTAACGGTAGAACTCTGCTTTAGTTGCAGGGGTAACACAAGCAGCTTTTCTCCCACTGTGTACTCTTTGGGCTCTTCCAAGAATGAACTTCTATATGCAGGGTTTCCGACGTGGAGCGAACTGCCTCAACCAAGGCAGGCTGTAGCGAGGACTGTAAGCATGTCCTCTACCAAATCATGCAGGTTTACCCGAAGAACTCTGCTTTAGTTGCAGGGGGAACACAAGCATCTTTTCTCCCACAGTGTACTCGATGGGCACTTCCCCTAATGAACTTGTTCTATAAGAATGGTTTCCCACGTGGAGCGAACTGCCTCAGCCATGGCAGGCACTACTGTGGTCTCTAAGGATTTCCTCTCTGAAAACACGGCACTTTTACCCGAAGAACTCTGCTTTAGTTGCAGGTGGAACACAAGCTGCATTTGTCCCACACTTTATACAAAGGGCCCTTGACCGAATGAATCCTCAATATGCAGGGTGTCCCAAGTGCAGCGAACTGCCTCAATGAAGGCAGGCTCTCATAAGGACTGTAAGCATTTCCTCTCCCATAACACGCAGTTTTACCCGAAGAACTCTGCTTTAGTTGCACGTGGAACACAAGCAGCATTTCTCCCACTGTGTACTCTTTGGGCTCTTCCACGAATGAACTTCTTTATGCAGGGATTCCCTCGAGGAGCGAACTGCCTCCACCATGGCAGGCTGTAGTGAGGACTGTAAGCATATCCTCTACCAAATCACGCAGGTTTACCCGAAGAACTAAGCTTTAGTTGCAGGGGGAACACAAGCATCTTTTCTCCCACAGTGTAATCTTTGGGCTCTTCCACGAGTGAACTTCTATATGTAGGGTTTCCGAAGTGGAGCGAACTGCCTCAACCAAGGCAGGGTGTACCGAGGACTGTAAGCATTTCCTCTTCCAAAACACGGCAGTTTTACCACAGAATTCTGCTTTAGTTGCAGGTGGAACACAAGCAGCCTTTCTCCCACTGTGTACTCTTTGGGCTCTTCCACGAATGAACTCCTTTATGCAGGGATTCCCACGTGGAGCGAACTGCCTCAACCAAGGCAGGCTGTAGCGAATACTGTAAGCATTTCCTCTCCCAAAACACGCAGTTTTACACGAAGAACTCTGCTTCAGTTGCAGGTGGAACACAAGCAGCATTTCTCCCACTGTGTACTCTTTGGTCTCTTCACGAATGAACTTGTATATGCAGGGTTTCCCACGTGGAGCGAACTGCCTCAACCATGGCAGGCTGTAGCGAGGACTGTAAGCATATCCTCTCCCAAACCACGCAGTTTTAATGGTAGAACTCTGCTTTAGTTGCAGGGGTAACACAAGCAGCTTTTCTCCCACTGTGTACTCTTTGGGCTCTTCCACGAATGAACTTCTATATGCAGGGTTTCCAACGTGGAGGGAACTGCCTCAACCAAGGCAGGCTGTAGCGAGGACTGTAAGCATTTCCTCTTCCAAAACACGGCAGTTTTACCACAGAATTCTGCTTTAGTTGCAGGTGGAACACAAGCAGCATTTCTCCCACTGTGTACTCTTTGGGCTCTTCCACGAATGAACTTCTTTATGCAGGGATTCCCACGTTTAGCGAACTGCCTCAACCAAGGCAGGCTGCAGCGAATACTGTAAGCATTTCCTCTCCCAAAACACGCAGTTTTACACGAAGAGCTCTGCTTTAGTTGCAGGGGGAACACCATCAGCTTTCCTCCCACAGTGTACACAATGGGCACTTCCCCTAATGAACTTGTTCTATAAGAATGGTTTCCTACGTGGAGCGAACTGCCTCAGCCATGGTAGGCACTACTGTGGTCTCTAAGGATTTCCTCTCTGAAAACACGGCACTTTTACCCGAGGAACTCTGCTTTAGTTGCAGGTGGAACACAAGCTGCATTTGTCCCACACTTTATACAAAGGGCCCTCCCCGAAGGAGTCTTCAATATGCAGGGTGTCCCACGTGCAGTGAACTGCCTCAACGAAGGCAGGCTCTCGTAAGGACTGTAAGCATTTCCACTATCAATACACGCAGTTTTGCCCGAAGAATTCTCCTTTAGTTGCAGGTGGAACACAAGCAGCTTTTCTCCCACAGTGTACCCAATGAGCCTTTGCCCGAAAGAATATCTACACTCAAGGGGTCCCGCGTGGAGTGAAATGCCTAAAGCAAGGCAGGCTCTAGTGAGGCCTCTAAGCATTTCCTCTCCGAAAACATGGCAGTTTTACCCAAGGAACTCTGCGTTAGTTGCAGGTGGAACACAAGCAGCATTACTCCCAGTGTGTAATCTTTGGGCTCTTCCACGAATGAATTTCTTAATGCAGGGACTCCCACGTGGATCGAACTGCCTCAACCGTGGCAGGCTGTAGCGAGGACTGTAAGCATATCCTATCCCAAAACACGCAGTTTTAACGGTAGAACTCTGCTTTAGTTGCAGGGGTAACACAAGCAGCTTTTCTCCCACTGTGTACTCTTTGGGCTCTTCCAAGAATGAACTTCTATATGCAGGGTTTCCGACGTGGAGGGAACTGCCTCAACCAAGGCAGGCTGTAGCGAGGACTGTAAGCATGTCCTCTACCAAATCACGCAGGTTTACCCGAAGAACTCTGCTTTAGTTGCAGGGGGAACACAAGCATCTTTTCTCCCACAGTGTACTCGATGGGCACTTCCCCTAATGAACTTGTTCTATAAGAATGGTTTCCCACGTGGAGCGAACTGCCTCAGCCATGGCAGGCACTACTGTGGTCTCTAAGGATTTCCTCTCTGAAAACACGGCACTTTTACCCGAGGAACTCTGCTTTAGTTGCAGGTGGAACACAAGCTGCATTTGTCCCACACTTTATACAAAGGGCCCTTCCCCGAATGAATCCTCAATATGCAGGGTGTCCCACGTGCAGCGAACTGCCTCAATGAAGGCAGGCTCTCGTAAGGACTGTAAGCATTTCCTCTCCCATAACACGCAGTTTTACCCGAAGAACTCTGCTTTAGTTGCACGTGGAACACAAGCAGCATTTCTCCCACTGTGTACTCTTTGGGCTCTTCCACGAGTGAACTTCTATATGTAGGGTTTCCGAAGTGGAGCGAACTGCCTCAACCAAGGCAGGCTGTACCGAGGACTGTAAGCATTTCCTCTTCCAAAACACGGCAGTTTTACCACAGAATTCTGCTTTAGTTGCAGGTGGAACACAAGCAGCCTTTCTCCCACTGTGTACTCTTTGGGCTCTTCCACGAATGAACTTCTTTATGCAGGGATTCCCACGTGGAGCGAACTGCCTCAACCAAGGCAGGCTGTAGCGAATACTGTAAGCATTTCCTCTCCCAAAACACGCAGTTTTACACGAAGAACTCTGCTTCAGTTGCAGGTGGAACACAAGCAGCATTTCTCCCACTGTGTACTCTTTGGTCTCTTCACCAATGAACTTGTATATGCAGGGTTTCCCACGTGGAGCGAACTGCCTCAACCATGGCAGGCTGTAGCGAGGACTGTAAGCATATCCTCTCCCAAACCACGCAGTTTTAACGGTAGAACTCTGCTTTAGTTGCAGGGGTAACACAAGCAGCATTTCTCCCACTGTGTACTCTTTGGGCTCTTCCACGAATGAACTTCTATATGCAGGGTTTCCAACGTGGAGGGAACTGCCTCAACCAAGGCAGGCTGTAGCGAGGACTGTAAGCATTTCCTCTTCCAAAACACGGCAGTTTTACCACAGAATTCTGCTTTAGTTGCAGGTGGAACACAAGCAGCATTTCTCCCACTGTGTACTCTTTGGGCTCTTCCACGAATGAACTTCTTTATGCAGGGATTCCCACGTGCAGCGAACTGCCTCAACCAAGGCAGGCTGCAGCGAATACTGTAAGCATTTCCTCTCCCAAAACAGGCAGTTTTACACGAAGAGCTCGGCTTTAGTTGCAGGGGGAACACCATCAGCTTTCCTCCCACAGTGTACACAATGGGCACTTCCCCTAATGAACTTGTTCTATAAGAATTGTTTCCTACGTGGAGCGAACTGCCTCAGCCATGGTAGGCACTACTGTGGTCTCTAAGGATTTCCCTCTGAAAACACGGCACTTTTACCCGAGGAACTCTGCTTTAGTTGCAGGTGGAACACAAGCTGCATTTGTCCCACACTTTTACAAAGGGCCCTCCCCGAAGGAGTCTTCAATATGCAGGGTGTCCCACGTGCAGTGAACTGCCTCAACGAAGGCAGGCTCTCGTAAGGACTGTAAGCATTTCCACTATCAATACACGCAGTTTTGCCCGAAGAATTCTCCTTTAGTTGCAGGTGGAACACAAGCAGCTTTTCTCCCACAGTGTACCCAATGAGCCTTTGCCCGAAAGAATATCTACACTCAAGGGATCCTGCGTGGAGTGAAATGCCTAAAGCAAGACAGGCTCTAGTGAGGCCTCTAAGCATTTCCTCTCCGAAAACACGGCAGTTTTACCCAAGGAACTCTGCGTTAGTTGCAGGTGGAACACAAGCAGCATTACTCCCAGTGTGTAATCTTTGGGCTCTTCCACGAATGAATTTCTTTATGCAGGGATTCCCACGTGGATTGAACTGCCTCAACCGTGGCAGGCTGTAGCGAGGACTGTAAGCATATCCTATCCCAAAACACGCAGTTTTAACGGTAGAACTCTGCTTTAGTTGCAGGGGTAACACAAGCAGCTTTTCTCCCACTGTGTACTCTTTGGGCTCTTCCAAGAATGAACTTCTATATGCAGGGTTTCCGACGTGGAGCGAACTGCCTCAACCAAGGCAGGCTGTAGCGAGGACTGTAAGCATGTCCTCTACCAAATCACGCAGGTTTACCCAAAGAACTCTGCTTTAGTTGCAGCGGGAACACAAGCATCTTTTCTCCCACAGTGTACTCGATGGGCACTTCCCCTAATGAACTTGTTCTATAAGAATGTTTTCCCACGTGGAGCGAACTGCCTCAGCCATGGCAGGCACTACTGTGGTCTCTAAGGATTTCCTCTCTGAAAACAAGGCACTTTTACCCGAAGAACTCTGCTTTAGTTGCAGGTGGAACACAAGCTGCATTTGTCCCACACTTTATACAAAGGGCCCTCCCCGAAGGAGTCTTCAATATGCAGGGTGTCCCACGTGCAGTGAACTGCCTCAACGAAGGCAGGCTCTCGTAAGGACTGTAAGCATTTCCACTATCAATACACGCAGTTTTGCCCGAAGTATTCTCCTTTAGTTGCAGGTGGAACACAGCAGCTTTTCTCCCACAGTGTACCCAATGAGCCTTTGCCCGAAAGAATATCTACACTCAAGGGGTCCCGCGTCGAGTGAAATGCCTAAAGCAAGGCAGGCTCTAGTGAGGCCTCTAAGCATTTCCTCTCCGAAAACACGGCAGTTTTACCCAAGGAACTCTGCGTTAGTTGCAGGTGGAACACAAGCAGCATTACTCCCAGTGTGTAATCTTTGGGCTCTTCCACGAATGAATTTCTTTATGCAGGGATTCCCACGTGGATCGAACTGCCTCAACCGTGGCAGGCTGTAGCGAGGACTGTAAGCATATCCAATCCCAAAACACGCAGTTTTAACGGTAGAACTCTGCTTTAGTTGCAGGGGTAACACAAGCAGCTTTTCTCCCACTGTGTACTCTTTGGGCTCTTCCAAGAATGAACTTCTATATGCAGGGTTTCCGACGTGGAGCGAACTGCCTCAACCAAGGCAGGCTCTAGCGAGGACTGTAAGCATGTCCTCTACCAAATCACGCAGGTTTACCCGAAGAACTCTGCTTTAGTTGCAGGGGGAACACAAGCATCTTTTCTGCCACAGTGTACTCGATGGGCACTTCCCCTAATGAACTTGTTCTATAAGAATGGTTTCCCACGTGGAGCGAACTGCCTCAGCCATGGCAGGCACTACTGTGGTCTCTAAGGATTTCCTCTCTGAAAACACGGCACTTTTACCCGAAGAACTCTGCTTTAGTTGCAGGTGGAACACAAGCTGCATTTGTCCCACACTTTATACAAAGGGCCCTTCCCCGAATGAATTCTCAATATGCAGGGTGTCCCACGTGCAGCGAACTGCCTCAATGAAGGCAGGCTCTCGTAAGGACTGTAAGCATTTACTCTCCCATAACACGCAGTTTTACCCGAAGAACTCTGCTTTAGTTGCACGTGGAACACAAGCAGCATTTCTCCCACTGTGTACTCTTTGGGCTCTTCCACGAATGAACTTCTTTATGCAGGGATTCCCACGAGGAGCGAACTGCCTCCACCATGGCAAGCTGTAGTGAGGACTGTAAGCATATCCTCTACCAAATCACGCAGGTTTACCCGAAGAACTCAGCTTTAGTTGCAGGGGGAACACAAGCATCTTTTCTCCCACAGTGTACTCTTTGGGCTCTTCCACGAGTGAACTTCTATATGTAGGGTTTCCGAAGTGGAGCGAACTGCCTCAACCAAGGCAGGCTGTACCGAGGACTGTAAGCATTTCCTCTTCCAAAACACGGCAGTTTTACCACAGAATTCTGCTTTAGTTGCAGGTGGAACACAAGCAGCCTTTCTCCCACTGTGTACTCTTTGGGCTCTTCCACGAATGAACTTCTTTATGCAGGGATTCCCACGTGGAGCGAACTGCCTCAACCAAGGCAGGCTGTAGCGAATACTGTAAGCATTTCCTCTCCCAAAACACGCAGTTTTACACGAAGAACTCTGCTTCAGTTGCAGGTGGAACACAAGCAGCATTTCTCCCACTGTGTACTCTTTGGTCTCTTCACGAATGAACTTGTATATGCAGGGTTTCCCACGTGGAGCGAACTGCCTCAACCATGGCAGGCTGTAGCGAGGACTGTAAGCATATCCTCTCCCAAACCACGCAGTTTTAACGGTAGAACTCTGCTTTAGTTGCAGGGGTAACACAAGCAGCTTTTCTCCCACTGTGTACTCTTTGGGCTCTTCCACGAATGAACTTCTATATGCAGGGTTTCCAACGTGGAGGGAACTGCCTCAACCAAGGCAGGCTGTAGCGAGGACTGTAAGCATTTCCTCTTCCAAAACACGGCAGTTTTACCACAGAATTCTGCTTTAGTTGCAGGTGGAACACAAGCAGCATTTCTCCCACTGTGTACTCTTTGGGCTCTTCCACGAATGAACTTCTTTATGCAGGGATTCCCACGTGCAGCGAACTGCCTCAACCAAGGCAGGCTGCAGCGAATACTGTAAGCATTTCCTCTCCCAAAACACGCAGTTTTACACGAAGAGCTCTGCTTTAGTTGCAGGGGGAACACCATCAGCTTTCCTCCCACAGTGTACACAATGGGCACTTCCCCTAATGAACTTGTTCTATAAGAATGGTTTCCTACGTGGAGCGAACTGCCTCAGCCATGGTAGGCACTACTGTGGTCTCTAAGGATTTCCTCTCTGAAAACACGGCACTTTTACCCGAGGAACTCTGCTTTAGTTGCAGGTGGAACACAAGCTGCATTTGTCCCACACTTTATACAAAGGGCCCTCCCCGAAGGAGTCTTCAATATGCAGGGTGTCCCACGTGCAGTGAACTGCCTCAACGAAGGCAGGCTCTCGTAAGGACTGTAAGCATTTCCACTATCAATACACGCAGTTTTGCCCGAAGAATTCTCCTTTAGTTGCAGGTGGAACACAAGCAGCTTTTCTCCCACAGTGTACCCAATGAGCCTTTGCCCGAAAGAATATCTACACTCAAGGGGTCCCGCGTGGAGTGAAATGCCTAAAGCAAGGCAGGCTCTAGTGAGGCCTCTAAGCATTTCCTCTCCGAAAACACGGCAGTTTTACCCAAGGAACTCTGCGTTAGTTGCAGGTGGAACACAAGCAGCATTACTCCCAGTGTGTAATCTTTGGGCTCTTCCACGAATGAATTTCTTTATGCAGGGATTCCCACGTGGATCGAACTGCCTCAACCGTGGCAGGCTGTAGCGAGGACTGTAAGCATATCCTATCCCAAAACACGCAGTTTTAACGGTAGAACTCTGCTTTAGTTGCAGGGGTAACACAAGCAGCTTTTCTCCCACTGTGTACTCTTTGGGCTCTTCCAAGAATGAACTTCTATATGCAGGGTTTCCGACGTGGAGTGAACTGCCTCAACCAAGGCAGGCTGTAGCGAGGACTGTAAGCATGTCCTCTACCAAATCATGCAGGTTTACCCGAAGAACTCTGCTTTAGTTGCAGGGGGAACACAAGCATCTTTTCTCCCACAGTGTACTCGATGGGCACTTCCCCTAATGAACTTGTTCTATAAGAATGGTTTCCCACGTGGAGCGAACTGCCTCAGCCATGGCAGGCACTACTGTGGTCTCTAAGGATTTCCTCTCTGAAAACACGGCACTTTTACCCGAAGAACTCTGCTTTAGTTGCAGGTGGAACACAAGCTGCATTTGTCCCACACTTTATACAAAGGGCCCTTCCCCGAATGAATCCTCAATATGCAGGGTGTCCCACGTGCAGCGAACTGCCTCAATGAAGGCAGGCTCTCGTAAGGACTGTAAGCATTTCCTCTCCCATAACACGCAGTTTTACCCGAAGAACTCTGCTTTAGTTGCACGTGGAACACAAGCAGCATTTCTCCCACTGTGTACTCTTTGGGCTCTTCCACGAGTGAACTTCTATATGTAGGGTTTCCGAAGTGGAGCGAACTGCCTCAACCAAGGCAGGCTGTACCGAGGACTGTAAGCATTTCCTCTTCCAAAACACGGCAGTTTTACCACAGAATTCTGCTTTAGTTGCAGGTGGAACACAAGCAGCCTTTCTCCCACTGTGTACTCTTTGGGCTCTTCCACGAATGAAATTCTTTATGCAGGGATTCCCACGTGGAGCGAACTGCCTCAACCAAGGCAGGCTGTAGCGAATACTGTAAGCATTTCCTCTCCCAAAACACGCAGTTTTACACGAAGAACTCTGCTTCAGTTGCAGGTGGAACACAAGCAGCATTTCTCCCACTGTGTACTCTTTGGTCTCTTCACGAATGAACTTGTATATGCAGGGTTTCCCACGTGGAGCGAACTGCCTCAACCATGGCAGGCTGTAGCGAGGACTGTAAGCATATCCTCTCCCAAACCACGCAGTTTTAACGGTAGAACTCTGCTTTAGTTGCAGGGGGAACACAAGCAGCTTTTCTCCCACTGTGTACTCTTTGGGCTCTTCCACGAATGAACTTCTATATGCAGGGTTTCCAACGTGGAGGGAACTGCCTCAACCAAGGCAGGCTGTAGCGAGGACTGTAAGCATTCCCTCTTCCAAAACCCGGCAGTTTTACCACAGAATTCTGCTTTAGTTGCAGGTGGAACACAAGCAGCATTTCTCCCACTGTGTACTCTTTGGGCTCTTCCACGAATGAACTTCTTTATGCAGGGATTCCCACGTGCAGCGAACTGCCTCAACCAAGGCAGGCTGCAGCGAATACTGTAAGCATTTCCTCTCCCAAAACACGCAGTTTTACACGAAGAGCTCGGCTTTAGTTGCAGGGGGAACACCATCAGCTTTCCTCCCACAGTGTACACAATGGGCACTTCCCCTAATGAACTTGTTCTATAAGAATGGTTTCCTACGTGGAGCGAACTGCCTCAGCCATGGTAGGCACTACTGTGGTCTCTAAGGATTTCCTCTCTGAAAACACGGCACTTTTACCCGAGGAACTCTGCTTTAGTTGCAGGTGGAACACAAGCTGCATTTGTCCCACACTTTTACAAAGGGCCCTCCCCGAAGGAGTCTTCAATATGCAGGGTGTCCCACGTGCAGTGAACTGCCTCAACGAAGGCAGGCTCTCGTAAGGACTGTAAGCATTTCCACTATCAATACACGCAGTTTTGCCCGAAGAATTCTCCTTTAGTTGCAGGTGGAACACAAGCAGCTATTCTCCCACAGTGTACCCAATGAGCCTTTGCCCGAAAGAATATCTACACTCAAGGTATCCTGCGTGGAGTGAAATGCCTAAAGCAAGACAGGCTCTAGTGAGGCCTCTAAGCATTTCCTCTCCGAAAACACGGCAGTTTTACCCAAGGAACTCTGCGTTAGTTGCAGGTGGAACACAAGCAGCATTACTCCCAGTGTGTAATCTTTGGGCTCTTCCACGAATGAATTTCTTTATGCAGGGATTCCCACGTGGATCGAACTGCCTCAACCGTGGCAGGCTGTAGCGAGGACTGTAAGCATATCCTATCCCAAAACACGCAGTTTTAACGGTAGAACTCTGCTTTAGTTGCAGGGGTAACACAAGCAGCTTTTCTCCCACTGTGTACTCTTTGGGCTCTTCCAAGAATGAACTTCTATATGCAGGGTTTCCGACGTGGAGCGAACTGCCTCAACCAAGGCAGGCTGTAGCGAGGACTGTAAGCATGTCCTCTACCAAATCACGCAGGTTTACCCAAAGAACTCTGCTTTAGTTGCAGCGGGAACACAAGCATCTTTTCTCCCACAGTGTACTCGATGGGCACTTCCCCTAATGAACTTGTTCTATAAGAATGTTTTCCCACGTGGAGCGAACTGCCTCAGCCATGGCAGGCACTACTGTGGTCTCTAAGGATTTCCTCTCTGAAAACAAGGCACTTTTACCCGAAGAACTCTGCTTTAGTTGCAGGTGGAACACAAGCTGCATTTGTCCCACACTTTATACAAAGGGCCCTCCCCGAAGGAGTCTTCAATATGCAGGGTGTCCCACGTGCAGTGAACTGCCTCAACGAAGGCAGGCTCTCGTAAGGACTGTAAGCATTTCCACTATCAATACACGCAGTTTTGCCCGAAGTATTCTCCTTTAGTTGCAGGTGGAACACAGCAGCTTTTCTCCCACAGTGTACCCAATGAGCCTTTGCCCGAAAGAATATCTACACTCAAGGGGTCCCGCGTGGAGTGAAATGCCTAAAGCAAGGCAGGCTCTAGTGAGGCCTCTAAGCATTTCCTCTCCGAAAACACGGCAGTTTTACCCAAGGAACTCTGCGTTAGTTGCAGGTGGAACACAAGCAGCATTACTCCCAGTGTGTAATCTTTGGGCTCTTCCACGAATGAATTTCTTTATGCAGGGATTCCCACGTGGATCGAACTGCCTCAACCGTGGCAGGCTGTAGCGAGGACTGTAAGCATATCCAATCCCAAAACACGCAGTTTTAACGGTAGAACTCTGCTTTAGTTGCAGGGGTAACACAAGCAGCTTTTCTCCCACTGTGTACTCTTTGGGCTCTTCCAAGAATGAACTTCTATATGCAGGGTTTCCGACGTGGAGCGAACTGCCTCAACCAAGGCAGGCTGTAGCGAGGACTGTAAGCATGTCCTCTACCAAATCACGCAGGTTTACCCGAAGAACTCTGCTTTAGTTGCAGGGGGAACACAAGCATCTTTTCTGCCACAGTGTACTCGATGGGCACTTCCCCTATTGAACTTGTTCTATAAGAATGGTTTCCCACGTGGAGCGAACTGCCTCAGCCATGGCAGGCACTACTGTGGTCTCTAAGGATTTCCTCTCTGAAAACACGGCACTTTTACCCGAAGAACTCTGCTTTAGTTGCAGGTGGAACACAAGCTGCATTTGTCCCACACTTTATACAAAGGGCCCTTCCCCGAATGAATCCTCAATATGCAGGGTGTCCCACGTGCAGCGAACTGCCTCAATGAAGGCAGGCTCTCGTAAGGACTGTAAGCATTTCCTCTCCCATAACACGCAGTTTTACCCGAAGAACTCTGCTTTAGTTGCACGTGGAACACAAGCAGCATTTCTCCCACTGTGTACTCTTTGGGCTCTTCCACGAATGAACTTCTTTATGCAGGGATTCCCACGAGGAGCGAACTGCCTCCACCATGGCAAGCTGTAGTGAGGACTGTAAGCATATCCTCTACCAAATCACGCAGGTTTACCCGAAGAACTCAGCTTTAGTTGCAGGGGGAACACAAGCATCTTTTCTCCCACAGTGTACTCTTTGGGCTCTTCCACGAGTGAACTTCTATATGTAGGGTTTCCGAAGTGGAGCGAACTGCCTCAACCAAGGCAGGCTGTACCGAGGACTGTAAGCATTTCCTCTTCCAAAACACGGCAGTTTTACCACAGAATTCTGCTTTAGTTGCAGGTGGAACACAAGCAGCCTTTCTCCCACTGTGTACTCTTTGGGCTCTTCCACGAATGAACTTCTTTATGCAGGAATTCCCACGTGGAGCGAACTGCCTCAACCAAGGCAGGCTGTAGCGAATACTGTAAGCATTTCCTCTCCCAAAACACGCAGTTTTACACGAAGAACTCTGCTTCAGTTGCAGGTGGAACACAAGCAGCATTTCTCCCACTGTGTACTCTTTGGTCTCTTCACGAATGAACTTGTATATGCAGGGTTTCCCACGTGGAGCGAACTGCCTCAACCATGGCAGGCTGTAGCGAGGACTGTAAGCATATCCTCTCCCAAACCACGCAGTTTTAACGGTAGAACTCTGCTTTAGTTGCAGGGGTAACACAAGCAGCTTTTCTCCCACTGTGTACTCTTTGGGCTCTTCCACGAATGAACTTCTATATGCAGGGTTTCCAAAGTGGAGGGAACTGCCTCAACCAAGGCAGGCTGTAGCGAGGACTGTAAGCATTTCCTCTTCCAAAACACGGCAGTTTTACCACAGAATTCTGCTTTAGTTGCATGTGGAACACAAGCAGCATTTCTCCCACTGTGTACTCTTTGGGCTCTTCCACGAATGAACTTCTTTATGCAGGGATTCCCACGTGCAGCGAACTGCCTCAACCAAGGCAGGCTGCAGCGAATACTGTAAGCATTTCCTCTCCCAAAACACGCAGTTTTACACGAAGAGCTCTGCTTTAGTTGCAGGGGGAACACCATCAGCTTTCCTCCCACAGTGTACACAATGGGCACTTCCCCTAATGAACTTGTTCTATAAGAATGGTTTCCTACGTGGAGCGAACTGCCTCAGCCATGGTAGGCACTACTGTGGTCTCTAAGGATTTCCTCTCTGAAAACACGGCACTTTTACCCGAGGAACTCTGCTTTAGTTGCAGGTGGAACACAAGCTGCATTTGTCCCACACTTTTACAAAGGGCCCTCCCCGAAGGAGTCTTCAATATGCAGGGTGTCCCACGTGCAGTGAACTGCCTCAACGAAGGCAGGCTCTCGTAAGGACTGTAAGCATTTCCACTATCAATACACGCAGTTTTGCCCGAAGAATTCTCCTTTAGTTGCAGGTGGAACACAAGCAGCTTTTCTCCCACAGTGTACCCAATGAGCCTTTGCCCGAAAGAATATCTACACTCAAGGGATCCTGCGTGGAGTGAAATGCCTAAAGCAAGACAGGCTCTAGTGAGGCCTCTAAGCATTTCCTCTCCGAAAACACGGCAGTTTTACCCAAGGAACTCTGCGTTAGTTGCAGGTGGAACACAAGCAGCATTACTCCCAGTGTGTAATCTTTGGGCTCTTCCACGAATGAATTTCTTTATGCAGGGATTCCCACGTGGATCGAACTGCCTCAACCGTGGCAGGCTGTAGCGAGGACTGTAAGCATATCCTATCCCAAAACACGCAGTTTTAACGGTAGAACTCTGCTTTAGTTGCAGGGGTAACACAAGCAGCTTTTCTCCCACTGTGTACTCTTTGGGCTCTTCCAAGAATGAACTTCTATATGCA
The DNA here is from genome assembly GCF_025265405.1 of Mesoplodon densirostris. NCBI lineage: Eukaryota > Metazoa > Chordata > Mammalia > Artiodactyla > Ziphiidae > Mesoplodon > Mesoplodon densirostris. The sequence continues at coordinate 85,723,967 of NC_082667.1, read as the reverse complement.
GGGTTTCCGACGTGGAGCGAACTGCCTCAACCAAGGCAGGCTGTAGCGAGGACTGTAAGCATGTCCTCTACCAAATCACGCAGGTTTACCCAAAGAACTCTGCTTTAGTTGCAGCGGGAACACAAGCATCTTTTCTCCCACAGTGTACTCGATGGGCACTTCCCCTAATGAACTTGTTCTATAAGAATGTTTTCCCACGTGGAGCGAACTGCCTCAGCCATGGCAGGCACTACTGTGGTCTCTAAGGATTTCCTCTCTGAAAACAAGGCACTTTTACCCGAAGAACTCTGCTTTAGTTGCAGGTGGAACACAAGCTGCATTTGTCCCACACTTTATACAAAGGGCCCTCCCCGAAGGAGTCTTCAATATGCAGGGTGTCCCACGTGCAGTGAACTGCCTCAACGAAGGCAGGCTCTCGTAAGGACTGTAAGCATTTCCACTATCAATACACGCAGTTTTGCCCGAAGTATTCTCCTTTAGTTGCAGGTGGAACACAGCAGCTTTTCTCCCACAGTGTACCCAATGAGCCTTTGCCCGAAAGAATATCTACACTCAAGGGGTCCCGCGTGGAGTGAAATGCCTAAAGCAAGGCAGGCTCTAGTGAGGCCTCTAAGCATTTCCTCTCCGAAAACACGGCAGTTTTACCCAAGGAACTCTGCGTTAGTTGCAGGTGGAACACAAGCAGCATTACTCCCAGTGTGTAATCTTTGGGCTCTTCCACGAATGAATTTCTTTATGCAGGGATTCCCACGTGGATCGAACTGCCTCAACCGTGGCAGGCTGTAGCGAGGACTGTAAGCATATCCTATCCCAAAACACGCAGTTTTAACGGTAGAACTCTGCTTTAGTTGCAGGGGTAACACAAGCAGCTTTTCTCCCACTGTGTACTCTTTGGGCTCTTCCAAGAATGAACTTCTATATGCAGGGTTTCCGACGTGGAGCGAACTGCCTCAACCAAGGCAGGCTGTAGCGAGGACTGTAAGCATGTCCTCTACCAAATCACGCAGGTTTACCCGAAGAACTCTGCTTTAGTTGCAGGGGGAACACAAGCATCTTTTCTCCCACAGTGTACTCGATGGGCACTTCCCCTAATGAACTTGTTCTATAAGAATGGTTTCCCACGTGGAGCGAACTGCCTCAGCCATGGCAGGCACTACTGTGGTCTCTAAGGATTTCCTCTCTGAAAACACGGCACTTTTACCCGAAGAACTCTGCTTTAGTTGCAGGTGGAACACAAGCTGCATTTGTCCCACACTTTATACAAAGGGCCCTTCCCCGAATGAATCCTCAATATGCAGGGTGTCCCACGTGCAGCGAACTGCCTCAATGAAGGCAGGCTCTCGTAAGGACTGTAAGCATTTACTCTCCCATAACACGCAGTTTTACCCGAAGAACTCTGCTTTAGTTGCACGTGGAACACAAGCAGCATTTCTCCCACTGTGTACTCTTTGGGCTCTTCCACGAATGAACTTCTTTATGCAGGGATTCCCACGAGGAGCGAACTGCCTCCACCATGGCAAGCTGTAGTGAGGACTGTAAGCATATCCTCTACCAAATCACGCAGGTTTACCCGAAGAACTCAGCTTTAGTTGCAGGGGGAACACAAGCATCTTTTCTCCCACAGTGTACTCTTTGGGCTCTTCCACGAGTGAACTTCTATATGTAGGGTTTCCGAAGTGGAGCGAACTGCCTCAACCAAGGCAGGCTGTACCGAGGACTGTAAGCATTTCCTCTTCCAAAACACGGCAGTTTTACCACAGAATTCTGCTTTAGTTGCAGGTGGAACACAAGCAGCCTTTCTCCCACTGTGTACTCTTTGGGCTCTTCCACGAATGAACTTCTTTATGCAGGGATTCCCACGTGGAGCGAACTGCCTCAACCAAGGCAGGCTGTAGCGAATACTGTAAGCATTTCCTCTCCCAAAACACGCAGTTTTACACGAAGAACTCTGCTTCAGTTGCAGGTGGAACACAAGCAGCATTTCTCCCACTGTGTACTCTTTGGTCTCTTCACGAATGAACTTGTATATGCAGGGTTTCCCACGTGGAGCGAACTGCCTCAACCATGGCAGGCTGTAGCGAGGACTGTAAGCATATCCTCTCCCAAACCACGCAGTTTTAACGGTAGAACTCTGCTTTAGTTGCAGGGGTAACACAAGCAGCTTTTCTCCCACTGTGTACTCCTTGGGCTCTTCCACGAATGAACTTCTATATGCAGGGTTTCCAACGTGGAGGGAACTGCCTCAACCAAGGCAGGCTGTAGCGAGGACTGTAAGCATTTCCTCTTCCAAAACACGGCAGTTTTACCACAGAATTCTGCTTTAGTTGCAGGTGGAACACAAGCAGCATTTCTCCCACTGTGTACTCTTTGGGCTCTTCCACGAATGAACTTCTTTATGCAGGGATTCCCACGTGCAGCGAACTGCCTCAACCAAGGCAGGCTGCAGCGAATACTGTAAGCATTTCCTCTCCCAAAACACGCAGTTTTACACGAAGAGCTCTGCTTTAGTTGCAGGGGGAACACCATCAGCTTTCCTCCCACAGTGTACACAATGGGCACTTCCCCTAATGAACTTGTTCTATAAGAATGGTTTCCTACGTGGAGCGAACTGCCTCAGCCATGGTAGGCACTACTGTGGTCTCTAAGGATTTCCTCTCTGAAAACACGGCACTTTTACCCGAGGAACTCTGCTTTAGTTGCAGGTGGAACACAAGCTGCATTTGTCCCACACTTTATACAAAGGGCCCTCCCCGAAGGAGTCTTCAATATGCAGGGTGTCCCACGTGCAGTGAACTGCCTCAACGAAGGCAGGCTCTCGTAAGGACTGTAAGCATTTCCACTATCAATACACGCAGTTTTGCCCGAAGAATTCTCCTTTAGTTGCAGGTGGAACACAAGCAGCTTTTCTCCCACAGTGTACCCAATGAGCCTTTGCCCGAAAGAATATCTACACTCAAGGGGTCCCGCGTGGAGTGAAATGCCTAAAGCAAGGCAGGCTCTAGTGAGGCCTCTAAGCATTTCCTCTCCGAAAACACGGCAGTTTTACCCAAGGAACTCTGCGTTAGTTGCAGGTGGAACACAAGCAGCATTACTCCCAGTGTGTAATCTTTGGGCTCTTCCACGAATGAATTTCTTTATGCAGGGATTCCCACGTGGATCGAACTGCCTCAACCGTGGCAGGCTGTAGCGAGGACTGTAAGCATATCCTATCCCAAAACACGCAGTTTTAACGGTAGAACTCTGCTTTAGTTGCAGGGGTAACACAAGCAGCTTTTCTCCCACTGTGTACTCTTTGGGCTCTTCCAAGAATGAACTTCTATATGCAGGGTTTCCGACGTGGAGCGAACTGCCTCAACCAAGGCAGGCTGTAGCGAGGACTGTAAGCATGTCCTCTACCAAATCATGCAGGTTTACCCGAAGAACTCTGCTTTAGTTGCAGGGGGAACACAAGCATCTTTTCTCCCACAGTGTACTCGATGGGCACTTCCCCTAATGAACTTGTTCTATAAGAATGGTTTCCCACGTGGAGCGAACTGCCTCAGCCATGGCAGGCACTACTGTGGTCTCTAAGGATTTCCTCTCTGAAAACACGGCACTTTTACCCGAAGAACTCTGCTTTAGTTGCAGGTGGAACACAAGCTGCATTTGTCCCACACTTTATACAAAGGGCCCTTCCCCGAATGAATCCTCAATATGCAGGGTGTCCCACGTGCAGCGAACTGCCTCAATGAAGGCAGGCTCTCATAAGGACTGTAAGCATTTCCTCTCCCATAACACGCAGTTTTACCCGAAGAACTCTGCTTTAGTTGCACGTGGAACACAAGCAGCATTTCTCCCACTGTGTACTCTTTGGGCTCTTCCACGAATGAACTTCTTTATGCAGGGATTCCCACGAGGAGCGAACTGCCTCCACCATGGCAGGCTGTAGTGAGGACTGTAAGCATATCCTCTACCAAATCACGCAGGTTTACCCGAAGAACTCAGCTTTAGTTGCAGGGGGAACACAAGCATCTTTTCTCCCACAGTGTACACTTTGGGCTCTTCCACGAGTGAACTTCTATATGTAGGGTTTCCGAAGTGGAGCGAACTGCCTCAACCAAGGCAGGCTGTACCGAGGACTGTAAGCATTTCCTCTTCCAAAACACGGCAGTTTTACCACAGAATTCTGCTTTAGTTGCAGGTGGAACACAAGCAGCCTTTCTCCCACTGTGTACTCTTAGGGCTCTTCCACGAATGAACTTCTTTATGCAGGGATTCCCACGTGGAGCGAACTGCCTCAACCAAGGCAGGCTGTAGCGAATACTGTAAGCATTTCCTCTCCCAAAACACACAGTTTTACACGAAGAACTCTGCTTCAGTTGCAGGTGGAACACAAGCAGCATTTCTCCCACTGTGTACTCTTTGGTATCTTCACGAATGAACTTGTATATGCAGGGTTTCCCTCGTGGAGCGAACTGCCTCAACCATGGCAGGCTGTAGCGAGCACTGTAAGCATATCCTCTCCCAAACCACGCAGTTTTAACGGTAGAACTCTGCTTTAGTTGCAGGGGTAACACAAGCAGCTTTTCTTCCACTGTGTACTCTTTGGGCTCTTCCACGAATGAACTTCTATATGCAGGGTTTCCAACGTGGAGGGAACTGCCTCAACCAAGGCAGGCTGTAGCGAGGACTGTAAGCATTTCCTCTTCCAAAACCCGGCAGTTTTACCACAGAATTCTGCTTTAGTTGCAGGTGGAACACAAGCAGCATTTCTCCCACTGTGTACTCTTTGGGCTCTTCCACGAATGAACTTCTTTATGCAGGGATTCCCACGTGCAGCGAACTGCCTCAACCAAGGCAGGCTGCAGCGAATACTGTAAGCATTTCCTCTCCCAAAACACGCAGTTTTACACGAAGAGCTCTGCTTTAGTTGCAGGGGGAACACCATCAGCTTTCCTCCCACAGTGTACACAATGGGCACTTCCCCTAATGAACTTGTTCTATAAGAATGGTTTCCTACGTGGAGCGAACTGCCTCAGCCATGGTAGGCACTACTGTGGTCTCTAAGGATTTCCTCTCTGAAAACACGGCACTTTTACCCGAGGAACTCTGCTTTAGTTGCAGGTGGAACACAAGCTGCATTTGTCCCACACTTTATACAAAGGGCCCTCCCCGAAGGAGTCTTCAATATGCAGGGTGTCCCACGTGCAGTGAACTGCCTCAATGAAGGCAGGCTCTCGTAAGGACTGTAAGCATTTCCACTATCAATACACGCAGTTTTGCCCGAAGAATTCTCCTTTAGTTGCAGGTGGAACACAAGCAGCTTTTCTCCCACAGTGTACCCAATGAGCCTTTGCCCGAAAGAATATCTACACTCAAGGGATCCTGCGTGGAGTGAAATGCCTAAAGCAAGACAGGCTCTAGTGAGGCCTCTAAGCATTTCCTCTCCGAAAACACGGCAGTTTTACCCAAGGAACTCTGCGTTAGTTGCAGGTGGAACACAAGCAGCATTACTCCCAGTGTGTAATCTTTGGGCTCTTCCACGAATGAATTTCTTTATGCAGGGATTCCCACGTGGATCGAACTGCCTCAACCGTGGCAGGCTGTAGCGAGGACTGTAAGCATATCCTATCCCAAAACACGCAGTTTTAACGGTAGAACTCTGCTTTAGTTGCAGGGGTAACACAAGCAGCTTTTCTCCCACTGTGTACTCTTTGGGCTCTTCAACGAATGAACTTCTTTATGCAGGGTTTCCGACGTGGAGCGAACTGCCTCAACCAAGGCAGGCTGTAGCGAGGACTGTAAGCATGTCCTCTACCAAATCATGCAGGTTTACCCGAAGAACTCTGCTTTAGTTGCAGGGGGAACACAAGCATCTTTTCTCCCACAGTGTACTCGATGGGCACTTCCCCTAATGAACTTGTTCTATAAGAATGGTTTCCCACGTGGAGCGAACTGCCTCAGCCATGGCAGGCACTACTGTGGTCTCTAAGGATTTCCTCTCTGAAAACACGGCACTTTTACCCGAAGAACTCTGCTTTAGTTGCAGGTGGAACACAAGCTGCATTTGTCCCACACTTTATACAAAGGGCCCTTCCCCGAATGAATCCTCAATATGCAGGGTGTCCCACGTGCAGCGAACTGCCTCAATGAAGGCAGGCTCTCATAAGGACTGTAAGCATTTCCTCTCCCATAACACGCAGTTTTACCCGAAGAACTCTGCTTTAGTTGCACGTGGAACACAAGCAGCATTTCTCCCACTGTGTACTCTTTGGGCTCTTCCACGAATGAACTTCTTTATGCAGGGATTCCCACGAGGAGCGAACTGCCTCCACCATGGCAGGCTGTAGTGAGGACTGTAAGCATATCCTCTACCAAATCACGCAGGTTTACCCGAAGAACTCAGCTTTAGTTGCAGGGGGAACACAAGCATCTTTTCTCCCACAGTGTACTCTTTGGGCTCTTCCACGAGTGAAGTTCTATATGTAGGGTTTCCGAAGTGGAGCGAACTGCCTCAACCAAGGCAGGGTGTACCGAGGACTGTAAGCATTTCCTCTTCCAAAACACGGCAGTTTTACCACAGAATTCTGCTTTAGTTGCAGGTGGAACACAAGCAGCCTTTCTCCCACTGTGTACTCTTTGGGCTCTTCCACGAATGAACTCCTTTATGCAGGGATTCCCACGTGGAGCGAACTGCCTCAACCAAGGCAGGCTGTAGCGAATACTGTAAGCATTTCCTCTCCCAAAACACGCAGTTTTACACGAAGAACTCTGCTTCAGTTGCAGGTGGAACACAAGCAGCATTTCTCCCACTGTGTACTCTTTGGTCTCTTCACGAATGAACTTGTATATGCAGGGTTTCCCACGTGGAGCGAACTGCCTCAACCATGGCAGGCTGTAGCGAGGACTGTAAGCATATCCTCTCCCAAACCACGCAGTTTTAATGGTAGAACTCTGCTTTAGTTGCAGGGGTAACACAAGCAGCTTTTCTCCCACTGTGTACTGTTTGGGCTCTTCCACGAATGAACTTCTATATGCAGGGTTTCCAACGTGGAGGGAACTGCCTCAACCAAGGCAGGCTGTAGCGAGGACTGTAAGCATTTCCTCTTCCAAAACCCGGCAGTTTTACCACAGAATTCTGCTTTAGTTGCAGGTGGAACACAAGCAGCATTTCTCCCACTGTGTACTCTTTGGGCTCTTCCACGAATGAACTTCTTTATGCAGGGATTCCCACGTGCAGCGAACTGCCTCAACCAAGGCAGGCTGCAGCGAATACTGTAAGCATTTCCTCTCCCAAAACACGCAGTTTTACACGAAGAGCTCTGCTTTAGTTGCAGGGGGAACACCATCAGCTTTCCTCCCACAGTGTACACAATGGGCACTTCCCCTAATGAACTTGTTCTATAAGAATGGTTTCCTACGTGGAGCGAACTGCCTCAGCCATGGTAGGCACTACTGTGGTCTCTAAGGATTTCCTCTCTGAAAACACGGCACTTTTACCCGAGGAACTCTGCTTTAGTTGCAGGTGGAACACAAGCTGCATTTGTCCCACACTTTATACAAAGGGCCCTCCCCGAAGGAGTCTTCAATATGCAGGGTGTCCCACGTGCAGTGAACTGCCTCAACGAAGGCAGGCTCTCGTAAGGACTGTAAGCATTTCCACTATCAATACATGCAGTTTTGCCCGAAGAATTCTCCTTTAGTTGCAGGTGGAACACAAGCAGCTTTTCTCCCACAGTGTACCCAATGAGCCTTTGCCCGAAAGAATATCTACACTCAAGGGGTCCCGCGTGGAGTGAAATGCCTAAAGCAAGGCAGGCTCTAGTGAGGCCTCTAAGCATTTCCTCTCCGAAAACATGGCAGTTTTACCCAAGGAACTCTGCGTTAGTTGCAGGTGGAACACAAGCAGCATTACTCCCAGTGTGTAATCTTTGGGCTCTTCCACGAATGAATTTCTTTATGCAGGGATTCCCACGTGGATCGAACTGCCTCAACCAAGGCAGGCTGTAGCGAGGACTGTAAGCATGTCCTCTACCAAATCACGCAGGTTTACCCGAAGAACTCTGCTTTAGTTGCAGGGGGAACACAAGCATCTTTTCTCCCACAGTGTACTCGATGGGCACTTCCCCTAATGAACTTGTTCTATAAGAATGGTTTCCCACGTGGAGCGAACTGCCTCAGCCATGGCAGGCACTACTGTGGTCTCTAAGGATTTCCTCTCTGAAAACACGGCACTTTTACCCGAAGAACTCTGCTTTAGTTGCAGGTGGAACACAAGCTGCATTTGTCCCACACTTTATACAAAGGGCCCTTCCCCGAATGAATCCTCAATATGCAGGGTGTCCCACGTGCAGCGAACTGCCTCAATGAAGGCAGGCTCTCGTAAGGACTGTAAGCATTTCCTCTCCCATAACACGCAGTTTTACCCGAAGAACTCTGCTTTAGTTGCACGTGGAACACAAGCAGCATTTCTCCCACTGTGTACTCTTTGGGCTCTTCCACGAGTGAACTTCTATATGTAGGGTTTCCGAAGTGGAGCGAACTGCCTCAACCAAGGCAGGCTGTACCGAGGACTGTAAGCATTTCCTCTTCCAAAACACGGCAGTTTTACCACAGAATTCTGCTTTAGTTGCAGGTGGAACACAAGCAGCCTTTCTCCCACTGTGTACTCTTTGGGCTCTTCCACGAATGAACTTCTTTATGCAGGGATTCCCACGTGGAGCGAACTGCCTCAACCAAGGCAGGCTGTAGCGAATACTGTAAGCATTTCCTCTCCCAAAACACGCAGTTTTACACGAAGAACTCTGCTTCAGTTGCAGGTGGAACACAAGCAGCATTTCACCCACTGTGTACTCTTTGGTCTCTTCACGAATGAACTTGTATATGCAGGGTTTCCCACGTGGAGCGAACTGCCTCAACCATGGCAGGCTGTAGCGAGGACTGTAAGCATATCCTCTCCCAAACCACGCAGTTTTAACGGTAGAACTCTGCTTTAGTTGCAGGGGGAACACAAGCAGCTTTTCTCCCACTGTGTACTCTTTGGGCTCTTCCACGAATGAACTTCTATATGCAGGGTTTCCAACGTGGAGGGAACTGCCTCAACCAAGGCAGGCTGTAGCGAGGACTGTAAGCATTTCCTCTTCCAAAACACGGCAGTTTTACCACAGAATTCTGCTTTAGTTGCAGGTGGAACACAAGCAGCATTTCTCCCACTGTGTACTCTTTGGGCTCTTCCACGAATGAACTTCTTTATGCAGGGATTCCCACGTGCAGCGAACTGCCTCAACCAAGGCAGGCTGCAGCGAATACTGTAAGCATTTCCTCTCCCAAAACACGCAGTTTTACACGAAGAGCTCTGCTTTAGTTGCAGGGGGAACACCATCAGCTTTCCTCCCACAGTGTACACAATGGGCACTTCCCCTAATGAACTTGTTCTATAAGAATGGTTTCCTACGTGGAGCGAACTGCCTCAGCCATGGTAGGCACTACTGTGGTCTCTAAGGATTTCCTCTCTGAAAACACGGCACTTTTACCCGAGGAACTCTGCTTTAGTTGCAGGTGGAACACAAGCTGCATTTGTCCCACACTTTTACAAAGGGCCCTCCCCGAAGGAGTCTTCAATATGCAGGGTGTCCCACGTGCAGTGAACTGCCTCAACGAAGGCAGGCTCTCGTAAGGACTGTAAGCATTTCCACTATCAATACACGCAGTTTTGCCCGAAGAATTCTCCTTTAGTTGCAGGTGGAACACAAGCAGCTTTTCTCCCACAGTGTACCCAATGAGCCTTTGCCCGAAAGAATATCTACACTCAAGGGATCCTGCGTGGAGTGAAATGCCTAAAGCAAGACAGTCTCTAGTGAGGCCTCTAAGCATTTCCTCTCCGAAAACACGGCAGTTTTACCCAAGGAACTCTGCGTTAGTTGCAGGTGGAACACAAGCAGCATTACTCCCAGTGTGTAATCTTTGGGCTCTTCCACGAATGAATTTCTTTATGCAGGGATTCCCACGTGGATCGAACTGCCTCAACCGTGGCAGGCTGTAACGAGGACTGTAAGCATATCCTATCCCAAAACACGCAGTTTTAACGGTAGAACTCTGCTTTAGTTGCAGGGGTAACACAAGCAGCTTTTCTCCCACTGTGTACTCTTTGGGCTCTTCCAAGAATGAACTTCTATATGCAGGGTTTCCGACGTGGAGCGAACTGCCTCAACCAAGGCAGGCTGTAGCGAGGACTGTAAGCATGTCCTCTACCAAATCACGCAGGTTTACCCAAAGAACTCTGCTTTAGTTGCAGGGGGAACACAAGCATCTTTTCTCCCACAGTGTACTCGATGGGCACTTCCCCTAATGAACTTGTTCTATAAGAATGTTTTCCCACGTGGAGCGAACTGCCTCAGCCATGGCAGGCACTACTGTGGTCTCTAAGGATTTCCTCTCTGAAAACAAGGCACTTTTACCCGAAGAACTCTGCTTTAGTTGCAGGTGGAACACAAGCTGCATTTGTCCCACACTTTATACAAAGGGCCCTCCCCGAAGGAGTCTTCAATATGCAGGGTGTCCCACGTGCAGTGAACTGCCTCAACGAAGGCAGGCTCTCGTAAGGACTGTAAGCATTTCCACTATCAATACACGCAGTTTTGCCCAAAGTATTCTCCTTTAGTTGCAGGTGGAACACAAGCAGCTTTTCTCCCACAGTGTACCCAATGAGCCTTTGCCCGAAAGAATATCTACACTCAAGGGGTCCCACGTGGAGTGAAATGCCTAAAGCAAGGCAGGCTCTAGTGAGGCCTCTAAGCATTTCCTCTCCGAAAACACGGCAGTTTTACCCAAGGAACTCTGCGTTAGTTGCAGGTGGAACACAAGCAGCATTACTCCCAGTGTGTAATCTTTGGGCTCTTCCACGAATGAATTTCTTTATGCAGGGATTCCCACGTGGATAGAACTGCCTCAACCGTGGCAGGCTGTAGCGAGGACTGTAAGCATATCCAATCCCAAAACACGCAGTTTTAACGGTAGAACTCTGCTTTAGTTGCAGGGGTAACACAAGCAGCTTTTCTCCCACTGTGTACTCTTTGGGCTCTTCCAAGAATGAACTTCTATATGCAGGGTTTCCGACGTGGAGCGAACTGCCTCAACCAAGGCAGGCTGTAGCGAGGACTGTAAGCATGTCCTCTACCAAATCACGCAGGTTTACCCGAAGAACTCTGCTTTAGTTGCAGGGGGAACACAAGCATCTTTTCTCCCACAGTGTACTCGATGGGCACTTCCCCTAATGAACTTGTTCTATAAGAATGGTTTCCCACGTGGAGCGAACTGCCTCAGCCATGGCAGGCACTACTGTGGTCTCTAAGGATTTCCTCTCTGAAAACACGGCACTTTTACCCGAAGAACTCTGCTTTAGTTGCAGGTGGAACACAAGCTGCATTTGTCCCACACTTTATACAAAGGGCCCTTCCCCGAATGAATCCTCAATATGCAGGGTGTCCCACGTGCAGCGAACTGCCTCAATGAAGGCAGGCTCTCGTAAGGACTGTAAGCATTTACTCTCCCATAACACGCAGTTTTACCCGAAGAACTCTGCTTTAGTTGCACGTGGAACACAAGCAGCATTTCTCCCACTGTGTACTCTTTGGGCTCTTCCACGAATGAACTTCTTTATGCAGGGATTCCCACGAGGAGAGAACTGCCTCCACCATGGCAAGCTGTAGTGAGGACTGTAAGCATATCCTCTACCAAATCACGCAGGTTTACCCGAAGAACTCAGCTTTAGTTGCAGGGGGAACACAAGCATCTTTTCTCCCACAGTGTACTCTTTGGGCTCTTCCACGAGTGAACTTCTATATGTAGGGTTTCCGAAGTGGAGCGAATTGCCTCAACCAAGGCAGGGTGTACCGAGGACTGTAAGCATTTCCTCTTCCAAAACACGGCAGTTTTACCACAGAATTCTGCTTTAGTTGCAGGTGGAACACAAGCAGCCTTTCTCCCACTGTGTACTCTTTGGGCTCTTCCACGAATGAACTTCTTTATGCAGGGATTCCCACGTGGAGCGAACTGCCTCAACCAAGGCAGGCTGTAGCGAATACTGTAAGCATTTCCTCTCCCAAAACACGCAGTTTTACACGAAGAACTCTGCTTCAGTTGCAGGTGGAACACAAGCAGCATTTCTCCCACTGTGTACTCTTTGGTCTCTTCACGAATGAACTTGTATATGCAGGGTTTCCCACGTGGAGCGAACTGCCTCAACCATGGCAGGCTGTAGCGAGGACTGTAAGCATATCCTCTCCCAAACCACGCAGTTTTAACGGTAGAACTCTGCTTTAGTTGCAGGGGGAACACAAGCAGCTTTTCTCCCACTGTGTACTCTTTGGGCTCTTCCACGAATGAACTTCTATATGCAGGGTTTCCAACGTGGAGGGAACTGCCTCAACCAAGGCAGGCTGTAGCGAGGACTGTAAGCATTTCCTCTTCCAAAACACGGCAGTTTTACCACAGAATTCTGCTTTAGTTGCAGGTGGAACACAAGCAGCATTTCTCCCACTGTGTACTCTTTGGGCTCTTCCACGAATGAACTTCTTTATGCAGGGATTCCCACGTGCAGCGAACTGCCTCAACCAAGGCAGGCTGCAGCGAATACTGTAAGCATTTCCTCTCCCAAAACACGCAGTTTTACACGAAGAGCTCTGCTTTAGTTGCAGGGGGAACACCATCAGCTTTCCTCCCACAGTGTACACAATGGGCACTTCCCCTAATGAACTTGTTCTATAAGAATGGTTTCCTACGTGGAGCGAACTGCCTCAGCCATGGTAGGCACTACTGTGGTCTCTAAGGATTTCCTCTCTGAAAACACGGCACTTTTACCCGAGGAACTCTGCTTTAGTTGCAGGTGGAACACAAGCTGCATTTGTCCCACACTTTATACAAAGGGCCCTCCCCGAAGGAGTCTTCAATATGCAGGGTGTCCCACGTGCAGTGAACTGCCTCAACGAAGGCAGGCTCTCGTAAGGACTGTAAGCATTTCCACTATCAATACACGCAGTTTTGCCCGAAGAATTCTCCTTTAGTTGCAGGTGGAACACAAGCAGCTTTTCTCCCACAGTGTACCCAATGAGCCTTTGCCCAAAAGAATATCTACACTCAAGGGGTCCCGCGTGGAGTGAAATGCCTAAAGCAAGGCAGGCTCTAGTGAGGCCTCTAAGCATTTCCTCTCCGAAAACACGGCAGTTTTACCCAAGGAACTCTGCGTTAGTTGCCGGTGGAACACAAGCAGCATTACTCCCAGTGTGTAATCTTTGGGCTCTTCCACGAATGAATTTCTTTATGCAGGGATTCCCACGTGGATCGAACTGCCTCAACCGTGGCAGGCTGTAGCGAGGACTGTAAGCATATCCTATCCCAAAACACGCAGTTTTAACGGTAGAACTCTGCTTTAGTTGCAGGGGTAACACAAGCAGCTTTTCTCCCACTGTGTACTCTTTGGGCTCTTCCAAGAATGAACTTCTATATGCAGGGTTTCCGACGTGGAGCGAACTGCCTCAACCAAGGCAGGCTGTAGCGAGGACTGTAAGCATGTCCTCTACCAAATCACGCAGGTTTACCCGAAGAACTCTGCTTTAGTTGCAGGGGGAACACAAGCATCTTTTCTGCCACAGTGTACTCGATGGGCACTTCCCCTAATGAACTTGTTCTATAAGAATGGTTTCCCACGTGGAGCGAACTGCCTCAGCCATGGCAGGCACTACTGTGGTCTCTAAGGATTTCCTCTCTGAAAACACGGCACTTTTACCCGAAGAACTCTGCTTTAGTTGCAGGTGGAACACCAGCTGCATTTGTCCCACACTTTATACAAAGGGCCCTCCCCCGAATGAATCCTCAATATGCAGGGTGTCCCACGTGCAGCGAACTGCCTCAATGAAGGCAGGCTCTCGTAAGGACTGTAAGCATTTCCTCTCCCATAACACGCAGTTTTACCCGAAGAACTCTGCTTTAGTTGCACGTGGAACACAAGCAGCATTTCTCCCACTGTGTACTCTTTGGGCTCTTCCACGAATGAACTTCTTTATGCAGGGATTCCCACCAGGAGCGAACTGCCTCCACCATGGCAGGCTGTAGTGAGGACTGTAAGCTTATCCTCTACCGAATCACGCAGGTTTACCCGAAGAACTCAGCTTTAGTTGCAGGGGGAACACAAGCATCTTTTCTCCCACAGTGTACTCTTTGGGCTCTTCCACGAGTGAACTTCTATATGTAGGGTTTCCGAAGTGGAGCGAACTGCCTCAACCAAGGCAGGGTGTACCGAGGACTGTAAGCATTTCCTCTTCCAAAACACGGCAGTTTTACCACAGAATTCTGCTTTAGTTGCAGGTGGAACACAAGCAGCCTTTCTCCCACTGTGTACTCTTTGGGCTCTTCCACGAATGAACTCCTTTATGCAGGGATTCCCACGTGGAGCGAACTGCCTCAACCAAGGCAGGCTGTAGCGAATACTGTAAGCATTTCCTCTCCCAAAACACGCAGTTTTACACGAAGAACTCTGCTTCAGTTGCAGGTGGAACACAAGCAGCATTTCTCCCACTGTGTACTCTTTGGTCTCTTCACGAATGAACTTGTATATGCAGGGTTTCCCACGTGGAGCGAACTGCCTCAACCATGGCAGGCTGTAGCGAGGACTGTAAGCATATCCTCTCCCAAACCACGCAGTTTTAATGGTAGAACTCTGCTTTAGTTGCAGGGGTAACACAAGCAGCTTTTCTCCCACTGTGTACTGTTTGGGCTCTTCCACGAATGAACTTCTATATGCAGGGTTTCCAACGTGGAGGGAACTGCCTCAACCAAGGCAGGCTGTAGCGAGGACTGTAAGCATTTCCTCTTCCAAAACCCGGCAGTTTTACCACAGAATTCTGCTTTAGTTGCAGGTGGAACACAAGCAGCATTTCTCCCACTGTGTACTCTTTGGGCTCTTCCACGAATGAACTTCTTTATGCAGGGATTCCCACGTGCAGCGAACTGCCTCAACCAAGGCAGGCTGCAGCGAATACTGTAAGCATTTCCTCTCCCAAAACACGCAGTTTTACACGAAGAGCTCTGCTTTAGTTGCAGGGGGAACACCATCAGCTTTCCTCCCACAGTGTACACAATGGGCACTTCCCCTAATGAACTTGTTCTATAAGAATGGTTTCCTACGTGGAGCGAACTGCCTCAGCCATGGTAGGCACTACTGTGGTCTCTAAGGATTTCCTCTCTGAAAACACGGCACTTTTACCCGAGGAACTCTGCTTTAGTTGCAGGTGGAACACAAGCTGCATTTGTCCCACACTTTATACAAAGGGCCCTCCCCGAAGGAGTCTTCAATATGCAGGGTGTCCCACGTGCAGTGAACTGCCTCAACGAAGGCAGGCTCTCGTAAGGACTGTAAGCATTTCCACTATCAATACACGCAGTTTTGCCCGAAGAATTCTCCTTTAGTTGCAGGTGGAACACAAGCAGCTTTTCTCCCACAGTGTACCCAATGAGCCTTTGCCCGAAAGAATATCTACACTCAAGGGGTCCCGCGTGGAGTGAAATGCCTAAAGCAAGGCAGGCTCTAGTGAGGCCTCTAAGCATTTCCTCTCCGAAAACATGGCAGTTTTACCCAAGGAACTCTGCGTTAGTTGCAGGTGGAACACAAGCAGCATTACTCCCAGTGTGTAATCTTTGGGCTCTTCCACGAATGAATTTCTTTATGCAGGGATTCCCACGTGGATCGAACTGCCTCAACCAAGGCAGGCTGTAGCGAGGACTGTAAGCATGTCCTCTACCAAATCACGCAGGTTTACCCGAAGAACTCTGCTTTAGTTGCAGGGGGAACACAAGCATCTTTTCTCCCACAGTGTACTCGATGGGCACTTCCCCTAATGAACTTGTTCTATAAGAATGGTTTCCCACGTGGAGCGAACTGCCTCAGCCATGGCAGGCACTACTGTGGTCTCTAAGGATTTCCTCTCTGAAAACACGGCACTTTTACCCGAAGAACTCTGCTTTAGTTGCAGGTGGAACACAAGCTGCATTTGTCCCACACTTTATACAAAGGGCCCTTCCCCGAATGAATCCTCAATATGCAGGGTGTCCCACGTGCAGCGAACTGCCTCAATGAAGGCAGGCTCTCGTAAGGACTGTAAGCATTTCCTCTCCCATAACACGCAGTTTTACCCGAAGAACTCTGCTTTAGTTGCACGTGGAACACAAGCAGCATTTCTCCCACTGTGTACTCTTTGGGCTCTTCCACGAGTGAACTTCTATATGTAGGGTTTCCGAAGTGGAGCGAACTGCCTCAACCAAGGCAGGCTGTACCGAGGACTGTAAGCATTTCCTCTTCCAAAACACGGCAGTTTTACCACAGAATTCTGCTTTAGTTGCAGGTGGAACACAAGCAGCCTTTCTCCCACTGTGTACTCTTTGGGCTCTTCCACGAATGAACTTCTTTATGCAGGGATTCCCACGTGGAGCGAACTGCCTCAACCAAGGCAGGCTGTAGCGAATACTGTAAGCATTTCCTCTCCCAAAACACGCAGTTTTACACGAAGAACTCTGCTTCAGTTGCAGGTGGAACACAAGCAGCATTTCACCCACTGTGTACTCTTTGGTCTCTTCACGAATGAACTTGTATATGCAGGGTTTCCCACGTGGAGCGAACTGCCTCAACCATGGCAGGCTGTAGCGAGGACTGTAAGCATATCCTCTCCCAAACCACGCAGTTTTAACGGTAGAACTCTGCTTTAGTTGCAGGGGGAACACAAGCAGCTTTTCTCCCACTGTGTACTCTTTGGGCTCTTCCACGAATGAACTTCTATATGCAGGGTTTCCAACGTGGAGGGAACTGCCTCAACCAAGGCAGGCTGTAGCGAGGACTGTAAGCATTTCCTCTTCCAAAACACGGCAGTTTTACCACAGAATTCTGCTTTAGTTGCATGTGGAACACAAGCAGCATTTCTCCCACTGTGTACTCTTTGGGCTCTTCCACGAATGAACTTCTTTATGCAGGGATTCCCACGTGCAGCGAACTGCCTCAACCAAGGCAGGCTGCAGCGAATACTGTAAGCATTTCCTCTCCCAAAACACGCAGTTTTACATTAAGAGCTCTGCTTTAGTTGCAGGGGGAACACCATCAGCTTTCCTCCCACAGTGTACACAATGGGCACTTCCCCTAATGAACTTGTTCTATAAGAATGGTTTCCTACGTGGAGCGAACTGCCTCAGCCATGGTAGGCACTACTGTGGTCTCTAAGGATTTCCTCTCTGAAAACACGGCACTTTTACCCGAGGAACTCTGCTTTAGTTGCAGGTGGAACACAAGCTGCATTTGTCCCACACTTTTACAAAGGGCCCTCCCCGAAGGAGTCTTCAATATGCAGGGTGTCCCACGTGCAGTGAACTGCCTCAATGAAGGCAGGCTCTCGTAAGGACTGTAAGCATTTCCACTATCAATACACGCAGTTTTGCCCGAAGAATTCTCCTTTAGTTGCAGGTGGAACACAAGCAGCTTTTCTCCCACAGTGTACCCAATGAGCCTTTGCCCGAAAGAATATCTACACTCAAGGGATCCTGCGTGGAGTGAAATGCCTAAAGCAAGACAGTCTCTAGTGAGGCCTCTAAGCATTTCCTCTCCGAAAACACGGCAGTTTTACCCAAGGAACTCTGCGTTAGTTGCAGGTGGAACACAAGCAGCATTACTCCCAGTGTGTAATCTTTGGGCTCTTCCACGAATGAATTTCTTTATGCAGGGATTCCCACGTGGATCGAACTGCCTCAACCGTGGCAGGCTGTAACGAGGACTGTAAGCATATCCTATCCCAAAACACGCAGTTTTAACGGTAGAACTCTGCTTTAGTTGCAGGGGTAACACAAGCAGCTTTTCTCCCACTGTGTACTCTTTGGGCTCTTCCAAGAATGAACTTCTATATGCAGGGTTTCCGACGTGGAGCGAACTGCCTCAACCAAGGCAGGCTGTAGCGAGGACTGTAAGCATGTCCTCTACCAAATCACGCAGGTTTACCCAAAGAACTCTGCTTTAGTTGCAGGGGGAACACAAGCATCTTTTCTCCCACAGTGTACTCGATGGGCACTTCCCCTAATGAACTTGTTCTATAAGAATGTTTTCCCACGTGGAGCGAACTGCCTAAGCCATGGCAGGCACTACTGTGGTCTCTAAGGATTTCCTCTCTGAAAACAAGGCACTTTTACCCGAAGAACTCTGCTTTAGTTGCAGGTGGAACACAAGCTGCATTTGTCCCACACTTTATACAAAGGGCCCTCCCCGAAGGAGTCTTCAATATGCAGGGTGTCCCACGTGCAGTGAACTGCCTCAACGAAGGCAGGCTCTCGTAAGGACTGTAAGCATTTCCACTATCAATACACGCAGTTTTGCCCAAAGTATTCTCCTTTAGTTGCAGGTGGAACACAAGCAGCTTTTCTCCCACAGTGTACCCAATGAGCCTTTGCCCGAAAGAATATCTACACTCAAGGGGTCCCACGTGGAGTGAAATGCCTAAAGCAAGGCAGGCTCTAGTGAGGCCTCTAAGCATTTCCTCTCCGAAAACACGGCAGTTTTACCCAAGGAACTCTGCGTTAGTTGCAGGTGGAACACAAGCAGCATTACTCCCAGTGTGTAATCTTTGGGCTCTTCCACGAATGAATTTCTTTATGCAGGGATTCCCACGTGGATAGAACTGCCTCAACCGTGGCAGGCTGTAGCGAGGACTGTAAGCATATCCAATCCCAAAACACGCAGTTTTAACGGTAGAACTCTGCTTTAGTTGCAGGGGTAACACAAGCAGCTTTTCTCCCACTGTGTACTCTTTGGGCTCTTCCAAGAATGAACTTCTATATGCAGGGTTTCCGACGTGGAGCGAACTGCCTCAACCAAGGCAGGCTGTAGCGAGGACTGTAAGCATGTCCTCTACCAAATCACGGAGGTTTACCCGAAGAACTCTGCTTTAGTTGCAGGGGGAACACAAGCATCTTTTCTCCCACAGTGTACTCGATGGGCACTTCCCCTAATGAACTTGTTCTATAAGAATGGTTTCCCACGTGGAGCGAACTGCCTCAGCCATGGCAGGCACTACTGTGGTCTCTAAGGATTTCCTCTCTGAAAACACGGCACTTTTACCCGAAGAACTCTGCTTTAGTTGCAGGTGGAACACAAGCTGCATTTGTCCCACACTTTATACAAAGGGCCCTTCCCCGAATGAATCCTCAATATGCAGGGTGTCCCACGTGCAGCGAACTGCCTCAATGAAGGCAGGCTCTCGTAAGGACTGTAAGCATTTACTCTCCCATAACACGCAGTTTTACCCGAAGAACTCTGCTTTAGTTGCACGTGGAACACAAGCAGCATTTCTCCCACTGTGTACTCTTTGGGCTCTTCCACGAATGAACTTCTTTATGCAGGGATTCCCACGAGGAGAGAACTGCCTCCACCATGGCAAGCTGTAGTGAGGACTGTAAGTATATCCTCTACCAAATCACGCAGGTTTACCCGAAGAACTCAGCTTTAGTTGCAGGGGGAACACAAGCATCTTTTCTCCCACAGTGTACTCTTTGGGCTCTTCCACGAGTGAACTTCTATATGTAGGGTTTCCGAAGTGGAGCGAATTGCCTCAACCAAGGCAGGGTGTACCGAGGACTGTAAGCATTTCCTCTTCCAAAACACGGCAGTTTTACCACAGAATTCTGCTTTAGTTGCAGGTGGAACACAAGCAGCCTTTCTCCCACTGTGTACTCTTTGGGCTCTTCCACGAATGAACTTCTTTATGCAGGGATTCCCACGTGGAGCGAACTGCCTCAACCAAGGCAGGCTGTAGCGAATACTGTAAGCATTTCCTCTCCCAAAACACGCAGTTTTACACGAAGAACTCTGCTTCAGTTGCAGGTGGAACACAAGCAGCATTTCTCCCACTGTGTACTCTTTGGTCTCTTCACGAATGAACTTGTATATGCAGGGTTTCCCACGTGGAGCGAACTGCCTCAACCATGGCAGGCTGTAGCGAGGACTGTAAGCATATCCTCTCCCAAACCACGCAGTTTTAACGGTAGAACTCTGCTTTAGTTGCAGGGGTAACACAAGCAGCTTTTCTCCCACTGTGTACTCTTTGGGCTCTTCCACGAATGAACTTCTATATGCAGGGTTTCCAACGTGGAGGGAACTGCCTCAACCAAGGCAGGCTGTAGCGAGGACTGTAAGCATTTCCTCTTCCAAAACACGGCAGTTTTACCACAGAATTCTGCTTTAGTTGCAGGTGGAACACAAGCAGCATTTCTCCCACTGTGTACTCTTTGGGCTCTTCCACGAATGAACTTCTTTATGCAGGGATTCCCACGTGCAGCGAACTGCCTCAACCAAGGCAGGCTGCAGCGAATACTGTAAGCATTTCCTCTCCCAAAACACGCAGTTTTACACGAAGAGCTCTGCTTTAGTTGCAGGGGGAACACCATCAGCTTTCCTCCCACAGTGTACACAATGGGCACTTCCCCTAATGAACTTGTTCTATAAGAATGGTTTCCTACGTGGAGCGAACTGCCTCAGCCATGGTAGGCACTACTGTGGTCTCTAAGGATTTCCTCTCTGAAAACACGGCACTTTTACCCGAGGAACTCTGCTTTAGTTGCAGGTGGAACACAAGCTGCATTTGTCCCACACTTTATACAAAGGGCCCTCCCCGAAGGAGTCTTCAATATGCAGGGTGTCCCACGTGCAGTGAACTGCCTCAACGAAGGCAGGCTCTCGTAAGGACTGTAAGCATTTCCACTATCAATACACGCAGTTTTGCCCGAAGAATTCTCCTTTAGTTGCAGGTGGAACACAAGCAGCTTTTCTCCCACAGTGTACCCAATGAGCCTTTGCCCAAAAGAATATCTACACTCAAGGGGTCCCGCGTGGAGTGAAATGCCTAAAGCAAGGCAGGCTCTAGTGAGGCCTCTAAGCATTTCCTCTCCGAAAACACGGCAGTTTTACCCAAGGAACTCTGCGTTAGTTGCAGGTGGAACACAAGCAGCATTACTCCCAGTGTGTAATCTTTGGGCTCTTCCACGAATGAATTTCTTTATGCAGGGATTCCCACGTGGATCGAACTGCCTCAACCGTGGCAGGCTGTAGCGAGGACTGTAAGCATATCCTATCCCAAAACACGCAGTTTTAACGGTAGAACTCTGCTTTAGTTGCAGGGGTAACACAAGCAGCTTTTCTCCCACTGTGTACTCTTTGGGCTCTTCCAAGAATGAACTTCTATATGCAGGGTTTCCGACGTGGAGCGAACTGCCTCAACCAAGGCAGGCTGTAGCGAGGACTGTAAGCATGTCCTCTACCAAATCACGCAGGTTTACCCGAAGAACTCTGCTTTAGTTGCAGGGGGAACACAAGCATCTTTTCTGCCACAGTGTACTCGATGGGCACTTCCCCTAATGAACTTGTTCTATAAGAATGGTTTCCCACGTGGAGCGAACTGCCTCAGCCATGGCAGGCACTACTGTGGTCTCTAAGGATTTCCTCTCTGAAAACACGGCACTTTTACCCGAAGAACTCTGCTTTAGTTGCAGGTGGAACACCAGCTGCATTTGTCCCACACTTTATACAAAGGGCCCTCCCCCGAATGAATCCTCAATATGCAGGGTGTCCCACGTGCAGCGAACTGCCTCAATGAAGGCAGGCTCTCGTAAGGACTGTAAGCATTTCCTCTCCCATAACACGCAGTTTTACCCGAAGAACTCTGCTTTAGTTGCACGTGGAACACAAGCAGCATTTCTCCCACTGTGTACTCTTTGGGCTCTTCCACGAATGAACTTCTTTATGCAGGGATTCCCACGAGGAGCGAACTGCCTCCACCATGGCAGGCTGTAGTGAGGACTGTAAGCTTATCCTCTACCGAATCACGCAGGTTTACCCGAAGAACTCAGCTTTAGTTGCAGGGGGAACACAAGCATCTTTTCTCCCACAGTGTACTCTTTGGGCTCTTCCACGAGTGAACTTCTATATGTAGGGTTTCCGAAGTGGAGCGAACTGCCTCAACCAAGGCAGGGTGTACCGAGGACTGTAAGCATTTCCTCTTCCAAAACACGGCAGTTTTACCACAGAATTCTGCTTTAGTTGCAGGTGGAACACAAGCAGCCTTTCTCCCACTGTGTACTCTTTGGGCTCTTCCACGAATGAACTTCTTTATGCAGGGATTCCCACGTGGAGCGAACTGCCTCAACCAAGGCAGGCTGTAGCGAATACTGTAAGCATTTCCTCTCCCAAAACACGCAGTTTTACACGAAGAACTCTGCTTCAGTTGCAGGTGGAACACAAGCAGCATTTCTCCCACTGTGTACTCTTTGGTCTCTTCACGAATGAACTTGTATATGCAGGGTTTCCCACGTGGAGCGAACTGCCTCAACCATGGCAGGCTGTAGCGAGGACTGTAAGCATATCCTCTCCCAAACCACGCAGTTTTAACGGTAGAACTCTGCTTTAGTTGCAGGGGTAACACAAGCAGCTTTTCTCCCACTGTGTACTCTTTGGGTTCTTCCACGAATGAACTTCTATATGCAGGGTTTCCAACGTGGAGGGAACTGCCTCAACCAAGGCAGGCTGTAGCGAGGACTGTAAGCATTTCCTCTTCCAAAACCCGGCAGTTTTACCACAGAATTCTGCTTTAGTTGCAGGTGGAACACAAGCAGCATTTCTCCCACTGTGTACTCTTTGGGCTCTTCCACGAATGAACTTCTTTATGCAGGGATTCCCACGTGCAGCGAACTGCCTCAACCAAGGCAGGCTGCAGCGAATACTGTAAGCATTTCCTCTCCCAAAACACGCAGTTTTACACGAAGAGCTCTGCTTTAGTTGCAGCGGGAACACCATCAGCTTTCCTCCCACAGTGTACACAATGGGCACTTCCCCTAATGAACTTGTTCTATAAGAATGGTTTCCTACGTGGAGCGAACTGCCTCAGCCATGGTAGGCACTACTGTGGTCTCTAAGGATTTCCTCTCTGAAAACACGGCACTTTTACCCGAGGAACTCTGCTTTAGTTGCAGGTGGAACACAAGCTGCATTTGTCCCACACTTTATACAAAGGGCCCTCCCCGAAGGAGTCTTCAATATGCAGGGTGTCCCACGTGCAGTGAACTGCCTCAACGAAGGCAGGCTCTCGTAAGGACTGTAAGCATTTCCACTATCAATACACGCAGTTTTGCCCGAAGAATTCTCCTTTAGTTGCAGGTGGAACACAAGCAGCTTTTCTCCCACAGTGTACCCAATGAGCCTTTGCCCGAAAGAATATCTACACTCAAGGGGTCCCGCGTGGAGTGAAATGCCTAAAGCATGGCAGGCTCTAGTGAGGCCTCTAAGCATTTCCTCTCCGAAAACACGGCAGTTTTACCCAAGGAACTCTGCGTTAGTTGCAGGTGGAACACAAGCAGCATTACTCCCAGTGTGTAATCTTTGGGCTCTTCCACGAATGAATTTCTTTATGCAGGGATTCCCACGTGGATCGAACTGCCTCAACCAAGGCAGGCTGTAGCGAGGACTGTAAGCATGTCCTCTACCAAATCACGCAGGTTTACCCGAAGAACTCTGCTTTAGTTGCAGGGGGAACACAAGCAGCTTTTCTCCCACTGTGTACTCTTTGGGCTCTTCCAAGAATGAACTTCTCTATGCAGGGTTTCCGACGTGGAGCGAACTGCCTCAACCAAGGCAGGCTGTAGCGAGGACTGTAAGCATGTCCTCTACCAAATCACGCAGGTTTACCCGAAGAACTCTGCTTTAGTTGCAGGGGTAACACAAGCATCTTTTCTCCCACAGTGTACTCGATGGGCACTTCCCCTAATGAACTTGTTCTATAAGAATGGTTTCCCACGTGGAGCGAACTGCCTCAGCCATGGCAGGCACTACTGTGGTCTCTAAGGATTTCCTCTCTGAAAACACGGCACTTTTACCTGAAGAACTCTGCTTTAGTTGCAGGTGGAACACAAGCTGCATTTGTCCCACACTTTATACAAAGGGCCCTTCCCCGAATGAATCCTCAATATGCAGGGTGTCCCACGTGCAGCGAACTGCCTCAATGAAGGCAGGCTCTCGTAAGGACTGTAAGCATTTACTCTCCCATAACACGCAGTTTTACCCGAAGAACTCTGCTTTAGTTGCACGTGGAACACAAGCAGCATTTCTCCCACTGTGTACTCTTTGGGCTCTTCCACGAATGAACTTCTTTATGCAGGGATTCCCACGAGGAGCGAACTGCCTCCACCATGGCAAGCTGTAGTGAGGACTGTAAGCATATCCTCTACCAAATCACGCAGGTTTACCCGAAGAACTCAGCTTTAGTTGC
The DNA here is from genome assembly GCF_025265405.1 of Mesoplodon densirostris. Taxonomy (NCBI): domain Eukaryota; kingdom Metazoa; phylum Chordata; class Mammalia; order Artiodactyla; family Ziphiidae; genus Mesoplodon; species Mesoplodon densirostris. The sequence goes on along the minus strand of NC_082667.1, from coordinate 85,699,653 downwards.
AGGGGGAACACAAGCATCTTTTCTCCCACAGTGTACTCTTTGGGCTCTTCCACGAGTGAACTTCTATATGTAGGGTTTCCGAAGTGGAGCGAATTGCCTCAACCAAGGCAGGGTGTACCGAGGACTGTAAGCATTTCCTCTTCCAAAACACGGCAGTTTTACCACAGAATTCTGCTTTAGTTGCAGGTGGAACACAAGCAGCCTTTCTCCCACTGTGTACTCTTTGGGCTCTTCCACGAATGAACTTCTTTATGCAGGGATTCCCACGTGGAGCGAACTGCCTCAACCAAGGCAGGCTGTAGCGAATACTGTAAGCATTTCCTCTCCCAAAACACGCAGTTTTACACGAAGAACTCTGCTTCAGTTGCAGGTGGAACACAAGCAGCATTTCTCCCACTGTGTACTCTTTGGTCTCTTCACGAATGAACTTGTATATGCAGGGTTTCCCACGTGGAGCGAACTGCCTCAACCATGGCAGGCTGTAGCGAGGACTGTAAGCATATCCTCTCCCAAACCACGCAGTTTTAACGGTAGAACTCTGCTTTAGTTGCAGGGGTAACACAAGCAGCTTTTCTCCCACTGTGTACTCTTTGGGCTCTTCCACGAATGAACTTCTATATGCAGGGTTTCCAACGTGGAGGGAACTGCCTCAACCAAGGCAGGCTGTAGCGAGGACTGTAAGCATTTCCTCTTCCAAAACACGGCAGTTTTACCACAGAATTCTGCTTTAGTTGCAGGTGGAACACAAGCAGCATTTCTCCCACTGTGTACTCTTTGGGCTCTTCCACGAATGAACTTCTTTATGCAGGGATTCCCACGTGCAGCGAACTGCCTCAACCAAGGCAGGCTGCAGCGAATACTGTAAGCATTTCCTCTCCCAAAACACGCAGTTTTACACGAAGAGCTCTGCTTTAGTTGCAGCGGGAACACCATCAGCTTTCCTCCCACAGTGTACACAATGGGCACTTCCCCTAATGAACTTGTTCTATAAGAATGGTTTCCTACGTGGAGCGAACTGCCTCAGCCATGGTAGGCACTACTGTGGTCTCTAAGGATTTCCTCTCTGAAAACACGGCACTTTTACCCGAGGAACACTGCTTTAGTTGCAGGTGGAACACAAGCTGCATTTGTCCCACACTTTATACAAAGGGCCCTCCCCGAAGGAGTCTTCAATATGCAGGGTGTCCCACGTGCAGTGAACTGCCTCAACGAAGGCAGGCTCTCGTAAGGACTGTAAGCATTTCCACTATCAATACACGCAGTTTTGCCCGAAGAATTCTCCTTTAGTTGCAGGTGGAACACAAGCAGCTTTTCTCCCACAGTGTACCCAATGAGCCTTTGCCCAAAAGAATATCTACACTCAAGGGGTCCCGCGTGGAGTGAAATGCCTAAAGCAAGGCAGGCTCTAGTGAGGCCTCTAAGCATTTCCTCTCCGAAAACACGGCAGTTTTACCCAAGGAACTCTGCGTTAGTTGCAGGTGGAACACAAGCAGCATTACTCCCAGTGTGTAATCTTTGGGCTCTTCCACGAATGAATTTCTTTATGCAGGGATTCCCACGTGGATCGAACTGCCTCAACCGTGGCAGGCTGTAGCGAGGACTGTAAGCATATCCTATCCCAAAACATGCAGTTTTAACGGTAGAACTCTGCTTTAGTTGCAGGGGTAACACAAGCAGCTTTTCTCCCACTGTGTACTCTTTGGGCTCTTCCAAGAATGAACTTCTATATGCAGGGTTTCCGACGTGGAGCGAACTGCCTCAACCAAGGCAGGCTGTAGCGAGGACTGTAAGCATGTCCTCTACCAAATCACGCAGGTTTACCCGAAGAACTCTGCTTTAGTTGCAGGGGGAACACAAGCATCTTTTCTGCCACAGTGTACTCGATGGGCACTTCCCCTAATGAACTTGTTCTATAAGAATGGTTTCCCACGTGGAGCGAACTGCCTCAGCCATGGCAGGCACTACTGTGGTCTCTAAGGATTTCCTCTCTGAAAACACGGCACTTTTACCCGAAGAACTCTGCTTTAGTTGCAGGTGGAACACCAGCTGCATTTGTCCCACACTTTATACAAAGGGCCCTCCCCCGAATGAATCCTCAATATGCAGGGTGTCCCACGTGCAGCGAACTGCCTCAATGAAGGCAGGCTCTCGTAAGGACTGTAAGCATTTCCTCTCCCATAACACGCAGTTTTACCCGAAGAACTCTGCTTTAGTTGCACGTGGAACACAAGCAGCATTTCTCCCACTGTGTACTCTTTGGGCTCTTCCACGAATGAACTTCTTTATGCAGGGATTCCCACGAGGAGCGAACTGCCTCCACCATGGCAGGCTCTAGTGAGGACTGTAAGCTTATCCTCTACCGAATCACGCAGGTTTACCCGAAGAACTCAGCTTTAGTTGCAGGGGGAACACAAGCATCTTTTCTCCCACAGTGTACTCTTTGGGCTCTTCCACGAGTGAACTTCTATATGTAGGGTTTCCGAAGTGGAGCGAACTGCCTCAACCAAGGCAGGGTGTACCGAGGACTGTAAGCATTTCCTCTTCCAAAACACGGCAGTTTTACCACAGAATTCTGCTTTAGTTGCAGGTGGAACACAAGCAGCCTTTCTCCCACTGTGTACTCTTTGGGCTCTTCCACGAATGAACTTCTTTATGCAGGGATTCCCACGTGGAGCGAACTGCCTCAACCAAGGCAGGCTGTAGCGAATACTGTAAGCATTTCCTCTCCCAAAACACGCAGTTTTACACGAAGAACTCTGCTTCAGTTGCAGGTGGAACACAAGCAGCATTTCTCCCACTGTGTACTCTTTGGTCTCTTCACGAATGAACTTGTATATGCAGGGTTTCCCACGTGGAGCGAACTGCCTCAACCATGGCAGGCTGTAGCGAGGACTGTAAGCATATCCTCTCCCAAACCACGCAGTTTTAACGGTAGAACTCTGCTTTAGTTGCAGGGGTAACACAAGCAGCTTTTCTCCCACTGTGTACTCTTTGGGTTCTTCCACGAATGAACTTCTATATGCAGGGTTTCCAACGTGGAGGGAACTGCCTCAACCAAGGCAGGCTGTAGCGAGGACTGTAAGCATTTCCTCTTCCAAAACCCGGCAGTTTTACCACAGAATTCTGCTTTAGTTGCAGGTGGAACACAAGCAGCATTTCTCCCACTGTGTACTCTTTGGGCTCTTCCACGAATGAACTTCTTTATGCAGGGATTCCCACGTGCAGCGAACTGCCTCAACCAAGGCAGGCTGCAGCGAATACTGTAAGCATTTCCTCTCCCAAAACACGCAGTTTTACACGAAGAGCTCTGCTTTAGTTGCAGCGGGAACACCATCAGCTTTCCTCCCACAGTGTACACAATGGGCACTTCCCCTAATGAACTTGTTCTATAAGAATGGTTTCCTACGTGGAGCGAACTGCCTCAGCCATGGTAGGCACTACTGTGGTCTCTAAGGATTTCCTCTCTGAAAACACGGCACTTTTACCCGAGGAACTCTGCTTTAGTTGCAGGTGGAACACAAGCTGCATTTGTCCCACACTTTATACAAAGGGCCCTCCCCGAAGGAGTCTTCAATATGCAGGGTGTCCCACGTGCAGTGAACTGCCTCAACGAAGGCAGGCTCTCGTAAGGACTGTAAGCATTTCCACTATCAATACACGCAGTTTTGCCCGAAGAATTCTCCTTTAGTTGCAGGTGGAACACAAGCAGCTTTTCTCCCACAGTGTACCCAATGAGCCTTTGCCCGAAAGAATATCTACACTCAAGGGGTCCCGCGTGGAGTGAAATGCCTAAAGCATGGCAGGCTCTAGTGAGGCCTCTAAGCATTTCCTCTCCGAAAACACGGCAGTTTTACCCAAGGAACTCTGCGTTAGTTGCAGGTGGAACACAAGCAGCATTACTCCCAGTGTGTAATCTTTGGGCTCTTCCACGAATGAATTTCTTTATGCAGGGATTCCCACGTGGATCGAACTGCTTCAACCAAGGCAGGCTGTAGCGAGGACTGTAAGCATGTCCTCTACCAAATCACGCAGGTTTACCCGAAGAACTCTGCTTTAGTTGCAGGGGGAACACAAGCAGCTTTTCTCCCACTGTGTACTCTTTGGGCTCTTCCAAGAATGAACTTCTATATGCAGGGTTTCCGACGTGGAGCGAACTGCCTCAACCAAGGCAGGCTGTAGCGAGGACTGTAAGCATGTCCTCTACCAAATCACGCAGGTTTACCCGAAGAACTCTGCTTTAGTTGCAGGGGTAACACAAGCATCTTTTCTCCCACAGTGTACTCGATGGGCACTTCCCCTAATGAACTTGTTCTATAAGAATGGTTTCCCACGTGGAGCGAACTGCCTCAGCCATGGCAGGCACTACTGTGGTCTCTAAGGATTTCCTCTCTGAAAACACGGCACTTTTACCTGAAGAACTCTGCTTTAGTTGCAGGTGGAACACAAGCTGCATTTGTCCCACACTTTATACAAAGGGCCCTTCCCCGAATGAATCCTCAATATGCAGGGTGTCCCACGTGCAGCGAACTGCCTCAATGAAGGCAGGCTCTCGTAAGGACTGTAAGCATTTCCTCTCCCATAACACGCAGTTTTACCCGAAGAACTCTGCTTTAGTTGCAGGTGGAACACAAGCATCTTTTCTCCCACAGTGTACTCTTTGGGCTCTTCCACGAGTGAACTTCTATATGTAGGGTTTCCGAAGTGGAGCGAACTGCCTCAACCAAGGCAGGGTGTACCGAGGACTGTAAGCATTTCCTCTTCCAAAACACGGCAGTTTTACCACAGAATTCTGCTTTAGTTGCAGGTGGAACACAAGCAGCCTTTCTCCCACTGTGTACTCTTTGGGCTCTTCCACGAATGAACTTCTTTATGCAGGGATTCCCACGTGGAGCGAACTGCCTCAACCAAGGCAGGCTGTAGCGAATACTGTAAGCATTTCCTCTCCCAAAACACGCAGTTTTACACGAAGAACTCTGCTTCAGTTGCAGGTGGAACACAAGCAGCATTTCTCCCACTGTGTACTCTTTGGTCTCTTCACGAATGAACTTGTATATGCAGGGTTTCCCACGTGGAGCGAACTGCCTCAACCATGGCAGGCTGTAGCGAGGACTGTAAGCATATCCTCTCCCAAACCACGCAGTTTTAACGGTAGAACTCTCCTTTAGTTGCAGGGGGAACACAAGCAGCTTTTCTCCCACTGTGTACTCTTTGGGCTCTTCCACGAATGAACTTCTATATGCAGGGTTTCCAACGTGGAGGGAACTGCCTCAACCAAGGCAGGCTGTAGCGAGGACTGTAAGCATTTCCTCTTCCAAAACACGGCAGTTTTACCACAGAATTCTGCTTTAGTTGCAGGTGGAACACAAGCAGCATTTCTCCCACTGTGTACTCTTTGGGCTCTTCCACGAATGAACTTCTTTATGCAGGGATTCCCACGTGCAGCGAACTGCCTCAACCAAGGCAGGCTGCAGCGAATACTGTAAGCATTTCCTCTCCCAAAACACGCAGTTTTACACGAAGAGCTCTGCTTTAGTTGCAGGGGGAACACCATCAGCTTTCCTCCCACAGTGTACACAATGGGCACTTCCCCTAATGAACTTGTTCTATAAGAATGGTTTCCTACGTGGAGCGAACTGCCTCAGCCATGGTAGGCACTACTGTGGTCTCTAAGGATTTCCTCTCTGAAAACACGGCACTTTTACCCGAGGAACTCTGCTTTAGTTGCAGGTGGAACACAAGCTGCATTTGTCCCACACTTTATACAAAGGGCCCTCCCCGAAGGAGTCTTCAATATGCAGGGTGTCCCACGTGCAGTGAACTGCCTCAACGAAGGCAGGCTCTCGTAAGGACTGTAAGCATTTCCACTATCAATACACGCAGTTTTGCCCGAAGAATTCTCCTTTAGTTGCAGGTGGAACACAAGCAGCTTTTCTCCCACAGTGTACCCAATGAGCCTTTGCCCGAAAGAATATCTACACTCAAGGGGTCCCGCGTGGAGTGAAATGCCTAAAGCAAGGCAGGCTCTAGTGAGGCCTCTAAGCATTTCCTCTCCGAAAACATGGCAGTTTTACCCAAGGAACTCTGCGTTAGTTGCAGGTGGAACACAAGCAGCATTACTCCCAGTGTGTAATCTTTGGGCTCTTCCACGAATGAATTTCTTTATGCAGGGATTCCCACGTGGATCGAACTGCCTCAACCAAGGCAGGCTGTAGCGAGGACTGTAAGCATGTCCTCTACCAAATCACGCAGGTTTACCCGAAGAACTCTGCTTTAGTTGCAGGGGGAACACAAGCATCTTTTCTCCCACAGTGTACTCGATGGGCACTTCCCCTAATGAACTTGTTCTATAAGAATGGTTTCCCACGTGGAGCGAACTGCCTCAGCCATGGCAGGCACTACTGTGGTCTCTAAGGATTTCCTCTCTGAAAACACGGCACTTTTACCCGAAGAACTCTGCTTTAGTTGCAGGTGGAACACAAGCTGCATTTGTCCCACACTTTATACAAAGGGCCCTTCCCCGAATGAATCCTCAATATGCAGGGTGTCCCACGTGCAGCGAACTGCCTCAATGAAGGCAGGCTCTCGTAAGGACTGTAAGCATTTCCTCTCCCATAACACGCAGTTTTACCCGAAGAACTCTGCTTTAGTTGCACGTGGAACACAAGCAGCATTTCTCCCACTGTGTACTCTTTGGGCTCTTCCACGAGTGAACTTCTATATGTAGGGTTTCCGAAGTGGAGCGAACTGCCTCAACCAAGGCAGGCTGTACCGAGGACTGTAAGCATTTCCTCTTCCAAAACACGGCAGTTTTACCACAGAATTCTGCTTTATTTGCAGGTGGAACACAAGCAGCCTTTCTCCCACTGTGTACTCTTTGGGCTCTTCCACGAATGAACTTCTTTATGCAGGGATTCCCACGTGGAGCGAACTGCCTCAACCAAGGCAGGCTGTAGCGAATACTGTAAGCATTTCCTCTCCCAAAACACGCAGTTTTACACGAAGAACACTGCTTCAGTTGCAGGTGGAACACAAGCAGCATTTCACCCACTGTGTACTCTTTGGTCTCTTCACGAATGAACTTGTATATGCAGGGTTTCCCACGTGGAGCGAACTGCCTCAACCATGGCAGGCTGTAGCGAGGACTGTAAGCATATCCTCTCCCAAACCACGCAGTTTTAACGGTAGAACTCTGCTTTAGTTGCAGGGGTAACACAAGCAGCTTTTCTCCCACTGTGTACTCTTTGGGCTCTTCCACGAATGAACTTCTATATGCAGGGTTTCCAACGTGGAGGGAACTGCCTCAACCAAGGCAGGCTGTAGCGAGGACTGTAAGCATTTCCTCTTCCAAAACACGGCAGTTTTACCACAGAATTCTGCTTTAGTTGCAGGTGGAACACAAGCAGCATTTCTCCCACTGTGTACTCTTTGGGCTCTTCCACGAATGAACTTCTTTATGCAGGGATTCCCACGTGCAGCGAACTGCCTCAACCAAGGCAGGCTGCAGCGAATACTGTAAGCATTTCCTCTCCCAAAACACGCAGTTTTACACGAAGAGCTCTGCTTTAGTTGCAGGGGGAACACCATCAGCTTTCCTCCCACAGTGTACACAATGGGCACTTCCCCTAATGAACTTGTTCTATAAGAATGGTTTCCTACGTGGAGCGAACTGCCTCAGCCATGGTAGGCACTACTGTGGTCTCTAAGGATTTCCTCTCTGAAAACACGGCACTTTTACCCGAGGAACTCTGCTTTAGTTGCAGGTGGAACACAAGCTGCATTTGTCCCACACTTTTACAAAGGGCCCTCCCCGAAGGAGTCTTCAATATGCAGGGTGTCCCACGTGCAGTGAACTGCCTCAATGAAGGCAGGCTCTCGTAAGGACTGTAAGCATTTCCACTATCAATACACGCAGTTTTGCCCGAAGAATTCTCCTTTAGTTGCAGGTGGAACACAAGCAGCTTTTCTCCCACAGTGTACCCAATGAGCCTTTGCCCGAAAGAATATCTACACTCAAGGGATCCTGCGTGGAGTGAAATGCCTAAAGCAAGACAGTCTCTAGTGAGGCCTCTAAGCATTTCCTCTCCGAAAACACGGCAGTTTTACCCAAGGAACTCTGCGTTAGTTGCAGGTGGAACACAAGCAGCATTACTCCCAGTGTGTAATCTTTGGGCTCTTCCACGAATGAATTTCTTTATGCAGGGATTCCCACGTGGATCGAACTGCCTCAACCGTGGCAGGCTGTAACGAGGACTGTAAGCATATCCTATCCCAAAACACGCAGTTTTAACGGTAGAACTCTGCTTTAGTTGCAGGGGTAACACAAGCAGCTTTTCTCCCACTGTGTACTCTTTGGGCTCTTCCAAGAATGAACTTCTATATGCAGGGTTTCCGACGTGGAGCGAACTGCCTCAACCAAGGCAGGCTGTAGCGAGGACTGTAAGCATGTCCTCTACCAAATCACGCAGGTTTACCCAAAGAACTCTGCTTTAGTTGCAGGGGGAACACAAGCATCTTTTCTCCCACAGTGTACTCGATGGGCACTTCCCCTAATGAACTTGTTCTATAAGAATGTTTTCCCACGTGGAGCGAACTGCCTCAGCCATGGCAGGCACTACTGTGGTCTCTAAGGATTTCCTCTCTGAAAACAAGGCACTTTTACCCGAAGAACTCTGCTTTAGTTGCAGGTGGAACACAAGCTGCATTTGTCCCACACTTTATACAAAGGGCCCTCCCCGAAGGAGTCTTCAATATGCAGGGTGTCCCACGTGCAGTGAACTGCCTCAACGAAGGCAGGCTCTCGTAAGGACTGTAAGCATTTCCACTATCAATACACGCAGTTTTGCCCAAAGTATTCTCCTTTAGTTGCAGGTGGAACACAAGCAGCTTTTCTCCCACAGTGTACCCAATGAGCCTTTGCCCGAAAGAATATCTACACTCAAGGGGTCCCACGTGGAGTGAAATGCCTAAAGCAAGGCAGGCTCTAGTGAGGCCTCTAAGCATTTCCTCTCCGAAAACACGGCAGTTTTACCCAAGGAACTCTGCGTTAGTTGCAGGTGGAACACAAGCAGCATTACTCCCAGTGTGTAATCTTTGGGCTCTTCCACGAATGAATTTCTTTATGCAGGGATTCCCACGTGGATAGAACTGCCTCAACCGTGGCAGGCTGTAGCGAGGACTGTAAGCATATCCAATCCCAAAACACGCAGTTTTAACGGTAGAACTCTGCTTTAGTTGCAGGGGTAACACAAGCAGCTTTTCTCCCACTGTGTACTCTTTGGGCTCTTCCAAGAATGAACTTCTATATGCAGGGTTTCCGACGTGGAGCGAACTGCCTCAACCAAGGCAGGCTGTAGCGAGGACTGTAAGCATGTCCTCTACCAAATCACGGAGGTTTACCCGAAGAACTCTGCTTTAGTTGCAGGGGGAACACAAGCATCTTTTCTCCCACAGTGTACTCGATGGGCACTTCCCCTAATGAACTTGTTCTATAAGAATGGTTTCCCACGTGGAGCGAACTGCCTCAGCCATGGCAGGCACTACTGTGGTCTCTAAGGATTTCCTCTCTGAAAACACGGCACTTTTACCCGAAGAACTCTGCTTTAGTTGCAGGTGGAACACAAGCTGCATTTGTCCCACACTTTATACAAAGGGCCCTTCCCCGAATGAATCCTCAATATGCAGGGTGTCCCACGTGCAGCGAACTGCCTCAATGAAGGCAGGCTCTCGTAAGGACTGTAAGCATTTACTCTCCCATAACACGCAGTTTTACCCGAAGAACTCTGCTTTAGTTGCACGTGGAACACAAGCAGCATTTCTCCCACTGTGTACTCTTTGGGCTCTTCCACGAATGAACTTCTTTATGCAGGGATTCCCACGAGGAGAGAACTGCCTCCACCATGGCAAGCTGTAGTGAGGACTGTAAGCATATCCTCTACCAAATCACGCAGGTTTACCCGAAGAACTCAGCTTTAGTTGCAGGGGGAACACAAGCATCTTTTCTCCCACAGTGTACTCTTTGGGCTCTTCCACGAGTGAACTTCTATATGTAGGGTTTCCGAAGTGGAGCGAATTGCCTCAACCAAGGCAGGGTGTACCGAGGACTGTAAGCATTTCCTCTTCCAAAACACGGCAGTTTTACCACAGAATTCTGCTTTAGTTGCAGGTGGAACACAAGCAGCCTTTCTCCCACTGTGTACTCTTTGGGCTCTTCCACGAATGAACTTCTTTATGCAGGGATTCCCACGTGGAGCGAACTGCCTCAACCAAGGCAGGCTGTAGCGAATACTGTAAGCATTTCCTCTCCCAAAACACGCAGTTTTACACGAAGAACTCTGCTTCAGTTGCAGGTGGAACACAAGCAGCATTTCTCCCACTGTGTACTCTTTGGTCTCTTCACGAATGAACTTGTATATGCAGGGTTTCCCACGTGGAGCGAACTGCCTCAACCATGGCAGGCTGTAGCGAGGACTGTAAGCATATCCTCTCCCAAACCACGCAGTTTTAACGGTAGAACTCTGCTTTAGTTGCAGGGGTAACACAAGCAGCTTTTCTCCCACTGTGTACTCTTTGGGCTCTTCCACGAATGAACTTCTATATGCAGGGTTTCCAACGTGGAGGGAACTGCCTCAACCAAGGCAGGCTGTAGCGAGGACTGTAAGCATTTCCTCTTCCAAAACACGGCAGTTTTACCACAGAATTCTGCTTTAGTTGCAGGTGGAACACAAGCAGCATTTCTCCCACTGTGTACTCTTTGGGCTCTTCCACGAATGAACTACTTTATGCAGGGATTCCCACGTGCAGCGAACTGCCTCAACCAAGGCAGGCTGCAGCGAATACTGTAAGCATTTCCTCTCCCAAAACACGCAGTTTTACACGAAGAGCTCTGCTTTAGTTGCAGGGGGAACACCATCAGCTTTCCTCCCACAGTGTACACAATGGGCACTTCCCCTAATGAACTTGTTCTATAAGAATGGTTTCCTACGTGGAGCGAACTGCCTCAGCCATGGTAGGCACTACTGTGGTCTCTAAGGATTTCCTCTCTGAAAACACGGCACTTTTACCCGAGGAACTCTGCTTTAGTTGCAGGTGGAACACAAGCTGCATTTGTCCCACACTTTATACAAAGGGCCCTCCCCGAAGGAGTCTTCAATATGCAGGGTGTCCCACGTGCAGTGAACTGCCTCAACGAAGGCAGGCTCTCGTAAGGACTGTAAGCATTTCCACTATCAATACACGCAGTTTTGCCCGAAGAATTCTCCTTTAGTTGCAGGTGGAACACAAGCAGCTTTTCTCCCACAGTGTACCCAATGAGCCTTTGCCCAAAAGAATATCTACACTCAAGGGGTCCCGCGTGGAGTGAAATGCCTAAAGCAAGGCAGGCTCTAGTGAGGCCTCTAAGCATTTCCTCTCCGAAAACACGGCAGTTTTACCCAAGGAACTCTGCGTTAGTTGCAGGTGGAACACAAGCAGCATTACTCCCAGTGTGTAATCTTTGGGCTCTTCCACGAATGAATTTCTTTATGCAGGGATTCCCACGTGGATCGAACTGCCTCAACCGTGGCAGGCTGTAGCGAGGACTGTAAGCATATCCTATCCCAAAACACGCAGTTTTAACGGTAGAACTCTGCTTTAGTTGCAGGGGTAACACAAGCAGCTTTTCTCCCACTGTGTACTCTTTGGGCTCTTCCAAGAATGAACTTCTATATGCAGGGTTTCCGACGTGGAGCGAACTGCCTCAACCAAGGCAGGCTGTAGCGAGGACTGTAAGCATGTCCTCTACCAAATCACGCAGGTTTACCCGAAGAACTCTGCTTTAGTTGCAGGGGGAACACAAGCATCTTTTCTGCCACAGTGTACTCGATGGGCACTTCCCCTAATGAACTTGTTCTATAAGAATGGTTTCCCACGTGGAGCGAACTGCCTCAGCCATGGCAGGCACTACTGTGGTCTCTAAGGATTTCCTCTCTGAAAACACGGCACTTTTACCCGAAGAACTCTGCTTTAGTTGCAGGTGGAACACCAGCTGCATTTGTCCCACACTTTATACAAAGGGCCCTCCCCCGAATGAATCCTCAATATGCAGGGTGTCCCACGTGCAGCGAACTGCCTCAATGAAGGCAGGCTCTCGTAAGGACTGTAAGCATTTCCTCTCCCATAACACGCAGTTTTACCCGAAGAACTCTGCTTTAGTTGCACGTGGAACACAAGCAGCATTTCTCCCACTGTGTACTCTTTGGGCTCTTCCACGAATGAACTTCTTTATGCAGGGATTCCCACGAGGAGCGAACTGCCTCCACCATGGCAGGCTGTAGTGAGGACTGTAAGCTTATCCTCTACCGAATCACGCAGGTTTACCCGAAGAACTCAGCTTTAGTTGCAGGGGGAACACAAGCATCTTTTCTCCCACAGTGTACTCTTTGGGCTCTTCCACGAGTGAACTTCTATATGTAGGGTTTCCGAAGTGGAGCGAACTGCCTCAACCAAGGCAGGGTGTACCGAGGACTGTAAGCATTTCCTCTTCCAAAACACGGCAGTTTTACCACAGAATTCTGCTTTAGTTGCAGGTGGAACACAAGCAGCCTTTCTCCCACTGTGTACTCTTTGGGCTCTTCCACGAATGAACTTCTTTATGCAGGGATTCCCACGTGGAGCGAACTGCCTCAACCAAGGCAGGCTGTAGCGAATACTGTAAGCATTTCCTCTCCCAAAACACGCAGTTTTACACGAAGAACTCTGCTTCAGTTGCAGGTGGAACACAAGCAGCATTTCTCCCACTGTGTACTCTTTGGTCCCTTCACGAATGAACTTGTATATGCAGGGTTTCCCACGTGGAGCGAACTGCCTCAACCATGGCAGGCTGTAGCGAGGACTGTAAGCATATCCTCTCCCAAACCACGCAGTTTTAACGGTAGAACTCTGCTTTAGTTGCAGGGGTAACACAAGCAGCTTTTCTCCCACTGTGTACTCTTTGGGTTCTTCCACGAATGAACTTCTATATGCAGGGTTTCCAACGTGGAGGGAACTGCCTCAACCAAGGCAGGCTGTAGCGAGGACTGTAAGCATTTCCTCTTCCAAAACCCGGCAGTTTTACCACAGAATTCTGCTTTAGTTGCAGGTGGAACACAAGCAGCATTTCTCCCACTGTGTACTCTTTGGGCTCTTCCACGAATGAACTTCTTTATGCAGGGATTCCCACGTGCAGCGAACTGCCTCAACCAAGGCAGGCTGCAGCGAATACTGTAAGCATTTCCTCTCCCAAAACACGCAGTTTTACACGAAGAGCTCTGCTTTAGTTGCAGCGGGAACACCATCAGCTTTCCTCCCACAGTGTACACAATGGGCACTTCCCCTAATGAACTTGTTCTATAAGAATGGTTTCCTACGTGGAGCGAACTGCCTCAGCCATGGTAGGCACTACTGTGGTCTCTAAGGATTTCCTCTCTGAAAACACGGCACTTTTACCCGAGGAACTCTGCTTTAGTTGCAGGTGGAACACAAGCTGCATTTGTCCCACACTTTATACAAAGGGCCCTCCCCGAAGGAGTCTTCAATATGCAGGGTGTCCCACGTGCAGTGAACTGCCTCAACGAAGGCAGGCTCTCGTAAGGACTGTAAGCATTTCCACTATCAATACACGCAGTTTTGCCCGAAGAATTCTCCTTTAGTTGCAGGTGGAACACAAGCAGCTTTTCTCCCACAGTGTACCCAATGAGCCTTTGCCCGAAAGAATATCTACACTCAAGGGGTCCCGCGTGGAGTGAAATGCCTAAAGCATGGCAGGCTCTAGTGAGGCCTCTAAGCATTTCCTCTCCGAAAACACGGCAGTTTTACCCAAGGAACTCTGCGTTAGTTGCAGGTGGAACACAAGCAGCATTACTCCCAGTGTGTAATCTTTGGGCTCTTCCACGAATGAATTTCTTTATGCAGGGATTCCCACGTGGATCGAACTGCCTCAACCAAGGCAGGCTGTAGCGAGGACTGTAAGCATGTCCTCTACCAAATCACGCAGGTTTACCCGAAGAACTCTGCTTTAGTTGCAGGGGGAACACAAGCAGCTTTTCTCCCACTGTGTACTCTTTGGGCTCTTCCAAGAATGAACTTCTCTATGCAGGGTTTCCGACGTGGAGCGAACTGCCTCAACCAAGGCAGGCTGTAGCGAGGACTGTAAGCATGTCCTCTACCAAATCACGCAGGTTTACCCGAAGAACTCTGCTTTAGTTGCAGGGGTAACACAAGCATCTTTTCTCCCACAGTGTACTCGATGGGCACTTCCCCTAATGAACTTGTTCTATAAGAATGGTTTCCCACGTGGAGCGAACTGCCTCAGCCATGGCAGGCACTACTGTGGTCTCTAAGGATTTCCTCTCTGAAAACACGGCACTTTTACCTGAAGAACTCTGCTTTAGTTGCAGGTGGAACACAAGCTGCATTTGTCCCACACTTTATACAAAGGGCCCTTCCCCGAATGAATCCTCAATATGCAGGGTGTCCCACGTGCAGCGAACTGCCTCAATGAAGGCAGGCTCTCGTAAGGACTGTAAGCATTTACTCTCCCATAACACGCAGTTTTACCCGAAGAACTCTGCTTTAGTTGCACGTGGAACACAAGCAGCATTTCTCCCACTGTGTACTCTTTGGGCTCTTCCACGAATGAACTTCTTTATGCAGGGATTCCCACGAGGAGCGAACTGCCTCCACCATGGCAAGCTGTAGTGAGGACTGTAAGCATATCCTCTACCAAATCACGCAGGTTTACCCGAAGAACTCAGCTTTAGTTGCAGGGGGAACACAAGCATCTTTTCTCCCACAGTGTACTCTTTGGGCTCTTCCACGAGTGAACTTCTATATGTAGGGTTTCCGAAGTGGAGCGAATTGCCTCAACCAAGGCAGGGTGTACCGAGGACTGTAAGCATTTCCTCTTCCAAAACACGGCAGTTTTACCACAGAATTCTGCTTTAGTTGCAGGTGGAACACAAGCAGCCTTTCTCCCACTGTGTACTCTTTGGGCTCTTCCACGAATGAACTTCTTTATGCAGGGATTCCCACGTGGAGCGAACTGCCTCAACCAAGGCAGGCTGTAGCGAATACTGTAAGCATTTCCTCTCCCAAAACACGCAGTTTTACACGAAGAACTCTGCTTCAGTTGCAGGTGGAACACAAGCAGCATTTCTCCCACTGTGTACTCTTTGGTCTCTTCACGAATGAACTTGTATATGCAGGGTTTCCCACGTGGAGCGAACTGCCTCAACCATGGCAGGCTGTAGCGAGGACTGTAAGCATATCCTCTCCCAAACCACGCAGTTTTAACGGTAGAACTCTGCTTTAGTTGCAGGGGTAACACAAGCAGCTTTTCTCCCACTGTGTACTCTTTGGGCTCTTCCACGAATGAACTTCTATATGCAGGGTTTCCAACGTGGAGGGAACTGCCTCAACCAAGGCAGGCTGTAGCGAGGACTGTAAGCATTTCCTCTTCCAAAACACGGCAGTTTTACCACAGAATTCTGCTTTAGTTGCAGGTGGAACACAAGCAGCATTTCTCCCACTGTGTACTCTTTGGGCTCTTCCACGAATGAATTTCTTTATGCAGGGATTCCCACGTGCAGCGAACTGCCTCAACCAAGGCAGGCTGCAGCGAATACTGTAAGCATTTCCTCTCCCAAAACACGCAGTTTTACACGAAGAGCTCTGCTTTAGTTGCAGCGGGAACACCATCAGCTTTCCTCCCACAGTGTACACAATGGGCACTTCCCCTAATGAACTTGTTCTATAAGAATGGTTTCCTACGTGGAGCGAACTGCCTCAGCCATGGTAGGCACTACTGTGGTCTCTAAGGATTTCCTCTCTGAAAACACGGCACTTTTACCCGGGGAACACTGCTTTAGTTGCAGGTGGAACACAAGCTGCATTTGTCCCACACTTTATACAAAGGGCCCTCCCCGAAGGAGTCTTCAATATGCAGGGTGTCCCACGTGCAGTGAACTGCCTCAACGAAGGCAGGCTCTCGTAAGGACTGTAAGCATTTCCACTATCAATACACGCAGTTTTGCCCGAAGAATTCTCCTTTAGTTGCAGGTGGAACACAAGCAGCTTTTCTCCCACAGTGTACCCAATGAGCCTTTGCCCAAAAGAATATCTACACTCAAGGGGTCCCGCGTGGAGTGAAATGCCTAAAGCAAGGCAGGCTCTAGTGAGGCCTCTAAGCATTTCCTCTCCGAAAACACGGCAGTTTTACCCAAGGAACTCTGCGTTAGTTGCAGGTGGAACACAAGCAGCATTACTCCCAGTGTGTAATCTTTGGGCTCTTCCACGAATGAATTTCTTTATGCAGGGATTCCCACGTGGATCGAACTGCCTCAACCGTGGCAGGCTGTAGCGAGGACTGTAAGCATATCCTATCCCAAAACACGCAGTTTTAACGGTAGAACTCTGCTTTAGTTGCAGGGGTAACACAAGCAGCTTTTCTCCCACTGTGTACTCTTTGGGCTCTTCCAAGAATGAACTTCTATATGCAGGGTTTCCGACGTGGAGCGAACTGCCTCAACCAAGGCAGGCTGTAGCGAGGACTGTAAGCATGTCCTCTACCAAATCACGCAGGTTTACCCGAAGAACTCTGCTTTAGTTGCAGGGGGAACACAAGCATCTTTTCTGCCACAGTGTACTCGATGGGCACTTCCCCTAATGAACTTGTTCTATAAGAATGGTTTCCCACGTGGAGCGAACTGCCTCAGCCATGGCAGGCACTACTGTGGTCTCTAAGGATTTCCTCTCTGAAAACACGGCACTTTTACCCGAAGAACTCTGCTTTAGTTGCAGGTGGAACACCAGCTGCATTTGTCCCACACTTTATACAAAGGGCCCTCCCCCGAATGAATCCTCAATATGCAGGGTGTCCCACGTGCAGCGAACTGCCTCAATGAAGGCAGGCTCTCGTAAGGACTGTAAGCATTTCCTCTCCCATAACACGCAGTTTTACCCGAAGAACTCTGCTTTAGTTGCACGTGGAACACAAGCAGCATTTCTCCCACTGTGTACTCTTTGGGCTCTTCCACGAATGAACTTCTTTATGCAGGGATTCCCACGAGGAGCGAACTGCCTCCACCATGGCAGGCTCTAGTGAGGACTGTAAGCTTATCCTCTACCGAATCACGCAGGTTTACCCGAAGAACTCAGCTTTAGTTGCAGGGGGAACACAAGCATCTTTTCTCCCACAGTGTACTCTTTGGGCTCTTCCACGAGTGAACTTCTATATGTAGGGTTTCCGAAGTGGAGCGAACTGCCTCAACCAAGGCAGGGTGTACCGAGGACTGTAAGCATTTCCTCTTCCAAAACACGGCAGTTTTACCACAGAATTCTGCTTTAGTTGCAGGTGGAACACAAGCAGCCTTTCTCCCACTGTGTACTCTTTGGGCTCTTCCACGAATGAACTTCTTTATGCAGGGATTCCCACGTGGAGCGAACTGCCTCAACCAAGGCAGGCTGTAGCGAATACTGTAAGCATTTCCTCTCCCAAAACACGCAGTTTTACACGAAGAACTCTGCTTCAGTTGCAGGTGGAACACAAGCAGCATTTCTCCCACTGTGTACTCTTTGGTCTCTTCACGAATGAACTTGTATATGCAGGGTTTCCCACGTGGAGCGAACTGCCTCAACCATGGCAGGCTGTAGCGAGGACTGTAAGCATATCCTCTCCCAAACCACGCAGTTTTAACGGTAGAACTCTGCTTTAGTTGCAGGGGTAACACAAGCAGCTTTTCTCCCACTGTGTACTCTTTGGGTTCTTCCACGAATGAACTTCTATATGCAGGGTTTCCAACGTGGAGGGAACTGCCTCAACCAAGGCAGGCTGTAGCGAGGACTGTAAGCATTTCCTCTTCCAAAACCCGGCAGTTTTACCACAGAATTCTGCTTTAGTTGCAGGTGGAACACAAGCAGCATTTCTCCCACTGTGTACTCTTTGGGCTCTTCCACGAATGAACTTCTTTATGCAGGGATTCCCACGTGCAGCGAACTGCCTCAACCAAGGCAGGCTGCAGCGAATACTGTAAGCATTTCCTCTCCCAAAACACGCAGTTTTACACGAAGAGCTCTGCTTTAGTTGCAGCGGGAACACCATCAGCTTTCCTCCCACAGTGTACACAATGGGCACTTCCCCTAATGAACTTGTTCTATAAGAATGGTTTCCTACGTGGAGCGAACTGCCTCAGCCATGGTAGGCACTACTGTGGTCTCTAAGGATTTCCTCTCTGAAAACACGGCACTTTTACCCGAGGAACTCTGCTTTAGTTGCAGGTGGAACACAAGCTGCATTTGTCCCACACTTTATACAAAGGGCCCTCCCCGAAGGAGTCTTCAATATGCAGGGTGTCCCACGTGCAGTGAACTGCCTCAACGAAGGCAGGCTCTCGTAAGGACTGTAAGCATTTCCACTATCAATACACGCAGTTTTGCCCGAAGAATTCTCCTTTAGTTGCAGGTGGAACACAAGCAGCTTTTCTCCCACAGTGTACCCAATGAGCCTTTGCCCGAAAGAATATCTACACTCAAGGGGTCCCGCGTGGAGTGAAATGCCTAAAGCATGGCAGGCTCTAGTGAGGCCTCTAAGCATTTCCTCTCCCAAAACACGGCAGTTTTACCCAAGGAACTCTGCGTTAGTTGCAGGTGGAACACAAGCAGCATTACTCCCAGTGTGTAATCTTTGGGCTCTTCCACGAATGAATTTCTTTATGCAGGGATTCCCACGTGGATCGAACTGCTTCAACCAAGGCAGGCTGTAGCGAGGACTGTAAGCATGTCCTCTACCAAATCACGCAGGTTTACCCGAAGAACTCTGCTTTAGTTGCAGGGGGAACACAAGCAGCTTTTCTCCCACTGTGTACTCTTTGGGCTCTTCCAAGAATGAACTTCTATATGCAGGGTTTCCGACGTGGAGCGAACTGCCTCAACCAAGGCAGGCTGTAGCGAGGACTGTAAGCATGTCCTCTACCAAATCACGCAGGTTTACCCGAAGAACTCTGCTTTAGTTGCAGGGGTAACACAAGCATCTTTTCTCCCACAGTGTACTCGATGGGCACTTCCCCTAATGAACTTGTTCTATAAGAATGGTTTCCCACGTGGAGCGAACTGCCTCAGCCATGGCAGGCACTACTGTGGTCTCTAAGGATTTCCTCTCTGAAAACACGGCACTTTTACCTGAAGAACTCTGCTTTAGTTGCAGGTGGAACACAAGCTGCATTTGTCCCACACTTTATACAAAGGGCCCTTCCCCGAATGAATCCTCAATATGCAGGGTGTCCCACGTGCAGCGAACTGCCTCAATGAAGGCAGGCTCTCGTAAGGACTGTAAGCATTTCCTCTCCCATAACACGCAGTTTTACCCGAAGAACTCTGCTTTAGTTGCAGGTGGAACACAAGCATCTTTTCTCCCACAGTGTACTCTTTGGGCTCTTCCACGAGTGAACTTCTATATGTAGGGTTTCCGAAGTGGAGCGAACTGCCTCAACCAAGGCAGGGTGTACCGAGGACTGTAAGCATTTCCTCTTCCAAAACACGGCAGTTTTACCACAGAATTCTGCTTTAGTTGCAGGTGGAACACAAGCAGCCTTTCTCCCACTGTGTACTCTTTGGGCTCTTCCACGAATGAACTTCTTTATGCAGGGATTCCCACGTGGAGCGAACTGCCTCAACCAAGGCAGGCTGTAGCGAATACTGTAAGCATTTCCTCTCCCAAAACACGCAGTTTTACACGAAGAACTCTGCTTCAGTTGCAGGTGGAACACAAGCAGCATTTCTCCCACTGTGTACTCTTTGGTCTCTTCACGAATGAACTTGTATATGCAGGGTTTCCCACGTGGAGCGAACTGCCTCAACCATGGCAGGCTGTAGCGAGGACTGTAAGCATATCCTCTCCCAAACCACGCAGTTTTAACGGTAGAACTCTGCTTTAGTTGCAGGGGGAACACAAGCAGCTTTTCTCCCACTGTGTACTCTTTGGGCTCTTCCACGAATGAACTTCTATATGCAGGGTTTCCAACGTGGAGGGAACTGCCTCAACCAAGGCAGGCTGTAGCGAGGACTGTAAGCATTTCCTCTTCCAAAACACGGCAGTTTTACCACAGAATTCTGCTTTAGTTGCAGGTGGAACACAAGCAGCATTTCTCCCACTGTGTACTCTTTGGGCTCTTCCACGAATGAACTTCTTTATGCAGGGATTCCCACGTGCAGCGAACTGCCTCAACCAAGGCAGGCTGCAGCGAATACTGTAAGCATTTCCTCTCCCAAAACACGCAGTTTTACACGAAGAGCTCTGCTTTAGTTGCAGGGGGAACACCATCAGCTTTCCTCCCACAGTGTACACAATGGGCACTTCCCCTAATGAACTTGTTCTATAAGAATGGTTTCCTACGTGGAGCGAACTGCCTCAGCCATGGTAGGCACTACTGTGGTCTCTAAGGATTTCCTCTCTGAAAACACGGCACTTTTACCCGAGGAACTCTGCTTTAGTTGCAGGTGGAACACAAGCTGCATTTGTCCCACACTTTATACAAAGGGCCCTCCCCGAAGGAGTCTTCAATATGCAGGGTGTCCCACGTGCAGTGAACTGCCTCAACGAAGGCAGGCTCTCGTAAGGACTGTAAGCATTTCCACTATCAATACACGCAGTTTTGCCCGAAGAATTCTCCTTTAGTTGCAGGTGGAACACAAGCAGCTTTTCTCCCACAGTGTACCCAATGAGCCTTTGCCCGAAAGAATATCTACACTCAAGGGGTCCCGCGTGGAGTGAAATGCCTAAAGCATGGCAGGCTCTAGTGAGGCCTCTAAGCATTTCCTCTCCGAAAACACGGCAGTTTTACCCAAGGAACTCTGCGTTAGTTGCAGGTGGAACACAAGCAGCATTACTCCCAGTGTGTAATCTTTGGGCTCTTCCACGAATGAATTTCTTTATGCAGGGATTCCCACGTGGATCGAACTGCCTCAACCGTGGCAGGCTGTAGCGAGGACTGTAAGCATATCCTATCCCAAAACACACAGTTTTAACGGTAGAACTCTGCTTTAGTTGCAGGGGTAACACAAGCAGCTTTTCTCCCACTGTGTACTCTTTGGGCTCTTCCAAGAATGAACTTCTATATGCAGGGTTTCCGACGTGGAGCGAACTGCCTCAACCAAGGCAGGCTGTAGCGAGGACTGTAAGCATGTCCTCTACCAAATCACGCAGGTTTACCCGAAGAACTCTGCTTTAGTTGCAGGGGGAACACAAGCATCTTTTCTCCCACAGTGTACTCGATGGGCACTTCCCCTAATGAACTTGTTCTATAAGAATGGTTTCCCACGTGGAGCGAACTGCCTCAGCCATGGCAGGCACTACTGTGGTCTCTAAGGATTTCCTCTCTGAAAACACGGCACTTTTACCCGAAGAACTCTGCTTTAGTTGCAGGTGGAACACAAGCTGCATTTGTCCCACACTTTATACAAAGGGCCCTTCCCCGAATGAATCCTCAATATGCAGGGTGTCCCACGTGCAGTGAACTGCCTCAATGAAGGCAGGCTCTCGTAAGGACTGTAAGCATTTCCTCTCCCATAACACGCAGTTTTACCCGAAGAACTCTGCTTTAGTTGCACGTGGAACACAAGCAGCATTTCTCCCACTGTGTACTCTTTGGGCTCTTCCACGAGTGAACTTCTATATGTAGGGTTTCCGAAGTGGAGCGAACTGCCTCAACCAAGGCAGGCTGTACCGAGGACTGTAAGCATTTCCTCTTCCAAAACATGGCAGTTTTACCACAGAATTCTGCTTTAGTTGCAGGTGGAACACAAGCAGCCTTTCTCCCACTGTGTACTCTTTGGGCTCTTCCACGAATGAACTTCTTTATGCAGGGATTCCCACGTGGAGCGAACTGCCTCAACCAAGGCAGGCTGTAGCGAATACTGTAAGCATTTCCTCTCCCAAAACACGCAGTTTTACACGAAGAACTCTGCTTCAGTTGCAGGTGGAACACAAGCAGCATTTCTCCCACTGTGTACTCTTTGGTCTCTTCACGAATGAACTTGTATATGCAGGGTTTCCCACGTGGAGCGAACTGCCTCAACCATGGCAGGCTGTAGCGAGGACTGTAAGCATATCCTCTCCCAAACCACGCAGTTTTAACGGTAGAACTCTGCTTTAGTTGCAGGGGGAACACAAGCAGCTTTTCTCCCACTGTGTACTCTTTGGGCTCTTCCACGAATGAACTTCTATATGCAGGGTTTCCAACGTGGAGGGAACTGCCTCAACCAAGGCAGGCTGTAGCGAGGACTGTAAGCATTTCCTCTTCCAAAACACGGCAGTTTTACCACAGAATTCTGCTTTAGTTGCAGGTGGAACACAAGCAGCATTTCTCCCACTGTGTACTCTTTGGGCTCTTCCACGAATGAACTTCTTTATGCAGGGATTCCCACGTGCAGCGAACTGCCTCAACCAAGGCAGGCTGCAGCGAATACTGTAAGCATTTCCTCTCCCAAAACACGCAGTTTTACACGAAGAGCTCTGCTTTAGTTGCAGGGGGAACACCATCAGCTTTCCTCCCACAGTGTACACAATGGGCACTTCCCCTAATGAACTTGTTCTATAAGAATGGTTTCCTACGTGGAGCGAACTGCCTCAGCCATGGTAGGCACTACTGTGGTCTCTAAGGATTTCCTCTCTGAAAACACGGCACTTTTACCCGAGGAACTCTGCTTTAGTTGCAGGTGGAACACAAGCTGCATTTGTCCCACACTTTTACAAAGGGCCCTCCGCGAAGGAGTCTTCAATATGCAGGGTGTCCCACGTGCAGTGAACTGCCTCAACGAAGGCAGGCTCTCGTAAGGACTGTAAGCATTTCCACTATCAATACACGCAGTTTTGCCCGAAGAATTCTCCTTTAGTTGCAGGTGGAACACAAGCAGCTTTTCTCCCACAGTGTACCCAATGAGCCTTTGCCCGAAAGAATATCTACACTCAAGGGATCCTGCGTGGAGTGAAATGCCTAAAGCAAGACAGTCTCTAGTGAGGCCTCTAAGCATTTCCTCTCCGAAAACACGGCAGTTTTACCCAAGGAACTCTGCGTTAGTTGAAGGTGGAACACAAGCAGCATTACTCCCAGTGTGTAATCTTTGGGCTCTTCCACGAATGAATTTCTTTATGCAGGGATTCCCACGTGGATCGAACTGCCTCAACCGTGGCAGGCTGTAACGAGGACTGTAAGCATATCCTATCCCAAAACACGCAGTTTTAACGGTAGAACTCTGCTTTAGTTGCAGGGGTAACACAAGCAGCTTTTCTCCCACTGTGTACTCTTTGGGCTCTTCCAAGAATGAACTTCTATATGCAGGGTTTCCGACGTGGAGCGAACTGCCTCAACCAAGGCAGGCTGTAGCGAGGACTGTAAGCATGTCCTCTACCAAATCACGCAGGTTTACCCAAAGAACTCTGCTTTAGTTGCAGGGGGAACACAAGCATCTTTTCTCCCACAGTGTACTCGATGGGCACTTCCCCTAATGAACTTGTTCTATAAGAATGTTTTCCCACGTGGAGCGAACTGCCTCAGCCATGGCAGGCACTACTGTGGTCTCTAAGGATTTCCTCTCTGAAAACAAGGCACTTTTACCCGAAGAACTCTGCTTTAGTTGCAGGTGGAACACAAGCTGCATTTGTCCCACACTTTATACAAAGGGCCCTCCCCGAAGGAGTCTTCAATATGCAGGGTGTCCCACGTGCAGTGAACTGCCTCAACGAAGGCAGGCTCTCGTAAGGACTGTAAGCATTTCCACTATCAATACACGCAGTTTTGCCCAAAGTATTCTCCTTTAGTTGCAGGTGGAACACAAGCAGCTTTTCTCCCACAGTGTACCCAATGAGCCTTTGCCCGAAAGAATATCTACACTCAAGGGGTCCCGCGTGGAGTGAAATGCCTAAAGCAAGGCAGGCTCTAGTGAGGCCTCTAAGCATTTCCTCTCCGAAAACACGGCAGTTTTACCCAAGGAACTCTGCGTTAGTTGCAGGTGGAACACAAGCAGCATTACTCCCAGTGTGTAATCTTTGGGCTCTTCCACGAATGAATTTCTTTATGCAGGGATTCCCACGTGGATCGAACTGCCTCAACCGTGGCAGGCTGTAGCGAGGACTGTAAGCATATCCAATCCCAAAACACGCAGTTTTAACGGTAGAACTCTGCTTTAGTTGCAGGGGTAACAAAAGCAGCTTTTCTCCCACTGTGTACTCTTTGGGCTCTTCCAAGAATGAACTTCTATATGCAGGGTTTCCGACGTGGAGCGAACTGCCTCAACCAAGGCAGGCTGTAGCGAGGACTGTAAGCATGTCCTCTACCAAATCACGCAGGTTTACCCGAAGAACTCTGCTTTAGTTGCAGGGGGAACACAAGCATCTTTTCTCCCACAGTGTACTCGATGGGCACTTCCCCTAATGAACTTGTTCTATAAGAATGGTTTCCCACGTGGAGCGAACTGCCTCAGCCATGGCAGGCACTACTATGGTCTCTAAGGATTTCCTCTCTGAAAACACGGCACTTTTACCCGAAGAACTCTGCTTTAGTTGCAGGTGGAACACCAGCTGCATTTGTCCCACACTTTATACAAAGGGCCCTCCCCCGAATGAATCCTCAATATGCAGGGTGTCCCACGTGCAGCGAACTGCCTCAATGAAGGCAGGCTCTCGTAAGGACTGTAAGCATTTCCTCTCCCATAACACGCAGTTTTACCCGAAGAACTCTGCTTTAGTTGCACGTGGAACACAAGCAGCATTTCTCCCACTGTGTACTCTTTGGGCTCTTCCACGAATGAACTTCTTTATGCAGGGATTCCCACGAGGAGCGAACTGCCTCCACCATGGCAGGCTGTAGTGAGGATTTTAAGCATATCCTCTACCGAATCACGCAGGTTTACCCGAAGAACTCAGCTTTAGTTGCAGGGGGAACACAAGCATCTTTTCTACCACAGTGTACTCTTTGGGCTCTTCCACGAGTGAACTTCTATATGTAGGGTTTCCGAAGTGGAGCGAACTGCCTCAACCAAGGCAGGGTGTACCGAGGACTGTAAGCATTTCCTCTTCCAAAACACGGCAGTTTTACCACAGAATTCTGCTTTAGTTGCAGGTGGAACACAAGCAGCCTTTCTCCCACTGTGTACTCTTTGGGCTCTTCCACGAATGAACTTCTTTATGCAGGGATTCCCACGTGGAGCGAACTGCCTCAACCAAGGCAGGCTGTAGCGAATACTGTAAGCATTTCCTCTCCCAAAACACGCAGTTTTACACGAAGAACTCTGCTTCAGTTGCAGGTGGAACACAAGCAGCATTTCTCCCACTGTGTACTCTTTGGTCTCTTCACGAATGAACTTGTATATGCAGGGTTTCCCACGTGGAGCGAACTGCCTCAACCATGGCAGGCTGTAGCGAGGACTGTAAGCATATCCTCTCCCAAACCACGCAGTTTTAACGGTAGAACTCTGCTTTAGTTGCAGGGGTAACACAAGCAGCTTTTCTCCCACTGTGTACTCTTTGGGCTCTTCCACGAATGAACTTCTATATGCAGGGTTTCCAACGTGGAGGGAACTGCCTCAACCAAGGCAGGCTGTAGCGAGGACTGTAAGCATTTCCTCTTCCAAAACACGGCAGTTTTACCACAGAATTCTGCTTTAGTTGCAGGTGGAACACAAGCAGCATTTCTCCCACTGTGTACTCTTTGGGCTCTTCCACGAATGAACTTCTTTATGCAGGGATTCCCACGTGCAGCGAACTGCCTCAACCAAGGCAGGCTGCAGCGAATACTGTAAGCATTTCCTCTCCCAAAACACGCAGTTTTACACGAAGAGCTCTGCTTTAGTTGCAGCGGGAACACCATCAGCTTTCCTCCCACAGTGTACACAATGGGCACTTCCCCTAATGAACTTGTTCTATAAGAATGGTTTCCTACGTGGAGCGAACTGCCTCAGCCATGGTAGGCACTACTGTGGTCTCTAAGGATTTCCTCTCTGAAAACACGGCACGTTTACCCGAGGAACTCTGCTTTAGTTGCAGGTGGAACACAAGCTGCATTTGTCCCACACTTTATACAAAGGGCCCTCCCCGAAGGAGTCTTCAATATGCAGGGTGTCCCACGTGCAGTGAACTGCCTCAACGAAGGCAGGCTCTCGTAAGGACTGTAAGCATTTCCACTATCAATACACGCAGTTTTGCCCGAAGAATTCTCCTTTAGTTGCAGGTGGAACACAAGCAGCTTTTCTCCCACTGTGTACTCTTTGGGCTCTTCCACGAATGAACTTCTTTATGCAGGGATTCCCACGAGGAGCGAACTGCCTCCACCATGGCAGGCTGTAGTGAGGACTGTAAGCATATCCTCTACCAAATCACGCAGGTTTACCCGAAGAACTCAGCTTTAGTTGCAGGGGGAACACAAGCATCTTTTCGCCCACAGTGTACTCTTTGGGCTCTTCCACGAGTGAACTTCTATATGTAGGGTTTCCGAAGTGGAGCGAACTGCCTCAACCAAGGCAGGCTGTACCGAGGACTGTAAGCATTTCCTCTTCCAAAACACGGCAGTTTTACCACAGAATTCTGCTTTAGTTGCAGGTGGAACACAAGCAGCTTTTCTCCCACAGTGTACCCAATGAGCCTTTGCCCGAAAGAGTATCTACACTCAAGGGGTCCCGCGTGGAGTGAAATGCCTAAAGCAAGGCAGGCTCTAGTGAGGCCTCTAAGCATTTCCTCTCCGAAAACACGGCAGTTATACCCAAGGAACTCTGCGTTAGTTGCAGGTGAAACACAAGCAGCATTACTCCCAGTGTGTAATCTTTGGGCTCTTCCACGAATGAATTTCTTTATGCAGGGATTCCCACGTGGATCGAACTGCCTCAACCAAGGCAGGCTGTAGCGAGGACTGTAAGCATGTCCTCTACCAAATCACGCAGGTTTACCCGAAGAACTCTGCTTTAGTTGGAGGGGGAACACAAGCATCTTTTCTCCCACAGTGTACTCGATGGGCACTTCCCCTAATGAACTTGTTCTATAAGAATGGTTTCCCACGTGGAGCGAACTGCCTCAGCCATGGCAGGCACTACTGTGGTCTCTAAGGATTTCCTCTCTGAAAACACGGCACTTTTACCCGAAGAACTCTGCTTTAGTTGCAGGTGGAACACAAGCTGCATTTGTCCCACACTTTATACAAAGGGCCCTTCCCCGAATGAATCCTCAATATGCAGGGTGTCCCACGTGCAGCGAACTGCCTCAATGAAGGCAGGCTCTCGTAAGGACTGTAAGCATTTCCTCTCCCATAACACGCAGTTTTACCCGAAGAACTCTGCTTTAGTTGCACGTGGAACACAAGCAGCATTTCTCCCACTGTGTACTCTTTGGGCTCTTCCACGAGTGAACTTCTATATGTAGGGTTTCCGAAGTGGAGCGAACTGCCTCAACCAAGGCAGGCTGTACCGAGGACTGTAAGCATTTCCTCTTCCAAAACACGGCAGTTTTACCACAGAATTTTGCTTTAGTTGCAGGTGGAACACAAGCAGCCTTTCTCCCACTGTGTACTCTTTGGGCTCTTCCACGAATGAACTTCTTTATGCAGGGATTCCCACGTGGAGCGAACTGCCTCAACCAAGGCAGGCTGTAGCGAATACTGTAAGCATTTCCTCTCCCAAAACACGCAGTTTTACACGAAGAACTCTGCTTCAGTTGCAGGTGGAACACAAGCAGCATTTCTCCCACTGTGTACTCTTTGGTCTCTTCACGAATGAACTTGTATATGCAGGGTTTCCCACGTGGAGCGAACTGCCTCAACCATGGCAGGCTGTAGCGAGGACTGTAAGCATATCCTCTCCCAAACCACGCAGTTTTAACGGTAGAACTCTGCTTTAGTTGCAGGGGTAACACAAGCAGCTTTTCTCCCACTGTGTACTCTTTGGGCTCTTCCACGAATGAACTTCTATATGCAGGGTTTCCAACGTGGAGGGAACTGCCTCAACCAAGGCAGGCTGTAGCGAGGACTGTAAGCATTTCCTCTTCCAAAACACGGCAGTTTTACCACAGAATTCTGCTTTAGTTGCAGGTGGAACACAAGCAGCATTTCTCCCACTGTGTACTCTTTGGGCTCTTCCACGAATGAACTTCTTTATGCAGGGATTCCCACGTGCAGCGAACTGCCTCAACCAAGGCAGGCTGCAGCGAATACTGTAAGCATTTCCTCTCCCAAAACACGCAGTTTTACACGAAGAGCTCTGCTTTAGTTGCAGCGGGAACACCATCAGCTTTCCTCCCACAGTGTACACAATGGGCACTTCCCCTAATGAACTTGTTCTATAAGAATGGTTTCCTACGTGGAGCGAACTGCCTCAGCCATGGTAGGCACTACTGTGGTCTCTAAGGATTTCCTCTCTGAAAACACGGCACTTTTACCCGAGGAACTCTGCTTTAGTTGCAGGTGGAACACAAGCTGCATTTGTCCCACACTTTATACAAAGGGCCCTCCCCGAAGGAGTCTTCAATATGCAGGGTGTCCCACGTGCAGTGAACTGCCTCAACGAAGGCAGGCTCTCGTAAGGACTGTAAGCATTTCCACTATCAATACACGCAGTTTTGCCCGAAGAATTCTCCTTTAGTTGCAGGTGGAACACAAGCAGCTTTTCTCCCACAGTGTACCCAATGAGCCATTGCACGAAAGAATATCTACACTCAAGGGGTCCCGCGTGGAGTGAAATGCCTAAAGCAAGGCAGGCTCTAGTGAGGCCTCTAAGCATTTCCTCTCCGAAAACACGGCAGTTTTACCCAAGGAACTCTGCGTTAGTTGCAGGTGGAACACAAGCAGCATTACTCCCAGTGTGTAATCTTTGGGCTCTTCCACGAATGAATTTCTTTATGCAGGGATTCCCACGTGGATCGAACTGCCTCAACCGTGGCAGGCTGTAGCGAGGACTGTAAGCATATCCTATCCCAAAACACGCAGTTTTAACGGTAGAACTCTGCTTTAGTTGCAGGGGTAACACAAGCAGCTTTTCTCCCACTGTGTACTCTTTGGGCTCTTCCAAGAATGAACTTCTATATGCAGGGTTTCCGACGTGGAGCGAACTGCCTCAACCAAGGCAGGCTGTAGCGAGGACTGTAAGCATGTCCTGTACCAAATCACGCAGGTTTACCCGAGGAACTCTGCTTTAGTTGCAGGGGGAACACAAGCATCTTTTCTGCCACAGTGTACTCGATGGGCACTTCCCCTAATGAACTTGTTCTATAAGAATGGTTTCCCACGTGGAGCGAACTGCCTCAGCCATGGCAGGCACTACTGTGGTCTCTAAGGATTTCCTCTCTGAAAACACGGCACTTTTA
The DNA here is from genome assembly GCF_025265405.1 of Mesoplodon densirostris. Classification (NCBI taxonomy): domain Eukaryota; kingdom Metazoa; phylum Chordata; class Mammalia; order Artiodactyla; family Ziphiidae; genus Mesoplodon; species Mesoplodon densirostris. The sequence continues at coordinate 85,670,306 of NC_082667.1, read as the reverse complement.
CCCGAAGAACTCTGCTTTAGTTGCAGGTGGAACACAAGCTGCATTTGTCCCACACTTTATACAAAGGGCCCTTCCCCGAATGAATCCTCAATATGCAGGGTGTCCCACGTGCAGCGAACTGCCTCAATGAAGGCAGGCTCTCGTAAGGACTGTAAGCATTTCCTCTCCCATAACACGCAGTTTTACCCGAAGAACTCTGCTTTAGTTGCACGTGGAACACAAGCAGCATTTCTCCCACTGTGTACTCTTTGGGCTCTTCCACGAATGAACTTCTTTATGCAGGGATTCCCACGAGGAGCGAACTGCCTCCACCATGGCAGGCTGTAGTGAGGACTGTAAGCATATCCTCTACCAAATCACGCAGGTTTACCCGAAGAACTCAGCTTTAGTTGCAGGGGGAACACAAGCATCTTTTCTCCCACAGTGTACTCTTTGGGCTCTTCCACGAGTGAACTTCTATATGTAGGGTTTCCGAAGTGGAGCGAACTGCCTCAACCAAGGCAGGCTGTACCGAGGACTGTAAGCATTTCCTCTTCCAAAACACGGCAGTTTTACCACAGAATTCTGCTTTAGTTGCAGGTGGAACACAAGCAGACTTTCTCCCACTGTGTACTCTTTGGGCTCTTCCACGAATGAACTTCTTTATGCAGGGATTCCCACGTGGAGTGAACTGCCTCAACCAAGGCAGGCTGTAGCGAATACTGTAAGCATTTCCTCTCCCAAAACACGCAGTTTTACACGAAGAACTCTGCTTCAGTTGCAGGTGGAACACAAGCAGCATTTCTCCCACTGTGTACTCTTTGGTCTCTTCACGAATGAACTTGTATATGCAGGGTTTCCCACGTGGAGCGAACTGCCTCAACCATGGCAGGCTGTAGCGAGGACTGTAAGCATATCCTCTCCCAAACCACGCAGTTTTAACGGTAGAACTCTGCTTTAGTTGCAGGGGTAACACAAGCAGCTTTTCTCCCACTGTGTACTCTTTGGGCTCTTCCACGAATGAACTTCTATATGCAGGGTTTCCAACGTGGAGGGAACTGCCTCAACCAAGGCAGGCTGTAGCGAGGACTGTAAGCATTTCCTCTTCCAAAACACGGCAGTTTTACCACAGAATTCTGCTTTAGTTGCAGGTGGAACACAAGCAGCATTTCTCCCACTGTGTACTCTTTGGGCTCTTCCACGAATGAACTACTTTATGCAGGGATTCCCACGTGCAGCGAACTGCCTCAACCAAGGCAGGCTGCAGCGAATACTGTAAGCATTTCCTCTCCCAAAACACGCAGTTTTACACGAAGAGCTCTGCTTTAGTTGCAGGGGCAACACCATCAGCTTTCCTCCCACAGTGTACACAATGGGCACTTCCCCTAATGAACTTGTTCTATAAGAATGGTTTCCTACGTGGAGCGAACTGCCTCAGCCATGGTAGGCACTACTGTGGTCTCTAAGGATTTCCTCTCTGAAAACACGGCACTTTTACCCGAGGAACTCTGCTTTAGTTGCAGGTGGAACACAAGCTGCATTTGTCCCACACTTTATACAAAGGGCCCTCCCCGAAGGAGTCTTCAATATGCAGGGTGTCCCACGTGCAGTGAACTGCCTCAACGAAGGCAGGCTCTCGTAAGGACTGTAAGCATTTCCACTATCAATACACGCAGTTTTGCCCGAAGAATTCTCCTTTAGTTGCAGGTGGAACACAAGCAGCTTTTCTCCCACAGTGTACCCAATGAGCCTTTGCCCGAAAGAATATCTACACTCAAGGGGTCCCGCGTGGAGTGAAATGCCTAAAGCAAGGCAGGCTCTAGTGAGGCCTCTAAGCATTTCCTCTCCGAAAACACGGCAGTTTTACCCAAGGAACTCTGCGATAGTTGCAGGTGGAACACAAGCAGCATTACTCCCACTGTGTACTCTTTGGGCTCTTCCACGAATGAACTTCTTTATGCAGGGATTCCCACGTGGAGCGAACTGCCTCAACCAAGGCAGGCTGTAGCGAGGACTGTAAGCATTTCCTCTCCCAAAACACGCAGTTTTACACGAAGAACTCTGCTTCAGTTGCAGGTGGAACACAAGCAGCATTTCTCCCACTGTGTACTCTTTGGTCTCTTCACGAATGAACTTGTATATGCAGGGTTTCCCACGTGGAGCGAACTGCCTCAACCATGGCAGGCTGTAGCGAGGACTGTAAGCATATCCTCTCCCAAACCACGCAGTTTTAACGGTAGAACTCTGCTTTAGTTGCAGGGGTAACACAAGCAGCTTTTCTCCCACTGTGTACTCTTTGGGCTCTTCCACGAATGAACTTCTATATGCAGGGTTTCCAACGTGGAGGGAACTGACTCAACCAAGGCAGGCTGTAGCGAGGACTGTAAGCATTTCCTCTTCCAAAACCCGGCAGTTTTACCACAGAATTCTGCTTTAGTTGCAGGTGGAACACAAGCAGCATTTCTCCCACTGTGTACTCTTTGGGCTCTTCCACGAATGAACTTCTTTATGCAGGGATTCCCACGTGCAGCGAACTGCCTCAACCAAGGCAGGCTGCAGCGAATACTGTAAGCATTTCCTCTCCCAAAACACGCAGTTTTACACGAAGAGCTCTGCTTTAGTTGCAGGGGGAACACCATCAGCTTTCCTCCCACAGTGTACACAATGGGCACTTCCCCTAATGAACTTGTTCTATAAGAATGGTTTCCTACGTGGAGCGAACTGCCTCAGCCATGGTAGGCACTACTGTGGTCTCTAAGGATTTCCTCTCTGAAAACACGGCACTTTTACCCGAGGAACTCTGCTTTAGTTGCAGGTGGAACACAAGCTGCATTTGTCCCACACTTTATACAAAGGGCCCTCCCCGAAGGAGTCTTCAATATGCAGGGTGTCCCACGTGCAGTGAACTGCCTCAACGAAGGCAGGCTCTCGTAAGGACTGTAAGCATTTCCACTATCAATACACGCAGTTTTGCCCGAAGAATTCTCCTTTAGTTGCAGGTGGAACACAAACAGGTTTTCTCCCACAGTGTACCCAATGAGCCTTTGCCCGAAAGAATATCTACACTCAAGGGGTCCCGCGTGGAGTGAAATGCCTAAAGCAAGGCAGGCTCTAGTGTGGCCTCTAAGCATTTCCTCTCCGAAAACACGGCAGTTTTACCCAAGGAACTCTGCGTTAGTTGCAGGTGGAACACAAGCAACATTACTCCCACTGTGTACTCTTTGGGCTCTTCCACGAATGAACTTCTTTATGCAGGGATTCCCACGTGGAGCGAACTGCCTCAACCAAGGCAGGCTGTAGCGAATACTGTAAGCATTTCCTCTCCCAAAACACGCAGTTTTACACGAAGAACTCTGCTTCAGTTGCAGGTGGAACACAAGCAGCATTTCTCCCACTGTGTACTCTTTGGTCTCTTCACGAATGAACTTGTATATGCAGGGTTTCCCACGTGGAGCGAACTGCCTCAACCATGGCAGGCTGTAGCGAGGACTGTAAGCATATCCTCTCCCAAACCACGCAGTTTTAACGGTAGAACTCTGCTTTAGTTGCAGGGGTAACACAAGCAGCTTTTCTCCCACTGTGTACTCTTTGGGCTCTTCCACGAATGAACTTCTATATGCAGGGTTTCCAACGTGGAGGGAACTGACTCAACCAAGGCAGGCTGTAGCGAGGACTGTAAGCATTTCCTCTTCCAAAACCCGGCAGTTTTACCACAGAATTCTGCTTTAGTTGCAGGTGGAACACAAGCAGCATTTCTCCCACTTTGTACTCTTTGGGCTCTTCCACGAATGAACTTCTTTATGCAGGGATTCCCACGTGGATCGAACTGCCTCAACCGTGGCAGGCTGTAGCGAGGACTGTAAGCATATCCTATCCCAAAACACGCAGTTTTAACGGTAGAACTCTGCTTTAGTTGCAGGGGTAACACAAGCAGCTTTTCTCCCACTGTGTACTCTTTGGGCTCTTCCAAGAATGAACTTCTATATGCAGGGTTTCCGACGTGGAGCGAACTGCCTCAACCAAGGCAGGCTGTAGCGAGGACTGTAAGCATGTCCTCTACCAAATCACGCAGGTTTACCCGAAGAACTCTGCTTTAGTTGCAGGGGGAACACAAGCATCTTTTCTGCCACCGTGTACTCGATGGGCACTTCCCCTAATGAACTTGTTCTATAAGAATGGTTTCCCACGTGGAGCGAACTGCCTCAGCCATGGCAGGCACTACTGTGGTCTCTAAGGATTTCCTCTCTGAAAACACGGCACTTTTACCCGAAGAACTCTGCTTTAGTTGCAGGTGGAACACAAGCTGCATTTGTCCCACACTTTATACAAAGGGCCCTTCCCCGAATGAATCCTCAATATGCAGGGTGTCCCACGTGCAGCGAACTGCCTCAATGAAGGCAGGCTCTCGTAAGGACTGTAAGCATTTCCTCTCCCATAACACGCAGTTTTACCCGAAGAACTCTGCTTTAGTTGCACGTGGAACACAAGCAGCATTTCTCCCACTGTGTACTCTTTGGGCTCTTCCACGAATGAACTTCTTTATGCAGGGATTCCCACGAGGAGCGAACTGCCTCCACCATGGCTATCCTCTACCAAATCACGCAGGTTTACCCGAAGAACTCAGCTTTAGTTGCAGGGGGAACACAAGCATCTTTTCTCCCACAGTGTACTCTTTGGGCTCTTCCACGAGTGAACTTCTATATGTAGGGTTTCCGAAGTGGAGCGAACTGCCTCAACCAAGGCAGGCTGTACCGAGGACTGTAAGCATTTCCTCTTCCAAAACACGGCAGTTTTACCACAGAATTCTGCTTTAGTTGCAGGTGGAACACAAGCAGCCTTTCTCCCACTGTGTACTCTTTGGGCTCTTCCACGAATGAACTTCTTTATGCAGGGATTCCCACGTGGAGCGAACTGCCTCAACCAAGGCAGGCTGTAGCGAATACTGTAAGCATTTCCTCTCCCAAAACACGCAGTTTTACACGAAGAACTCTGCTTCAGTTGCAGGTGGAACACAAGCAGCATTTCTCCCACTGTGTACTCTTTGGTCTCTTCACGAATGAACTTGTATATGCAGGGTTTCCCACGTGGAGCGAACTGCCTCAACCATGGCAGGCTGTAGCGAGGACTGTAAGCATATCCTCTCCCAAACCACGCAGTTTTAACGGTAGAACTCTGCTTTAGTTGCAGGAGTAACACAAGCAGCTTTTCTCCCACTGTGTACTCTTTGGGCTCTTCCACGAATGAACTTCTATATGCAGGGTTTCCAACGTGGAGGGAACTGCCTCAACCAAGGCAGGCTGTAGCGAGGACTGTAAGCATTTCCTCTTCCAAAACACGGCAGTTTTACCACAGAATTCTGCTTTAGTTGCAGGTGGAACACAAGCAGCATTTCTCCCACTGTGTACTCTTTGGGCTCTTCCACGAATGAACTTTTTTATGCAGGGATTCCCACGTGAAGCGAACTGCCTCAACCAAGGCAGGCTGCAGCGAATACTGTAAGCATTTCCTCTCCCAAAACACGCAGTTTTACACGAAGAGCTCTGCTTTAGATGCAGGGGGAACACCATCAGCTTTCCTCCCACAGTGTACACAATGGGCACTTCCCCTAATGAACTTGTTCTATAAGAATGGTTTCCTACGTGGAGCGAACTGCCTCAGCCATGGTAGGCACTACTGTGGTCTCTAAGGATTTCCTCTCTGAAAACACGGCACTTTTACCCGAGGAACTCTGCTTTAGTTGCAGGTGGAACACAAGCTGCATTTGTCCCACACTTTATACAAAGGGCCCTCCCCGAAGGAGTCTTCAATATGCAGGGTGTCCCACGTGCAGTGAACTGCCTCAACGAAGGCAGGCTCTCGTAAGGACTGTAAGCATTTCCACTATCAATACACGCAGTTTTGCCCGAAGAATTCTCCTTTAGTTGCAGGTGGAACACAAGCAGCTTTTCTCCCACAGTGTACCCAATGAGCCTTTGCCCGAAAGAATATCTACACTCAAGGGGTCCCGCGTGGAGTGAAATGCCTAAAGCAAGGCAGGCTCTAGTGAGGCCTCTAAGCATTTCCTCTCCGAAAACACGGCAGTTTTACCCAAGGAACTCTGCGTTAGTTGCAGGTGGAACACAAGCAGCATTACTCCCAGTGTGTAATCTTTGGGCTCTTCCACGAATGAATTTCTTAATGCAGGGATTCCCACGTGGATCGAACTGCCTCAACCGTGGCAGGCTGTAGCGAGGACTGTAAGCATATCCTATCCCAAAACACGCAGTTTTAACGGTAGAACTCTGCTTTAGTTGCAGGGGTAACACAAGCAGCTTTTCTCCCACTGTGTACTCTTTGGGCTCTTCCAAGAATGAACTTCTATATGCAGGGTTTCCGACGTGGAGCGAACTGCCTCAACCAAGGCAGGCTGTAGCGAGGACTGTAAGCATGTCCTCTACCAAATCACGCAGGTTTACCCGAAGAACTCTGCTTTAGTTGCAGGGGGAACACAAGCATCTTTTCTGCCACAGTGTACTCGATGGGCACTTCCCCTAATGAACTTGTTCTATAAGAATGGTTTCCCACGTGGAGCGAACTGCCTCAGCCATGGCAGGCACTACTGTGGTCTCTAAGGATTTCCTCTCTGAAAACACGGCACTTTTACCCAAAGAACTCTGCTTTAGTTGCAGGTGGAACACAAGCTGCATTTGTCCCACACTTTATACAAAGGGCCCTTCCCCGAATGAATCCTCAATATGCAGGGTGTCCCACGTGCAGCGAACTGCGTCAATGAAGGCAGGCTCTCGTAAGGAGTGTAAGCATTTCCTCTCCCATAACACGCAGTTTTACCCGAAGAACTCTGCTTTAGTTGCAGGTGGAACACAAGCAGCATTTCTCCCACTGTGTACTCTTTGGGCTCTTCCACGAGTGAACTTCTATATGTAGGGTTTCCGAAGTGGAGCGAACTGCCTCAACCAAGGCAGGCTGTACCGAGGACTGTAAGCATTTCCTCTTCCAAAACACGGCAGTTTTACCACAGAATTCTGCTTTAGTTGCAGGTGGAACACAAGCAGCATTACTCCCACTGTGTACTCTTTGGGCTCTTCCACGAATGAACTTCTTTATGCAGGGATTCCCACGTGGAGCGAACTGCCTCAACCAAGGCAGGCTGTAGCGAATACTGTAAGCATTTCCTCTCCCCAAACACGCAGTTTTACACGAAGAACTCTGCTTCAGTTGCAGGTGGAACACAAGCAGCATTTCTCCCACTGTGTACTCTTTGGTCTCTTCACGAATGAACTTGTATATGCAGGGTTTCCCACGTGGAGCGAACTGCCTCAACCATGGCAGGCTGTAGCGAGGACTGTAAGCATATCCTCTCCCAAACCACGCAGTTTTAACGGTAGAACTCTGCTTTAGTTGCAGGGGTAAAACAAGCAGCTTTTCTCCCACTGTGTACTCTTTGGGCTCTTCCACAAATGAACTTCTATATGCAGGGTTTCCAACGTGGAGGGAACTGCCTCAACCAAGGCAGGCTGTAGCGAGGACTGTAAGCATTTCCTCTTCCAAAACACGGCAGTTTTACCACAGAATTCTGCTTTAGTTGCAGGTGGAACACAAGCAGCATTTCTCCCACTGTGTACTCTTTGGGCTCTTCCACGAATGAACTTCTTTATGCAGGGATTCCCACGTGCAGCGAACTGCCTCAACCAAGGCATGCTGCAGCGAATACTGTAAGCATTTCCTCTCCCAAAACACGCAGTTTTACACGAAGAACTCTGCTTTAGTTGCAGGGGGAACACCATCAGCTTTCCTCCCACAGTGTACACAATGGGCACTTCCCCTGATGAACTTGTTCTATAAGAATGGTTTCCTACGTGGAGCGAACTGCCTCAGCCATGGTAGGCACTACTGTGGTCTCTAAGGATTTCCTCTCTGAAAACACGGCACTTTAACCCGAGGAACTCTGCTTTAGTTGCAGGTGGAACACAAGCTGCATTTGTCCCACACTTTATACAAAGGGCCCTCCCCGAATGAGTCTTCAATATGCAGGGTGTCCCACGTGCAGTGAACTGCCTCAATGAAGGGAGGCTCTCGTAAGGACTGTAAGCATTTCCACTATCAATACACGCAGTTTTTTGCCCGAAGAATTCTCCTTTAGTTGCAGGTGGAACACAAGCAGCTTTTCTCCCACAGTGTACCCAATGAGCCTTTGCCCGAAAGAATATCTATACTCAAGGGGTCCCGCGTGGAGTGAAATGCCTAAAGCAAGGCAGGCTCTAGTGAGGCATCTAAGCATTTCCTCTCCGAAAACACGGCAGTTTTACCCAAGGAACTCTGCGTTAGTTGCAGGTGGAACACAAGCAGCATTACTCCCAGTGTGTAATCTTTGGGCTCTTCCACGAATGAATTTCTTTATGCAGGGATTCCCAAGTGGATCGAACTGCCTCAACCGTGGCAGGCTGTAGCGAGGACTGTAAGCATATCCTATCCCAAAACACGCAGTTTTAATGGTAGAACTCTGCTTTAGTTGCAGGGGTAACACAAGCAGCTTTTCTCCCACTGTGTACTCTTTGGGCTCTTCCAAGAATGAACTTCTATATGCAGGGTTTCCGACGTGGAGCGAACTGCCTCAACCAAGGCAGGCTGTAGCGAGGACTGTAAGCATGTCCTCTACCAAATCACGCAGGTTTACCCGAAGAACTCTGCTTTAGTTGCAGGGGGAACACAAGCATCTTTTCTGCCACAGTGTACTCGATGGGCACTTCCCCTAATGAACTTGTTCTATAATAATGGTTTCCCACGTGGAGCGAACTGCCTCAGCCATGGCAGGCACTACTGTGGTCTCTAAGGATTTCCTCTCTGAAAACACGGCACTTTTACCCAAAGAACTCTGCTTTAGTTGCAGGTGGAACACAAGCTGCATTTGTCCCACACTTTATACAAAGGGCCCTTCCCCGAATGAATCCTCAATATGCAGGGTGTCCCACGTGCAGTGAACTGCGTCAATGAAGGCAGGCTCTCGTAAGGAGTGTAAGCATTTCCTCTCCCATAACACGCAGTTTTACCCGAAGAACTCTGCTTTAGTTGCAGGTGGAACACAAGCAGCATTTCTCCCACTGTGTACACTTTGGGCTCTTCCACGAGTGAACTTCTATATGTAGGGTTTCCGAAGTTGAGCGAACTGCCTCAACCAAGGCAGGCTGTACCGAGGACTGTAAGCATTTCCTCTTCCAAAACACGGCAGTTTTACCACAGAATTCTGCTTTAGTTGCAGGTGGAACACAAGCAGCATTACTCCCACTGTGTACTCTTTGGGCTCTTCCACGAATGAACTTCTTTATGCAGGGATTCCCACGTGGAGCGAACTGCCTCAACCAAGGCAGGCTGTAGCGAATACTGTAAGCATTTCCTCTCCCAAAACACGCAGTTTTACACGAAGAACTCTGCTTCAGTTGCAGGTGGAACACAAGCAGCATTTCTCCCACTGTGTACTCTTTGGTCTCTTCACGAATGAACTTGTATATGCAGGGTTTCCCACGTGGAGCGAACTGCCTCAACCATGGCAGGCTGTAGCGAGGACTGTAAGCATATCCTCTCCCAAACCACGCAGTTTTAACGGTAGAACTCTGCTTTAGTTGCAGGGGTAAAACAAGCAGCTTTTCTCCCACTGTGTACTCTTTGGGCTCTTCCACGAATGAACTTCTATATGCAGGGTTTCCAACGTGGAGGGAACTGCCTCAACCAAGGCAGGCTGTAGCGAGGACTGTAAGCATTTCCTCTTCCAAAACACGGCAGTTTTACCACAGAATTCTGCTTTAGTTGCAGGTGGAACACAAGCAGCATTTCTCCCACTGTGTACTCTTTGGGCTCTTCCACGAATGAACTTCTTTATGCAGGGATTCCCACGTGCAGCGAACTGCCTCAACCAAGGCATGCTGCAGCGAATACTGTAAGCATTTCCTCTCCCAAAACACGCAGTTTTACACGAAGAACTCTGCTTTAGTTGCAGGGGGAACACCATCAGCTTTCCTCCCACAGTGTACACAATGGGCACTTCCCCTAATGAACTTGTTCTATAAGAATGGTTTCCTACGTGGAGCGAACTGCCTCAGCCATGGTAGGCACTACTGTGGTCTCTAAGGATTTCCTCTCTGAAAACACGGCACTTTTACCCGAGGAACTCTGCTTTAGTTGCAGGTGGAACACAAGCTGCATTTGTCCCACACTTTATACAAAGGGCCCTCCCCGAATGAGTCTTCAATATGCAGGGTGTCCCACGTGCAGTGAACTGCCTCAATGAAGGGAGGCTCTCATAAGGACTGTAAGCATTTCCACTATCAATACACGCAGTTTTTTGCCCGAAGAATTCTCCTTTAGTTGCAGGTGGAACACAAGCAGCTTTTCTCCCACAGTGTACCCAATGAGCCTTTGCCCGAAAGAATATCTATACTCAAGGGGTCCCGCGTGGAGTGAAATGCCTAAAGCAAGGCAGTCTCTAGTGAGGCATCTAAGCATTTCCTCTCCGAAAACACGGCAGTTTTACCCAAGGAACTCTGCGTTAGTTGCAGGTGGAACACAAGCAGCATTACTCCCAGTGTGTAATCTTTGGGCTCTTCCACGAATGAATTTCTTTATGCAGGGATTCCCAAGTGGATCGAACTGCCTCAACCGTGGCAGGCTGTAGCGAGGACTGTAAGCATATCCTATCCCAAAACACGCAGTTTTAATGGTAGAACTCTGCTTTAGTTGCAGGGGTAACACAAGCAGCTTTTCTCCCACTGTGTACTCTTTGGGCTCTTCCAAGAATGAACTTCTATATGCAGGGTTTCCGACGTGGAGCGAACTGCCTCAACCAAGGCAGGCTGTAGCGAGGACTGTAAGCATGTCCTCTACCAAATCACGCAGGTTTACCCGAAGAACTCTGCTTTAGTTGCAGGGGGAACACAAGCATCTTTTCTGCCACAGTGTACTCGATGGGCACTTCCCCTAATGAACTTGTTCTATAAGAATGGTTTCCCACGTGGAGCGAACTGCCTCAGCCATGGCAGGCACTACTGTGGTCTCTAAGGATTTCCTCTCTGAAAACACGGCACTTTTACCCAAAGAACTCTGCTTTAGTTGCAGGTGGAACACAAGCTGCATTTGTCCCACACTTTATACAAAGGGCCCTTCCCCGAATGAATCCTCAATATGCAGGGTGTCCCACGTGCAGCGAACTGCGTCAATGAAGGCAGGCTCTCGTAAGGAGTGTAAGCATTTCCTCTCCCATAACACGCAGTTTTACCCGAAGAACTCTGCTTTAGTTGCAGGTGGAACACAAGCAGCATTTCTCCCACTGTGTACTCTTTGGGCTCTTCCACGAGTGAACTTCTATATGTAGGGTTTCCGAAGTGGAGCGAACTGCCTCAACCAAGGCAGGCTGTACCGAGGACTGTAAGCATTTCCTCTTCCAAAACACGGCAGTTTTACCACAGAATTCTGCTTTAGTTGCAGGTGGAACACAAGCAGCATTACTCCCACTGTGTACTCTTTGGGCTCTTCCACGAATGAACTTCTTTATGCAGGGATTCCCACGTGGAGCGAACTGCCTCAACCAAGGCAGGCTGTAGCGAATACTGTAAGCATTTCCTCTCCCAAAACACGCAGTTTTACACGAAGAACTCTGCTTCAGTTGCAGGTGGAACACAAGCAGCATTTCTCCCACTGTGTACTCTTTGGTCTCTTCACGAATGAACTTGTATATGCAGGGTTTCCCACGTGGAGCGAACTGCCTCAACCATGGCAGGCTGTAGCGAGGACTGTAAGCATATCCTCTCCCAAACCACGCAGTTTTAACGGTAGAACTCTGCTTTAGTTGCAGGGGTAAAACAAGCAGCTTTTCTCCCACTGTGTACTCTTTGGGCTCTTCCACGAATGAACTTCTATATGCAGGGTTTCCAACGTGGAGGGAACTGCCTCAACCAAGGCAGGCTGTAGCGAGGACTGTAAGCATTTCCTCTTCCAAAACACGGCAGTTTTACCACAGAATTCTGCTTTAGTTGCAGGTGGAACACAAGCAGCATTTCTCCCACTGTGTACTCTTTGGGCTCTTCCACGAATGAACTTCTTTATGCAGGGATTCCCACGTGCAGCGAACTGCCTCAACCAAGGCATGCTGCAGCGAATACTGTAAGCATTTCCTCTCCCAAAACACGCAGTTTTACACGAAGAACTCTGCTTTAGTTGCAGGGGGAACACCAACAGCTTTCCTCCCACAGTGTACACAATGGGCACTTCCCCTAATGAACTTGTTCTATAAGAATGGTTTCCTACGTGGAGCGAACTGCCTCAGCCATGGTAGGCACTACTGTGGTCTCTAAGGATTTCCTCTCTGAAAACACGGCACTTTTACCCGAGGAACTCTGCTTTAGTTGCAGGTGGAACACAAGCTGCATTTGTCCCACACTTTATACAAAGGGCCCTCCCCGAATGAGTCTTCAATATGCAGGGTGTCCCACGTGCAGTGAACTGCCTCAATGAAGGGAGGCTCTCGTAAGGACTGTAAGCATTTCCACTATCAATACACGCAGTTTTTTGCCCAAAGAATTCTCCTTTAGTTGCAGGTGGAACACAGCAGCTTTTCTCCCACAGTGTACCCAATGAGCCTTTGCCTGAAAGAATATCTATACTCAAGGGGTCCCGCGTGGAGTGAAATGCCTAAAGCAAGGCTGGCTCTAGTGAGGCATCTAAGCATTTCCTCTCCGAAAACACGGCAGTTTTACCCAAGGAACTCTGCGTTAGTTGCAGGTGGAACACAAGCAGCATTACTCCCAGTGTGTAATCTTTGGGCTCTTCCACGAATGAATTTCTTTATGCAGGGATTCCCACGTGGATCGAACTGCCTCAACCGTGGCAGGCTGTAGCGAGGACTGTAAGCATATCCTATCCCAAAACACGCAGTTTTAACGGTAGAACTCTGCTTTAGTTGCAGGGGTAACACAAGCAGCTTTTCTCCCACTGTGTACTCTTTGGGCTCTTCCAAGAATGAACTTCTATATGCAGGGTTTCCGACGTGGAGCGAACTGCCTCAACCAAGGCAGGCTGTAGCGAGGACTGTAAGCATGTCCTCTACCAAATCACGCAGGTTTACCCGAAGAACTCTGCCTTAGTTGCAGGGGGAACACAAGCATCTTTTCTGCCACAGTGTACTCGATGGGCACTTCCCCTAATGAACTTGTTCTATAAGAATGGTTTCCCACGTGGAGCGAACTGCCTCAGCCATGGCAGGCACTACTGTGGTCTCTAAGGATTTCCTCTCTGAAAACACGGCACTTTTACCCGAAGAACTCTGCTTTAGTTGCAGGTGGAACACAAGCTGCATTTGTCCCACACTTTATACAAAGGGCCCTTCCCCGAATGAATCCTCAATATGCAGGGTGTCCCACGTGCAGCGAACTGCCTCAATGAAGGCAGGCTCTCGTAAGGACTGTAAGCATTTCCTCTCCCATAACACGCAGTTTTACCCGAAGAACTCTGCTTTAGTTGCAGGTGGAACACAAGCAGCATTTCTCCCACTGTGTACTCTTTGGGCTCTTCCACGAGTGAACTTCTATATGTTGGGTTTCCGAAGTGGAGCGAACTGCCTCAACCAAGGCAGGGTGTACCGAGGACTGTAAGCATTTCCTCTTCCAAAACACGGCAGTTTTACCACAGAATTCTGCTTTAGTTGCAGGTGGAACACAAGCAGCATTACTCCCACTGTGTACTCTTTGGGCTCTTCCACGAATGAACTTCTTTATGCAGGGATTCCCACGTGGAGCGAACTGCCTCAACCAAGGCAGGCTGTAGCGAATACTGTAAGCATTTCCTCTCCCAAAACACGCAGTTTTACACGAAGAACTCTGCTTCAGTTGCAGGTGGAACACAAGCAGCATTTCTCCCACTGTGTACTCTTTGGTCTCTTCACGAATGAACTTGTATATGCAGGGTTTCCCACGTGGAGCGAACTGCCTCAACCATGGCAGGCTGTAGCGAGGACTGTAAGCATATCCTCTCCCAAACCACGCAGTTTTAACGGTAGAACTCTGCTTTAGTTGCAGGGGTAAAACAAGCAGCTTTTCTCCCACTGTGTACTCTTTGGGCTCTTCCACGAATGAACTTCTTTATGCAGGGATTCCCACGAGGAGCGAACTGCCTCCACCATGGCAGGCTGTAGCGAGGAGTGTAAGCATATCCTCTACCAAATCACGCAGGTTTACCAGAAGAACTCAGCTTTAGTTGCAGGGGGAACAGAAGCATCTTTTCTCCCACAGTGTACTCTTTGGGCTCTTCCACGAGTGAACTTCTATATGTAGGGTTTCCGAAGTGGAGCGAACTGCCTCAACCAAGGCAGGGTGTACCGAGGACTGTAAGCATTTCCTCTTCCAAAACACGGCTGTTTTACCACAGAATTCTGCTTTAGTTGCAGGTGGAACACAAGCAGCATTTCTCCCACTGTGTACTCTTTGGGCTCTTCCACGAATGAACTTCTTTATGCAGGGATTCCCACGTGCAGCGAACTGCCTCAACCAAGGCATGCTGCAGCGAATACTGTAAGCATTTCCTCTCCCAAAACACGCAGTTTTACACGAAGAACTCTGCTTTAGTTGCAGGGGGAACACCATCAGCTTTCCTCCCACAGTGTACACAATGGGCACTTCCCCTAATGAACTTGTTCTATAAGAATGGTTTCCTACGTGGAGCGAACTGCCTCAGCCATGGTAGGCACTACTGTGGTCTCTAAGGATTTCCTCTCTGAAAACACGGCACTTTTACCCGAGGAACTCTGCTTTAGTTGCAGGTGGAACACAAGCTGCATTTGTCCCACACTTTATACAAAGGGCCCTCCCCGAAGGAGTCTTCAATATGCAGGGTGTCCCACGTGCAGTGAACTGCCTCAACGAAGGCAGGCTCTCGTAAGGACTGTAAGCATTTCCACTATCAATACACGCAGTTTTGCCCGAAGAATTCTCCTTTAGTTGCAGGTGGAACACAAGCAGCTTTTCTCCCACAGTGTACCCAATGAGCCTTTGCCTGAAAGAATATCTATACTCAAGGGGTCCCGCGTGGAGTGAAATGCCTAAAGCAAGGCAGGCTCTAGTGAGGCCTCTAAGCATTTCCTCTCCGAAAACACGGCAGTTTTACCCAAGGAACTCTGCGTTAGTTGCAGGTGGAACACAAGCAGCATTACTCCCAGTGTGTAATCTTTGGGCTCTTCCACGAATGAATTTCTTTATGCAGGGATTCCCACGTGGCTCGAACTGCCTCAACCGTGGCAGGCTGTAGCGAGGACTGTAAGCATATCCTATCCCAAAACACGCAGTTTTAACGGTAGAACTCTTCTTTAGTTGCAGGGGTAACACAAGCAGCTTTTCTCCCACTGTGTACTCTTTGGGCTCTTCCAAGAATGAACTTCTATATGCAGGGTTTCCGACGTGGAGCGAACTGCCTCAATCAAGGCAGGCTGTAGCGAGGACTGTAAGCATGTCCTCTACCAAATCACGCAGGTTTACCCGAAGAACTCTGCCTTAGTTGCAGGGGGAACACAAGCATCTTTTCTGCCACAGTGTACTCGATGGGCACTTCCCCTAATGAACTTGTTCTATAAGAATGGTTTCCCACGTGGAGCGAACTGCCTCAGCCATGGCAGGCACTACTGTGGTCTCTAAGGATTTCCTCTCTGAAAACACGGCACTTTTACCCGAAGAACTCTGCTTTAGTTGCAGGTGGAACACAAGCTGCATTTGTCCCACATTTTATACAAAGGGCCCTTCCCCGAATGAATCCTCAATATGCAGGGTGTCCCACGTGCAGCGAACTGCCTCAATGAAGGCAGGCTCTCGTAAGGACTGTAAGCATATCCTCTCCCATAACACGCAGTTTTACCCGAAGAACTCTGCTTTAGTTGCACGTGGAACACAAGCAGCATTTCTCCCACTGTGTACTCTTTGGGCTCTTCCACGAATGAACTTCTTTATGCAGGGATTCCCACGAGGAGCGAACTGCCTCCACCATGGCAGGCTGTAGCGAGGACTGTAAGCATATCCTCTACCAAATCACGCAGGTTTACCCGAAGAACTCAGCTTTAGTTGCAGGGGGAACACAAGCATCTTTTCTCCCACAGTGTACTCTTTGGGCTCTTCCACGAGTGAACTTCTATATGTAGGGTTTCCGAAGTGGAGCGAACTGCCTCAACCAAGGCAGGCTGTACCGAGGACTGTAAGCATTTCCTCTTCCAAAATACGGCAGTTTTACCACAGAATTCTGCTTTAGTTGCAGGTGGAACACAAGCAGCCTTTCTCCCACTGTGTACTCTTTGGGCTCTTCCACGAATGAACTTCTTTATGCAGGGATTCCCACGTGGAGCGAACTGCCTCAACCAAGGCAGGCTGTAGCGAATACTGTAAGCATTTCCTCTCCCAAAACACGCAGTTTTACACGAAGAACTCTGCTTCAGTTGCAGGTGGAACACAAGCAGCATTTCTCCCACTGTGTACTCTTTGGTCTCTTCACGAATGAACTTGTATATGCAGGGTTTCCCACGTGGAGCGAACTGCCTCAACCATGGCAGGCTGTAGCGAGGACTGTAAGCATATCCTCTCCCAAACCACGCAGTTTTAACGGTAGAACTCTGCTTTAGTTGCAGGGGGAACAGAAGCAGCTTTTCTCCCACTGTGTACTCTTTGGGCTCTTCCACGAATGAACTTCTATATGCAGGGTTTCCAACGTGGAGGGAATTGCCTCAACCAAGGCAGGCTGTAGCGAGGACTGTAAGCATTTCCTCTTCCAAAACACGGCAGTTTTACCACAGAATTCTGCTTTAGTTGCAGGTGGAACACAAGCAGCATTTCTCCCACTGTGTACTCTTTGGGCTCTTCCATGAATGAACTTCTTTATGCAGGGATTCCCACGTGCAGCGAACTGCCTCAACCAAGGCAGGCTGCAGCGAATACTGTAAGCATTTCCTCTCCCAAAACACGCAGTTTTACACGAAGAACTCTGCTTTAGTTGCAGAGGGAACACCATCAGCTTTCCTCCCACAGTGTACACAATGGGCACTTCCCCTAATGAACTTGTTCTATAAGAATGGTTTCCTACGTGGAGCGAACTGCCTCAGCAATGGTAGGCACTACTGTGGTCTCTAAGGATTTCCTCTCTGAAAACACGGCACTTTTACCCGAGGAACTCTGCTTTAGTTGCAGGTGGAACACAAGCTGCATTTGTCCCACACTTTATACAAAGGGCCCTCCCCGAAGGAGTCTTCAATATGCAGGGTGTCCCACGTGCAGTGAACTGCCTCAACGAAGGCAGGCTCTCGTAAGTACTGTAAGCATTTCCACTATCAATACGCGCAGTTTTGCCCGAAGAATTCTCCTTTAGTTGCAGGTGGAATACAAGCAGCTTTTCTCCCACAGTGTACCCAATGAGCCTTTGCCTGAAAGAATATCTATACTCAAGGGGTCCCGCGTGGAGTGAAATGCCTAAAGCAAGGCAGGCTCTAGTGAGGCATCTAAGCATTTCCTCTCCGAAAACACGGCAGTTTTACCCAAGGAACTCTGCGTTAGTTGCAGGTGGAACACAAGCAGCATTACTCCCAGTGTGTAATCTTTGGGCTCTTCCACGAATGAATTTCTTTATGCAGGGATTCCCACGTGGATCGAACTGCCTCAACCGTGGCAGGCGGTAGCGAGGACTGTAAGCATATCCTATCCCAAAACACGCAGTTTTAACGGTAGAACTCTGCTTTAGTTGCAGGGGTAACACAAGCAGCTTTTCTCCCACTGTGTACTCTTTGGGCTCTTCCAAGAATGAACTTCTATATGCAGGGTTTCCGACGTGGAGCGAACTGCCTCAACCAAGGCAGGCTGTAGCGAGGACTGTAAGCATGTCCTCTACCAAATCACGCAGGTTTACCCGAAGAACTCTGCCTTAGTTGCAGGGGGAACACAAGCATCTTTTCTGCCACAGTGTACTCGATGGGCACTTCCCCTAATGAACTTGTTCTATAAGAATGGTTTCCCACGTGGAGCGAACTGCCTCAGCCATGGCAGGCACTACTGTGGTCTCTAAGGATTTCCTCTCTGAAAACACGGCACTTTAACCCGAAGAACTCTGCTTTAGTTGCAGGTGGAACACAAGCTGCATTTGTCCCACACTTTATACAAAGGGCCCTTCCCCGAATGAATCCTCAATATGCAGGGTGTCCCACGTGCAGCGAACTGCCTCAATGAAGGCAGGCTCTCGTAAGGACTGTAAGCATTTCCTCTCCCATAACACGCAGTTTTACCCGAAGAACTCTGCTTTAGTTGCAGGTGGAACACAAGCAGCATTTCTCCCACTGTGTACTCTTTGGGCTCTTCCACGAGTGAACTTCTATATGTAGGGTTTCCGAAGTGGAGCGAACTGCCTCAACCAAGGCAGGCTGTACCGAGGACTGTAAGCATTTCCTCTTCCAAAACACGGCAGTTTTACCACAGAATTCTGCTTTAGTTGCAGGTGGAACACAAGCAGCATTACTCCCACTGTGTACTCTTTGGGCTCTTCCACGAATGAACTTCTTTATGCAGGGATTCCCACGTGGAGCGAACTGCCTCAACCAAGGCAGGCTGTAGCGAATACTGTAAGCATTTCCTCTCCCAAAACACGCAGTTTTACACGAAGAACTCTGCTTCAGTTGCAGGTGGAACACAAGCAGCATTTCTCCCACTGTGTACTCTTTGGTCTCTTCACGAATGAACTTGTATATGCAGGGTTTCCCACGTGGAGCGAACTGCCTCAACCATGGCAGGCTGTAGCGAGGACTGTAAGCATATCCTCTCCCAAACCACGCAGTTTTAACGGTAGAACTCTGCTTTAGTTGCAGGGGTAAAACAAGCAGCTTTTCTCCCACTGTGTACTCTTTGGGCTCTTCCACGAATGAACTTCTTTATGCAGGGATTCCCACGAGGAGCGAACTGCCTCCACCATGGCAGGCTGTAGCGAGGAGTGTAAGCATATCCTCTACCAAATCACGCAGGTTTACCAGAAGAACTCAGCTTTAGTTGCAGGGGGAACAGAAGCATCTTTTCTCCCACAGTGTACTCTTTGGGCTCTTCCACGAGTGAACTTCTATATGTAGGGTTTCCGAAGTGGAGCGAACTGCCTCAACCAAGGCAGGGTGTACCGAGGACTGTAAGCATTTCCTCTTCCAAAACACGGCTGTTTTACCACAGAATTCTGCTTTAGTTGCAGGTGGAACACAAGCAGCATTTCTCCCACTGTGTACTCTTTGGGCTCTTCCACGAATGAACTTCTTTATGCAGGGATTCCCACGTGCAGCGAACTGCCTCAACCAAGGCATGCTGCAGCGAATACTGTAAGCATTTCCTCTCCCAAAACACGCAGTTTTACACGAAGAACTCTGCTTTAGTTGCAGGGGGAACACCATCAGCTTTCCTCCCACAGTGTACACAATGGGCACTTCCCCTAATGAACTTGTTCTATAAGAATGGTTTCCTACGTGGAGCGAACTGCCTCAGCCATGGTAGGCACTACTGTGGTCTCTAAGGATTTCCTCTCTGAAAACACGGCACTTTTACCCGAGGAACTCTGCTTTAGTTGCAGGTGGAACACAAGCTGCATTTGTCCCACACTTTATACAAAGGGCCCTCCCCGAAGGAGTCTTCAATATGCAGGGTGTCCCACGTGCAGTGAACTGCCTCAACGAAGGCAGGCTCTCGTAAGGACTGTAAGCATTTCCACTATCAATACACGCAGTTTTGCCCGAAGAATTCTCCTTTAGTTGCAGGTGGAACACAAGCAGCTTTTCTCCCACAGTGTACCCAATGAGCCTTTGCCTGAAAGAATATCTATACTCAAGGGGTCCCGCGTGGAGTGAAATGCCTAAAGCAAGGCAGGCTCTAGTGAGGCCTCTAAGCATTTCCTCTCCGAAAACACGGCAGTTTTACCCAAGGAACTCTGCGTTAGTTGCAGGTGGAACACAAGCAGCATTACTCCCAGTGTGTAATCTTTGGGCTCTTCCACGAATGAATTTCTTTATGCAGGGATTCCCACGTGGCTCGAACTGCCTCAACCGTGGCAGGCTGTAGCGAGGACTGTAAGCATATCCTATCCCAAAACACGCAGTTTTAATGGTAGAACTCTTCTTTAGTTGCAGGGGTAACACAAGCAGCTTTTCTCCCACTGTGTACTCTTTGGGCTCTTCCAAGAATGAACTTCTATATGCAGGGTTTCCGACGTGGAGCGAACTGCCTCAATCAAGGCAGGCTGTAGCGAGGACTGTAAGCATGTCCTCTACCAAATCACGCAGGTTTACCCGAAGAACTCTGCCTTAGTTGCAGGGGGAACACAAGCATCTTTTCTGCCACAGTGTACTCGATGGGCACTTCCCCTAATGAACTTGTTCTATAAGAATGGTTTCCCACGTGGAGCGAACTGCCTCAGCCATGGCAGGCACTACTGTGGTCTCTAAGGATTTCCTCTCTGAAAACACGGCACTTTTACCCGAAGAACTCTGCTTTAGTTGCAGGTGGAACACAAGCTGCATTTGTCCCACATTTTATACAAAGGGCCCTTCCCCGAATGAATCCTCAATATGCAGGGTGTCCCACGTGCAGCGAACTGCCTCAATGAAGGCAGGCTCTCGTAAGGACTGTAAGCATTTCCTCTCCCATAACACGCAGTTTTACCCGAAGAACTCTGCTTTAGTTGCACGTGGAACACAAGCAGCATTTCTCCCACTGTGTACTCTTTGGGCTCTTCCACGAATGAACTTCTTTATGCAGGGATTCCCACGAGGAGCGAACTGCCTCCACCATGGCAGGCTGTAGCGAGGACTGTAAGCATATCCTCTACCAAATCACGCAGGTTTACCCGAAGAACTCAGCTTTAGTTGCAGGGGGAACACAAGCATCTTTTCTCCCACAGTGTACTCTTTGGGCTCTTCCACGAGTGAACTTCTATATGTAGGGTTTCCGAAGTGGAGCGAACTGCCTCAACCAAGGCAGGCTGTACCGAGGACTGTAAGCATTTCCTCTTCCAAAATACGGCAGTTTTACCACAGAATTCTGCTTTAGTTGCAGGTGGAACACAAGCAGACTTTCTCCCACTGTGTACTCTTTGGGCTCTTCCACGAATGAACTTCTTTATGCAGGGATTCCCACGTGGAGCGAACTGCCTCAACCAAGGCAGGCTGTAGCGAATACTGTAACCATTTCCTCTCCCAAAACACGCAGTTTTACACGAAGAACTCTGCTTCAGTTGCAGGTGGAACACAAGCAGCATTTCTCCCACTGTGTACTCTTTGGTCTCTTCACGAATGAACTTGTATATGCAGGGTTTCCCACGTGGAGCGAACTGCCTCAACCATGGCAGGCTGTAGCGAGGACTGTAAACATATCCTCTCCCAAACCACGCAGTTTTAACGGTAGAACTCTGCTTTAGTTGCAGGGGGAACAGAAGCAGCTTTTCTCCCACTGTGTACTCTTTGGGCTCTTCCACGAATGAACTTCTATATGCAGGGTTTCCAACGTGGAGGGAATTGCCTCAACCAAGGCAGGCTGTAGCGAGGACTGTAAGCATTTCCTCTTCCAAAACACGGCAGTTTTACCACAGAATTCTGCTTTAGTTGCAGGTGGAACACAAGCAGCATTTCTCCCACTGTGTACTCTTTGGGCTCTTCCATGAATGAACTTCTTTATGCAGGGATTCCCACGTGCAGCGAACTGCCTCAACCAAGGCAGGCTGCAGCGAATACTGTAAGCATTTCCTCTCCCAAAACACGCAGTTTTACACGAAGAACTCTGCTTTAGTTGCAGGGGGAACACCATCAGCTTTCCTCCCACAGTGTACACAATGGGCGCTTCCCCTAATGAACTTGTTCTATAAGAATGGTTTCCTACGTGGAGCGAACTGCCTCAGCCATGGTAGGCACTACTGTGGTCTCTAAGGATTTCCTCTCTGAAAACACGGCACTTTTACCCGAGGAACTCTGCTTTAGTTGCAGGTGGAACACAAGCTGCATGTGTCCCACACTTTATACAAAGGGCCCTCCCCGAAGGAGTCTTCAATATGCAGGGTGTCCCACGTGCAGTGAACTGCCTCAACGAAGGCAGGCTCTCGTAAGTACTGTAAGCATTTCCACTATCAATACACGCAGTTTTGCCCGAAGAATTCTCCTTTAGTTGCAGGTGGAACACAAGCAGCTTTTCTCCCACAGTGTACCCAATGAGCCTTTGCCCGAAAGAATATCTACACTCAAGGGGTCCCGCGTCGAGTGAAATGCCTAAAGCAAGGCAGGCTCTAGTGAGGCCTCTAAGCATTTCCTCTCCGAAAACACGGCAGTTTTACCCAAGGAACTCTGCGTTAGTTGCAGGTGGAACACAAGCAGCATTACTCCCAGTGTGTAATCTTTGGGCTCTTCCACGAATGAATTTCTTTATGCAGGTATTCCCACGTGGATCGAACTGCCTCAACCGTGGCAGGCGGTAGCGAGGACTGTAAGCATATCCTATCCCAAAACACGCAGTTTTAACGGTAGAACTCTGCTTTAGTTGCAGGGGTAACACAAGCAGCTTTTCTCCCACTGTGTACTCTTTGGGCTCTTCCAAGAATGAACTTCTATATGCAGGGTTTCCGACGTGGAGCCAACTGCCTCAACCAAGGCAGGCTGTAGCGAGGACTGTAAGCATGTCCTCTACCAAATCACGCAGGTTTACCCGAAGAACTCTGCCTTAGTTGCAGGGGGAACACAAGCATCTTTTCTGCCACAGTGTACTCGATGGGCACTTCCCCTAATGAACTTGTTCTATAAGAATGGTTTCCCACGTGGAGCGAACTGCCTCAGCCATGGCAGGCACTACTGTGGTCTCTAAGGATTTCCTCTCTGAAAACACGGCACTTTTACCCGAAGAACTCTGCTTTAGTTGCAGGTGGAACACAAGCTGCATTTGTCCCACACTTTATACAAAGGGCCCTTCCCCGAATGAATCCTCAATATGCAGGGTGTCCCACGTGCAGCGAACTGCCTCAATGAAGGCAGGCTCTCGTAAGGACTGTAAGCATTTCCTCTCCCATAACACGCAGTTTTACCCGAAGAACTCTGCTTTAGTTGCAGGTGGAACACAAGCAGCATTTCTCCCACTGTGTACTCTTTGGGCTCTTCCACGAGTGAACTTCTATATGTAGGGTTTCCGAAGTGGAGCGAACTGCCTCAACCAAGGCAGGGTGTACCGAGGACTGTAAGCATTTCCTCTTCCAAAACACGGCAGTTTTACCACAGAATTCTGCTTTAGTTGCAGGTGGAACACAAGCAGCATTACTCCCACTGTGTACTCTTTGGGCTCTTCCACGAATGAACTTCTTTATGCAGGGTTTCCCACGTGGAGCGAACTGCCTCAACCAAGGCAGGCTGTAGCGAATACTGTAAGCATTTCCTCTCCCAAAACACGCAGTTTTACACGAAGAACTCTGCTTCAGTTGCAGGTGGAACACAAGCAGCATTTCTCCCACTGTGTACTCTTTGGTCTCTTCACGAATGAACTTGTATATGCAGGGTTTCCCACGTGGAGCGAACTGCCTCAACCATGGCAGGCTGTAGCGAGGACTGTAAGCATATCCTCTCCCAAACCACGCAGTTTTAACGGTAGAACTCTGCTTTAGTTGCAGGGGTAAAACAAGCAGCTTTTCTCCCACTGTGTACTCTTTGGGCTCTTCCACGAATGAACTTGTATATGCAGGGTTTCCCACGAGGAGCGAACTGCCTCCACCATGGCAGGCTGTAGCGAGGAGTGTAAGCATATCCTCTACCAAATCACGCAGGTTTACCAGAAGAACTCAGCTTTAGTTGCAGGGGGAACAGAAGCATCTTTTCTCCCACAGTGTACTCTTTGGGCTCTTCCACGAGTGAACTTCTATATGTAGGGTTTCCGAAGTGGAGCGAACTGCCTCAACCAAGGCAGGGTGTACCGAGGACTGTAAGCATTTCCTCTTCCAAAACACGGCTGTTTTACCACAGAATTCTGCTTTAGTTGCAGGTGGAACACAAGCAGCATTTCTCCCACTGTGTACTCTTTGGGCTCTTCCACGAATGAACTTCTTTATGCAGGGATTCCCACGTGCAGCGAACTGCCTCAACCAAGGCATGCTGCAGCGAATACTGTAAGCATTTCCTCTCCCAAAACACGCAGTTTTACACGAAGAACTCTGCTTTAGTTGCAGGGGGAACACCATCAGCTTTCCTCCCACAGTGTACACAATGGGCACTTCCCCTAATGAACTTGTTCTATAAGAATGGTTTCCTACGTGGAGCGAACTGCCTCAGCCATGGTAGGCACTACTGTGGTCTCTAAGGATTTCCTCTCTGAAAACACGGCACTTTTACCCGAGGAACTCTGCTTTAGTTGCAGGTGGAACACAAGCTGCATTTGTCCCACACTTTATACAAAGGGCCCTCCCCGAAGGAGTCTTCAATATGCAGGGTGTCCCACGTGCAGTGAACTGCCTCAACGAAGGCAGGCTCTCGTAAGGACTGTAAGCATTTCCACTATCAATACACGCAGTTTTGCCCGAAGAATTCTCCTTTAGTTGCAGGTGGAACACAAGCAGCTTTTCTCCCACAGTGTACCCAATGAGCCTTTGCCTGAAAGAATATCTATACTCAAGGGGTCCCGCGTGGAGTGAAATGCCTAAAGCAAGGCAGTCTCTAGTGAGGCCTCTAAGCATTTCCTCTCCGAAAACACGGCAGTTTTACCCAAGGAACTCTGCGTTAGTTGCAGGTGGAACACAAGCAGCATTACTCCCAGTGTGTAATCTTTGGGCTCTTCCACGAATGAATTTCTTTATGCAGGGATTCCCACGTGGCTCGAACTGCCTCAACCGTGGCAGGCTGTAGCGAGGACTGTAAGCATATCCTATCCCAAAACACGCAGTTTTAACGGTAGAACTCTTCTTTAGTTGCAGGGGTAACACAAGCAGCTTTTCTCCCACTGTGTACTCTTTGGGCTCTTCCAAGAATGAACTTCTATATGCAGGGTTTCCGACGTGGAGCGAACTGCCTCAATCAAGGCAGGCTGTAGCGAGGACTGTAAGCATGTCCTCTACCAAATCACGCAGGTTTACCCGAAGAACTCTGCCTTAGTTGCAGGGGGAACACAAGCATCTTTTCTGCCACAGTGTACTCGATGGGCACTTCCCCTAATGAACTTGTTCTATAAGAATGGTTTCCCACGTGGAGCGAACTGCCTCAGCCATGGCAGGCACTACTGTGGTCTCTAAGGATTTCCTCTCTGAAAACACGGCACTTTTACCCGAAGAACTCTGCTTTAGTTGCAGGTGGAACACAAGCTGCATTTGTCCCACATTTTATACAAAGGGCCCTTCCCCGAATGAATCCTCAATATGCAGGGTGTCCCACGTGCAGCGAACTGCCTCAATGAAGGCAGGCTCTCGTAAGGACTGTAAGCATTTCCTCTCCCATAACACGCAGTTTTACCCGAAGAACTCTGCTTTAGTTGCACGTGGAACACAAGCAGCATTTCTCCCACTGTGTACTCTTTGGGCTCTTCCACGAATGAACTTCTTTATGCAGGGATTCCCACGAGGAGCGAACTGCCTCCACCATGGCAGGCTGTAGCGAGGACTGTAAGCATATCCTCTACCAAATCACGCAGGTTTACCCGAAGGACTCAGCTTTAGTTGCAGGGGGAACACAAGCATCTTTTCTCCCACAGTGTACTCTTTGGGCTCTTCCACGAGTGAACTTCTATATGTAGGGTTTCCGAAGTGGAGCGAACTGCCTCAACCAAGGCAGGCTGTACCGAGGACTGTAAGCATTTCCTCTTCCAAAATACGGCAGTTTTACCACAGAATTCTGCTTTAGTTGCAGGTGGAACACAAGCAGCCTTTCTCCCACTGTGTACTCTTTGGGCTCTTCCACGAATGAACTTCTTTATGCAGGGATTCCCACGTGGAGCGAACTGCCTCAACCAAGGCAGGCTGTATCGAATACTGTAAGCATTTCCTCTCCCAAAACACGCAGTTTTACACGAAGAACTCTGCTTCAGTTGCAGGTGGAACACAAGCAGCATTTCTCCCACTGTGTACTCTTTGGTCTCTTCACGAATGAACTTGTATATGCAGGGTTTCCCACGTGGAGCGAACTGCCTCAACCATGGCAGGCTGTAGCGAGGACTGTAAGCATATCCTCTCCCAAACCACGCAGTTTTAACGGTAGAACTCTGCTTTAGTTGCAGGGGGAACAGAAGCAGCTTTTCTCCCACTGTGTACTCTTTGGGCTCTTCCATGAATGAACTTCTATATGCAGGGTTTCCAACGTGGAGGGAATTGCCTCAACCAAGGCAGGCTGTAGCGAGGACTGTAAGCATTTCCTCTTCCAAAACACGGCAGTTTTACCACAGAATTCTGCTTTAGTTGCAGGTGGAACACAAGCAGCATTTCTCCCACTGTGTACTCTTTGGGCTCTTCCATGAATGAACTTCTTTATGCAGGGATTCCCACGTGCAGCGAACTGCCTCAACCAAGGCAGGCTGCAGCGAATACTGTAAGCATTTCCTCTCCCAAAACACGCAGTTTTACACGAAGAACTCTGCTTTAGTTGCAGGGGGAACACCATCAGCTTTCCTCCCACAGTGTACACAATGGGCACTTCCCCTAATGAACTTGTTCTATAAGAATGGTTTCCTACGTGGAGCGAACTGCCTCAGCCATGGTAGGCACTACTGTGGTCTCTAAGGATTTCCTCTCTGAAAACACGGCACTTTTACCCGAGGAACTCTGCTTTAGTTGCAGGTGGAACACAAGCTGCATGTGTCCCACACTTTATACAAAGGGCCCTCCCCGAAGGAGTCTTCAATATGCAGGGTGTCCCACGTGCAGTGAACTGCCTCAACGAAGGCATGCTCTCGTAAGTACTGTAAGCATTTCCACTATCAATACACGCAGTTTTGCCCGAAGAATTCTCCTTTAGTTGCAGGTGGAACACAAGCAGCTTTTCTCCCACAGTGTACCCAATGAGCCTTTGCCCGAAAGAATATCTACACTCAAGGGGTCCCGCGTGGAGTGAAATGCCTAAAGCAAGGCAGGCTCTAGTGAGGCCTCTAAGCATTTCCTCTCCGAAAACACGGCAGTTTTACCCAAGGAACTCTGCGTTAGTTGCAGGTGGAACACAAGCAGCATTACTCCCAGTGTGTAATCTTTGGGCTCTTCCACGAATGAATTTCTTTATGCAGGGATTCCCACGTGGATCGAACTGCCTCAACCGTGGCAGGCGGTAGCGAGGACTGTAAGCATATCCTATCCCAAAACACGCAGTTTTAACGGTAGAACTCTGCTTTAGTTGCAGGGGTAACACAAGCAGCTTTTCTCCCACTGTGTACTCTTTGGGCTCTTCCAAGAATGAACTTCTATATGCAGGGTTTCCGACGTGGAGCGAACTGCCTCAACCAAGGCAGGCTGTAGCGAGGACTGTAAGCATGTCCTCTACCAAATCACGCAGGTTTACCCGAAGAACTCTGCCTTAGTTGCAGGGGGAACACAAGCATCTTTTCTGCCACAGTGTACTCGATGGGCACTTCCCCTAATGAACTTGTTCTATAAGAATGGTTTCCCACGTGGAGCGAACTGCCTCAGCCATGGCAGGCACTACTGTGGTCTCTAAGGATTTCCTCTCTGAAAACACGGCACTTTTACCCGAAGAACTCTGCTTTAGTTGCAGGTGGAACACAAGCTGCATTTGTCCCACACTTTATACAAAGGGCCCTTCCCCGAATGAATCCTCAATATGCAGGGTGTCCCACGTGCAGCGAACTGCCTCAATGAAGGCAGGCTCTCGTAAGGACTGTAAGCATTTCCTCTCCCATAACACGCAGTTTTACCCGAAGAACTCTGCTTTAGTTGCAGGTGGAACACAAGCAGCATTTCTCCCACTGTGTACTCTTTGGGCTCTTCCACGAGTGAACTTCTATATGTAGGGTTTCCGAAGTGGAGCGAACTGCCTCAACCAAGGCAGGGTGTACCGAGGACTGTAAGCATTTCCTCTTCCAAAACACGGCAGTTTTACCACAGAATTCTGCTTTAGTTGCAGGTGGAACACAAGCAGCATTACTCCCACTGTGTACTCTTTGGGCTCTTCCACGAATGAACTTCTTTATGCAGGGATTCCCACGTGGAGCGAACTGCCTCAACCAAGGCAGGCTGTAGCGAATACTGTAAGCATTTCCTCTCCCAAAACACGCAGTTTTACACGAAGAACTCTGCTTCAGTTGCAGGTGGAACACAAGCAGCATTTCTCCCACTGTGTACTCTTTGGTCTCTTCACGAATGAACTTGTATATGCAGGGTTTCCCACGTGGAGCGAACTGCCTCAACCATGGCAGGCTGTAGCGAGGACTGTAAGCATATCCTCTCCCAAACCACGCAGTTTTAACGGTAGAACTCTGCTTTAGTTGCAGGGGTAAAACAAGCAGCTTTTCTCCCACTGTGTACTCTTTGGGCTCTTCCACGAATGAACTTCTATATGCAGGGTTTCCAACGTGGAGGGAACTGCCTCAACCAAGGCAGGCTGTAGCGAGGACTGTAAGCATTTCCTCTTCCAAAACCCGGCAGTTTTACCACAGAATTCTGCTTTAGTTGCAGGTGGAACACAAGCAGCATTTCTCCCACTGTGTACTCTTTGGGCTCTTCCACGAATGAACTTCTTTATGCAGGGATTCCCACGTGCAGCGAACTGCCTCAACCAAGGCATGCTGCAGCGAATACTGTAAGCATTTCCTCTCCCAAAACACGCAGTTTTACACGAAGAACTCTGCTTTAGTTGCAGGGGGAACACCATCAGCTTTCCTCCCACAGTGTACACAATGGGCACTTCCCCTAATGAACTTGTTCTATAAGAATGGTTTCCTACGTGGAGCGAACTGCCTCAGCCATGGTAGGCACTACTGTGGTCTCTAAGGATTTCCTCTCTGAAAACACGGCACTTTTACCCGAGGAACTCTGCTTTAGTTGCAGGTGGAACACAAGCTGCATTTGTCCCACACTTTATACAAAGGGCCCTCCCCGAATGAGTCTTCAATATGCAGGGTGTCCCACGTGCAGTGAACTGCCTCAATGAAGGGAGGCTCTCGTAAGGACTGTAAGCATTTCCACTATCAATACACGCAGTTTTTTGCCCGAAGAATTCTCCTTTAGTTGCAGGTGGAACACAAGCAGCTTTTCTCCCACAGTGTACCCAATGAGCCTTTGCCCGAAAGAATATCGATACTCAAGGGGTCCCGCGTGGAGTGAAATGCCTAAAGCAAGGCAGGCTCTAGTGAGGCATCTAAGCATTTCCTCTCCGAAAACACGGCAGTTTTACCCAAGGAACTCTGCGTTAGTTGCAGGTGGAACACAAGCAGCATTACTCCCAGTGTGTAATCTTTGGGCTCTTCCACGAATGAATTTCTTTATGCAGGGATTCCCAAGTGGATCGAACTGCCTCAACCGTGGCAGGCTGTAGCGAGGACTGTAAGCATATCCTATCCCAAAACACGCAGTTTTAACGGTAGAACTCTGCTTTAGTTGCAGGGGTAACACAAGCAGCTTTTCTCCCACTGTGTACTCTTTGGGCTCTTCCAAGAATGAACTTCTATATGCAGGGTTTCTGACGTGGAGCGAACTGCCTCAACCAAGGCAGGCTGTAGCGAGGACTGTAAGCATGTCCTCTACCAAATCACGCAGGTTTACCAGAAGAACTCTGCTTTAGTTGCAGGGGGAACACAAGCATCTTTTCTGCCACAGTGTACTCGATGGGCACTTCCCCTAATGAACTTGTTCTATAAGAATGGTTTCCCACGTGGAGCGAACTGCCTCAGCCATGGCAGGCACTACTGTGGTCTCTAAGGATTTCCTCTCTGAAAACACGGCACTTTTACCCAAAGAACTCTGCTTTAGTTGCAGGTGGAACACAAGCTGCATTTGTCCCACACTTTATACAAAGGGCCCTTCCCCGAATGAATCCTCAATATGCAGGGTGTCCCACGTGCAGCGAACTGCGTCAATGAAGGCAGGCTCTCGTAAGGAGTGTAAGCATTTCCTCTCCCATAACACGCAGTTTTACCCGAAGAACTCTGCTTTAGTTGCAGGTGGAACACAAGCAGCATTTCTCCCACTGTGTACTCTTTGGGCTCTTCCACGAGTGAACTTCTATATGTAGGGTTTCCGAAGTGGAGCGAACTGCCTCAACCAAGGCAGGGTGTACCGAGGACTGTAAGCATTTCCTCTTCCAAAACACGGCAGTTTTACCACAGAATTCTGCTTTAGTTGCAGGTGGAACACAAGCAGCATTTCTCCCACTGTGTACTCTTTGGGCTCTTCCACGAATGAACTTCTTTATGCAGGGATTCCCACGTGCAGCGAACTGCCTCAACCAAGGCATGCTGCAGCGAATACTGTAAGCATTTCCTCTCCCAAAACACGCAGTTTTACACGAAGAACTCTGCTTTAGTTGCAGGGGGA
The DNA here is from genome assembly GCF_025265405.1 of Mesoplodon densirostris. Classification (NCBI taxonomy): domain Eukaryota; kingdom Metazoa; phylum Chordata; class Mammalia; order Artiodactyla; family Ziphiidae; genus Mesoplodon; species Mesoplodon densirostris. The sequence continues at coordinate 85,639,820 of NC_082667.1, read as the reverse complement.
ACACCATCAGCTTTCCTCCCACAGTGTACACAATGGGCACTTCCCCTAATGAACTTGTTCTATAAGAATGGTTTCCTACGTGGAGCGAACTGCCTCAGCCATGGTAGGCACTACTGTGGTCTCTAAGGATTTCCTCTCTGAAAACACGGCACTTTTACCCGAGGAACTCTGCTTTAGTTGCAGGTGGAACACAAGCTGCATTTGTCCCACACTTTATACAAAGGGCCCTCCCCGAATGAGTCTTCAATATGCAGGGTGTCCCACGTGCAGTGAACTGCCTCAATGAAGGGAGGCTCTCGTAAGGACTGTAAGCATTTCCACTATCAATACACGCAGTTTTTTGCCCGAAGAATTCTCCTTTAGTTGCAGGTGGAACACAAGCAGCTTTTCTCCCACAGTGTACCCAATGAGCCTTTGCCCGAAAGAATATCGATACTCAAGGGGTCCCGCGTGGAGTGAAATGCCTAAAGCAAGGCAGGCTCTAGTGAGGCATCTAAGCATTTCCTCTCCGAAAACACGGCATTTTTACCCAAGGAACTCTGCGTTAGTTGCAGGTGGAACACAAGCAGCATTACTCCCAGTGTGTAATCTTTGGGCTCTTCCACGAATGAATTTCTTTATGCAGGGATTCCCAAGTGGATCGAACTGCCTCAACCGTGGCAGGCTGTAGCGAGGACTGTAAGCATATCCTATCCCAAAACACGCAGTTTTAACGGTAGAACTCTGCTTTAGTTGCAGGGGTAACACAAGCAGCTTTTCTCCCACTGTGTACTCTTTGGGCTCTTCCAAGAATGAACTTCTATATGCAGGGTTTCTGACGTGGAGCGAACTGCCTCAACCAAGGCAGGCTGTAGCGAGGACTGTAAGCATGTCCTCTACCAAATCACGCAGGTTTACCAGAAGAACTCTGCTTTAGTTGCAGGGGGAACACAAGCATCTTTTCTGCCACAGTGTACTCGATGGGCACTTCCCCTAATGAACTTGTTCTATAAGAATGGTTTCCCACGTGGAGCGAACTGCCTCAGCCATGGCAGGCACTACTGTGGTCTCTAAGGATTTCCTCTCTGAAAACACGGCACTTTTACCCAAAGAACTCTGCTTTAGTTGCAGGTGGAACACAAGCTGCATTTGTCCCACACTTTATACAAAGGGCCCTTCCCCGAATGAATCCTCAATATGCAGGGTGTCCCACGTGCAGCGAACTGCGTCAATGAAGGCAGGCTCTCGTAAGGAGTGTAAGCATTTCCTCTCCCATAACACGCAGTTTTACCCGAAGAACTCTGCTTTAGTTGCAGGTGGAACACAAGCAGCATTTCTCCCACTGTGTACTCTTTGGGCTCTTCCACGAGTGAACTTCTATATGTAGGGTTTCCGAAGTGGAGCGAACTGCCTCAACCAAGGCAGGGTGTACCGAGGACTGTAAGCATTTCCTCTTCCAAAACACGGCAGTTTTACCACAGAATTCTGCTTTAGTTGCAGGTGGAACACAAGCAGCATTACTCCCACTGTGTACCCTTTGGGCTCTTCCACGAATGAACTTCTTTATGCAGGGATTCCCACGTGGAGCGAACTGCCTCAACCAAGGCAGGCTGTAGCGAATACTGTAAGCATTTCCTCTCCCAAAACACGCAGTTTTACACGAAGAACTCTGCTTCAGTTGCAGGTGGAACACAAGCAGCATTTCTCCCACTGTGTACTCTTTGGTCTCTTCACGAATGAACTTGTATATGCAGGGTTTCCCACGTGGAGCGAACTGCCTCAACCATGGCAGGCTGTAGCGAGGACTGTAAGCATATCCTCTCCCAAACCACGCAGTTTTAACGGTAGAACTCTGCTTTAGTTGCAGGGGTAACACAAGCAGCTTTTCTCCCACTGTGTACTCTTTGGGCTCTTCCACGAATGAACTTCTATATGCAGGGTTTCCAACGTGGAGGGAACTGCCTCAACCAAGGCAGGCTGTAGTGAGGACTGTAAGCATTTCCTCTTCCAAAACACGGCAGTTTTACCACAGAATTCTGCTTTAGTTGCAGGTGGAACACAAGCAGCATTTCTCCCACTGTGTACTCTTTGGGCTCTTCCACGAATGAACTTCTTTATGCAGGGATTCCCACGTGCAGCGAACTGCCTCAACCAAGGCAGGCTGCAGCGAATACTGTAAGCATTTCCTCTCCCAAAACACGCAGTTTTACACGAAGAGCTCTGCTTTAGTTGCAGGGGGAACACCATCAGCTTTCCTCCCACAGTGTACACAATGGGCACTTCCCCTAATGAACTTGTTCTATAAGAATGGTTTCCTACGTGGAGCGAACTGCCTCAGCCATGGTAGGCACTACTGTGGTCTCTAAGGATTTCCTCTCTGAAAACACGGCACTTTTACCCGAGGAACTCTGCTTTAGTTGCAGGTGGAACACAAGCTGCATTTGTCCCACACTTTATACAAAGGGCCCTCCCCGAAGGAGTCTTCAATATGCAGGGTGTCCCACGTGCAGTGAACTGCCTCAACGAAGGCAGGCTCTCGTAAGGACTGTAAGCATTTCCACTATCAATACACGCAGTTTTGCCCGAAGAATTCTCCTTTAGTTGCAGGTGGAATACAAGCAGCTTTTCTCCCACAGTGTACCCAATGAGCCTTTGCCCGAAAGAATATCTATACTCAAGGGGTCCCGCGTGGAGTGAAATGCCTAAAGCAAGGCAGGCTCTAGTGAGGCCTCTAAGCATTTCCTCTCCGAAAACACGGCAGTTTTACCCAAGGAACTCTGCGTTAGTTGCAGGTGGAACACAAGAAGCATTACTCCCAGTGTGTAATCTTTGGGCTCTTCCACGAATGAATTTCTTTATGCAGGGATTCCCACGTGGATCGAACTGCCTCAACCGTGGCAGGCTGTAGCGAGGACTGTAAGCATATCCAATCCCAAAACACGCAGTTTTAACGGTAGAACTCTGCTTTAGTTGCAGGGGTAACACAAGCAGCTTTTCTCCCACTGTGTACTCTTTGGGCTCTTCCACGAATGAACTTCTATATGCAGGGTTTCCAACGTGGAGGGAACTGCCTCAACCAAGGCAGGCTGTAGCGAGGACTGTAAGCATTTCCTCTTCCAAAACCCGGCAGTTTTACCACAGAATTCTGCTTTAGTTGCAGGTGGAACACAAGCAGCATTTCTCCCACTGTGTACTCTTTGGGCTCTTCCACGAATGAACTTCTTTATGCAGGGATTCCCACGTGCAGCGAACTGCCTCAACCAAGGCATGCTGCAGCGAATACTGTAAGCATTTCCTCTCCCAAAACACGCAGTTTTACACGAAGAACTCTGCTTTAGTTGCAGGGGGAACACCATCAGCTTTCCTCCCACAGTGTACACAATGGGCACTTCCCCTAATGAACTTGTTCTATAAGAATGGTTTCCTACGTGGAGCGAACTGCCTCAGCCATGGTAGGCACTACTGTGGTCTCTAAGGATTTCCTCTCTGAAAACACGGCACTTTTACCCGAGGAACTCTGCTTTAGTTGCAGGTGGAACACAAGCTGCATTTGTCCCACACTTTATACAAAGGGCCCTCCCCGAATGAGTCTTCAATATGCAGGGTGTCCCACGTGCAGTGAACTGCCTCAATGAAGGGAGGCTCTCGTAAGGACTGTAAGCATTTCCACTATCAATACACGCAGTTTTTTGCCCGAAGAATTCTCCTTTAGTTGCAGGTGGAACACAAGCAGCTTTTCTCCCACAGTGTACCCAATGAGCCTTTGCCCGAAAGAATATCGATACTCAAGGGGTCCCGCGTGGAGTGAAATGCCTAAAGCAAGGCAGGCTCTAGTGAGGCATCTAAGCATTTCCTCTCCGAAAACACGGCAGTTTTACCCAAGGAACTCTGCGTTAGTTGCAGGTGGAACACAAGCAGCATTACTCCCAGTGTGTAATCTTTGGGCTCTTCCACGAATGAATTTCTTTATGCAGGGATTCCCAAGTGGATCGAACTGCCTCAACCGTGGCAGGCTGTAGCGAGGACTGTAAGCATATCCTATCCCAAAACACGCAGTTTTAACGGTAGAACTCTGCTTTAGTTGCAGGGGTAACACAAGCAGCTTTTCTCCCACTGTGTACTCTTTGGGCTCTTCCAAGAATGAACTTCTATATGCAGGGTTTCTGACGTGGAGCGAACTGCCTCAACCAAGGCAGGCTGTAGCGAGGACTGTAAGCATGTCCTCTACCAAATCACGCAGGTTTACCAGAAGAACTCTGCTTTAGTTGCAGGGGGAACACAAGCATCTTTTCTGCCACAGTGTACTCGATGGGCACTTCCCCTAATGAACTTGTTCTATAAGAATGGTTTCCCACGTGGAGCGAACTGCCTCAGCCATGGCAGGCACTACTGTGGTCTCTAAGGATTTCCTCTCTGAAAACACGGCACTTTTACCCAAAGAACTCTGCTTTAGTTGCAGGTGGAACACAAGCTGCATTTGTCCCACACTTTATACAAAGGGCCCTTCCCCGAATGAATCCTCAATATGCAGGGTGTCCCACGTGCAGCGAACTGCGTCAATGAAGGCAGGCTCTCGTAAGGAGTGTAAGCATTTCCTCTCCCATAACACGCAGTTTTACCCGAAGAACTCTGCTTTAGTTGCAGGTGGAACACAAGCAGCATTTCTCCCACTGTGTACTCTTTGGGCTCTTCCACGAGTGAACTTCTATATGTAGGGTTTCCGAAGTGGAGCGAACTGCCTCAACCAAGGCAGGGTGTACCGAGGACTGTAAGCATTTCCTCTTCCAAAACACGGCAGTTTTACCACAGAATTCTGCTTTAGTTGCAGGTGGAACACAAGCAGCATTTCTCCCACTGTGTACTCTTTGGGCTCTTCCACGAATGAACTTCTTTATGCAGGGATTCCCACGTGCAGCGAACTGCCTCAACCAAGGCATGCTGCAGCGAATACTGTAAGCATTTCCTCTCCCAAAACACGCAGTTTTACACGAAGAACTCTGCTTTAGTTGCAGGGGGAACACCATCAGCTTTCCTCCCACAGTGTACACAATGGGCACTTCCCCTAATGAACTTGTTCTATAAGAATGGTTTCCTACGTGGAGCGAACTGCCTCAGCCATGGTAGGCACTACTGTGGTCTCTAAGGATTTCCTCTCTGAAAACACGGCACTTTTACCCGAGGAACTCTGCTTTAGTTGCAGGTGGAACACAAGCTGCATTTGTCCCACACTTTATACAAAGGGCCCTCCCCGAATGAGTCTTCAATATGCAGGGTGTCCCACGTGCAGTGAACTGCCTCAATGAAGGGAGGCTCTCGTAAGGACTGTAAGCATTTCCACTATCAATACACGCAGTTTTTTGCCCGAAGAATTCTCCTTTAGTTGCAGGTGGAACACAAGCAGCTTTTCTCCCACAGTGTACCCAATGAGCCTTTGCCCGAAAGAATATCGATACTCAAGGGGTCCCGCGTGGAGTGAAATGCCTAAAGCAAGGCAGGCTCTAGTGAGGCATCTAAGCATTTCCTCTCCGAAAACACGGCATTTTTACCCAAGGAACTCTGCGTTAGTTGCAGGTGGAACACAAGCAGCATTACTCCCAGTGTGTAATCTTTGGGCTCTTCCACGAATGAATTTCTTTATGCAGGGATTCCCAAGTGGATCGAACTGCCTCAACCGTGGCAGGCTGTAGCGAGGACTGTAAGCATATCCTATCCCAAAACACGCAGTTTTAACGGTAGAACTCTGCTTTAGTTGCAGGGGTAACACAAGCAGCTTTTCTCCCACTGTGTACTCTTTGGGCTCTTCCAAGAATGAACTTCTATATGCAGGGTTTCTGACGTGGAGCGAACTGCCTCAACCAAGGCAGGCTGTAGCGAGGACTGTAAGCATGTCCTCTACCAAATCACGCAGGTTTACCAGAAGAACTCTGCTTTAGTTGCAGGGGGAACACAAGCATCTTTTCTGCCACAGTGTACTCGATGGGCACTTCCCCTAATGAACTTGTTCTATAAGAATGGTTTCCCACGTGGAGCGAACTGCCTCAGCCATGGCAGGCACTACTGTGGTCTCTAAGGATTTCCTCTCTGAAAACACGGCACTTTTACCCAAAGAACTCTGCTTTAGTTGCAGGTGGAACACAAGCTGCATTTGTCCCACACTTTATACAAAGGGCCCTTCCCCGAATGAATCCTCAATATGCAGGGTGTCCCACGTGCAGCGAACTGCCTCAATGAAGGCAGGCTCTCGTAAGGACTGTAAGCATTTCCTCTCCCATAACACGCAGTTTTACCCGAAGAACTCTGCTTTAGTTGCAGGTGGAACACAAGCAGCATTTCTCCCACTGTGTACTCTTTGGGCTCTTCCACGAGTGAACTTCTATATGTAGGGTTTCCGAAGTGGAGCGAACTGCCTCAACCAAGGCAGGGTGTACCGAGGACTGTAAGCATTTCCTCTTCCAAAACACGGCAGTTTTACCACAGAATTCTGCTTTAGTTGCAGGTGGAACACAAGCAGCATTACTCCCACTGTGTACCCTTTGGGCTCTTCCACGAATGAACTTCTTTATGCAGGGATTCCCACGTGGAGCGAACTGCCTCAACCAAGGCAGGCTGTAGCGAATACTGTAAGCATTTCCTCTCCCAAAACACGCAGTTTTACACGAAGAACTCTGCTTCAGTTGCAGGTGGAACACAAGCAGCATTTCTCCCACTGTGTACTCTTTGGTCTCTTCACGAATGAACTTGTATATGCAGGGTTTCCCACGTGGAGCGAACTGCCTCAACCATGGCAGGCTGTAGCGAGGACTGTAAGCATATCCTCTCCCAAACCACGCAGTTTTAACGGTAGAACTCTGCTTTAGTTGCAGGGGTAACACAAGCAGCTTTTCTCCCACTGTGTACTCTTTGGGCTCTTCCACGAATGAACTTCTATATGCAGGGTTTCCAACGTGGAGGGAACTGCCTCAACCAAGGCAGGCTGTAGTGAGGACTGTAAGCATTTCCTCTTCCAAAACACGGCAGTTTTACCACAGAATTCTGCTTTAGTTGCAGGTGGAACACAAGCAGCATTTCTCCCACTGTGTACTCTTTGGGCTCTTCCACGAATGAACTTCTTTATGCAGGGATTCCCACGTGCAGCGAACTGCCTCAACCAAGGCAGGCTGCAGCGAATACTGTAAGCATTTCCTCTCCCAAAACACGCAGTTTTACACGAAGAACTCTGCTTTAGTTGCAGGGGGAACACCATCAGCTTTCCTCCCACAGTGTACACAATGGGCACTTCCCCTAATGAACTTGTTCTATAAGAATGGTTTCCTACGTGGAGCGAACTGCCTCAGCCATGGTAGGCACTACTGTGGTCTCTAAGGATTTCCTCTCTGAAAACACGGCACTTTTACCCGAGGAACTCTGCTTTAGTTGCAGGTGGAACACAAGCTGCATTTGTCCCACACTTTATACAAAGGGCCCTCCCCGAAGGAGTCTTCAATATGCAGGGTGTCCCACGTGCAGTGAACTGCCTCAACGAAGGCAGGCTCTCGTAAGGACTGTAAGCATTTCCACTATCAATACACGCAGTTTTGCCCGAAGAATTCTCCTTTAGTTGCAGGTGGAATACAAGCAGCTTTTCTCCCACAGTGTACCCAATGAGCCTTTGCCCGAAAGAATATCTATACTCAAGGGGTCCCGCGTGGAGTGAAATGCCTAAAGCAAGGCAGGCTCTAGTGAGGCCTCTAAGCATTTCCTCTCCGAAAACACGGCAGTTTTACCCAAGGAACTCTGCGTTAGTTGCAGGTGGAACACAAGCAGCATTACTCCCAGTGTGTAATCTTTGGGCTCTTCCACGAATGAATTTCTTTATGCAGGGATTCCCACGTGGATCGAACTGCCTCAACCGTGGCAGGCTGTAGCGAGGACTGTAAGCATATCCTATCCCAAAACACGCAGTTTTAACGGTAGAACTCTGCTTTAGTTGCAGGGGTAACACAAGCAGCTTTTCTCCCACTGTGTACTCTTTGGGCTCTTCCAAGAATGAACTTCTATATGCAGGGTTTCCGACGTGGAGCGAACTGCCTCAACCAAGGCAGGCTGTAGCGAGGACTGTAAGCATGTCCTCTACCAAATCACGCAGGTTTACCCGAAGAACTCTGCCTTAGTTGCAGGGGGAACACAAGCATCTTTTCTGCCACAGTGTACTCGATGGGCACTTCCCCTAATGAACTTGTTCTATAAGAATGGTTTCCCACGTGGAGCGAACTGCCTCAGCCATGGCAGGCACTACTGTGGTCTCTAAGGATTTCCTCTCTGAAAACACGGCACTTTTACCCGAAGAACTCTGCTTTAGTTGCAGGTGGAACACAAGCTGCATTTGTCCCACACTTTATACAAAGGGCCCTTCCCCGAATGAATCCTCAATATGCAGGGTGTCCCACGTGCAGCGAACTGCCTCAATGAAGGCAGGCTCTCGTAAGGACTGTAAGCATTTCCTCTCCCATAACACGCAGTTTTACCCGAAGAACTCTGCTTTAGTTGCAGGTGGAACACAAGCAGCATTTCTCCCACTGTGTACTCTTTGGGCTCTTCCACGAGTGAACTTCTATATGTAGGGTTTCCGAAGTGGAGCGAACTGCCTCAACCAAGGCAGGGTGTACCGAGGACTGTAAGCTTTTCCTCTTCCAAAACACTGCAGTTTTACCACAGAATTCTGCTTTAGTTGCAGGTGGAACACAAGCAGCATTACTCCCACTGTGTACTCTTTGGGCTCTTCCACGAATGAATTTCTTTATGCAGGGATTCCCACGTGGAGCGAACTGCCTCAACCAAGGCAGGCTGTAGCGAATACTGTAAGCATTTCCTCTCCCAAAACACGCAGTTTTACACGAAGAACTCTGCTTCAGTTGCAGGTGGAACACAAGCAGCATTTCTCCCACTGTGTACTCTTTGGTCTCTTCACGAATGAACTTGTATATGCAGGGTTTCCCACGTGGAGCGAACTGCCTCAACCATGGCAGGCTGTAGCGAGGACTGTAAGCATATCCTCTCCCAAACCACGCAGTTTTAACGGTAGAACTCTGCTTTAGTTGCAGGGGTAAAACAAGCAGCATTTCTCCCACTGTGTACTCTTTGGGCTCTTCCACGAATGAACTTCTTTATGCAGGGATTCCCACCAGGAGCGAACTGCCTCCACCATGGCAGGCTGTAGTGAGGACTGTAAGCATATCCTCTACCAAATCACGCAGGTTTACCCGAAGAACTCAGCTTTAGTTGCAGGGGGAACACAAGCATCTTTTCTCCCACAGTGTACTCTTTGGGCTCTTCCACGAGTGAACTTCTATATGTAGGGTTTCCGAAGTGGAGCGAACTGCCTCAACCAAGGCAGGCTGTACCGAGGACTGTAAGCATTTCCTCTTCCAAAACACGGCAGTTTTACCACAGAATTCTGCTTTAGTTGCAGGTGGAACACAAGCAGACTTTCTCCCACTGTGTACTCTTTGGGCTCTTCCACGAATGAACTTCTATATGCAGGGTTTCCAACGTGGAGGGTACTGCCTCAACCAAGGCAGGCTGTAGCGAGGACTGTAAGCATTTCCTCTTCCAAAACACGGCAGTTTTACCACAGAATTCTGCTTTAGTTGCAGGTGAAACACAAGCAGCATTTCTCCCACTGTGTACTCTTTGGGCTCTTCCACGAATGAACTTCTTTATGCAGGGATTCCCACGTGCAGCGAACTGCCTCAACCAAGGCAGGCTGCAGCGAATACTGTAAGCATTTCCTCTCTCAAAACACGCAGTTTTACACGAAGAGCTCTTCTTTAGGTGCAGGGGGAACTCCATCAGCTTTCCTCCCACAGTGTACACAATGGGCACTTCCCCTAATGAACTTGTTCTATAAGAATGGTTTCCTACGTGGAGCGAACTGCCTCAGCCATGGTAGGCACTACTGTGGTCTCTAAGGATTTCCTCTCTGAAAACACGGCACTTTTACCCGAGGAACTCTGCTTTAGTTGCAGGTGGAACACAAGCTGCATTTGTCCCACACTTTATACAAAGGGCCCTCCCCGAAGGAGTCTTCAATATGCAGGGTGTCCCACGTGCAGTGAACTGCCTCAACGAAGGCAGGCTCTCGTAAGGACTCTAAGCATTTCCACTATCAATACACGCAGTTTTGCCCGAAGAATTCTCCTTTAGTTGCAGGTGGAACACAAGCAGCTTTTCTCCCACAGTGTACCCAATGAGCCTTTGCCCGAAAGAATATCTACACTCAAGGGGTCCCGCGTGGAGTGAAATGCCTAAAGCAAGGCAGGCTCTAGTGAGGCCTCTAAGCATTTCCTCTCCGAAAACACGGCAGTTTTACCCAAGGAACTCTGCGTTAGTTGCAGGTGGAACACAAGCAGCATTACTCCCAGTGTGTAATCTTTGGGCTCTTCCACGAATGAATTTCTTTATGCAGGGATTCCCACGTGGATCGAACTGCCTCAACCGTGGCAGGCTGTAGCGAGGACTGTAAGCATATCCTATCCCAAAACACGCAGTTTTAACGGTAGAACTCTGCTTTAGTTGCAGGGGTAACACAAGCAGCTTTTCTCCCACTGTGTACTCTTTGGGCTCTTCCAAGAATGAACTTCTATATGCAGGGTTTCCGACGTGGAGCGAACTGCCTCAACCAAGGCAGGCTGTAGCGAGGACTGTAAGCATGTCCTCTACCAAATCACGCAGGTTTACCCGAAGAACTCTGCCTTAGTTGCAGGGGGAACACAAGCATATTTTCTGCCACAGTGTACTCGATGGGCACTTCCCCTAATGAACTTGTTCTATAAGAATGGTTTCCCACGTGGAGCGAACTGCCTCAGCCATGGCAGGCACTACTGTGGTCTCTAAGGATTTCCTCTCTGAAAACACGGCACTTTTACCCGAAGAACTCTGCTTTAGTTGAAGGTGGAACACAAGCTGCATTTGTCCCACACTTTATACAAAGGGCCCTTCCCCGAATGAATCCTCAATATGCAGGGTGTCCCACGTGCAGCGAACTGCCTCAATGAAGGCAGGCTCTCGTAAGGACTGTAAGCATTTCCTCTCCCATAACACGCAGTTTTACCCGAAGAACTCTGCTTTAGTTGCACGTGGAACACAAGCAGCATTTCTCCCACTGTGTACTCTTTGGGCTCTTCCACGAATGAACTTCTTTATGCAGGGATTCCCACGAGGAGCGAACTGCCTCCACCATGGCAGGCTGTAGCGAGGACTGTAAGCATATCCTCTACCAAATCACGCAGGTTTACCCGAAGAACTCAGCTTTAGTTGCAGGGGGAACACAAGCATCTTTTCTCCCACAGTGTACTCTTTGGGCTCTTCCACGAGTGAACTTCTATATGTAGGGTTTCCGAAGTGGAGCGAACTGCCTCAACCAAGGCAGGCTGTACCGAGGACTGTAAGCATTTCCTCTTCCAAAATACGGCAGTTTTACCACAGAATTCTGCTTTAGCTGCAGGTGGAACACAAGCAGCCTTTCTCCCACTGTGTACTCTTTGGGCTCTTCCACGAATGAACTTCTTTATGCAGGGATTCCCACGTGGAGCGAACTGCCTCAACCAAGGCAGGCTGTAGCGAATACTGTAAGCATTTCCTCTCCCAAAACACGCAGTTTTACACGAAGAACTCTGCTTCAGTTGCAGGTGGAACACAAGCAGCATTTCTCCCACTGTGTACTCTTTGGTCTCTTCACGAATGAACTTGTATATGCAGGGTTTCCCACGTGGAGCGAACTGCCTCAACCATGGCAGGCTGTAGCGAGGACTGTAAGCATATCCTCTCCCAAACCACGCAGTTTTAACGGTAGAACTCTGCTTTAGTTGCAGGGGGAACAGAAGCAGCTTTTCTCCCACTGTGTACTCTTTGGGCTCTTCCACGAATGAATTTCTATATGCAGGGTTTCCAACGTGGAGGGAATTGCCTCAACCAAGGCAGGCTGTAGCGAGGACTGTAAGCATTTCCTCTTCCAAAACACGGCAGTTTTACCACAGAATTCTGCTTTAGTTGCAGGTGGAACACAAGCAGCATTTCTCCCACTGTGTACTCTTTGGGCTCTTCCACGAATGAACTTCTTTATGCAGGGATTCCCACGTGCAGCGAACTGCCTCAACCAAGGCAGGCTGCAGCGAATACTGTAAGCATTTCCTCTCCCAAAACACGCAGTTTTACACGAAGAACTCTGCTTTAGTTGCAGGGGGAACACCATCAGCTTTCCTCCCACAGTGTACACAATGGGCACTTCCCCTAATGAACTTGTTCTATAAGAATGGTTTCCTACGTGGAGCGAACTGCCTCAGCCATGGTAGGCACTACTGTGGTCTCTAAGGATTTCCTCTCTGAAAACACGGCACTTTTACCCGAGGAACTCTGCTTTAGTTGCAGGTGGAACACAAGCTGCATGTGTCCCACACTTTATACAAAGGGCCCTCCCCGAAGGAGTCTTCAATATGCAGGGTGTCCCACGTGCAGTGAACTGCCTCAACGAAGGCAGGCTCTCGTAAGGACTGTAAGCATTTCCACTATCAATACACGCAGTTTTGCCCGAAGAATTCTCCTTTAGTTGCAGGTGGAACACAAGCAGCTTTTCTCCCACAGTGTACCCAATGAGCCTTTGCCCGAAAGAATATCTACACTCAAGGGGTCCCGCGTCGAGTGAAATGCCTAAAGCAAGGCAGGCTCTAGTGAGGCCTCTAAGCATTTCCTCTCCGAAAACACGGCAGTTTTACCCAAGGAACTCTGCGTTAGTTGCAGGTGGAACACAAGCAGCATTACTCCCAGTGTGTAATCTTTGGGCTCTTCCACGAATGAATTTCTTTATACAGGGATTCCCACGTGGATCGAACTGCCTCAACCGTGGCAGGCTATAGCGAGGACTGTAAGCATATCCTATCCCAAAACACGCAGTTTTAACGGTAGAACTCTGCTTTAGTTGCAGGGGTAACACAAGCAGCTTTTCTCCCACTGTGTACTCTTTGGGCTCTTCCAAGAATGAACTTCTATATGCAGGGTTTCCGACGTGGAGCGAACTGCCTCAACCAAGGCAGGCTGTAGCGAGGACTGTAAGCATGTCCTCTACCAAATCACGCAGGTTTACCCGAAGAACTCTGCTTTAGTTGCAGGGGGAACACAAGCATCTTTTCTCCCACAGTGTACTCGATGGGCACTTCCCCTAATGAACTTGTTCTATAAGAATGGTTTCCCACGTGGAGCGAACTGCCTCAGCCATGGCAGGCACTACTGTGGTCTCTAAGGATTTCCTCTCTGAAAACACGGCACTTTTACCCGAAGAACTCTGCTTTAGTTGCAGGTGGAACACAAGCTGCATTTGTCCCACACTTTATACAAAGGGCCCTTCCCCGAATGAATCCTCAATATGCAGGGTGTCCCACGTGCAGCGAACTGCCTCAATGAAGGCAGGCTCTCGTAAGGACTGTAAGCATTTCCTCTCCCATAACACGCAGTTTTACCCGAAGAACTCTGCTTTAGTTGCACGTGCAACAGAAGCAGCATTTCTCCCACTGTGTACTCTTTGGGCTCTTCCACGAATGAACTTCTTTATGCAGGGATTCCCACGAGGAGCGAACTGCCTCCACCATGGCAGCCTGCAGCGAGGACTGTAAGCATATCCTGTACCAAATCACGCAGGTTTACCCGAAGAACTCAGCTTTAGTTGCAGGTGGAACACAAGCATCTTTCCTCCCACAGTGTACTCTTTGGGCTCTTCCACGAGTGAACTTCTATATGTAGGGTTTCCGAAGTGGAGCGAACTGCCTCAACCAAGGCAGGGTGTACCGAGGACTGTAAGCATTTCCTCTTCCAAAACACGGCCGTTTTACCACAGAATTCCGCTTTAGATGCAGGTGGAACACAAGCAGCATTTCTCCCACTGTGTACTCTTTGGGCTCTTCCACGAATGAACTTCTTTATGCAGGGATTCCCACGTGGAGCGAACTGCCTCAACCAAGGCAGGCTGTAGCGAATACTGTAAGCATTTCCTCTCCCAAAACACGCAGTTTTACACAAAGAACTCTGCTTCAGTTGCAGGTGGAACACAAGCAGCATTTCTCCCACTGTGTACTCTTTGGTCTCTTCACGAATGAACTTGTATATGCAGGGTTTCCCACGTGGAGCGAACTGCCTCAACCATGGCAGGCTGTAGCGAGGACTGTAAGCATATCCTCTCCGAAACCACGCAGTTTTAACGGTAGAACTCTGCTTTAGATGCATGGGTAAAACAAGCAGCTTTTCTCCCACTGTGTACTCTTTGGGCTCTTCCACGAATGAATTTCTATATGCAGGGTTTCCAACGTGGAGGGAACTGCCTCAACCAAGGCAGGCTGTAGCGAGGACTGTAAGCATTTCCTCTTCCAAAACACGGCAGTTTTACCACAGAATTCTGCTTTAGTTGCAGGTGGAACACAAGCAGCATTTCTCCCACTGTGTACTCTTTGGGCTCTTCCACGAATGAACTTCTTTATGCAGGGATTCCCACGTGCAGCGAACTGCCTCAACCAAGGCAGGCTGCAGCGAATACTGTAATCATTTCCTCTCCCAAAACACGCAGTTTTACACGAAGAACTCTGCTTTAGTTGCAGGGGGAACACCATCAGCTTTCCTCCCACAGTGTACACAATGGGCACTTCCCCTAATGAACATGTTCTATAAGAATGGTTTCCTACGTGGAGCGAACTGCCGCAGCCATGGTAGGCACTACTGTGGTCTCTAAGGATTTCCTCTCTGAAAACACGGCACTTTTACCCGAGGAACTCTGCTTTATTTGCAGGTGGAACACAAGCTGCATTTGTCCCACACTTTATACAAAGGGCCCTCCCCGAAGGAGTCTTCAATATGCAGGGTGTCCCACGTGCAGTGAACTGCCTCAACGAAGGCAGGCTCTCGTAAGGACTGTAAGCATTTCCACTATCAATACACGCAGTTTTGCCCGAAGAATTCTCCTTTAGTTGCAGGTGGAACACAAGCAGCTTTTCTCCCACAGTGTACCCAATGAGCCTTTGCCCGAAAGAATATCTACACTCAAGGGGTCCCGCGTGGAGTGAAATGCCTAAAGCAAGGCAGGCTCTAGTGAGGCCTCTAAGCATTTCCTCTCCGAAAACACGGCAGTTTTACCCAAGGAACTCTGCGTTAGTTGCAGGTGGAACACAAGCAGCATTACTCCCAGTGTGTAATCTTTGGGCTCTTCCACGAATGAATTTCTTTATGCAGGGATTCCCACGTGGATCGAACTGCCTCAACCGTGGCAGGCTGTAGCGAGGACTGTAAGCATATCCTATCCCAAAACACGCAGTTTTAACGGTAGAACTCTGCTTTAGTTGCAGGGGTAACACAAGTAGCTTTTCTCCCACTGTGTACTCTTTGGGCTCTTCCAAGAATGAACTTCTATATGCAGGGTTTCCGACGTGGAGCGAACTGCCTCAACCAAGGCAGGCTGTAGCGAATACTGTAAGCATTTCCTCTCCCAAAACACGCAGTTTTACACAAAGAACTCTGCTTCAGTTGCAGGTGGAACACAAGCAGCATTTCTCCCACTGTGTACTCTTTGGTCTCTTCACGAATGAATTGTATATGCAGGGTTTCCCACGTGGAGCGAACTGCCTCAACCAAGGCAGGCTGTAGTGAGGACTGTAAGCATATCCTCTACCAAATCACGCAGGTTTACCCGAAGAACTCAGCTTTAGTTGCAGGGGGAACACAAGCATCTTTTCTCCCACAGTGTACTCTTTGGGCTCTTCCACGAGTGAACTTCTATATGTAGGGTTTCCGAAGTGGAGCGAACTGCCTCAACCAAGGCAGGCTGTACCGAGGACTGTAAGCATTTCCTCTTCCAAAACACGGCAGTTTTACCACAGAATTCTGCTTTAGTTGCAGGTGGAACACAAGCAGACTTTCTCCCACTGTGTACTCTTTGGGCTCTTCCACGAATGAACTTCTATATGCAGGGTTTCCAACGTGGAGGGAACTGCCTCAACCAAGGCAGGCTGTAGCGAGGACTGTAAGCATTTCCTCTTCCAAAACACGGCAGTTTTACCACAGAATTCTGCTTTAGTTGCAGGTGGAACACAAGCAGCATTTCTCCCACTGTGTACTCTTTGGGCTCTTCCACGAATGAACTTCTATATGCAGGGTTTCCAACGTGGAGGGAACTGCCTCAACCAAGGCAGGCTGCAGCGAATACTGTAAGCATTTCCTCTCTCAAAACACGCAGTTTTACACGAAGAGCTCTTCTTTAGGTGCAGGGGGAACTCCATCAGCTTTCCTCCCACAGTGTACACAATGGGCACTTCCCCTAATGAACTTGTTCTATAAGAATGGTTTCCTACGTGGAGCGAACTGCCTCAGCCATGGTAGGCACTACTGTGGTCTCTAAGGATTTCCTCTCTGAAAACACGGCACTTTTACCCGAGGAACTCTGCTTTAGTTGCAGGTGGAACACAAGCTGCATTTGTCCCACACTTTATACAAAGCGCCCTCCCCGAAGGAGTCTTCAATATGCAGGGTGTCCCACGTGCAGTGAACTGCCTCAACGAAGGCAGGCTCTCGTAAGGACTGTAAGCATTTCCACTATCAATACACGCAGTTTTGCCCGAAGAATTCTCCTTTAGTTGCAGGTGGAACACAAGCAGCTTTTCTCCCACAGTGTACCCAATGAGCCTTTGCCTGAAAGAATATCTATACTCAAGGGGTCCCGCGTGGAGTGAAATGCCTAAAGCAAGGCAGGCTCTAGTGAGGCCTCTAAGCATTTCCTCTCCGAAAACACGGCAGTTTTACCCAAGGAACTCTGCGTTAGTTGCAGGTGGAACACAAGCAGCATTACTCCCAGTGTGTAATCTTTGGGCTCTTCCACGAATGAATTTCTTTATGCAGGGATTCCCACGTGGCTCGAACTGCCTCAACCGTGGCAGGCTGTAGCGAGGACTGTAAGCATATCCTATCCCAAAACACGCAGTTTTAACGGTAGAACTCTTCTTTAGTTGCAGGGGTAACACAAGCAGCTTTTCTCCCACTGTGTACTCTTTGGGCTCTTCCAAGAATGAACTTCTATATGCAGGGTTTCCGACGTGGAGCGAACTGCCTCAATCAAGGCAGGCTGTAGCGAGGACTGTAAGCATGTCCTCTACCAAATCACGCAGGTTTACCCGAAGAACTCTGCCTTAGTTGCAGGGGGAACACAAGCATCTTTTCTGCCACAGTGTACTCGATGGGCACGTCCCCTAATGAACTTGTTCTATAAGAATGGTTTCCCACGTGGAGCGAACTGCCTCAGCCATGGCAGGCACTACTGTGGTCTCTAAGGATTTCCTCTCTGAAAACACGGCACTTTTACCCGAAGAACTCTGCTTTAGTTGCAGGTGGAACACAAGCTGCATTTGTCCCACATTTTATACAAAGGGCCCTTCCCCGAATGAATCCTCAATATGCAGGGTGTCCCACGTGCAGCGAACTGCCTCAATGAAGGCAGGCTCTCGTAAGGACTGTAAGCATTTCCTCTCCCATAACACGCAGTTTTACCCGAAGAACTCTGCTTTAGTTGCACGTGGAACACAAGCAGCATTTCTCCCACTGTGTACTCTTTGGGCTCTTCCACGAATGAACTTCTTTATGCAGGGATTCCCACGAGGAGCGAACTGCCTCCACCATGGCAGGCTGTAGCGAGGACTGTAAGCATATCCTCTACCAAATCACGCAGGTTTAACCGAAGGACTCAGCTTTAGTTGCAGGGGGAACACAAGCATCTTTTCTCCCACAGTGTACTCTTTGGGCTCTTCCACGAGTGAACTTCTATATGTAGGGTTTCCGAAGTGGAGCGAACTGCCTCAACCAAGGCAGGCTGTACCGAGGACTGTAAGCATTTCCTCTTCCAAAATACGGCAGTTTTACCACAGAATTCTGCTTTAGTTGCAGGTGGAACACAAGCAGCCTTTCTCCCACTGTGTACTCTTTGGGCTCTTCCACGAATGAACTTCTTTATGCAGGGATTCCCACGTGGAGCGAACTGCCTCAACCAAGGCAGGCTGTAGCGAATACTGTAAGCATTTCCTCTCCCAAAACACGCAGTTTTACACGAAGAACTCTGCTTCAGTTGCAGGTGGAACACAAGCAGCATTTCTCCCACTGTGTACTCTTTGGTCTCTTCACGAATGAACTTGTATATGCAGGGTTTCCCACGTGGAGCGAACTGCCTCAACCATGGCAGGCTGTAGCGAGGACTGTAAGCATATCCTCTCCCAAACCACGCAGTTTTAACGGTAGAACTCTGCTTTAGTTGCAGGGGGAACAGAAGCAGCTTTTCTCCCACTGTGTACTCTTTGGGCTCTTCCATGAATGAACTTCTATATGCAGGGTTTCCAACGTGGAGGGAATTGCCTCAACCAAGGCAGGCTGTAGCGAGGACTGTAAGCATTTCCTCTTCCAAAACACGGCAGTTTTACCACAGAATTCTGCTTTAGTTGCAGGTGGAACACAAGCAGCATTTCTCCCACTGTGTACTCTTTGGGCTCTTCCATGAATGAACTTCTTTATGCAGGGATTCCCACGTGCAGCGAACTGCCTCAACCAAGGCAGGCTGCAGCGAATACTGTAAGCATTTCCTCTCCCAAAACACGCAGTTTTACACGAAGAACTCTGCTTTAGTTGCAGGGGGAACACCATCAGCTTTCCTCCCACAGTGTACACAATGGGCACTTCCCCTAATGAACTTGTTCTATAAGAATGGTTTCCTACGTGGAGCGAACTGCCTCAGCCATGGTAGGCACTACTGTGGTCTCTAAGGATTTCCTCTCTGAAAACACGGCACTTTTACCCGAGGAACTCTGCTTTAGTTGCAGGTGGAACACAAGCTGCATGTGTCCCACACTTTATACAAAGGGCCCTCCCCGAAGGAGTCTTCAATATGCAGGGTGTCCCACGTGCAGTGAACTGCCTCAACGAAGGCAGGCTCTCGTAAGGACTGTAAGCATTTCCACTATCAATACACGCAGTTTTGCCCGAAGAATTCTCCTTTAGTTGCAGGTGGAACACAAGCAGCTTTTCTCCCACAGTGTACCCAATGAGCCTTTGCCCGAAAGAATATCTACACTCAAGGGGTCCCGCGTGGAGTGAAATGCCTAAAGCAAGGCAGGCTCTAGTGAGGCCTCTAAGCATTTCCTCTCCGAAAACACGGCAGTTTTACCCAAGGAACTCTGCGTTAGTTGCAGGTGGAACACAAGCAGCATTACTCCCAGTGTGTAATCTTTGGGCTCTTCCACGAATGAATTTCTTTATGCAGGGATTCCCACGTGGATCGAACTGCCTCAACCGTGGCAGGCGGTAGCGAGGACTGTAAGCATATCCTATCCCAAAACACGCAGTTTTAACGGTAGAACTCTGCTTTAGTTGCAGGGGTAACACAAGCAGCTTTTCTCCCACTGTGTACTCTTTGGGCTCTTCCAAGAATGAACTTCTATATGCAGGGTTTCCGACGTGGAGCGAACTGCCTCAACCAAGGCAGGCTGTAGCGAGGACTGTAAGCATGTCCTCTACCAAATCACGCAGGTTTACCCGAAGAACTCTGCCTTAGTTGCAGGGGGAACACAAGCATCTTTTCTGCCACAGTGTACTCGATGGGCACTTCCCCTAATGAACTTGTTCTATAAGAATGGTTTCCCACGTGGAGCGAACTGCCTCAGCCATGGCAGGCACTACTGTGGTCTCTAAGGATTTCCTCTCTGAAAACACGGCACTTTTACCCGAAGAACTCTGCTTTAGTTGCAGGTGGAACACAAGCTGCATTTGTCCCACACTTTATACAAAGGGCCCTTCCCCGAATGAATCCTCAATATGCAGGGTGTCCCACGTGCAGCGAACTGCCTCAATGAAGGCAGGCTCTCGTAAGGACTGTAAGCATTTCCTCTCCCATAACACGCAGTTTTACCCGAAGAACTCTGCTTTAGTTGCAGGTGGAACACAAGCAGCATTTCTCCCACTGTGTACTCTTTGGGCTCTTCCACGAGTGAACTTCTATATGTAGGGTTTCCGAAGTGGAGCGAACTGCCTCAACCAAGGCAGGGTGTACCGAGGACTGTAAGCATTTCCTCTTCCAAAACACGGCAGTTTTACCACAGAATTCTGCTTTAGTTGCAGGTGGAACACAAGCAGCATTACTCCCACTGTGTACTCTTTGGGCTCTTCCACGAATGAACTTCTTTATGCAGGGATTCCCACGTGGAGCGAACTGCCTCAACCAAGGCAGGCTGTAGCGAATACTGTAAGCATTTCCTCTCCCAAAACACGCAGTTTTACACGAAGAACTCTGCTTCAGTTGCAGGTGGAACACAAGCAGCATTTCTCCCACTGTGTACTCTTTGGTCTCTTCACGAATGAACTTGTATATGCAGGGTTTCCCACGTGGAGCGAACTGCCTCAACCATGGCAGGCTGTAGCGAGGACTGTAAGCATATCCTCTCCCAAACCACGCAGTTTTAACGGTAGAACTCTGCTTTAGTTGCAGGGGTAAAACAAGCAGCTTTTCTCCCACTGTGTACTCTTTGGGCTCTTCCACGAATGAACTTCTATATGCAGGGTTTCCAACGTGGAGGGAACTGCCTCAACCAAGGCAGGCTGTAGCGAGGACTGTAAGCATTTCCTCTTCCAAAACCCGGCAGTTTTACCACAGAATTCTGCTTTAGTTGCAGGTGGAACACAAGCAGCATTTCTCCCACTGTGTACTCTTTGGGCTCTTCCACGAATGAACTTCTTTATGCAGGGATTCCCACGTGCAGCGAACTGCCTCAACCAAGGCATGCTGCAGCGAATACTGTAAGCATTTCCTCTCCCAAAACACGCAGTTTTACACGAAGAACTCTGCTTTAGTTGCAGGGGGAACACCATCAGCTTTCCTCCCACAGTGTACACAATGGGCACTTCCCCTAATGAACTTGTTCTATAAGAATGGTTTCCTACGTGGAGCGAACTGCCTCAGCCATGGTAGGCACTACTGTGGTCTCTAAGGATTTCCTCTCTGAAAACACGGCACTTTTACCCGAGGAACTCTGCTTTAGTTGCAGGTGGAACACAAGCTGCATTTGTCCCACACTTTATACAAAGGGCCCTCCCCGAATGAGTCTTCAATATGCAGGGTGTCCCACGTGCAGTGAACTGCCTCAATGAAGGGAGGCTCTCGTAAGGACTGTAAGCATTTCCACTATCAATACACGCAGTTTTTTGCCCGAAGAATTCTCCTTTAGTTGCAGGTGGAACACAAGCAGCTTTTCTCCCACAGTGTACCCAATGAGCCTTTGCCCGAAAGAATATCGATACTCAAGGGGTCCCGCGTGGAGTGAAATGCCTAAAGCAAGGCAGGCTCTAGTGAGGCATCTAAGCATTTCCTCTCCGAAAACACGGCAGTTTTACCCAAGGAACTCTGCGTTAGTTGCAGGTGGAACACAAGCAGCAATACTCCCAGTGTGTAATCTTTGGGCTCTTCCACGAATGAATTTCTTTATGCAGGGATTCCCAAGTGGATCGAACTGCCTCAACCGTGGCAGGCTGTAGCGAGGACTGTAAGCATATCCTATCCCAAAACACGCAGTTTTAACGGTAGAACTCTGCTTTAGTTGCAGGGGTAACACAAGCAGCTTTTCTCCCACTGTGTACTCTTTGGGCTCTTCCAAGAATGAACTTCTATATGCAGGGTTTCTGACGTGGAGCGAACTGCCTCAACCAAGGCAGGCTGTAGCGAGGACTGTAAGCATGTCCTCTACCAAATCACGCAGGTTTACCAGAAGAACTCTGCTTTAGTTGCAGGGGGAACACAAGCATCTTTTCTGCCACAGTGTACTCGATGGGCACTTCCCCTAATGAACTTGTTCTATAAGAATGGTTTCCCACGTGGAGCGAACTGCCTCAGCCATGGCAGGCACTACTGTGGTCTCTAAGGATTTCCTCTCTGAAAACACGGCACTTTTACCCAAAGAACTCTGCTTTAGTTGCAGGTGGAACACAAGCTGCATTTGTCCCACACTTTATACAAAGGGCCCTTCCCCGAATGAATCCTCAATATGCAGGGTGTCCCACGTGCAGCGAACTGCGTCAATGAAGGCAGGCTCTCGTAAGGAGTGTAAGCATTTCCTCTCCCATAACACGCAGTTTTACCCGAAGAACTCTGCTTTAGTTGCAGGTGGAACACAAGCAGCATTTCTCCCACTGTGTACTCTTTGGGCTCTTCCACGAGTGAACTTCTATATGTAGGGTTTCCGAAGTGGAGCGAACTGCCTCAACCAAGGCAGGGTGTACCGAGGACTGTAAGCATTTCCTCTTCCAAAACACGGCAGTTTTACCACAGAATTCTGCTTTAGTTGCAGGTGGAACACAAGCAGCATTACTCCCACTGTGTACCCTTTGGGCTCTTCCACGAATGAACTTCTTTATGCAGGGATTCCCACGTGGAGCGAACTGCCTCAACCAAGGCAGGCTGTAGCGAATACTGTAAGCATTTCCTCTCCCAAAACACGCAGTTTTACACGAAGAACTCTGCTTCAGTTGCAGGTGGAACACAAGCAGCATTTCTCCCACTGTGTACTCTTTGGTCTCTTCACGAATGAACTTGTATATGCAGGGTTTCCCACGTGGAGCGAACTGCCTCAACCATGGCAGGCTGTAGCGAGGACTGTAAGCATATCCTCTCCCAAACCACGCAGTTTTAACGGTAGAACTCTGCTTTAGTTGCAGGGGTAACACAAGCAGCTTTTCTCCCACTGTGTACTCTTTGGGCTCTTCCACGAATGAACTTCTATATGCAGGGTTTCCAACGTGGAGGGAACTGCCTCAACCAAGGCAGGCTGTAGTGAGGACTGTAAGCATTTCCTCTTCCAAAACACGGCAGTTTTACCACAGAATTCTGCTTTAGTTGCAGGTGGAACACAAGCAGCATTTCTCCCACTGTGTACTCTTTGGGCTCTTCCACGAATGAACTTCTTTATGCAGGGATTCCCACGTGCAGCGAACTGCCTCAACCAAGGCAGGCTGCAGCGAATACTGTAAGCATTTCCTCTACCAAAACACGCAGTTTTACACGAAGAACTCTGCTTTAGTTGCAGGGGGAACACCATCAGCTTTCCTCCCACAGTGTACACAATGGGCACTTCCCCTAATGAACTTGTTCTATAAGAATGGTTTCCTACGTGGAGCGAACTGCCTCAGCCATGGTAGGCACTACTGTGGTCTCTAAGGATTTCCTCTCTGAAAACACGGCACTTTTACCCGAGGAACTCTGCTTTAGTTGCAGGTGGAACACAAGCTGCATTTGTCCCACACTTTATACAAAGGGCCCTCCCCGAAGGAGTCTTCAATATGCAGGGTGTCCCACGTGCAGTGAACTGCCTCAACGAAGGCAGGCTCTCGTAAGGACTGTAAGCATTTCCACTATCAATACACGCAGTTTTGCCCGAAGAATTCTCCTTTAGTTGCAGGTGGAATACAAGCAGCTTTTCTCCCACAGTGTACCCAATGAGCCTTTGCCCGAAAGAATATCTATACTCAAGGGGTCCCGCGTGGAGTGAAATGCCTAAAGCAAGGCAGGCTCTAGTGAGGCCTCTAAGCATTTCCTCTCCGAAAACACGGCAGTTTTACCCAAGGAACTCTGCGTTAGTTGCAGGTGGAACACAAGCAGCATTACTCCCAGTGTGTAATCTTTGGGCTCTTCCACGAATGAATTTCTTTATGCAGGGATTCCCACGTGGATCGAACTGCCTCAACCGTGGCAGGCTGTAGCGAGGACTGTAAGCATATCCTATCCCAAAACACGCAGTTTTAACGGTAGAACTCTGCTTTAGTTGCAGGGGTAACACAAGCAGCTTTTCTCCCACTGTGTACTCTTTGGGCTCTTCCAAGAATGAACTTCTATATGCAGGGTTTCCGACGTGGAGCGAACTGCCTCAACCAAGGCAGGCTGTAGCGAGGACTGTAAGCATGTCCTCTACCAAATCACGCAGGTTTACCCGAAGAACTCTGCCTTAGTTGCAGGGGGAACACAAGCATCTTTTCTGCCACAGTGTACTCGATGGGCACTTCCCCTAATGAACTTGTTCTATAAGAAAGGTTTCCCACGTGGAGCGAACTGCCTCAGCCATGGCAGGCACTACTGTGGTCTCTAAGGATTTCCTCTCTGAAAACACGGCACTTTTACCCGAAGAACTCTGCTTTAGTTGCAGGTGGAACACAAGCTGCATTTGTCCCACACTTTATACAAAGGGCCCTTCCCCGAATGAATCCTCAATATGCAGGGTGTCCCACGTGCAGCGAACTGCGTCAATGAAGGCAGGCTCTCGTAAGGAGTGTAAGCATTTCCTCTCCCATAACACGCAGTTTTACCCGAAGAACTCTGCTTTAGTTGCAGGTGGAACACAAGCAGCATTTCTCCCACTGTGTACTCTTTGGGCTCTTCCACGAGTGAACTTCTATATGTAGGGTTTCCGAAGTGGAGCGAACTGCCTCAACCAAGGCAGGGTGTACCGAGGACTGTAAGCATTTCCTCTTCCAAAACACGGCAGTTTTACCACAGAATTCTGCTTTAGTTGCAGGTGGAACACAAGCAGCATTACTCCCACTGTGTACCCTTTGGGCTCTTCCACGAATGAACTTCTTTATGCAGGGATTCCCACGTGGAGCGAACTGCCTCAACCAAGGCAGGCTGTAGCGAATACTGTAAGCATTTCCTCTCCCAAAACACGCAGTTTTACACGAAGAACTCTGCTTCAGTTGCAGGTGGAACACAAGCAGCATTTCTCCCACTGTGTACTCTTTGGTCTCTTCACGAATGAACTTGTATATGCAGGGTTTCCCACGTGGAGCGAACTGCCTCAACCATGGCAGGCTGTAGCGAGGACTGTAAGCATATCCTCTCCCAAACCACGCAGTTTTAACGGTAGAACTCTGCTTTAGTTGCAGGGGTAACACAAGCAGCTTTTCTCCCACTGTGTACTCTTTGGGCTCTTCCACGAATGAACTTCTATATGCAGGGTTTCCAACGTGGAGGGAACTGCCTCAATCAAGGCAGGCTGTAGTGAGGACTGTAAGCATTTCCTCTTCCAAAACACGGCAGTTTTACCACAGAATTCTGCTTTAGTTGCAGGTGGAACACAAGCAGCATTTCTCCCACTGTGTACTCTTTGGGCTCTTCCACGAATGAACTTCTTTATGCAGGGATTCCCACGTGCAGCGAACTGCCTCAACCAAGGCAGGCTGCAGCGAATACTGTAAGCATTTCCTCTACCAAAACACGCAGTTTTACACGAAGAACTCTGCTTTAGTTGCAGGGGGAACACCATCAGCTTTCCTCCCACAGTGTACACAATGGGCACTTCCCCTAATGAACTTGTTCTATAAGAATGGTTTCCTACGTGGAGCGAACTGCCTCAGCCATGGTAGGCACTACTGTGGTCTCTAAGGATTTCCTCTCTGAAAACACGGCACTTTTACCCGAGGAACTCTGCTTTAGTTGCAGGTGGAACACAAGCTGCATTTGTCCCACACTTTATACAAAGGGCCCTCCCCGAAGGAGTCTTCAATATGCAGGGTGTCCCACGTGCAGTGAACTGCCTCAACGAAGGCAGGCTCTCGTAAGGACTGTAAGCATTTCCACTATCAATACACGCAGTTTTGCCCGAAGAATTCTCCTTTAGTTGCAGGTGGAATACAAGCAGCTTTTCTCCCACAGTGTACCCAATGAGCCTTTGCCCGAAAGAATATCTATACTCAAGGGGTCCCGCGTGGAGTGAAATGCCTAAAGCAAGGCAGGCTCTAGTGAGGCATCTAAGCATTTCCTCTCCGAAAACACGGCAGTTTTACCCAAGGAACTCTGCGTTAGTTGCAGGTGGAACACAAGCAGCATTACTCCCAGTGTGTAATCTTTGGGCTCTTCCACGAATGAATTTCTTTATGCAGGGATTCCCACGTGGATCGAACTGCCTCAACCGTGGCAGGCTGTAGCGAGGACTGTAAGCATATCCTATCCCAAAACACGCAGTTTTAACGGTAGAACTCTGCTTTAGTTGCAGGGGTAACACAAGCAGCTTTTCTCCCACTGTGTACTCTTTGGGCTCTTCCAAGAATGAACTTCTATATGCAGGGTTTCCGACGTGGAGCGAACTGCCTCAACCAAGGCAGGCTGTAGCGAGGACTGTAAGCATGTCCTCTACCAAATCACGCAGGTTTACCCGAAGAACTCTGCCTTAGTTGCAGGGGGAACACAAGCATCTTTTCTGCCACAGTGTACTCGATGGGCAC
Organism: Mesoplodon densirostris; assembly: GCF_025265405.1. Taxonomy (NCBI): domain Eukaryota; kingdom Metazoa; phylum Chordata; class Mammalia; order Artiodactyla; family Ziphiidae; genus Mesoplodon; species Mesoplodon densirostris. The sequence continues at coordinate 85,613,540 of NC_082667.1, read as the reverse complement.
TTCCCCTAATGAACTTGTTCTATAAGAAAGGTTTCCCACGTGGAGCGAACTGCCTCAGCCATGGCAGGCACTACTGTGGTCTCTAAGGATTTCCTCTCTGAAAACACGGCACTTTTACCCGAAGAACTCTGCTTTAGTTGCAGGTGGAACACAAGCTGCATTTGTCCCACACTTTATACAAAGGGCCCTTCCCCGAATGAATCCTCAATATGCAGGGTGTCCCACGTGCAGCGAACTGCCTCAATGAAGGCAGGCTCTCGTAAGGACTGTAAGCATTTCCTCTCCCATAACACGCAGTTTTACCCGAAGAACTCTGCTTTAGTTGCAGGTGGAACACAAGCAGCATTTCTCCCACTGTGTACTCTTTGGGCTCTTCCACGAGTGAACTTCTATATGTAGGGTTTCCGAAGTGGAGCGAACTGCCTCAACCAAGGCAGGGTGTACCGAGGACTGTAAGCTTTTCCTCTTCCAAAACACTGCAGTTTTACCACAGAATTCTGCTTTAGTTGCAGGTGGAACACAAGCAGCATTACTCCCACTGTGTACTCTTTGGGCTCTTCCACGAATGAATTTCTTTATGCAGGGATTCCCACGTGGAGCGAACTGCCTCAACCAAGGCAGGCTGTAGCGAATACTGTAAGCATTTCCTCTCCCAAAACACGCAGTTTTACACGAAGAACTCTGCTTCAGTTGCAGGTGGAACACAAGCAGCATTTCTCCCACTGTGTACTCTTTGGTCTCTTCACGAATGAACTTGTATATGCAGGGTTTCCCACGTGGAGCGAACTGCCTCAACCATGGCAGGCTGTAGCGAGGACTGTAAGCATATCCTCTCCCAAACCACGCAGTTTTAACGGTAGAACTCTGCTTTAGTTGCAGGGGTAAAACAAGCAGCATTTCTCCCACTGTGTACTCTTTGGGCTCTTCCACGAATGAACTTCTTTATGCAGGGATTCCCACGAGGAGCGAACTGCCTCCACCATGGCAGGCTGTAGTGAGGACTGTAAGCATATCCTCTACCAAATCACGCAGGTTTACCCGAAGAACTCAGCTTTAGTTGCAGGGGGAACACAAGCATCTTTTCTGCCACAGTGTACTCGATGGGCACTTCCCCTAATGAACTTGTTCTATAAGAATGGTTTCCCACGTGGAGCGAACTGCCTCAGCCATGGCAGGCACTACTGTGGTCTCTAAGGATTTCCTCTCTGAAAACACGGCACTTTTACCCGAAGAACTCTGCTTTAGTTGCAGGTGGAACACAAGCTGCATTTGTCCCACATTTTATACAAAGGGCCCTTCCCCGAATGAATCCTCAATATGCAGGGTGTCCCACGTGCAGCGAACTGCCTCAATGAAGGCAGGCTCTCGTAAGGACTGTAAGCATTTCCTCTCCCATAACACGCAGTTTTACCCGAAGAACTCTGCTTTAGTTGCACGTGGAACACAAGCAGCATTTCTCCCACTGTGTACTCTTTGGGCTCTTCCACGAATGAACTTCTTTATGCAGGGATTCCCACGAGGAGCGAACTGCCTCCACCATGGCAGGCTGTAGCGAGGACTGTAAGCATATCCTCTACCAAATCACGCAGGTTTACCCGAAGGACTCAGCTTTAGTTGCAGGGGGAACACAAGCAGCATTTCTCCCACTGTGTACTCTTTGGGCTCTTCCACGAGTGAACTTCTATATGTAGGGTTTCCGAAGTGGAGCGAACTGCCTCAACCAAGGCAGGCTGTACCGAGGACTGTAAGCATTTCCTCTTCCAAAATACGGCAGTTTTACCACAGAATTCTGCTTTAGTTGCAGGTGGAACACAAGCAGCCTTTCTCCCACTGTGTACTCTTTGGGCTCTTCCACGAATGAACTTCTTTATGCAGGGATTCCCACGTGGAGCGAACTGCCTCAACCAAGGCAGGCTGTAGCGAATACTGTAAGCATTTCCTCTCCCAAAACACGCAGTTTTACACGAAGAACTCTGCTTCAGTTGCAGGTGGAACACAAGCAGCATTTCTCCCACTGTGTACTCTTTGGTCTCTTCACGAATGAACTTGTATATGCAGGGTTTCCCACGTGGAGCGAACTGCCTCAACCATGGCAGGCTGTAGCGAGGACTGTAAGCATATCCTCTCCCAAACCACGCAGTTTTAACGGTAGAACTCTGCTTTAGTTGCAGGGGGAACAGAAGCAGCTTTTCTCCCACTGTGTACTCTTTGGGCTCTTCCATGAATGAACTTCTATATGCAGGGTTTCCAACGTGGAGGGAATTGCCTCAACCAAGGCAGGCTGTAGCGAGGACTGTAAGCATTTCCTGTTCCAAAACACGGCAGTTTTACCACAGAATTCTGCTTTAGTTGCAGGTGGAACACAAGCAGCATTTCTCCCACTGTGTACTCTTTGGGCTCTTCCATGAATGAACTTCTTTATGCAGGGATTCCCACGTGCAGCGAACTGCCTCAACCAAGGCAGGCTGCAGCGAATACTGTAAGCATTTCCTCTCCCAAAACACGCAGTTTTACACGAAGAACTCTGCTTTAGTTGCAGGGGGAACACCATCAGCTTTCCTCCCACAGTGTACACAATGGGCACTTCCCCTAATGAACTTGTTCTATAAGAATGGTTTCCTACGTGGAGCGAACTGCCTCAGCCATGGTAGGCACTACTGTGGTCTCTAAGGATTTCCTCTCTGAAAACACGGCACTTTTACCCGAGGAACTCTGCTTTAGTTGCAGGTGGAACACAAGCTGCATGTGTCCCACACTTTATACAAAGGGCCCTCCCCGAAGGAGTCTTCAATATGCAGGGTGTCCCACGTGCAGTGAACTGCCTCAACGAAGGCAGGCTCTCGTAAGGACTGTAAGCATTTCCACTATCAATACACGCAGTTTTGCCCGAAGAATTCTCCTTTAGTTGCAGGTGGAACACAAGCAGCTTTTCTCCCACAGTGTACCCAATGAGCCTTTGCCCGAAAGAATATCTACACTCAAGGGGTCCCGCGTGGAGTGAAATGCCTAAAGCAAGGCAGGCTCTAGTGAGGCCTCTAAGCATTTCCTCTCCGAAAACACGGCAGTTTTACCCAAGGAACTCTGCGTTAGTTGCAGGTGGAACACAAGCAGCATTACTCCCAGTGTGTAATCTTTGGGCTCTTCCACGAATGAATTTCTTTATGCAGGGATTCCCACGTGGATCGAACTGCCTCAACCGTGGCAGGCGGTAGCGAGGACTGTAAGCATATCCTATCCCAAAACACGCAGTTTTAACGGTAGAACTCTGCTTTAGTTGCAGGGGTAACACAAGCAGCTTTTCTCTCACTGTGTACTCTTTGGGCTCTTCCAAGAATGAACTTCTATATGCAGGGTTTCCGACGTGGAGCGAACTGCCTCAACCAAGGCAGGCTGTAGCGAGGACTGTAAGCATGTCCTCTACCAAATCACGCAGGTTTACCCGAAGAACTCTGCCTTAGTTGCAGGGGGAACACAAGCATCTTTTCTGCCACAGTGTACTCGATGGGCACTTCCCCTAATGAACTTGTTCTATAAGAATGGTTTCCCACGTGGAGCGAACTGCCTCAGCCATGGCAGGCACTACTGTGGTCTCTAAGGATTTCCTCTCTGAAAACACGGCACTTTTACCCGAAGAACTCTGCTTTAGTTGCAGGTGGAACACAAGCTGCATTTGTCCCACACTTTATACAAAGGGCCCTTCCCCGAATGAATCCTCAATATGCAGGGTGTCCCACGTGCAGCGAACTGCCTCAATGAAGGCAGGCTCTCGTAAGGACTGTAAGCATTTCCTCTCCCATAACACGCAGTTTTACCCGAAGAACTCTGCTTTAGTTGCAGGTGGAACACAAGCAGCATTTCTCCCACTGTGTACTCTTTGGGCTCTTCCACGAGTGAACTTCTATATGTAGGGTTTCCGAAGTGGAGCGAACTGCCTCAACCAAGGCAGGGTGTACCGAGGACTGTAAGCATTTCCTCTTCCAAAACACGGCAGTTTTACCACAGAATTCTGCTTTAGTTGCAGGTGGAACACAAGCAGCATTACTCCCACTGTGTACTCTTTGGGCTCTTCCACGAATGAACTTCTTTATGCAGGGATTCCCACGTGGAGCGAACTGCCTCAACCAAGGCAGGCTGTAGCGAATACTGTAAGCATTTCCTCTCCCAAAACACGCAGTTTTACACGAAGAACTCTGCTTCAGTTGCAGGTGGAACACAAGCAGCATTTCTCCCACTGTGTACTCTTTGGTCTCTTCACGAATGAACTTGTATATGCAGGGTTTCCCACGTGGAGCGAACTGCCTCAACCATGGCAGGCTGTAGCGAGGACTGTAAGCATATCCTCTCCCAAACCACGCAGTTTTAACGGTAGAACTCTGCTTTAGTTGCAGGGGTAAAACAAGCAGCTTTTCTCCCACTGTGTACTCTTTGGGCTCTTCCACGAATGAACTTCTATATGCAGGGTTTCCAACGTGGAGGGAACTGCCTCAACCAAGGCAGGCTGTAGCGAGGACTGTAAGCATTTCCTCTTCCAAAACCCGGCAGTTTTACCACAGAATTCTGCTTTAGTTGCAGGTGGAACACAAGCAGCATTTCTCCCACTGTGTACTCTTTGGGCTCTTCCACGAATGAACTTCTTTATGCAGGGATTCCCACGTGCAGCGAACTGCCTCAACCAAGGCATGCTGCAGCGAATACTGTAAGCATTTCCTCTCCCAAAACACGCAGTTTTACACGAAGAACTCTGCTTTAGTTGCAGGGGGAACACCATCAGCTTTCCTCCCACAGTGTACACAATGGGCACTTCCCCTAATGAACTTGTTCTATAAGAATGGTTTCCTACGTGGAGCGAACTGCCTCAGCCATGGTAGGCACTACTGTGGTCTCTAAGGATTTCCTCTCTGAAAACACGGCACTTTTACCCGAGGAACTCTGCTTTAGTTGCAGGTGGAACACAAGCTGCATTTGTCCCACACTTTATACAAAGGGCCCTCCCCGAATGAGTCTTCAATATGCAGGGTGTCCCACGTGCAGTGAACTGCCTCAATGAAGGGAGGCTCTCGTAAGGACTGTAAGCATTTCCACTATCAATACACGCAGTTTTTTGCCCGAAGAATTCTCCTTTAGTTGCAGGTGGAACACAAGCAGCTTTTCTCCCACAGTGTAACCAATGAGCCTTTGCCCGAAAGAATATCGATACTCAAGGGGTCCCGCGTGGAGTGAAATGCCTAAAGCAAGGCAGGCTCTAGTGAGGCATCTAAGCATTTCCTCTCCGAAAACACGGCAGTTTTACCCAAGGAACTCTGCGTTAGTTGCAGGTGGAACACAAGCAGCATTACTCCCAGTGTGTAATCTTTGGGCTCTTCCACGAATGAATTTCTTTATGCAGGGATTCCCACGTGGATCGAACTGCCTCAACCGTGGCAGGCTGTAGCGAGGACTGTAAGCATATCCTATCCCAAAACACGCAGTTTTAACGGTAGAACTCTGCTTTAGTTGCAGGGGTAACACAAGCAGCTTTTCTCCCACTGTGTACTCTTTGGGCTCTTCCAAGAATGAACTTCTATATGCAGGGTTTCTGACGTGGAGCGAACTGCCTCAACCAAGGCAGGCTGTAGCGAGGACTGTAAGCATGTCCTCTACCAAATCACGCAGGTTTACCAGAAGAACTCTGCTTTAGTTGCAGGGGGAACACAAGCATCTTTTCTGCCACAGTGTACTCGATGGGCACTTCCCCTAATGAACTTGTTCTATAAGAATGGTTTCCCACGTGGAGCGAACTGCCTCAGCCATGGCAGGCACTACTGTGGTCTCTAAGGATTTCCTCTCTGAAAACACGGCACTTTTACCCAAAGAACTCTGCTTTAGTTGCAGGTGGAACACAAGCTGCATTTGTCCCACACTTTATACAAAGGGCCCTTCCCCGAATGAATCCTCAATATGCAGGGTGTCCCACGTGCAGCGAACTGCGTCAATGAAGGCAGGCTCTTGTAAGGAGTGTAAGCATTTCCTCTCCCATAACACGCAGTTTTACCCGAAGAACTCTGCTTTAGTTGCAGGTGGAACACAAGCAGCATTTCTCCCACTGTGTACTCTTTGGGCTCTTCCACGAGTGAACTTCTATATGTAGGGTTTCCGAAGTGGAGCGAACTGCCTCAACCAAGGCAGGGTGTACCGAGGACTGTAAGCATTTCCTCTTCCAAAACATGGCAGTTTTACCACAGAATTCTGCTTTAGTTGCAGGTGGAACACAAGCAGCATTACTCCCACTGTGTACCCTTTGGGCTCTTCCACGAATGAACTTCTTTATGCAGGGATTCCCACTTGGAGCGAACTGCCTCAACCAAGGCAGGCTGTAGCGAATACTGTAAGCATTTCCTCTCCCAAAACACGCAGTTTTACACGAAGAACTCTGCTTCAGTTGCAGGTGGAACACAAGCAGCATTTCTCCCACTGTGTACTCTTTGGTCTCTTCACGAATGAACTTGTATATGCAGGGTTTCCCACGTGGAGCGAACTGCCTCAACCATGGCAGGCTGTAGCGAGGACTGTAAGCATATCCTCTCCCAAACCACGCAGTTTTAACGGTAGAACTCTGCTTTAGTTGCAGGGGTAACACAAGCAGCTTTTCTCCCACTGTGTACTCTTTGGGCTCTTCCACGAATGAACTTCTATATGCAGGGTTTCCAACGTGGAGGGAACTGCCTCAACCAAGGCAGGCTGTAGTGAGGACTGTAAGCATTTCCTCTTCCAAAACACGGCAGTTTTACCACAGAATTCTGCTTTAGTTGCAGGTGGAACACAAGCAGCATTTCTCCCACTGTGTACTCTTTGGGCTCTTCCACGAATGAACTTCTTTATGCAGGGATTCCCACGTGCAGCGAACTGCCTCAACCAAGGCAGGCTGCAGCGAATACTGTAAGCATTTCCTCTACCAAAACACGCAGTTTTACACGAAGAACTCTGCTTTAGTTGCAGGGGGAACACCATCAGCTTTCCTCCCACAGTGTACACAATGGGCACTTCCCCTAATGAACTTGTTCTATAAGAATGGTTTCCTACGTGGAGCGAACTGCCTCAGCCATGGTAGGCACTACTGTGGTCTCTAAGGATTTCCTCTCTGAAAACACGGCACTTTTACCCGAGGAACTCTGCTTTAGTTGCAGGTGGAACACAAGCTGCATTTGTCCCACACTTTATACAAAGGGCCCTCCCCGAAGGAGTCTTCAATATGCAGGGTGTCCCACGTGCAGTGAACTGCCTCAACGAAGGCAGGCTCTCGTAAGGACTGTAAGCATTTCCACTATCAATACACGCAGTTTTGCCCGAAGAATTCTCCTTTAGTTGCAGGTGGAATACAAGCAGCTTTTCTCCCACAGTGTACCCAATGAGCCTTTGCCCGAAAGAATATCTATACTCAAGGGGTCCCGCGTGGAGTGAAATGCCTAAAGCAAGGCAGGCTCTAGTGAGGCCTCTAAGCATTTCCTCTCCGAAAACACGGCAGTTTTACCCAAGGAACTCTGCGTTAGTTGCAGGTGGAACACAGGCAGCATTACTCCCAGTGTGTAATCTTTGGGCTCTTCCACGAATGAATTTCTTTATGCAGGGATTCCCACGTGGATCGAACTGCCTCAACCGTGGCAGGCTGTAGCGAGGACTGTAAGCATATCCTATCCCAAAACACGCAGTTTTAACGGTAGAACTCTGCTTTAGTTGCAGGGGTAACACAAGCAGCTTTTCTCCCACTGTGTACTCTTTGGGCTCTTCCAAGAATGAACTTCTATATGCAGGGTTTCCGACGTGGAGCGAACTGCCTCAACCAAGGCAGGCTGTAGCGAGGACTGTAAGCATGTCCTCTACCAAATCACGCAGGTTTACCCGAAGAACTCTGCCTTAGTTGCAGGGGGAACACAAGCATCTTTTCTGCCACAGTGTACTCGATGGGCACTTCCCCTAATGAACTTGTTCTATAAGAATGGTTTCCCACGTGGAGCGAACTGCCTCAGCCATGGCAGGCACTACTGTGGTCTCTAAGGATTTCCTCTCTGAAAACACGGCACTTTTACCCGAAGAACTCTGCTTTAGTTGCAGGTGGAACACAAGCTGCATTTGTCCCACACTTTATACAAAGGGCCCTTCCCCGAATGAATCCTCAATATGCAGGGTGTCCCACGTGCAGCGAACTGCCTCAATGAAGGCAGGCTCTCGTAAGGACTGTAAGCATTTCCTCTCCCATAACACGCAGTTTTACCCGAAGAACTCTGCTTTAGTTGCAGGTGGAACACAAGCAGCATTTCTCCCACTGTGTACTCTTTGGGCTCTTCCACGAGTGAACTTCTATATGTAGGGTTTCCGAAGTGGAGCGAACTGCCTCAACCAAGGCAGGGTGTACCGAGGACTGTAAGCTTTTCCTCTTCCAAAACACTGCAGTTTTACCACAGAATTCTGCTTTAGTTGCAGGTGGAACACAAGCAGCATTACTCCCACTGTGTACTCTTTGGGCTCTTCCACGAATGAATTTCTTTATGCAGGGATTCCCACGTGGAGCGAACTGCCTCAACCAAGGCAGGCTGTAGCGAATACTGTAAGCATTTCCTCTCCCAAAACACGCAGTTTTACACGAAGAACTCTGCTTCAGTTGCAGGTGGAACACAAGCAGCATTTCTCCCACTGTGTACTCTTTGGTCTCTTCACGAATGAACTTGTATATGCAGGGTTTCCCACGTGGAGCGAACTGCCTCAACCATGGCAGGCTGTAGCGAGGACTGTAAGCATATCCTCTCCCAAACCACGCAGTTTTAACGGTAGAACTCTGCTTTAGTTGCAGGGGTAAAACAAGCAGCATTTCTCCCACTGTGTACTCTTTGGCCTCTTCCACGAATGAACTTCTTTATGCAGGGATTCCCACCAGGAGCGAACTGCCTCCACCATGGCAGGCTGTAGTGAGGACTGTAAGCATATCCTCTACCAAATCACGCAGGTTTACCCGAAGAACTCAGCTTTAGTTGCAGGGGGAACACAAGCATCTTTTCTCCCACAGTGTACTCTTTGGGCTCTTCCACGAGTGAACTTCTATATGTAGGGTTTCCGAAGTGGAGCGAACTGCCTCAACCAAGGCAGGCTGTACCGAGGACTGTAAGCATTTCCTCTTCCAAAACACGGCAGTTTTACCACAGAATTCTGCTTTAGTTGCAGGTGGAACACAAGCAGACTTTCTCCCACTGTGTACTCTTTGGGCTCTTCCACGAATGAACTTCTATATGCAGGGTTTCCAACGTGGAGGGAACTGCCTCAACCAAGGCAGGCTGTAGCGAGGACTGTAAGCATTTCCTCTTCCAAAACACGGCAGTTTTACCACAGAATTCTGCTTTAGTTGCAGGTGAAACACAAGCAGCATTTCTCCCACTGTGTACTCTTTGGGCTCTTCCACGAATGAACTTCTTTATGCAGGGATTCCCACGTGCAGCGAACTGCCTCAACCAAGGCAGGCTGCAGCGAATACTGTAAGCATTTCCTCTCTCAAAACACGCAGTTTTACACGAAGAGCTCTTCTTTAGGTGCAGGGGGAACTCCATCAGCTTTCCTCCCACAGTGTACACAATGGGCACTTCCCCTAATGAACTTGTTCTATAAGAATGGTTTCCTACGTGGAGCGAACTGCCTCAGCCATGGTAGGCACTACTGTGGTCTCTAAGGATTTCCTCTCTGAAAACACGGCACTTTTACCCGAGGAACTCTGCTTTAGTTGCAGGTGGAACACAAGCTGCATTTGTCCCACACTTTATACAAAGGGCCCTCCCCGAAGGAGTCTTCAATATGCAGGGTGTCCCACGTGCAGTGAACTGCCTCAACGAAGGCAGGCTCTCGTAAGGACTGTAAGCATTTCCACTATCAATACACGCAGTTTTGCCCGAAGAATTCTCCTTTAGTTGCAGGTGGAACACAAGCAAGTTTTCTCCCACAGTGTACCCAATGAGCCTTTGCCCGAAAGAATATCTACACTCAAGGGGTCCCGCGTGGAGTGAAATGCCTAAAGCAAGGCAGGCTCTAGTGAGGCCTCTAAGCATTTCCTCTCCGAAAACACGGCAGTTTTACCCAAGGAACTCTGCGTTAGTTGCAGGTGGAACACAAGCAGCATTACTCCCAGTGTGTAATCTTTGGGCTCTTCCACGAATGAATTTCTTTATGCAGGGATTCCCACGTGGATCGAACTGCCTCAACCGTGGCAGGCTGTAGCGAGGACTGTAAGCATATCCTATCCCAAAACACGCAGTTTTAACGGTAGAACTCTGCTTTAGTTGCAGGGGTAACACAAGCAGCTTTTCTCCCACTGTGTACTCTTTGGGCTCTTCCAAGAATGAACTTCTATATGCAGGGTTTCCGACGTGGAGCGAACTGCCTCAACCAAGGCAGGCTGTAGCGAGGACTGTAAGCATGTCCTCTACCAAATCACGCAGGTTTACCCGAAGAACTCTGCCTTAGTTGCAGGGGGAACACAAGCATATTTTCTGCCACAGTGTACTCGATGGGCACTTCCCCTAATGAACTTGTTCTATAAGAATGGTTTCCCACGTGGAGCGAACTGCCTCAGCCATGGCAGGCACTACTGTGGTCTCTAAGGATTTCCTCTCTGAAAACACGGCACTTTTACCCGAAGAACTCTGCTTTAGTTGCAGGTGGAACACAAGCTGCATTTGTCCCACACTTTATACAAAGGGCCCTTCCCCGAATGAATCCTCAATATGCAGGGTGTCCCACGTGCAGCGAACTGCCTCAATGAAGGCAGGCTCTCGTAAGGACTGTAAGCATTTCCACTCCCATAACACGCAGTTTTACCCGAAGAACTCTGCTTTAGTTGCACGTGGAACACAAGCAGCATTTCTCCCACTGTGTACTCTTTGGGCTCTTCCACGAATGAACTTCTTTATGCAGGGATTCCCACGAGGAGCGAACTGCCTCCACCATGGCAGGCTGTAGCGAGGACTGTAAGCATATCCTCTACCAAATCACGCAGGTTTACCCGAAGAACTCAGCTTTAGTTGCAGGGGGAACACAAGCATCTTTTCTCCCACAGTGTACTCTTTGGGCTCTTCCACGAGTGAACTTCTATATGTAGGGTTTCCGAAGTGGAGCGAACTGCCTCAACCAAGGCAGGCTGTACCGAGGACTGTAAGCATTTCCTCTTCCAAAATACGGCAGTTTTACCACAGAATTCTGCTTTAGCTGCAGGTGGAACACAAGCAGCCTTTCTCCCACTGTGTACTCTTTGGGCTCTTCCACGAATGAACTTCTTTATGCAGGGATTCCCACGTGGAGCGAACTGCCTCAACCAAGGCAGGCTGTAGCGAATACTGTAAGCATTTCCTCTCCCAAAACACGCAGTTTTACACGAAGAACTCTGCTTCAGTTGCAGGTGGAACACAAGCAGCATTTCTCCCACTGTGTACTCTTTGGTCTCTTCACGAATGAACTTGTATATGCAGGGTTTCCCACGTGGAGCGAACTGCCTCAACCATGGCAGGCTGTAGCGAGGACTGTAAGCATATCCTCTCCCAAACCACGCAGTTTTAACGGTAGAACTCTGCTTTAGTTGCAGGGGGAACAGAAGCAGCTTTTCTCCCACTGTGTACTCTTTGGGCTCTTCCACGAATGAATTTCTATATGCAGGGTTTCCAACGTGGAGGGAATTGCCTCAACCAAGGCAGGCTGTAGCGAGGACTGTAAGCATTTCCTCTTCCAAAACACGGCAGTTTTACCACAGAATTCTGCTTTAGTTGCAGGTGGAACACAAGCAGCATTTCTCCCACTGTGTACTCTTTGGGCTCTTCCACGAATGAACTTCTTTATGCAGGGATTCCCACGTGCAGCGAACTGCCTCAACCAAGGCAGGCTGCAGCGAATACTGTAAGCATTTCCTCTCCCAAAACACGCAGTTTTACACGAAGAACTCTGCTTTAGTTGCAGGGGGAACACCATCAGCTTTCCTCCCACAGTGTACACAATGGGCACTTCCCCTAATGAACTTGTTCTATAAGAATGGTTTCCTACGTGGAGCGAACTGCCTCAGCCATGGTAGGCACTACTGTGGTCTCTAAGGATTTCCTCTCTGAAAACACGGCACTTTTACCCGAGGAACTCTGCTTTAGTTGCAGGTGGAACACAAGCTGCATGTGTCCCACACTTTATACAAAGGGCCCTCCCTGAAGGAGTCTTCAATATGCAGGGTGTCCCACGTGCAGTGAACTGCCTCAACGAAGGCAGGCTCTCGTAAGGACTGTAAGCATTTCCACTATCAATACACGCAGTTTTGCCCGAAGAATTCTCCTTTAGTTGCAGGTGGAACACAAGCAGCTTTTCTCCCACAGTGTACCCAATGAGCCTTTGCCCGAAAGAATATCTACACTCAAGGGGTCCCGCGTCGAGTGAAATGCCTAAAGCAAGGCAGGCTCTAGTGAGGCCTCTAAGAATTTCCTCTCCGAAAACACGGCAGTTTTACCCAAGGAACTCTGCGTTAGTTGCAGGTGGAACACAAGCAGCATTACTCCCAGTGTGTAATCTTTGGGCTCTTCCACGAATGAATTTCTTTATACAGGGATTCCCACGTGGATCGAACTGCCTCAACCGTGGCAGGCTGTAGCGAGGACTGTAAGCATATCCTATCCCAAAACACGCAGTTTTAACGGTAGAACTCTGCTTTAGTTGCAGGGGTAACACAAGCAGCTTTTCTCCCACTGTGTACTCTTTGGGCTCTTCCAAGAATGAACTTCTATATGCAGGGTTTCCGACGTGGAGCGAACTGCCTCAACCAAGGCAGGCTGTAGCGAGGACTGTAAGCATGTCCTCTACCAAATCACGCAGGTTTACCCGAAGAACTCTGCTTTAGTTGCAGGGGGAACACAAGCATCTTTTCTCCCACAGTGTACTCGATGGGCACTTCCCCTAATGAACTTGTTCTATAAGAATGGTTTCCCACGTGGAGCGAACTGCCTCAGCCATGGCAGGCACTACTGTGGTCTCTAAGGATTTCCTCTCTGAAAACACGGCACTTTTACCCGAAGAACTCTGCTTTAGTTGCAGGTGGAACACAAGCTGCATTTGTCCCACACTTTATACAAAGGGCCCTTCCCCGAATGAATCCTCAATATGCAGGGTGTCCCACGTGCAGCGAACTGCCTCAATGAAGGCAGGCTCTCGTAAGGACTGTAAGCATTTCCTCTCCCATAACACGCAGTTTTACCCGAAGAACTCTGCTTTAGTTGCACGTGCAACAGAAGCAGCATTTCTCCCACTGTGTACTCTTTGGGCTCTTCCACGAATGAACTTCTTTATGCAGGGATTCCCACGAGGAGCGAACTGCCTCCACCATGGCAGGCTGTAGCGAGGACTGTAAGCATATCCTGTACCAAATCACGCAGGTTTACCCGAAGAACTCAGCTTTAGTTGCAGGTGGAACACAAGCATCTTTCCTCCCACAGTGTACTCTTTGGGCTCTTCCACGAGTGAACTTCTATATGTAGGGTTTCCGAAGTGGAGCGAACTGCCTCAACCAAGGCAGGGTGTACCGAGGACTGTAAGCATTTCCTCTTCCAAAACACGGCCGTTTTACCACAGAATTCCGCTTTAGATGCAGGTGGAACACAAGCAGCATTTCTCCCACTGTGTACTCTTTGGGCTCTTCCACGAATGAACTTCTTTATGCAGGGATTCCCACGTGGAGCGAACTGCCTCAACCAAGGCAGGCTGTAGCGAATACTGTAAGCATTTCCTCTCCCAAAACACGCAGTTTTACACAAAGAACTCTGCTTCAGTTGCAGGTGGAACACAAGCAGCATTTCTCCCACTGTGTACTCTTTGGTCTCTTCACGAATGAACTTGTATATGCAGGGTTTCCCACGTGGAGCGAACTGCCTCAACCATGGCAGGCTGTAGCGAGGACTGTAAGCATATCCTCTCCGAAACCACGCAGTTTTAACGGTAGAACTCTGCTTTAGATGCATGGGTAAAACAAGCAGCTTTTCTCCCACTGTGTACTCTTTGGGCTCTTCCACGAATGAATTTCTATATGCAGGGTTTCCAACGTGGAGGGAACTGCCTCAACCAAGGCAGGCTGTAGCGAGGACTGTAAGCATTTCCTCTTCCAAAACACGGCAGTTTTACCACAGAATTCTGCTTTAGTTGCAGGTGGAACACAAGCAGCATTTCTCCCACTGTGTACTCTTTGGGCTCTTCCACGAATGAACTTCTTTATGCAGGGATTCCCACGTGCAGCGAACTGCCTCAACCAAGGCAGGCTGCAGCGAATACTGTAAGCATTTCCTCTCCCAAAACACGCAGTTTTACACGAAGAACTCTGCTTTAGTTGCAGGGGGAACACCATCAGCTTTCCTCCCACAGTGTACACAATGGGCACTTCCCCTAATGAACATGTTCTATAAGAATGGTTTCCTACGTGGAGCGAACTGCCGCAGCCATGGTAGGCACTACTGTGGTCTCTAAGGATTTCCTCTCTGAAAACACGGCACTTTTACCCGAGGAACTCTGCTTTATTTGCAGGTGGAACACAAGCTGCATTTGTCCCACACTTTATACAAAGGGCCCTCCCCGAAGGAGTCTTCAATATGCAGGGTGTCCCACGTGCAGTGAACTGCCTCAACGAAGGCAGGCTCTCGTAAGGACTGTAAGCATTTCCACTATCAATACACGCAGTTTTGCCCGAAGAATTCTCCTTTAGTTGCAGGTGGAACACAAGCAGCTTTTCTCCCACAGTGTACCCAATGAGCCTTTGCCCGAAAGAATATCTACACTCAAGGGGTCCCGCGTGGAGTGAAATGCCTAAAGCAAGGCAGGCTCTAGTGAGGCCTCTAAGCATTTCCTCTCCGAAAACACGGCAGTTTTACCCAAGGAACTCTGCGTTAGTTGCAGGTGGAACACAAGCAGCATTACTCCCAGTGTGTAATCTTTGGGCTCTTCCACGAATGAATTTCTTTATGCAGGGATTCCCACGTGGATCGAACTGCCTCAACCGTGGCAGGCTGTAGCGAGGACTGTAAGCATATCCTATCCCAAAACACGCAGTTTTAACGGTAGAACTCTGCTTTAGTTGCAGGGGTAACACAAGCAGCTTTTCTCCCACTGTGTACTCTTTGGGCTCTTCCAAGAATGAACTTCTATATGCAGGGTTTCCGACGTGGAGCGAACTGCCTCAACCAAGGCAGGCTGTAGCGAATACTGTAAGCATTTCCTCTCCCAAAACACGCAGTTTTACACAAAGAACTCTGCTTCAGTTGCAGGTGGAACACAAGCAGCATTTCTCCCACTGTGTACTCTTTGGTCTCTTCACGAATGAATTGTATATGCAGGGTTTCCCACGTGGAGCGAACTGCCTCAACCAAGGCAGGCTGTAGTGAGGACTGTAAGCATATCCTCTACCAAATCACGCAGGTTTACCCGAAGAACTCAGCTTTAGTTGCAGGGGGAACACAAGCATCTTTTCTCCCACAGTGTACTCTTTGGGCTCTTCCACGAGTGAACTTCTATATGTAGGGTTTCCGAAGTGGAGCGAACTGCCTCAACCAAGGCAGGCTGTACCGAGGACTGTAAGCATTTCCTCTTCCAAAACACGGCAGTTTTACCACAGAATTCTGCTTTAGTTGCAGGTGGAACACAAGCAGACTTTCTCCCACTGTGTACTCTTTGGGCTCTTCCACGAATGAACTTCTATATGCAGGGTTTCCAACGTGGAGGGAACTGCCTCAACCAAGGCAGGCTGTAGCGAGGACTGTAAGCATTTCCTCTTCCAAAACACGGCAGTTTTACCACAGAATTCTGCTTTAGTTGCAGGTGAAACACAAGCAGCATTTCTCCCACTGTGTACTCTTTGGGCTCTTCCACGAATGAACTTCTTTATGCAGGGATTCCCACGTGCAGCGAACTGCCTCAACCAAGGCAGGCTGCAGCGAATACTGTAAGCATTTCCTCTCTCAAAACACGCAGTTTTACACGAAGAGCTCTTCTTTAGGTGCAGGGGGAACTCCATCAGCTTTCCTCCCACAGTGTACACAATGGGCACTTCCCCTAATGAACTTGTTCTATAAGAATGGTTTCCTACGTGGAGCGAACTGCCTCAGCCATGGTAGGCACTACTGTGGTCTCTAAGGATTTCCTCTCTGAAAACACGGCACTTTTACCCGAGGAACTCTGCTTTAGTTGCAGGTGGAACACAAGCTGCATTTGTCCCACACTTTATACAAAGGGCCCTCCCCGAAGGAGTCTTCAATATGCAGGGTGTCCCACGTGCAGTGAACTGCCTCAACGAAGGCAGGCTCTCGTAAGGACTGTAAGCATTTCCACTATCAATACACGCAGTTTTGCCCGAAGAATTCTCCTTTAGTTGCAGGTGGAACACAAGCAGGTTTTCTCCCACAGTGTACCCAATGAGCCTTTGCCCGAAAGAATATCTACACTCAAGGGGTCCCGCGTGGAGTGAAATGCCTAAAGCAAGGCAGGCTCTAGTGAGGCCTCTAAGCATTTCCTCTCCGAAAACACGGCAGTTTTACCCAAGGAACTCTGCGTTAGTTGCAGGTGGAACACAAGCAGCATTACTCCCAGTGTGTAATCTTTGGGCTCTTCCACGAATGAATTTCTTTATGCAGGGATTCCCACGTGGATCGAACTGCCTCAACCGTGGCAGGCTGTAGCGAGGACTGTAAGCATATCCTATCCCAAAACACGCAGTTTTAACGGTAGAACTCTGCTTTAGTTGCAGGGGTAACACAAGCAGCTTTTCTCCCACTGTGTACTCTTTGGGCTCTTCCAAGAATGAACTTCTATATGCAGGGTTTCCGACGTGGAGCGAACTGCCTCAACCAAGGCAGGCTGTAGCGAGGACTGTAAGCATGTCCTCTACCAAATCACGCAGGTTTACCCGAAGAACTCTGCCTTAGTTGCAGGGGGAACACAAGCATATTTTCTGCCACAGTGTACTCGATGGGCACTTCCCCTAATGAACTTGTTCTATAAGAATGGTTTCCCACGTGGAGCGAACTGCCTCATCCATGGCAGGCACTACTGTGGTCTCTAAGGATTTCCTCTCTGAAAACACGGCACTTTTACCCGAAGAACTCTGCTTTAGTTGCAGGTGGAACACAAGCTGCATTTGTCCCACACTTTATACAAAGGGCCCTTCCCCGAATGAATCCTCAATATGCAGGGTGTCCCACGTGCAGCGAACTGCCTCAATGAAGGCAGGCTCTCGTAAGGACTGTAAGCATTTCCTCTCCCATAACACGCAGTTTTACCCGAAGAACTCTGCTTTAGTTGCACGTGGAACACAAGCAGCATTTCTCCCACTGTGTACTCTTTGGGCTCTTCCACGAATGAACTTCTTTATGCAGGGATTCCCACGAGGAGCGAACTGCCTCCACCATGGCAGGCTGTAGCGAGGACTGTAAGCATATCCTCTACCAAATCACGCAGGTTTACTCGAAGAACTCAGCTTTAGTTGCAGGGGGAACACAAGCATCTTTTCTCCCACAGTGTACTCTTTGGGCTCTTCCACGAGTGAACTTCTATATGTAGGGTTTCCGAAGTGGAGCGAACTGCCTCAACCAAGGCAGGCTGTACCGAGGACTGTAAGCATTTCCTCTTCCAAAATACGGCAGTTTTACCACAGAATTCTGCTTTAGCTGCAGGTGGAACACAAGCAGCCTTTCTCCCACTGTGTACTCTTTGGGCTCTTCCACGAATGAACTTCTTTATGCAGGGATTCCCACGTGGAGCGAACTGCCTCAACCAAGGCAGGCTGTAGCGAATACTGTAAGCATTTCCTCTCCCAAAACACGCAGTTTTACACGAAGAACTCTGCTTCAGTTGCAGGTGGAACACAAGCAGCATTTCTCCCACTGTGTACTCTTTGGTCTCTTCACGAATGAACTTGTATATGCAGGGTTTCCCACGTGGAGCGAACTGCCTCAACCATGGCAGGCTGTAGCGAGGACTGTAAGCATATCCTCTCCCAAACCACGCAGTTTTAACGGTAGAACTCTGCTTTAGTTGCAGGGGGAACACAAGCAGCTTTTCTCCCACTGTGTACTCTTTGGGCTCTTCCACGAATGAACTTCTATATGCAGGGTTTCCAACGTGGAGGGAACTGCCTCAACCAAGGCAGGCTGTAGCGAGGACTGTAAGCATTTCCTCTTCCAAAACACGGCAGTTTTACCACAGAATTCTGCTTTAGTTGCAGGTGGAACACAAGCAGCATTTCTCCCACTGTGTACTCTTTGGGCTCTTCCACGAATGAACTTCTTTATGCAGGGATTCCCACGTGCAGCGAACTGCCTCAACCAAGGCAGGCTGCAGCGAATACTGTAAGCATTTCCTCTCCCAAAACACGCAGTTTTACACGAAGAACTCTGCTTTAGTTGCAGGGGGAACACCATCAGCTTTCCTCCCACAGTGTACACAATGGGCACTTCCCCTAATGAACTTGTTCTATAAGAATGGTTTCCTACGTGGAGCGAACTGCCTCAGCCATGGTAGGCACTACTGTGGTCTCTAAGGATTTCCTCTCTGAAAACACGGCACTTTTACCCGAGGAACTCTGCTTTAGTTGCAGGTGGAACACAAGCTGCATTTGTCCCACACTTTATACAAAGGGCCCTCCCCGAAAGAGTCTTCAATATGCAGGGTGTCCCACGTGCAGTGAACTGCCTCAACGAAGGCAGGCTCTCGTAAGGACTGTAAGCATTTCCACTATCAATACACGCAGTTTTGCCCGAAGAATTCTCCTTTAGTTGCAGGTGGAACACAAGCAGCTTTTCTCCCACAGTGTACTCAATGAGCCTTTGCCCGAAAGAATATCTACACTCAAGGGGTCCCTCGTGGAGTGAAATGCCTAAAGCAAGGCAGGCTCTAGTGAGGCCTCTAAGCATTTCCTCTCCGAAAACACGGCAGTTTTACCCAAGGAACTCTGCGTTAGTTGCACGTGGAACACAAGCAGCATTACTCCCAGTGTGTAATCTTTGGGCTCTTCCACGAATGAATTTCTTTATGCAGGGATACCCACGTGGATCGAACTGCCTCAACCGTGGCAGGCTGTAGCGAGGACTGTAAGCATATCCTATCCCAAAACACGCAGTTTTAACGGTAGAACTCTGCTTTAGTTGCAGGGGTAACACAAGCAGCTTTTCTCCCACTGTGTACTCTTTGGGCTCTTCCAAGAATGAACTTCTATATGCAGGGTTTCCGACGTGGAGCGAACTGCCTCAACCAAGGCAGGCTGTAGCGAGGACTGTAAGCATGTCCTCTACCAAATCACGCAGGTTTACCCGAAGAACTCTGCTTTAGTGGCAGGGGGAACACAAGCATCTTTTCTCCCACAGTGTACTCTTTGGGCTCTTCCACGAGTGAACTTCTATATGTAGGGTTTCCGAAGTGGAGCGAACTGCCTCAACCAAGGCAGGCTGTACCGAGGAATGTAAGCATTTCCTCTTCCAAAACACGGCAGTTTTACCACAGAATTCTGCTTTAGTTGCAGGTGGAACACAAGCAGACTTTCTCCCACTGTGTACTCTTTGGGCTCTTCCACGAATGAACTTCTATATGCAGGGTTTCCAACGTGGAGGGAACTGCCTCAACCAAGGCAGGCTGTAGCGAGGACTGTAAGCATTTCCTCTTCCAAAACACGGCAGTTTTACCACAGAATTCTGCTTTAGTTGCAGGTGAAACACAAGCAGCATTTCTCCCACTGTGTACTCTTTGGGCTCTTCCACGAATGAACTTCTTTATGCAGGGATTCCCACGTGCAGCGAACTGCCTCAACCAAGGCAGGCTGCAGCGAATACTGTAAGCATTTCCTCTCTCAAAACACGCAGTTTTACACGAAGAGCTCTTCTTTAGGTGCAGGGGGAACTCCATCAGCTTTCCTCCCACAGTGTACACAGTGGGCACTTCCCCTAATGAACTTGTTCTATAAGAATGGTTTCCTACGTGGAGCGAACTGCCTCAGCCATGGTAGGCACTACTGTGGTCTCTAAGGATTTCCTCTCTGAAAACACGGCACTTTTACCCGAGGAACTCTGCTTTAGTTGCAGGTGGAACACAAGCTGCATTTGTCCCACACTTTATACAAAGGGCCCTCCCCGAAGGAGTCTTCAATATGCAGGGTGTCCCACGTGCAGTGAACTGCCTCAACGAAGGCAGGCTCTCGTAAGGACTGTAAGCATTTCCACTATCAATACACGCAGTTTTGCCCGAAGAATTCTCCTTTAGTTGCAGGTGGAACACAAGCAGGTTTTCTCCCACAGTGTACCCAATGAGCCTTTGCCCGAAAGAATATCTACACTCAAGGGGTCCCGCGTGGAGTGAAATGCCTAAAGCAAGGCAGGCTCTAGTGAGGCCTCTAAGCATTTCCTCTCCGAAAACATGGCAGTTTTACCCAAGGAACTCTGCGTTAGTTGCAGGTGGAACACAAGCAGCATTACTCCCAGTGTGTAATCTTTGGGCTCTTCCACGAATGAATTTCTTTATGCAGGGATTCCCACGTGGATCGAACTGCCTCAACCGTGGCAGGCTGTAGCGAGGACTGTAAGCATATCCTATCCCAAAACACGCAGTTTTAACGGTAGAACTCTGCTTTAGTTGCAGGGGTAACACAAGCAGCTTTTCTCCCACTGTGTACTCTTTGGGCTCTTCCAAGAATGAACTTCTATATGCAGGGTTTCCGACGTGGAGCGAACTGCCTCAACCAAGGCAGGCTGTAGCGAGGACTGTAAGCATGTCCTCTACCAAATCACGCAGGTTTACCCGAAGAACTCTGCCTTAGTTGCAGGGGGAACACAAGCATATTTTCTGCCACAGTGTACTCGATGGGCACTTCCCCTAATGAACTTGTTCTATAAGAATGGTTTCCCACGTGGAGCGAACTGCCTCAGCCATGGCAGGCACTACTGTGGTCTCTAAGGATTTCCTCTCTGAAAACACGGCACTTTTACCCGAAGAACTCTGCTTTAGTTGCAGGTGGAACACAAGCTGCATTTGTCCCACACTTTATACAAAGGGCCCTTCCCCGAATGAATCCTCAATATGCAGGGTGCCCCACGTGCAGCGAACTGCCTCAATGAAGGCAGGCTCTCGTAAGGACTGTAAGCATTTCCTCTCCCATAACACGCAGTTTTACCCGAAGAACTCTGCTTTAGTTGCACGTGGAACACAAGCAGCATTTCTCCCACTGTGTACTCTTTGGGCTCTTCCACGAATGAACTTCTTTATGCAGGGATTCCCACGAGGAGCGAACTGCCTCCACCATGGCAGGCTGTAGCGAGGACTGTAAGCATATCCTCTACCAAATCACGCAGGTTTACTCGAAGAACTCAGCTTTAGTTGCAGGGGGAACACAAGCATCTTTTCTCCCACAGTGTACTCTTTGGGCTCTTCCACGAGTGAACTTCTATATGTAGGGTTTCCGAAGTGGAGCGAACTGCCTCAACCAAGGCAGGCTGTACCGAGGACTGTAAGCATTTCCTCTTCCAAAATACGGCAGTTTTACCACAGAATTCTGCTTTAGCTGCAGGTGGAACACAAGCAGCCTTTCTCCCACTGTGTACTCTTTGGGCTCTTCCACGAATGAACTTCTTTATGCAGGGATTCCCACGTGGAGCGAACTGCCTCAACCAAGGCAGGCTGTAGCGAATACTGTAAGCATTTCCTCTCCCAAAACACGCAGTTTTACACGAAGAACTCTGCTTCAGTTGCAGGTGGAACACAAGCAGCATTTCTCCCACTGTGTACTCTTTGGTCTCTTCACGAATGAACTTGTATATGCAGGGTTTCCCACGTGGAGCGAACTGCCTCAACCATGGCAGGCTGTAGCGAGGACTGTAAGCATATCCTCTCCCAAACCACGCAGTTTTAACGGTAGAACTCTGCTTTAGTTGCAGGGGGAACAGAAGCAGCTTTTCTCCCACTGTGTACTCTTTGGGCTCTTCCACGAATGAACTTCTATATGCAGGGTTTCCAACGTGGAGGGAATTGCCTCAACCAAGGCAGGCTGTAGCGAGGACTGTAAGCATTTCCTCTTCCAAAACACGGCAGTTTTACCACAGAATTCTGCTTTAGTTGCAGGTGGAACACAAGCAGCATTTCTCCCACTGTGTACTCTTTGGGCTCTTCCACGAATGAACTTCTTTATGCAGGGATTCCCACGTGCAGCGAACTGCCTCAACCAAGGCAGGCTGCAGCGAATACTGTAAGCATTTCCTCTCCCAAAACACGCAGTTTTACACGAAGAACTCTGCTTTAGTTGCAGGGGGAACACCATCAGCTTTCCTCCCACAGTGTACACAATGGGCACTTCCCCTAATGAACTTGTTCTATAAGAATGGTTTCCTACGTGGAGCGAACTGCCTCAGCCATGGTAGGCACTACTGTGGTCTCTAAGGATTTCCTCTCTGAAAACACGGCACTTTTACCCGAGGAACTCTGCTTTAGTTGCAGGTGGAACACAAGCTGCATGTGTCCCACACTTTATACAAAGGGCCCTCCCCGAAGGAGTCTTCAATATGCAGGGTGTCCCACGTGCAGTGAACTGCCTCAACGAAGGCAGGCTCTCGTAAGGACTGTAAGCATTTCCACTATCAATACACGCAGTTTTGCCCGAAGAATTCTCCTTTAGTTGCAGGTGGAACACAAGCAGCTTTTCTCCCACAGTGTACCCAATGAGCCTTTGCCCGAAAGAATATCTACACTCAAGGGGTCCCGCGTCGAGTGAAATGCCTAAAGCAAGGCAGGCTCTAGTGAGGCCTCTAAGCATTTCCTCTCCGAAAACACGGCAGTTTTACCCAAGGAACTCTGCGTTAGTTGCAGGTGGAACACAAGCAGCATTACTCCCAGTGTGTAATCTTTGGGCTCTTCCACGAATGAATTTCTTTATACAGGGATTCCCACGTGGATCGAACTGCCTCAACCGTGGCAGGCTATAGCGACGACTGTAAGCATATCCTATCCCAAAACACGCAGTTTTAACGGTAGAACTCTGCTTTAGTTGCAGGGGTAACACAAGCAGCTTTTCTCCCACTGTGTACTCTTTGGGCTCTTCCAAGAATGAACTTCTATATGCAGGGTTTCCGACGTGGAGCGAACTGCCTCAACCAAGGCAGGCTGTAGCGAATACTGTAAGCATTTCCTCTCCCAAAACACGCAGTTTTACACAAAGAACTCTGCTTCAGTTGCAGGTGGAACACAAGCAGCATTTCTCCCACTGTGTACTCTTTGGTCTCTTCACGAATGAACTTGTATATGCAGGGTTTCCCACGTGGAGCGAACTGCCTCAACCAAGGCAGGCTGTAGTGAGGACTGTAAGCATATCCTCTACCAAATCACGCAGGTTTACCCGAAGAACTCAGCTTTAGTTGCAGGGGGAACACAAGCATCTTTTCTCCCACAGTGTACTCTTTGGGCTCTTCCACGAGTGAACTTCTATATGTAGGGTTTCCGAAGTGGAGCGAACTGCCTCAACCAAGGCAGGCTGTACCGAGGACTGTAAGCATTTCCTCTTCCAAAACACGGCAGTTTTACCACAGAATTCTGCTTTAGTTGCAGGTGGAACACAAGCAGACTTTCTCCCACTGTGTACTCTTTGGGCTCTTCCACGAATGAACTTCTATATGCAGGGTTTCCAACGTGGAGGGAACTGCCTCAACCAAGGCATGCTGTAGCGAGGACTGTAAGCATTTCCTCTTCCAAAACACGGCAGTTTTACCACAGAATTCTGCTTTAGTTGCAGGTGAAACACAAGCAGCATTTCTCCCACTGTGTACTCTTTGGGCTCTTCCACGAATGAACTTCTTTATGCAGGGATTCCCACGTGCAGCGAACTGCCTCAACCAAGGCAGGCTGCAGCGAATACTGTAAGCATTTCCTCTCTCAAAACACGCAGTTTTACACGAAGAGCTCTTCTTAGGTTCAGGGGGAACTCCATCAGCTTTCCTCCCACAGTGTACACAATGGGCACTTCCCCTAATGAACTTGTTCTATAAGAATGGTTTCCTACGTGGAGCGAACTGCCTCAGCCATGGTAGGCACTACTGTGGTCTCTAAGGATTTCCTCTCTGAAAACACGGCACTTTTACCCGAGGAACTCTGCTTTAGTTGCAGGTGGAACACAAGCTGCATTTGTCCCACACTTTATACAAAGGGCCCTCCCCGAAGGAGTCTTCAATATGCAGGGTGTCCCACGTGCAGTGAACTGCCTCAACGAAGGCAGGCTCTCGTAAGGACTGTAAGCATTTCCACTATCAATACACGCAGTTTTGCCCGAAGAATTCTCCTTTAGTTGCAGGTGGAACACAAGCAGGTTTTCTCCCACAGTGTACCCAATGAGCCTTTGCCCGAAAGAATATCTACACTCAAGGGGTCCCGCGTGGAGTGAAATGCCTAAAGCAAGGCAGGCTCTAGTGAGGCCTCTAAGCATTTCCTCTCCGAAAACACGGCAGTTTTACCCAAGGAACTCTGCGTTAGTTGCAGGTGGAACACAAGCAGCATTACTCCCAGTGTGTAATCTTTGGGCTCTTCCACGAATGAATTTCTTTATGCAGGGATTCCCACGTGGATCGAACTGCCTCAACCGTGGCAGGCTGTAGCGAGGACTGTAAGCATATCCTATCCCAAAACACGCAGTTTTAACGGTAGAACTCTGCTTTAGTTGCAGGGGTAACACAAGCAGCTTTTCTCCCACTGTGTACTCTTTGGGCTCTTCCAAGAATGAACTTCTATATGCAGGGTTTCCGACGTGGAGCGAACTGCCTCAACCAAGGCAGGCTGTAGCGAGGACTGTAAGCATGTCCTCTACCAAATCACGCAGGTTTACCCGAAGAACTCTGCCTTAGTTGCAGGGGGAACACAAGCATATTTTCTGCCACAGTGTACTCGATGGGCACTTCCCCTAATGAACTTGTTCTATAAGAATGGTTTCCCACGTGGAGCGAACTGCCTCAGCCATGGCAGGCACTACTGTGGTCTCTAAGGATTTCCTCTCTGAAAACACGGCACTTTTACCCGAAGAACTCTGCTTTAGTTGCAGGTGGAACACAAGCTGCATTTGTCCCACACTTTATACAAAGGGCCCTTCCGCGAATGAATCCTCAATATGCAGGGTGTCCCACGTGCAGCGAACTGCCTCAATGAAGGCAGGCTCTCGTAAGGACTGTAAGCATTTCCTCTCCCATAACACGCAGTTTTACCCGAAGAACTCTGCTTTAGTTGCACGTGGAACACAAGCAGCATTTCTCCCACTGTGTACTCTTTGGGCTCTTCCACGAATGAACTTCTTTATGCAGGGATTCCCACGAGGAGCGAACTGCCTCCACCATGGCAGGCTGTAGCGAGGACTGTAAGCATATCCTCTACCAAATCACGCAGGTTTACCCGAAGAACTCAGCTTTAGTTGCAGGGGGAACACAAGCATCTTTTCTCCCACAGTGTACTCTTTGGGCTCTTCCACGAGTGAACTTCTATATGTAGGGTTTCCGAAGTGGAGCGAACTGCCTCAACCAAGGCAGGCTGTACCGAGGACTGTAAGCATTTCCTCTTCCAAAATACGGCAGTTTTACCACAGAATTCTGCTTTAGCTGCAGGTGGAACACAAGCAGCCTTTCTCCCACTGTGTACTCTTTGGGCTCTTCCACGAATGAACTTCTTTATGCAGGGATTCCCACGTGGAGCGAACTGCCTCAACCAAGGCAGGCTGTAGCGAATACTGTAAGCATTTCCTCTCCCAAAACACGCAGTTTTACACGAAGAACTCTGCTTCAGTTGCAGGTGGAACACAAGCAGCATTTCTCCCACTGTGTACTCTTTGGTCTCTTCACGAATGAACTTGTATATGCAGGGTTTCCCACGTGGAGCGAACTGCCTCAACCATGGCAGGCTGTAGCGAGGACTGTAAGCATATCCTCTCCCAAACCACGCAGTTTTAACGGTAGAACTCTGCTTTAGTTGCAGGGGGAACAGAAGCAGCTTTTCTCCCACTGTGTACTCTTTGGGCTCTTCCACGAATGAACTTCTATATGCAGGGTTTCCAACGTGGAGGGAACTGCCTCAACCAAGGCAGGCTGTAGCGAGGACTGTAAGCATTTCCTCTTCCAAAACACGGCAGTTTTACCACAGAATTCTGCTTTAGTTGCAGGTGGAACACAAGCAGCATTTCTCCCACTGTGTACTCTTTGGGCTCTTCCACGAATGAACTTCTTTATGCAGGGATTCCCACGTGCAGCGAACTGCCTCAACCAAGGCAGGCTGCAGCGAATACTGTAAGCATTTCCTCTCCCAAAACACGCAGTTTTACACGAAGAACTCTGCTTTAGTTGCAGGGGGAACACCATCAGCTTTCCTCCCACAGTGTACACAATGGGCACTTCCCCTAATGAACTTGTTCTATAAGAATGGTTTCCTACGTGGAGCGAACTGCCTCAGCCATGGTAGGCACTACTGTGGTCTCTAAGGATTTCCTCTCTGAAAACACGGCACTTTTACCCGAGGAACTCTGCTTTAGTTGCAGGTGGAACACAAGCTGCATTTGTCCCACACTTTATACAAAGGGCCCTCCCCGAAAGAGTCTTCAATATGCAGGGTGTCCCACGTGCAGTGAACTGCCTCAACGAAGGCAGGCTCTCGTAAGGACTGTAAGCATTTCCACTATCAATACACGCAGTTTTGCCCGAAGAATTCTCCTTTAGTTGCAGGTGGAACACAAGCAGCTTCTCTCCCACAGTGTACTCAATGAGCCTTTGCCCGAAAGAATATCTACACTCAAGGGGTCCCTCGTGGAGTGAAATGCCTAAAGCAAGGCAGGCTCTAGTGAGGCCTCTAAGCATTTCCTCTCCGAAAACACGGCAGTTTTACCCAAGGAACTCTGCGTTAGTTGCACGTGGAACACAAGCAGCATTACTCCCAGTGTGTAATCTTTGGGCTCTTCCACGAATGAATTTCTTTATGCAGGGATACCCACGTGGATCGAACTGCCTCAACCGTGGCAGGCTGTAGCGAGGACTGTAAGCATATCCTATCCCAAAACACGCAGTTTTAACGGTAGAACTCTGCTTTAGTTGCAGGGGTAACACAAGCAGCTTTTCTCCCACTGTGTACTCTTTGGGCTCTTCCAAGAATGAACTTCTATATGCAGGGTTTCCGACGTGGAGCGAACTGCCTCAACCAAGGCAGGCTGTAGCGAGGACTGTAAGCATGTCCTCTACCAAATCACGCAGGTTTACCCGAAGAACTCTGCTTTAGTTGCAGGGGGAACACAAGCATCTTTTCTCCCACAGTGTACTCGATGGGCACTTCCCCTAATGAACTTGTTCTATAAGAATGGTTTCCCACGTGGAGCGAACTGCCTCAGCCATGGCAGGCACTACAGTGGTCTCTAAGGATTTCCTCTCTGAAAACACGGTACTTTTACCCGAAGAACTCTGCTTTAGTTGCAGGTGGAACACAAGCTGCATTTGTCCCACACTTTATACAAAGGGCCCTTCCCCGAATGAATCCTCAATATGCAGGGTGTCCCACGTGCAGCGAACTGCCTCAATGAAGGCAGGCTCTCGTAAGGACTGTAAGCATTTCCTCTCCCATAACACGCAGTTTTACCCGAAGAACTCTGCTTTAGTTGCAGGTGGAACACAAGCAGCATTTCTCCCACTGTGTACTCTTTGGGCTCTTCCACGAGTGAACTTCTATATGTAGGGTTTCCGAAGTGGAGCTAACTGCCTCAACCAAGGCAGGGTGTACCGAGGAATGTAAGCATTTCCTCTTCCAAAACACGGCAGTTTTACCACAGAATTCTGCTTTAGTTGCTGGTGGAACACAAGCAGCATTTCTCCCACAGTGTACTCTTTGGGCTCTTCCACGAATGAACTTCTTTATGCAGGGATTCCCACGTGCAGCGAACTGCCTCAACCAAGGCAGGCTGTAGCGAATACTGTAAGCATTTCCTCTCCCAAAACACGCAGTTTTACACGAAGAACTCTGCTTCAGTTGCAGGTGGAACACAAGCAGCATTTCTCCCACTGTGTACTCTTTGGTCTCTTCACGAATGAACTTGTATATGCAGGGTTTCGACGTGGAGCGAACTGCCTCAACCATGGCAGGCTGTAGCGAGGACTGTAAGCATATCCTCTCCCAAACCACGCAGTTTTAACGGTAGAACTCTGCTTTAGTTGCAGGGGTAAAACAAGCAGCTTTTCTCCCACTGTGTACTCTTTGGGCTCTTCCACGAATGAACTTCTTTATGCAGGGATTCCCACGAGGAGCGAACTGCCTCCACCATGGCAGGCTGTAGCGAGGAGTGTAAGCATATCCTCTACCAAATCACGCAGGTTTACCAGAAGAACTCAGCTTTAGTTGCAGGGGGAACAGAAGCATCTTTTCTCCCACAGTGTACTCTTTGGGCTCTTCCACGAATGAATTTCTATATGCAGGGTTTCCAACGTGGAGGGAACTGCCTCAACCAAGGCAGGCTGTAGCGAGGACTGTAAGCATTTCCTCTTCCAAAACACGGCAGTTTTACCTCAGAATTCTGCTTTAGTTGCAGGTGGAACACAAGCAGCATTTCTCCCACTGTGTACTCTTTGGGCTCTTCCACGAATGAACTTCTTTATGCAGGGATTCCCACGTGCAGCGAACTGCCTCAACCAAGGCAGGCTGCAGCGAATACTGTAAGCATTTCCTCTCCCAAAACACGCAGTTTTACACGAAGAACTCTGCTTTAGTTGCAGGGGGAACACCATCAGCTTTCCTCCCACAGTGTACACAATGGGCACTTCCCCTAATGAACTTGTTCTATAAGAATGGTTTCCTACGTGGAGCGAACTGCCTCAGCCATGGTAGGCACTACTGTGGTCTCTAAGGATTTCCTCTCTGAAAACACGGCACTTTTACCCGAGGAACTCTGCTTTAGTTGCAGGTGGAACACAAGCTGCATTTGTCCCACACTTTATACAAAGGGCCCTCCCCGAAGGAGTCTTCAATATGCAGGGTGTCCCACGTGCAGTGAACTGCCTCAACGAAGGCAGGCTCTCGTAAGGACTGTAAGCATTTCCACTATCAATACACGCAGTTTTGCCCGAAGAATTCTCCTTTAGTTGCAGGTGGAACACAAGCAGCTTTTCTCCCACAGTGTACCCAATGAGCCTTTGCCCGAAAGAATATCTACACTCAAGTGGTCCCGCGTGGAGTGAAATGCCTAAAGCAAGGCAGGCTCTAGTGAGGCCTCTAAGCATTTCCTCTCCGAAAACACGGCAGTTTTACCCAAGGAACTCTGCGTTAGTTGCAGGTGGAACACAAGCAGCATTACTCCCAGTGTGTAATCTTTGGGCTCTTCCACGAATGAATTTCTTTATGCAGGGATTCCCACGTGGATCGAACTGCCTCAACCGTGGCAGGCTGTAGCGAGGACTGTAAGCATATCCTATCCCAAAACACGCAGTTTTAACGGTAGAACTCTGCTTTAGTTGCAGGGGTAACACAAGCAGCTTTTCTCCCACTGTGTACTCTTTGGGCTCTTCCAAGAATGAACTTCTATATGCAGGGTTTCCGACGTGGAGCGAACTGCCTCAACCAAGGCAGGCTGTAGCGAATACTGTAAGCATTTCCTCTCCCAAAACACGCAGTTTTACACAAAGAACTCTGCTTCAGTTGCAGGTGGAACACAAGCAGCATTTCTCCCACTGTGTACTCTTTGGTCTCTTCACGAATGAACTTGTATATGCAGGGTTTCCCACGTGGAGCGAACTGCCTCAACCAAGGCAGGCTGTAGTGAGGACTGTAAGCATATCCTCTACCATATCACGCAGGTTTACCCGAAGAACTCAGCTTTAGTTGCAGGGGGAACACAAGCATCTTTTCTCCCACAGTGTACTCTTTGGGCTCTTCCACGAGTGAACTTCTATATGTAGGGTTTCCGAAGTGGAGCGAACTGCCTCAACCAAGGCAGGCTGTACCGAGGACTGTAAGCATTTCCTCTTCCAAAACACGGCAGTTTTACCACAGAATTCTGCTTTAGTTGCAGGTGGAACACAAGCAGACTTTCTCCCACTGTGTACTCTTTGGGCTCTTCCACGAATGAACTTCTATATGCAGGGTTTCCAACGTGGAGGGAACTGCCTCAACCAAGGCAGGCTGTAGCGAGGACTGTAAGCATTTCCTCTTCCAAAACACGGCAGTTTTACCACAGAATTCTGCTTTAGTTGCAGGTGAAACACAAGCAGCATTTCTCCCACTGTGTACTCTTTGGGCTCTTCCACGAATGAACTTCTTTATGCAGGGATTCCCACGTGCAGCGAACTGCCTCAACCAAGGCAGGCTGCAGCGAATACTGTAAGCATTTCCTCTCTCAAAACACGCAGTTTTACACGAAGAGCTCTGCTTTAGGTGCAGGGGGAACTCCATCAGCTTTCCTCCCACAGTGTACACAATGGGCACTTCCCCTAATGAACTTGTTCTATAAGAATGGTTTCCTACGTGGAGCGAACTGCCTCAGCCATGGTAGGCACTACTGTGGTCTCTAAGGATTTCCTCTCTGAAAACACGGCACTTTTACCCGAGGAACTCTGCTTTAGTTGCAGGTGGAACACAAGCTGCATTTGTCCCACACTTTATACAAAGGGCCCTCCCCGAAGGAGTCTTCAATATGCAGGGTGTCCCACGTGCAGTGAACTGCCTCAACGAAGGCAGGCTCTCGTAAGGACTGTAAGCATTTCCACTATCAATACACGCAGTTTTGCCCGAAGAATTCTCCTTTAGTTGCAGGTGGAACACAAGCAGGTTTTCTCCCACAGTGTACCCAATGAGCCTTTGCCCGAAAGAATATCTACACTCAAGGGGTCCCGCGTGGAGTGAAATGCCTAAAGCAAGGCAGGCTCTAGTGAGGCCTCTAAGCATTTCCTCTCCGAAAACACGGCAGTTTTACCCAAGGAACTCTGCGTTAGTTGCAGGTGGAACACAAGCAGCATTACTCCCAGTGTGTAATCTTTGGGCTCTTCCACGAATGAATTTCTTTATGCAGGGATTCCCACGTGGATCGAACTGCCTCAACCGTGGCAGGCTGTAGCGAGGACTGTAAGCATATCCTATCCCAAAACACGCAGTTTTAACGGTAGAACTCTGCTTTAGTTGCAGGGGTAACACAAGCAGCTTTTCTCCCACTGTGTACTCTTTGGGCTCTTCCAAGAATGAACTTCTATATGCAGGGTTTCCGACGTGGAGCGAACTGCCTCAACCAAGGCAGGCTGTAGCGAGGACTGTAAGCATGTCCTCTACCAAATCACGCAGGTTTACCCGAAGAACTCTGCTTTAGTTGCAGGGGGAACACAAGCATCTTTCCTCCCACAGTGTACTCGATGGGCACTTCCCCTAATGAACTTGATCTATAAGAATAGTTTCCCACGTGGAGCGAACTGCCTCAGCCATGGCAGGCACTACTGTGGTCTCTAAGGATTTCCTCTCTGAAAACACGGCACTTTTACCCGAAGAACTCTGCTTTAGTTGCAGGTGGAACACAAGCTGCATTTGTCCCACACTTTATACAAAGGGCCCTTCCCCGAATGAATCCTCAATATGCAGGGTGTCCCACGTGCAGCGAACTGCCTCAATGAAGGCAGGCTCTCGTAAGGACTGTAAGCATTTCCTCTCCCATAACACGCAGTTTTACCCGAAGAACTCTGCTTTAGTTGCACGTGCAACAGAAGCAGCATTTCTCCCACTGTGTACTCTTTGGGCTCTTCCACGAATGAACTTCTTTATGCAGGGATTCCCACGAGGAGCGAACTGCCTCCACCATGGCAGGCTGTAGTGAGGACTGTAAGCATATCCTCTACCAAATCACGCAGGTTTACCCGAAGAACTCAGCTTTAGTTGCAGGGGGAACACAAGCATCTTTTCTCCCACAGTGTACTCTTTGGGCTCTTCCACGAGTGAACTTCTATATGTAGGGTTTCCGAAGTGGAGCGAACTGCCTCAACCAAGGCAGGGTGTACCGAGGACTGTAAGCATTTCCTCTTCCAAAACACGGCAGTTTTACCACAGAATTCTGCTTTAGCTGCAGGTGGAACACAAGCAGCCTTTCTCCCACTGTGTACTCTTTGGGCTCTTCCACGAATGAACTTCTTTATGCAGGGATTCCCACGTGGAGCGAACTGCCTCAACCAAGGCAGGCTGTAGCGAATACTGTAAGCATTTCCTCTCCCAAAACACGCAGTTTTACACGAAGAACTCTGCTTCAGTTGCAGGTGGAACACAAGCAGCATTTCTCCCACTGTGTACTCTTTGGTCTCTTCACGAATGAACTTGTATATGCAGGGTTTCCCACGTGGAGCGAACTGCCTCAACCATGGCAGGCTGTAGCGAGGACTGTAAGCATATCCTCTCCCAAACCACGCAGTTTTAACAGTAGAACTCTGCTTTAGTTGCAGGGGTAACACAAGCAGCTTTTCTCCCACTGTGTACTCTTTGGGCTCTTCCACGAATGAACTTCTATATGCAGGGTTTCCAACGTGGAGGGAACTGCCTCAACCAAGGCAGGCTGTAGCGAGGACTGTAAGCATTTCCTCTTCCAAAACACGGCAGTTTTACCACAGAATTCTGCTTTAGTTGCAGGTGGAACACAAGCAGCATTTCTCCCACTGTGTACTCTTTGGGCTCTTCCACGAATGAACTTCTTTATGCAGGGATTCCCACGTGCAGCGAACTGCCTCAACCAAGGCAGGCTGCAGCGAATACTGTAAGCATTTCCTCTCCCAAAACACGCAGTTTTACACGAAGAACTCTGCTTTAGTTGCAGGGGGAACACCATCAGCTTTCCTCCCACAGTGTACACAATGGGCACTTCCCCTAATGAACTTGTTCTATAAGAATGGTTTCCTACGTGGAGCGAACTGCCTCAGCCATGGTAGGCACTACTGTGGTCTCTAAGGATTTCCTCTCTGAAAACACGGCACTTTTACCCGAGGAACTCTGCTTTAGTTGCAGGTGGAACACAAGCTGCATTTGTCCCACACTTTATACAAAGGGCCCTCCCCGAAAGAGTCTTCAATATGCAGGGTGTCCCACGTGCAGTGAACTGCCTCAACGAAGGCAGGCTCTCATAAGGACTGTAAGCATTTCCACTATCAATACACGCAGTTTTGCCCGAAGAATTCTCCTTTAGTTGCAGGTGGAACACAAGCAGCTTTTCTCCCACAGTGTACTCAATGAGCCTTTGCCCGAAAGAATATCTACACTCAAGGGGTCCCTCGTGGAGTGAAATGCCTAAAGCAAGGCAGGCTCTAGTGAGGCCTCTAAGCATTTCCTCTCAGAAAACACGGCAGTTTTACCCAAGGAACTCTGCGTTAGTTGCACGTGGAACACAAGCAGCATTACTCCCAGTGTGTAATCTTTGGGCTCTTCCACGAATGAATTTCTTTATGCAGGGATACCCACGTGGATCGAACTGCCTCAACCGTGGCAGGCTGTAGCGAGGACTGTAAGCATATCCTATCCCAAAACACGCAGTTTTAACGGTAGAACTCTGCTTTAGTTGCAGGGGTAACACAAGCAGCTTTTCTCCCACTGTGTACTCTTTGGGCTCTTCCAAGAATGAACTTCTATATGCAGGGTTTCCGACGTGGAGCGAACTGCCTCAACCAAGGCAGGCTGTAGCGAGGACTGTAAGCATGTCCTCTACCAAATCACGCAGGTTTACCCGAAGAACTCTGCCTTAGTTGCAGGGGGAACACAAGCATCTTTTCTGCCACAGTGTACTCGATGGGCACTTCCCCTAATGAACTTGTTCTATAAGAATGGTTTCCCACGTGGAGCGAACTGCCTCAGCCATGGCAGGCACTACAGTGGTCTCTAAGGATTTCCTCTCTGAAAACACGGTACTTTTACCCGAAGAACTCTGCTTTAGTTGCAGGTGGAACACAAGCTGCATTTGTCCCACACTTTATACAAAGGGCCCTTCCCCGAATGAATCCTCAATATGCAGGGTGTCCCACGTGCAGCGAACTGCCTCAATGAAGGCAGGCTCTCGTAAGGACTGTAAGCATTTCCTCTCCCATAACACGCAGTTTTACCCGAAGAACTCTGCTTTAGTTGCAGGTGGAACACAAGCAGCATTTCTCCCACTGTGTACTCTTTGGGCTCTTCCACGAGTGAACTTCTATATGTAGGGTTTCCGAAGTGGAGCGAACTGCCTCAACCAAGGCAGGGTGTACCGAGGACTGTAAGCATTTCCTCTTCCAAAACACGGCAGTTTTACCACAGAATTCTGCTTTAGTTGCAGGTGGAACACAAGCAGCATTTCTCCCACTGTGTACTCTTTGGGCTCTTCCACGAATGAACTTCTTTATGCAGGGATTCCCACGTGCAGCGAACTGCCTCAACCAAGGCAGGCTGTAGCGAATACTGTAAGCATTTCCTCTCCCAAAACACGCAGTTTTACACGAAGAACTCTGCTTCAGTTGCAGGTGGAACACAAGCAGCATTTCTCCCACTGTGTACTCTTTGGTCTCTTCACGAATGAACTTGTATATGCAGGGTTTCCCACGTGGAGCGAACTGCCTCAACCATGGCAGGCTGTAGCGAGGACTGTAAGCATATCCTCTCCCAAACCACGCAGTTTTAACGGTAGAACTCTGCTTTAGTTGCAGGGGTAAAACAAGCAGCTTTTCTCCCACTGTGTACTCTTTGGGCTCTTCCACGAATGAACTTCTTTATGCAGGGATTCCCACGAGGAGCGAACTGCCTCCACCATGGCAGGCTGTAGCGAGGAGTGTAAGCATATCCTCTACCAAATCACGCAGGTTTACCAGAAGAACTCAGCTTTAGTTGCAGGGGGAACAGAAGCATCTTTTCTCCCACAGTGTACTCTTTGGGCTCTTCCACGAGTGAACTTCTATATGTAGGGTTTCCGAAGTGGAGCGAACTGCCTCAACCAAGGCAGGGTGTACCGAGGACTGTAAGCATTTCCTCTTCCAAAACACGGCTGTTTTACCACAGAATTCTGCTTTAGTTGCAGGTGGAACACAAGCAGCATTTCTCCCACTGTGTACTCTTTGGGCTCTTCCACGAATGAACTTCTTTATGCAGGGATTCCCACGTGCAGCGAACTGCCTCAACCAAGGCATGCTGCAGCGAATACTGTAAGCATTTCCTCTCCCAAAACACGCAGTTTTACACGAAGAACTCTGCTTTAGTTGCAGGGGGAACACCATCAGCTTTCCTCCCTCAGTGTACACAATGGGCACTTCCCCTAATGAACTTGTTCTATAAGAATGGTTTCCTACGTGGAGCGAACTGCCTCAGCCATGGTAGGCACTACTGTGGTCTCTAAGGATTTCCTCTCTGAAAACACGGCACTTTTAACCGAGGAATTCTGCTTTAGTTGCAGGTGGAACACAAGCTGCATTTGTCCCACACTTTATACAAAGGGCCCTCCCCGAAGGAGTCTTCAATATGCAGGGTGTCCCACGTGCAGTGAACTGCCTCAACGAAGGCAGGCTCTCGTAAGGACTGTAAGCATTTCCACTATCAATACACGCAGTTTTGCCCGAAGAATTCTCCTTTAGTTGCAGGTGGAACACAAGCAGCTTTTCTCCCACAGTGTACCCAATGAGCCTTTGCCTGAAAGAATATCTATACTCAAGGGGTCCCGCGTGGAGTGAAATGCCTAAAGCAAGGCAGGCTCTAGTGAGGCATCTAAGCATTTCCTCTCCGAAAACACGGCAGTTTTACCCAAGGAACTCTGCGTTAGTTGAAGGTGGAACACAAGCAGCATTACTCCCAGTGTGTAATCTTTGGGCTCTTCCACGAATGAATTTCTTTATGCAGGGATTCCCACGTGGATCGAACTGCCTCAACCGTGGCAGGCTGTAGCGAGGACTGTAAGCATATCCTATCCCAAAACACGCAGTTTTAACGGTAGAACTCTGCTTTAGTTGCAGGGGTAACACAAGCAGCTTTTCTCCCACTGTGTACTCTTTGGGCTCTTCCAAGAATGAACTTCTATATGCAGGGTTTCCGACGTGGAGCGAACTGCCTCAACCAAGGCAGGCTGTAGCGAGGACTGTAAGCATGTCCTCTACCAAATCACGCAGGTTTACCCGAAGAACTCTGCCTTAGTTGCAGGGGGAACACAAGCATCTTTTCTGCCACAGTGTACTCGATGGGCACTTCCCCTAATGAACTTGTTCTATAAGAATGGTTTCCCACGTGGAGCGAACTGCCTCAGCCATGGCAGGCACTACTGTGGTCTCTAAGGATTTCCTCTCTGAAAACACGGCACTTTTACCCGAGGAACTGTGCTTTAGTTGCAGGTGGAACACAAGCTGCATTTGTCCCACACTTTATACAAAGGGCCCTTCCCCGAATGAATCCTCAATATGCAGGGTGTCCCACGTGCAGCGAACTGCCTCAATGAAGGCAGGCTCTCGTAAGGACTGTAAGCATTTCCTCTCCCATAACACGCAGTTTTACCCGAAGAACTCTGCTTTAGTTGCACGTGGAACACAAGCAGCATTTCTCCCACTGTGTACTCTTTGGGCTCTTCCACGAATGAACTTCTTTATGCAGGGATTCCCACGAGGAGCGAACTGCCTCCACCATGGCAGGCTGTAGCGAGGACTGTAAGCATATCCTCTACCAAATCACGCAGGTTTACCCGAAGAACTCAGCTTTAGTTGCAGGGGGAACACAAGCATCTTTTCTCCCACAGTGTACTCTTTGGGCTCTTCCACGAGTGAACTTCTATATGTAGGGTTTCCGAAGTGGAGCGAACTGCCTCAACCAAGGCAGGGTGTACCGAGGACTGTAAGCATTTCCTCTTCCAAAATACGGCAGTTTTACCACAGAATTCTGCTTTAGTTGCAGGTGGAACACAAGCAGCCTTTCTCCCACTGTGTACTCTTTGGGCTCTTCCACGAATGAACTTCTTTATGCAGGGATTCCCACGTGGAGCGAACTGCCTCAACCAAGGCAGGCTGTAGCGAATACTGTAAGCATTTCCTCTCCCAAAACACGCAGTTTTACACGAAGAACTCTGCTTCAGTTGCAGGTGGAACACAAGCAGCATTTCTCCCACTGTGTACTCTTTGGTCTCTTCACGAATGAACTTGTATATGCAGGGTTTCCCACGTGGAGCGAACTGCCTCAACCATGGCAGGCTGTAGCGAGGACTGTAAGCATATCCTCTCCCAAACCACGCAGTTTTAACGGTAGAACTCTGCTTTAGTTGCAGGGGGAACAGAAGCAGCTTTTCTCCCACTGTGTACTCTTTGGGCTCTTCCACGAATGAACTTCTATATGCAGGGTTTCCAACGTGGAGGGAATTGCCTCAACCAAGGCAGGCTGTAGCGAGGACTGTAAGCATTTCCTCTTCCAAAACACGGCAGTTTTACCACAGAATTCTGCTTTAGTTGCAGGTGGAACACAAGCAGCATTTCTCCCACTGTGTACTCTTTGGGCTCTTCCACGAATGAACTTCTTTATGCAGGGATTCCCACGTGCAGCGAACTGCCTCAACCAAGGCAGGCTGCAGCGAATACTGTAAGCATTTCCTCTCCCAAAACACGCAGTTTTACACGAAGAACTCTGCTTTAGTTGCAGGGGGAACACCATCAGCTTTCCTCCCACAGTGTACACAATGGGCACTTCCCCTAATGAACTTGTTCTATAAGAATGGTTTCCTACGTGGAGCGAACTGCCTCAGCCATGGTAGGCACTACTGTGGTCTCTAAGGATTTCCTCTCTGAAAACACGGCACTTTTACCCGAGGAACTCTGCTTTAGTTGCAGGTGGAACACAAGCTGCATGTGTCCCACACTTTATACAAAGGGCCCTCCCCGAAGGAGTCTTCAATATGCAGGGTGTCCCACGTGCAGTGAACTGCCTCAACGAAGGCAGGCTCTCGTAAGGACTGTAAGCATTTCCACTATCAATACACGCAGTTTTGCCCGAAGAATTCTCCTTTAGTTGCAGGTGGAACACAAGCAGCTTTTCTCCCACAGTGTACCCAATGAGCCTTTGCCCGAAAGAATATCTACACTCAAGGGGTCCCGCGTGGAGTGAAATGCCTAAAGCAAGGCAGGCTCTAGTGAGGCCTCTAAGCATTTCCTCTCCGAAAACACGGCAGTTTTACCCAAGGAACTCTGCGTTAGTTGCAGGTGGAACACAAGCAGCATTACTCCCAGTGTGTAATCTTTGGGCTCTTCCACGAATGAATTTCTTTATACAGGGATTCCCACGTGGATCGAACTGCCTCAACCGTGGCAGGCTATAGCGAGGACTGTAAGCATATCCTATCCCAAAACATGCAGTTTTAACGGTAGAACTCTGCTTTAGTTGCAGGGGTAACACAAGCAGCTTTTCTCCCACTGTGTACTCTTTGGGCTCTTCCAAGAATGAACTTCTATATGCAGGGTTTCCGACGTGGAGCGAACTGCCTCAATCAAGGCAGGCTGTAGCGAGGACTGTAAGCATGTCCTCTACCAAATCACGCAGGTTTACCCGAAGAACTCTGCTTTAGTTGCAGGGGGAACCCAAGCATCTTTTCTGCCACAGTGTACTCGATGGGCACTTCCCCTAATGAACTTGTTCTATAAGAATGGTTTCCCACGTGGAGCGAACTGCCTCAGCCATGGCAGGCACTACTGTGGTCTCTAAGGATTTCCTCTCTGAAAACACGGCACTTTTACCCGAAGAACTCTGCTTTAGTTGCAGGTGGAACACAAGCTGCATTTGTCCCACACTTTATACAAAGGGCCCTTCCCCGAATGAATCCTCAATATGCAGGGTGTCCCACGTGCAGCGAACTGCCTCAATGAAGGCAGGCTCTCGTAAGGACTGTAAGCATTTCCTCTCCCATAACACGCAGTTTTACCCGAAGAACTCTGCTTTAGTTGCAGGTGGAACACAAGCAGCATTTCTCCCACTGTGTACTCTTTGGGCTCTTCCACGAATGAACTTCTTTATGCAGGGATTCCCACGAGGAGCGAACTGCCTCCACCATGGCAGCCTGCAGCGAGGACTGTAAGCATATCCTGTACCAAATCACGCAGGTTTACCCGAAGAACTCAGCTTTAGTTGCAGGTGGAACACAAGCATCTTTCCTCCCACAGTGTACTCTTTGGGCTCTTCCACGAGTGAACTTCTATATGTAGGGTTTCCGAAGTGGAGCGAACTGCCTCAACCAAGGCAGGGTGTACCGAGGACTGTAAGCATTTCCTCTTCCAAAACACGGCCGTTTTACCACAGAATTCCGCTTTAGATGCAGGTGGAACACAAGCAGCATTTCTCCCACTGTGTACTCTTTGGGCTCTTCCACGAATGAACTTCTTTATGCAGGGATTCCCACGTGCAGCGAACTGCCTCAACCAAGGCAGGCTGTAGCGAATACTGTAAGCATTTCCTCTCCCAAAACACGCAGTTTTACACGAAGAACTCTGCTTCAGTTGCAGGTGGAACACAAGCAGCATTTCTCCCACTGTGTACTCTTTGGTCTCTTCACGAATGAACTTGTATATGCAGGGTTTCCCACGTGGAGCGAACTGCCTCAACCATGGCAGGCTGTAGCGAGGACTGTAAGCATATCCTCTCCCAAACCACGCAGTTTTAACGGTAGAACTCTGCTTTAGATGCATGGGTAAAACAAGCAGCTTTTCTCCCACTGTGTACTCTTTGGGCTCTTCCACGAATGAATTTCTATATGCAGGGTTTCCAACGTTGAGGGAACTGCCTCAACCAAGGCAGGCTGTAGCGAGGACTGTAAGCATTTCCTCTTCCAAAACACGGCAGTTTTACCACAGAATTCTGCTTTAGTTGCAGGTGGAACACAAGCAGCATTTCTCCCACTGTGTACTCTTTGGGCTCTTCCACGAATGAACTTCTTTATGCAGGGATTCCCACGTGCAGCGAACTGCCTCAACCAAGGCAGGCTGCAGCGAATACTGTAAGCATTTCCTCTCCCAAAACACGCAGTTTTACACGAAGAACTCTGCTTTAGTTGCAGGGGGAACACCATCAGCTTTCCTCCCACAGTGTACACAATGGGCACTTCCCCTAATGAACTTGTTCTATAAGAATGGTTTCCTACGTGGAGCGAACTGCCTCAGCCATGGTAGGCACTACTGTGGTCTCTAAGGATTTCCTCTCTGAAAACACGGCACTTTTACCCGAGGAACTCTGCTTTAGTTGCAGGTGGAACACAAGCTGCATTTGTCCCACACTTTATACAAAGGGCCCTCCCCGAAGGAGTCTTCAATATGCAGGGTGTCCCACGTGCAGTGAACTGCCTCAACGAAGGCAGGCTCTCGTAAGGACTGTAAGCATTTCCACTATCAATACACGCAGTTTTGCCCGAAGAATTCTCCTTTAGTTGCAGGTGGAACACAAGCAGCTTTTTTCCCACAGTGTACCCAATGAGCCTTTGCCCGAAAGAATATCTACACTCAAGGGGTCCCGCGTGGAGTGAAATGCCTAAAGCAAGGCAGGCTCTAGTGAGGCCTCTAAGCATTTCCTCTCCGAAAACACGGCAGTTTTACCCAAGGAACTCTGCGTTAGTTGCAGGTGGAACACAAGCAGCATTACTCCCAGTGTGTAATCTTTGGGCTCTTCCACGAATGAATTTCTTTATGCAGGGATTCCCACGTGGATCGAACTGCCTCAACCGTGGCAGGCTGTAGCGAGGACTGTAAGCATATCCTATCCCAAAACACGCAGTTTTAACGGTAGAACTCTGCTTTAGTTGCAGGGGTAACACAAGCAGCTTTTCTCCCACTGTGTACTCTTTGGGCTCTTCCAAGAATGAACTTCTATATGCAGGGTTTCCGACGTGGAGCGAACTGCCTCAACCAAGGCAGGCTGTAGCGAATACTGTAAGCATTTCCTCTCTCAAAACACGCAGTTTTACACAAAGAACTCTGCTTCAGTTGCAGGTGGAACACAAGCAGCATTTCTCCCACTGTGTACTCTTTGGTCTCTTCACGAATGAACTTGTATATGCAGGGTTTCCCACGTGGAGCGAACTGCCTCAACCAAGGCAGGCTGTAGTGAGGACTGTAAGCATATCCTCTACCAAATCACGCAGGTTTACCCGAAGAACTCAGCTTTAGTTGCAGGGGGAACACAAGCATCTTTTCTCCCACAGTGTACTCTTTGGGCTCTTCCACGAGTGAACTTCTATATGTAGGGTTTCCGAAGTGGAGCGAACTGCCTCAACCAAGGCAGGCTGTACCGAGGACTGTAAGCATTTCCTCTTCCAAAACACGGCAGTTTTACCACAGAATTCTGCTTTAGTTGCAGGTGGAACACAAGCAGACTTTCTCCCACTGTGTACTCTTTGGGCTCTTCCACGAATGAACTTCTATATGCAGGGTTTCCAACGTGGAGGGAACTGCCTCAACCAAGGCAGGCTGTAGCGAGGACTGTAAGCATTTCCTCTTCCAAAACACGGCAGTTTTACCACAGAATTCTGCTTTAGTTGCAGGTGAAACACAAGCAGCATTTCTCCCACTGTGTACTCTTTGGGCTCTTCCACGAATGAACTTCTTTATGCAGGGATTCCCACGTGCAGCGAACTGCCTCAACCAAGGCAGGCTGCAGCGAATACTGTAAGCATTTCCTCTCTCAAAACACGCAGTTTTACACGAAGAGCTCTGCTTTAGGTGCAGGGGGAACTCCATCAGCTTTCCTCCCACAGTGTACACAATGGGCACTTCCCCTAATGAACTTGTTCTATAAGAATGGTTTCCTACGTGGAGCGAACTGCCTCAGCCATGGTAGGCACTACTGTGGTCTCTAAGGATTTCCTCTCTGAAAACACGGAACTTTTACCCGAGGAACTCTGCTTTAGTTGCAGGTGGAACACAAGCTGCATTTGTCCCACACTTTATACAAAGGGCCCTCCCCGAAGGAGTCTTCAATATGCAGGGTGTCCCACGTGCAGTGAACTGCCTCAACGAAGGCAGGCTCTCGTAAGGACTGTAAGCATTTCCACTATCAATACACGCAGTTTTGCCCGAAGAATTCTCCTTTAGTTGCAGGTGGAACACAAGCAGGTTTTCTCCCACAGTGTACCCAATGAGCCTTTGCCTGAAAGAATATCTACACTCAAGGGGTCCCGCGTGGAGTGAAATGCCTAAAGCAAGGCAGGCTCTAGTGAGGCCTCTAAGCATTTCCTCTCCGAAAACACGGCAGTTTTACCCAAGGAACTCTGCGTTAGTTGCAGGTGGAACACAAGCAGCATTACTCCCAGTGTGTAATCTTTGGGCTCTTCCACGAATGAATTTCTTTATGCAGGGATTCCCACGTGGATCGAACTGCCTCAACCGTGGCAGGTTGTAGCGAGGACTGTAAGCATATCCTATCCCAAAACACGCAGTTTTAACGGTAGAACTCTGCTTTAGTTGCAGGGGTGACACAAGCAGCTTTTCTCCCACTGTGTACTCTTTGGGCTCTTCCAAGAATGAACTTCTATATGCAGGGTTTCCGACGTGGAGCGAACTGCCTCAACCAAGGCAGGCTGTAGCGAGGACTGTAAGCATGTCCTCTACCAAATCACGCAGGTTTACCCGAAGAACTCTGCTTTAGTTGCAGGGGGAACACAAGCATCTTTCCTCCCACAGTGTACTCGATGGGCACTTCCCCTAATGAACTTGTTCTATAAGAATGGTTTCCCACGTGGAGCGAACTGCCTCAGCCATGGCAGGCACTACTGTGGTCTCTAAGGATTTCCTCTCTGAAAACACGGCACTTTTACCCGAAGAACTCTGCTTTAGTTGCAGGTGGAACACAAGCTGCATTTGTCCCACACTTTATACAAAGGGCCCTTCCCCGAATGAATCCTCAATATGCAGGGTGTCCCACGTGCAGCGAACTGCCTCAATGAAGGCAGGATCTCGTAAGGACTGTAAGCATTTCCTCTCCCATAACACGCAGTTTTACCCGAAGAACTCTGCTTTAGTTGCACGTGCAACACAAGCAGCATTTCTCCCACTGTGTACTCTTTGGGCTCTTCTACGAATGAACTTCTTTATGCAGGGATTCCCACGAGGAGCGAACTGCCTCCACCATGGCAGGCTGTAGTGAGGACTGTAAGCATATCCTCTACCAAATCACGCAGGTTTACCCGAAGAACTCAGCTTTAGTTGCAGGGGGAACACAAGCATCTTTTCTCCCATAGTGTACTCTTTGGGCTCTTCCACGAGTGAACTTCTATATGTAGGGTTTCCGAAGTGGAGCGAACTGCCTCAACCAAGGCAGGCTGTACCGAGGACTGTAAGCATTTCCTCTTCCAAAACACGGCAGTTTTACCACAGAATTCTGCTTTAGTTGCAGGTGGAACACAAGCAGCCTTTCTCCCACTGTGTACTCTTTGGGCTCTTCCACGAATGAAATTCTTTATGCAGGGATTCCCACGTGGAGCGAACTGCCTCAACCAAGGCAGGCTGTAGCGAATACTGTAAGCATTTCCTCTCCCCAACCACGCAGTTTTACACGAAGAACTCTGCTTCAGTTGCAGGTGGAACACAAGCAGCATTTCTCCCACTGTGTACTCTTTGGTCTCTTCACGAATGAACTTTTATATGCAGGGTTTCCCACGTGGAGCGAACTGCCTCAACCATGGCAGGCTGTAGCGAGGACTGTAAGCATATCCTCTCCCAAACCACGCAGTTTTAACAGTAGAACTCTGCTTTAGTTGCAGGGGTAACACAAGCAGCTTTTCTCCCACTGTGTACTCTTTGGGCTCTTCCACGAATGAACTTCTATATGCAGGGTTTCCAACGTGGAGGGAACTGCCTCAACCAAGGCAGGCTGTAGCGAGGACTGTAAGCATTTCCTCTTCCAAAACACGGCAGTTTTACCACAGAA
This sequence comes from Mesoplodon densirostris, assembly GCF_025265405.1. Taxonomy (NCBI): domain Eukaryota; kingdom Metazoa; phylum Chordata; class Mammalia; order Artiodactyla; family Ziphiidae; genus Mesoplodon; species Mesoplodon densirostris. The sequence goes on along the minus strand of NC_082667.1, from coordinate 85,569,656 downwards.
TTCTGCTTTAGTTGCAGGTGGAACACAAGCAGCATTTCTCCCACTGTGTACTCTTTGGGCTCTTCCACGAATGAACTTCTTTATGCAGGGATTCCCACGTGCAGCGAACTGCCTCAACCAAGGCAGGCTGCAGCGAATACTGTAAGCATTTCCTCTCCCAAAACACGCAGTTTTACACGAAGAACTCTGCTTTAGTTGCAGGGGGAACACCATCAGCTTTCCTCCCACAGTGTACACAATGGGCACTTCCCCTAATGAACTTGTTCTATAAGAATGGTTTCCTACGTGGAGCGAACTGCCTCAGCCATGGTAGGCACTACTGTGGTCTCTAAGGATTTCCTCTCTGAAAACACGGCACTTTTACCCGAGGAACTCTGCTGTAGTTGCAGGTGGAACACAAGCTGCATTTGTCCCACACTTTATACAAAGGGCCCTCCCCGAAGGAGTCTTCAATATGCAGGGTGTCCCACGTGCAGTGAACTGCCTCAACGAAGGCAGGCTCTCGTAAGGACTGTAAGCATTTCCACTATCAATACACGCAGTTTTGCCCGAAGAATTCTCCTTTAGTTGCAGGTGGAACACAAGCAGCTTTTTTCCCACAGTGTACCCAATGAGCCTTTGCCCGAAAGAATATCTACACTCAAGGGATCCCGCGTGGAGTGAAATACCTAAAGCAAGGCAGGCTCTAGTGAGGCCTCTAAGCATTTCCTCTCCGAAAACACGGCAGTTTTACCCAAGGAACTCTGCGTTAGTTGCAGGTGGAACACAAGCAGCATTACTCCCAGTGTGTAATCTTTGGGCTCTTCCACGAATGAATTTCTTTATGCAGGGATTCCCACGTGGATCGAACTGCCTCAACCGTGGCAGGCTGTAGCGAGGACTGTAAGCATATCCTATCCCAAAACACGCAGTTTTAACGGTAGAACTCTGCTTTAGTTGCAGGGGTGACACAAGCAGCTTTTCTCCCACTGTGTACTCTTTGGGCTCTTCCAAGAATGAACTTCTATATGCAGGGTTTCCGACGTGGAGCGAACTGCCTCAACCAAGGCAGGCTGTAGCGAGGACTGTAAGCATGTCCTCTACCAAATCACGCAGGTTTACCCGAAGAACTCTGCTTTAGTTGCAGGGGGAACACAAGCATCTTTCCTCCCACAGTGTACTCGATGGGCACTTCCCCTAATGAACTTGTTCTATAAGAATGGTTTCCCACGTGGAGCGAACTGCCTCAGCCATGGCAGGCACTACTGTGGTCTCTAAGGATTTCCTCTCTGAAAACACGGCACTTTTACCCGAAGAACTCTGCTTTAGTTGCAGGTGGAACACAAGCTGCATTTGTCCCACACTTTATACAAAGGGCCCTTCCCCGAATGAATCCTCAATATGCAGGGTGTCCCACGTGCAGCGAACTGCCTCAATGAAGGCAGGATCTCGTAAGGACTGTAAGCATTTCCTCTCCCATAACACGCAGTTTTACCCGAAGAACTCTGCTTTAGTTGCACGTGCAACACAAGCAGCATTTCTCCCACTGTGTACTCTTTGGGCTCTTCTACGAATGAACTTCTTTATGCAGGGATTCCCACGAGGAGCGAACTGCCTCCACCATGGCAGGCTGTAGTGAGGACTGTAAGCATATCCTCTACCAAATCACGCAGGTTTACCCGAAGAACTCAGCTTTAGTTGCAGGGGGAACACAAGCATCTTTTCTCCCATAGTGTACTCTTTGGGCTCTTCCACGAGTGAACTTCTATATGTAGGGTTTCCGAAGTGGAGCGAACTGCCTCAACCAAGGCAGGCTGTACCGAGGACTGTAAGCATTTCCTCTTCCAAAACACGGCAGTTTTACCACAGAATTCTGCTTTAGTTGCAGGTGGAACACAAGCAGCCTTTCTCCCACTGTGTACTCTTTGGGCTCTTCCACGAATGAAATTCTTTATGCAGGGATTCCCACGTGGAGCGAACTGCCTCAACCAAGGCAGGCTGTAGCGAATACTGTAAGCATTTCCTCTCCCCAACCACGCAGTTTTACACGAAGAACTCTGCTTCAGTTGCAGGTGGAACACAAGCAGCATTTCTCCCACTGTGTACTCTTTGGTCTCTTCACGAATGAACTTTTATATGCAGGGTTTCCCACGTGGAGCGAACTGCCTCAACCATGGCAGGCTGTAGCGAGGACTGTAAGCATATCCTCTCCCAAACCACGCAGTTTTAACAGTAGAACTCTGCTTTAGTTGCAGGGGTAACACAAGCAGCTTTTCTCCCACTGTGTACTCTTTGGGCTCTTCCACGAATGAACTTCTATATGCAGGGTTTCCAACGTGGAGGGAACTGCCTCAACCAAGGCAGGCTGTAGCGAGGACTGTAAGCATTTCCTCTTCCAAAACACGGCAGTTTTACCACAGAATTCTGCTTTAGTTGCAGGTGGAACACAAGCAGCATTTCTCCCACTGTGTACTCTTTGGGCTCTTCCACGAATGAACTTCTTTATGCAGGGATTCCCACGTGCAGCGAACTGCCTCAACCAAGGCAGGCTGCAGCGAATACTGTAAGCATTTCCTCTCCCAAAACACGCAGTTTTACACGAAGAACTCTGCTTTAGTTGCAGGGGGAACACCATCAGCTTTCCTCCCACAGTGTACACAATGGGCACTTCCCCTAATGAACTTGTTCTATAAGAATGGTTTCCTACGTGGAGCGAACTGCCTCAGCCATGGTAGGCACTACTGTGGTCTCTAAGGATTTCCTCTCTGAAAACACGGCACTTTTACCCGAGGAACTCTGCTGTAGTTGCAGGTGGAACACAAGCTGCATTTGTCCCACACTTTATACAAAGGGCCCTCCCCGAAGGAGTCTTCAATATGCAGGGTGTCCCACGTGCAGTGAACTGCCTCAACGAAGGCAGGCTCTCGTAAGGACTGTAAGCATTTCCACTATCAATACACGCAGTTTTGCCCGAAGAATTCTCCTTTAGTTGCAGGTGGAACACAAGCAGCTTTTTTCCCACAGTGTACCCAATGAGCCTTTGCCCGAAAGAATATCTACACTCAAGGGATCCCGCGTGGAGTGAAATACCTAAAGCAAGGCAGGCTCTAGTGAGGCCTCTAAGCATTTCCTCTCCGAAAACACGGCAGTTTTACCCAAGGAACTCTGCGTTAGTTGCAGGTGGAACACAAGCAGCATTACTCCCAGTGTGTAATCTTTGGGCTCTTCCACGAATGAATTTCTTTATGCAGGGATTCCCACGTGGATCGAACTGCCTCAACCGTGGCAGGCTGTAGCGAGGACTGTAAGCATATCCTATCCCAAAACACGCAGTTTTAATGGTAGAACTCTGCTTTAGTTGCAGGGGTGACACAAGCAGCTTTTCTCCCACTGTGTACTCTTTGGGCTCTTCCAAGAATGAACTTCTATATGCAGGGTTTCCGACGTGGAGCGAACTGCCTCAACCAAGGCAGGCTGTAGCGAGGACTGTAAGCATGTCCTCTACCAAATCACGCAGGTTTACCCGAAGAACTCTGCTTTAGTTGCAGGGGGAACACAAGCATCTTTCCTCCCACAGTGTACTCGATGGGCACTTCCCCTAATGAACTTGTTCTATAAGAATGGTTTCCCACGTGGAGCGAACTGCCTCAGCCATGGCAGGCACTACTGTGGTCTCTAAGGATTTCCTCTCTGAAAACACGGCACTTTTACCCGAAGAACTCTGCTTTAGTTGCAGGTGGAACACAAGCTGCATTTGTCCCACACTTTATACAAAGGGCCCTTCCCCGAATGAATCCTCAATATGCAGGGTGTCCCACGTGCAGCGAACTGCCTCAATGAAGGCAGGATCTCGTAAGGACTGTAAGCATTTCCTCTCCCATAACACGCAGTTTTACCCGAAGAACTCTGCTTTAGTTGCACGTGCAACACAAGCAACATTTCTCCCACTGTGTACTCTTTGGGCTCTTCTACGAATGAACTTCTTTATGCAGGGATTCCCACGAGGAGCGAACTGCCTCCACCATGGCAGGCTGTAGTGAGGACTGTAAGCATATCCTCTACCAAATCACGCAGGTTTACCCGAAGAACTCAGCTTTAGTTGCAGGGGGAACACAAGCATCTTTTCTCCCATAGTGTACTCTTTGGGCTCTTCCACGAGTGAACTTCTATATGTAGGGTTTCCGAAGTGGAGCGAACTGCCTCAACCAAGGCAGGCTGTACCGAGGACTGTAAGCATTTCCTCTTCCAAAACACGGCAGTTTTACCACAGAATTCTGCTTTAGTTGCAGGTGGAACACAAGCAGCCTTTCTCCCACTGTGTACTCTTTGGGCTCTTCCACGAATGAAATTCTTTATGCAGGGATTCCCACGTGGAGCGAACTGCCTCAACCAAGGCAGGCTGTAGCGAATACTGTAAGCATTTCCTCTCCCCAACCACGCAGTTTTACACGAAGAACTCTGCTTCAGTTGCAGGTGGAACACAAGCAGCATTTCTCCCACTGTGTACTCTTTGGTCTCTTCACGAATGAACTTTTATATGCAGGGTTTCCCACGTGGAGCGAACTGCCTCAACCATGGCAGGCTGTAGCGAGGACTGTAAGCATATCCTCTCCCAAACCACGCAGTTTTAACAGTAGAACTCTGCTTTAGTTGCAGGGGTAACACAAGCAGCTTTTCTCCCACTGTGTACTCTTTGGGCTCTTCCACGAATGAACTTCTATATGCAGGGTTTCCAACGTGGAGGGAACTGCCTCAACCAAGGCAGGCTGTAGCGAGGACTGTAAGCATTTCCTCTTCCAAAACACGGCAGTTTTACCACAGAATTCTGCTTTAGTTGCAGGTGGAACACAAGCAGCATTTCTCCCACTGTGTACTCTTTGGGCTCTTCCACGAATGAACTTCTTTATGCAGGGATTCCCACGTGCAGCGAACTGCCTCAACCAAGGCAGGCTGCAGCGAATACTGTAAGCATTTCCTCTCCCAAAACACGCAGTTTTACACGAAGAACTCTGCTTTAGTTGCAGGGGGAACACCATCAGCTTTCCTCCCACAGTGTACACAATGGGCACTTCCCCTAATGAACTTGTTCTATAAGAATGGTTTCCTACGTGGAGCGAACTGCCTCAGCCATGGTAGGCACTACTGTGGTCTCTAAGGATTTCCTCTCTGAAAACACGGCACTTTTACCCGAGGAACTCTGCTGTAGTTGCAGGTGGAACACAAGCTGCATTTGTCCCACACTTTATACAAAGGGCCCTCCCCGAAGGAGTCTTCAATATGCAGGGTGTCCCACGTGCAGTGAACTGCCTCAACGAAGGCAGGCTCTCGTAAGGACTGTAAGCATTTCCACTATCAATACACGCAGTTTTGCCCGAAGAATTCTCCTTTAGTTGCAGGTGGAACACAAGCAGCTTTTCTCCCACAGTGTACCCAATGAGCCTTTGCCCGAAAGAATATCTACACTCAAGGGGTCCCGCGTGGAGTGAAATGCCTAAAGCAAGGCAGGCTCTAGTGAGGCCTCTAAGCATTTCCTCTCCGAAAACACGGCAGTTTTACCCAAGGAACTCTGCGTTAGTTGCAGGTGGAACACAAGCAGAATTACTCCCAGTGTGTAATCTTTGGGCTCTTCCACGAATGAATTTCTTTATGCAGGGATTCCCACGTGGATCGAACTGCCTCAACCGTGGCAGGCTGTAGCGAGGACTGTAAGCATATCCTATCCCAAAACACGCAGTTTTAACGGTAGAACTCTGCTTTAGTTGCAGGGGTAACACAAGCAGCTTTTCTCCCACTGTGTACTCTTTGGTCTCTTCACGAATGAACTTGTATATGCAGGGTTTCCCACGTGGAGCGAACTGCCTCAACCAAGGCAGGCTGTAGTGAGGACTGTAAGCATATCCTCTACCAAATCACGCAGGTTTACCCGAAGAACTCAGCTTTAGTTGCAGGGGGAACACAAGCATCTTTTCTCCCACAGTGTACTCTTTGGGCTCTTCCACGAGTGAACTTCTATATGTAGGGTCTCCGAAGTGGAGCGAACTGCCTCAACCAAGGCAGGCTGTACCGAGGACTGTAAGCATTTCCTCTTCCAAAACACGGCAGTTTTACCACAGAATTCTGCTTTAGTTGCAGGTGGAACACAAGCAGACTTTCTCCCACTGTGTACTCTTTGGGCTCTTCCACGAATGAACTTCTATATGCAGGGTTTCCAACGTGGAGGGAACTGCCTCAACCAAGGCAGGCTGTAGCGAGGACTGTAAGCATTTCCTCTTCCAAAACACGGCAGTTTTACCACAGAATTCTGCTTTAGTTGCAGGTGAAACACAAGCAGCATTTCTCCCACTGTGTACTCTTTGGTCTCTTCACGAATGAACTTGTATATGCAGGGTTTCCCACGTGGAGCGAACTGCCTCAACCATGGCAGGCTGTAGCGAGGACTGTAAGCATATCCTCTCCCAAACCACGCAGTTTTAACGGTAGAACTCTGCTTTAGTTGCAGGGGTAAAACAAGCAGCTTTTCTCCCACTGTGTACTCTTTGGGCTCTTCCACGAATGAACTTCTTTATGCAGGGATTCCCACGAGGAGCGAACTGCCTCCACCATGGCAGGCTGTAGCGAGGAGTGTAAGCATATCCTCTACCAAATCACGCAGGTTTACCAGAAGAACTCAGCTTTAGTTGCAGGGGGAACAGAAGCATCTTTTCTCCCACAGTGTACTCTTTGGGCTCTTCCACGAGTGAACTTCTATATGTAGGGTTTCCGAAGTGGAGCGAACTGCCTCAACCAAGGCAGGGTGTACCGAGGACTGTAAGCATTTCCTCTTCCAAAACACGGCTGTTTTACCACAGAATTCTGCTTTAGTTGCAGGTGGAACACAAGCAGCATTTCTCCCACTGTGTACTCTTTGGGCTCTTCCACGAATGAACTTCTTTATGCAGGGATTCCCACGTGCAGCGAACTGCCTCAACCAAGGCATGCTGCAGCGAATACTGTAAGCATTTCCTCTCCCAAAACACGCAGTTTTACACGAAGAACTCTGCTTTAGTTGCAGGGGGAACACCATCAGCTTTCCTCCCACAGTGTACACAATGGGCACTTCCCCTAATGAACTTGTTCTATAAGAATGGTTTCCTACGTGGAGCGAACTGCCTCAGCCATGGTAGGCACTACTGTGGTCTCTAAGGATTTCCTCTCTGAAAACACGGCACTTTTACCCGAGGAACTCTGCTTTAGTTGCAGGTGGAACACAAGCTGCATTTGTCCCACACTTTATACAAAGGGCCCTCCCCGAAGGAGTCTTCAATATGCAGGGTGTCCCACGTGCAGTGAACTGCCTCAACGAAGGCAGGCTCTCGTAAGGACTGTAAGCATTTCCACTATCAATACACGCAGTTTTGCCCGAAGAATTCTCCTTTAGTTGCAGGTGGAACACAAGCAGGTTTTCTCCCACAGTGTACCCAATGAGCCTTTGCCCGAAAGAATATCTACACTCAAGGGGTCCCGCGTGGAGTGAAATGCCTAAAGCAAGGCAGGCTCTAGTGAGGCCTCTAAGCATTTCCTCTCCGAAAACACGGCAGTTTTACCCAAGGAACTCTGCGTTAGTTGCAGGTGGAACACAAGCAGCATTACTCCCAGTGTGTAATCTTTGGGCTCTTCCACGAATGAATTTCTTTATGCAGGGATTCCCACGTGGATCGAACTGCCTCAACCGTGGCAGGCTGTAGCGAGGACTGTAAGCATATCCTATCCCAAAACACGCAGTTTTAACGGTAGAACTCTGCTTTAGTTGCAGGGGTAACACAAGCAGCTTTTCTCCCACTGTGTACTCTTTGGGCTCTTCCAAGAATGAACTTCTATATGCAGGGTTTCCGACGTGGAGCGAACTGCCTCAACCAAGGCAGGCTGTAGCGAGGACTGTAAGCATGTCCTCTACCAAATCACGCAGGTTTACCCGAAGAACTCTGCCTTAGTTGCAGGGGGAACACAAGCATATTTTCTGCCACAGTGTACTCGATGGGCACTTCCCCTAATGAACTTGTTCTATAAGAATGGTTTCCCACGTGGAGCGAACTGCCTCAGCCATGGCAGGCACTACTGTGGTCTCTAAGGATTTCCTCTCTGAAAACACGGCACTTTTACCCGAAGAACTCTGCTTTAGTTGCAGGTGGAACACAAGCTGCATTTGTCCCACACTTTATACAAAGGGCCCTTCCCCGAATGAATCCTCAATATGCAGGGTGTCCCACGTGCAGCGAACTGCCTCAATGAAGGCAGGCTCTCGTAAGGACTGTAAGCATTTCCTCTCCCATAACACGCAGTTTTACCCGAAGAACTCTGCTTTAGTTGCACGTGGAACACAAGCAGCATTTCTCCCACTGTGTACTCTTTGGGCTCTTCCACGAATGAACTTCTTTATGCAGGGATTCCCACGAGGAGCGAACTGCCTCCACCATGGCAGGCTGTAGCGAGGACTGTAAGCATATCCTCTACCAAATCACGCAGGTTTACCCGAAGAACTCAGCTTTAGTTGCAGGGGGAACACAAGCATCTTTTCTCCCACAGTGTACTCTTTGGGCTCTTCCACGAGTGAACTTCTATATGTAGGGTTTCCGAAGTGGAGCGAACTGCCTCAACCAAGGCAGGCTGTACCGAGGACTGTAAGCATTTCCTCTTCCAAAATACGGCAGTTTTACCACAGAATTCTGCTTTAGCTGCAGGTGGAACACAAGCAGCCTTTCTCCCACTGTGTACTCTTTGGGCTCTTCCACGAATGAACTTCTTTATGCAGGGATTCCCACGTGGAGCGAACTGCCTCAACCAAGGCAGGCTGTAGCGAATACTGTAAGCATTTCCTCTCCCCAACCACGCAGTTTTACACGAAGAACTCTGCTTCAGTTGCAGGTGGAACACAAGCAGCATTTCTCCCACTGTGTACTCTTTGGTCTCTTCACGAATGAACTTGTATATGCAGGGTTTCCCACGTGGAGCGAACTGCCTCAACCATGGCAGGCTGTAGCGAGGACTGTAAGCATATCCTCTCCCAAACCACGCAGTTTTAACGGTAGAACTCTGCTTTAGTTGCAGGGGGAACAGAAGCAGCTTTTCTCCCACTGTGTACTCTTTGGGCTCTTCCACGAATGAACTTCTATATGCAGGGTTTCCAACGTGGAGGGAACTGCCTCAACCAAGGCAGGCTGTAGCGAGGACTGTAAGCATTTCCTCTTCCAAAACACGGCAGTTTTACCACAGAATTCTGCTTTAGTTGCAGGTGGAACACAAGCAGCATTTCTCCCACTGTGTACTCTTTGGGCTCTTCCACGAATGAACTTCTTTATGCAGGGATTCCCACGTGCAGCGAACTGCCTCAACCAAGGCAGGCTGCAGCGAATACTGTAAGCATTTCCTCTCCCAAATCACGCAGTTTTACACGAAGAACTCTGCTTTAGTTGCAGGGGGAACACCATCAGCTTTCCTCCCACAGTGTACACAATGGGCACTTCCCCTAATGAACTTGTTCTATAAGAATGGTTTCCTACGTGGAGCGAACTGCCTCAGCCATGGTAGGCACTACTGTGGTCTCTAAGGATTTCCTCTCTGAAAACACGGCACTTTTACCCGAGGAACTCTGCTTTAGTTGCAGGTGGAACACAAGCTGCATTTGTCCCACACTTTATACAAAGGGCCCTCCCCGAAAGAGTCTTCAATATGCAGGGTGTCCCACGTGCAGTGAACTGCCTCAACGAAGGCAGGCTCTCGTAAGGACTGTAAGCATTTCCACTATCAATACACGCAGTTTTGCCCGAAGAATTCTCCTTTAGTTGCAGGTGGAACACAAGCAGCTTTTCTCCCACAGTGTACTCAATGAGCCTTTGCCCGAAAGAATATCTACACTCAAGGGGTCCCTCGTGGAGTGAAATGCCTAAAGCAAGGCAGGCTCTAGTGAGGCCTCTAAGCATTTCCTCTCCGAAAACACGGCAGTTTTACCCAAGGAACTCTGCGTTAGTTGCACGTGGAACACAAGCAGCATTACTCCCAGTGTGTAATCTTTGGGCTCTTCCACGAATGAATTTCTTTATGCAGGGATACCCACGTGGATCGAACTGCCTCAACCGTGGCAGGCTGTAGCGAGGACTGTAAGCATATCCTATCCCAAAACACGCAGTTTTAACGGTAGAACTCTGCTTTAGTTGCAGGGGTAACACAAGCAGCTTTTCTCCCACTGTGTACTCTTTGGGCTCTTCCAAGAATGAACTTCTATATGCAGGGTTTCCGACGTGGAGCGAACTGCCTCAACCAAGGCAGGCTGTAGCGAGGACTGTAAGCATGTCCTCTACCAAATCACGCAGGTTTACCCGAAGAACTCTGCTTTAGTTGCAGGGGGAACACAAGCATCTTTTCTCCCACAGTGTACTCGATGGGCACTTCCCCTAATGAACTTGTTCTATAAGAATGGTTTCCCACGTGGAGCGAACTGCCTCAGCCATGGCAGGCACTACAGTGGTCTCTAAGGATTTCCTCTCTGAAAACACGGTACTTTTATCCGAAGAACTCTGCTTTAGTTGCAGGTGGAACACAAGCTGCATTTGTCCCACACTTTATACAAAGGGCCCTTCCCCGAATGAATCCTCAATATGCAGGGTGTCCCACGTGCAGCGAACTGCCTCAATGAAGGCAGGCTCTCGTAAGGACTGTAAGCATTTCCTCTCCCATAACACGCAGTTTTACCCGAAGAACTCTGCTTTAGTTGCAGGTGGAACACAAGCAGCATTTCTCCCACTGTGTACTCTTTGGGCTCTTCCACGAGTGAACTTCTATATGTAGGGTTTCCGAAGTGGAGCGAACTGCCTCAACCAAGGCAGGGTGTACCGAGGACTGTAAGCATTTCCTCTTCCAAAACACGGCAGTTTTACCACAGAATTCTGCTTTAGTTGCAGGTGGAACACAAGCAGCATTTCTCCCACTGTGTACTCTTTGGGCTCTTCCACGAATGAACTTCTTTATGCAGGGATTCCCACGTGCAGCGAACTGCCTCAACCAAGGCAGGCTGTAGCGAATACTGTAAGCATTTCCTCTCCCAAAACACGCAGTTTTACACGAAGAACTCTGCTTCAGTTGCAGGTGGAACACAAGCAGCATTTCTCCCACTGTGTACTCTTTGGTCTCTTCACGAATGAACTTGTATATGCAGGGTTTCCCACGTGGAGCGAACTGCCTCAACCATGGCAGGCTGTAGCGAGGACTGTAAGCATATCCTCTCCCAAACCACGCAGTTTTAACGGTAGAACTCTGCTTTAGTTGCAGGGGTAAAACAAGCAGCTTTTCTCCCACTGTGTACTCTTTGGGCTCTTCCACGAATGAACTTCTTTATGCAGGGATTCCCACGAGGAGCGAACTGCCTCCACCATGGCAGGCTGTAGCGAGGAGTGTAAGCATATCCTCTACCAAATCACGCAGGTTTACCAGAAGAACTCAGCTTTAGTTGCAGGGGGAACAGAAGCATCTTTTCTCCCACAGTGTACTCTTTGGGCTCTTCCACGAATGAATTTCTATATGCAGGGTTTCCAACGTGGAGGGAACTGCCTCAACCAAGGCAGGCTCTAGCGAGGACTGTAAGCATTTCCTCTTCCAAAACACGGCAGTTTTACCACAGAATTCTGCTTTAGTTGCAGGTGGAACACAAGCAGCATTTCTCCCACTGTGTACTCTTTTTGCTCTTCCACGAATGAACTTCTTTATGCAGGGATTCCCACGTGCAGCGAACTGCCTCAACCAAGGCAGGCTGCAGCGAATACTGTAAGCATTTCCTCTCCCAAAACACGCAGTTTTACACGAAGAACTCTGCTTTAGTTGCAGGGGGAACACCATCAGCTTTCCTCCCACAGTGTACACAATGGGCACTTCCCCTAATGAACTTGTTCTATAAGAATGGTTTCCTACGTGGAGCGAACTGCCTCAGCCATGGTAGGCACTACTGTGGTCTCTAAGGATTTCCTCTCTGAAAACACGGCACTTTTACCCGAGGAACTCTGCTTTAGTTGCAGGTGGAACACAAGCTGCATTTGTCCCACACTTTATACAAAGGGCCCTCCCCGAAGGAGTCTTCAATATGCAGGGTGTCCCACGTGCAGTGAACTGCCTCAACGAAGGCAGGCTCTCGTAAGGACTGTAAGCATTTCCACTATCAATACACGCAGTTTTGCCCGAAGAATTCTCCTTTAGTTGCAGGTGGAACAAAAGCAGCTTTTCTCCCACAGTGTACCCAATGAGCCTTTGCCCGAAAGAATATCTACACTCAAGGGGTCCCGCGTGGAGTGAAATGCCTAAAGCAAGGCAGGCTCTAGTGAGGTCTCTAAGCATTTCCTCTCCGAAAACACGGCAGTTTTACCCAAGGAACTCTGCGTTAGTTGCAGGTGGAACACAAGCAGCATTACTCCCAGTGTGTAATCTTTGGGCTCTTCCACGAATGAATTTCTTTATGCAGGGATTCCCACGTGGATCGAACTGCCTCAACCGTGGCAGGCTGTAGCGAGGACTGTAAGCATATCCTATCCCAAAACACGCAGTTTTAACGGTAGAACTCTGCTTTAGTTGCAGGGGTAACACAAGCAGCTTTTCTCCCACTGTGTACTCTTTGGGCTCTTCCAAGAATGAACTTCTATATGCAGGGTTTCCGACGTGGAGCGAACTGCCTCAACCAAGGCAGGCTGTAGCGAATACTGTAAGCATTTCCTCTCCCAAAACACGCAGTTTTACACAAAGAACTCTGCTTCAGTTGCAGGTGGAACACAAGCAGCATTTCTCCCACTGTGTACTCTTTGGTCTCTTCACGAATGAACTTGTATATGCAGGGTTTCCCACGTGGAGCGAACTGCCTCAACCAAGGCAGGCTGTAGTGAGGACTGTAAGCATATCCTCTACCAAATCACGCAGGTTTACCCGAAGAACTCAGCTTTAGTTGCAGGGGGAACACAAGCATCTTTTCTCCCACAGTGTACTCTTTGGGCTCTTCCACGAGTGAACTTCTATATGTAGGGTTTCCGAAGTGGAGCGAACTGCCTCAACCAAGGCAGGCTGTACCGAGGACTGTAAGCATTTCCTCTTCCAAAACACGGCAGTTTTACCACAGAATTCTGCTTTAGTTGCAGGTGGAACACAAGCAGACTTTCTCCCACTGTGTACTCTTTGGGCTCTTCCACGAATGAACTTCTATATGCAGGGTTTCCAACGTGGAGGGAACTGCCTCAACCAAGGCAGGCTGTAGCGAGGACTGTAAGCATTTCCTCTTCCAAAACACGGCAGTTTTACCACAGAATTCTGCTTTAGTTGCAGGTGAAACACAAGCAGCATTTCTCCCACTGTGTACTCTTTGGGCTCTTCCACGAATGAACTTCTTTATGCAGGGATTCCCACGTGCACCGAACTGCCTCAACCAAGGCAGGCTGCAGCGAATACTGTAAGCATTTCCTCTCTCAAAACACGCAGTTTTACACGAAGAGCTCTGCTTTAGGTGCAGGGGGAACTCCATCAGCTTTCCTCCCACAGTGTACACAATGGGCACTTCCCCTAATGAACTTGTTCTATAAGAATGGTTTCCTACGTGGAGCGAACTGCCTCAGCCATGGTAGGCACTACTGTGGTCTCTAAGGATTTCCTCTCTGAAAACACGGCACTTTTACCCGAGGAACTCTGCTTTAGTTGCAGGTGGAACACAAGCTGCATTTGTCCCACACTTTATACAAAGGGCCCTCCCCGAAGGAGTCTTCAATATGCAGGGTGTCCCACGTGCAGTGAACTGCCTCAACGAAGGCAGGCTCTCGTAAGGACTGTAAGCATTTCCACTATCAATACACGCAGTTTTGCCCGAAGAATTCTCCTTTAGTTGCAGGTGGAACACAAGCAGGTTTTCTCCCACAGTGTACCCAATGAGCCTTTGCCCGAAAGAATATCTACACTCAAGGGGTCCCGCGTGGAGTGAAATGCCTAAAGCAAGGCAGGCTCTAGTGAGGCCTCTAAGCATTTCCTCTCCGAAAACACGGCAGTTTTACCCAAGGAACTCTGCGTTAGTTGCAGGTGGAACACAAGCAGCATTACTCCCAGTGTGTAATCTTTGGGCTCTTCCACGAATGAATTTCTTTATGCAGGGATTCCCACGTGGATCGAACTGCCTCAACCGTGGCAGGCTGTAGCGAGGACTGTAAGCATATCCTATCCCAAAACACGCAGTTTTAACGGTAGAACTCTGCTTTAGTTGCAGGGGTAACACAAGCAGCTTTTCTCCCACTGTGTACTCTTTGGGCTCTTCCAAGAATGAACTTCTATATGCAGGGTTTCCGACGTGGAGCGAACTGCCTCAACCAAGGCAGGCTGTAGCGAGGACTGTAAGCATGTCCTCTACCAAATCACGCAGGTTTACCCGAAGAACTCTGCTTTAGTTGCAGGGGGAACACAAGCATCTTTCCTCCCACAGTGTACTCGATGGGCACTTCCCCTAATGAACTTGATCTATAAGAATAGTTTCCCACGTGGAGCGAACTGCCTCAGCCATGGCAGGCACTACTGTGGTCTCTAAGGATTTCCTCTCTGAAAACAAGGCACTTTTACCCGAAGAACTCTGCTTTAGTTGCAGGTGGAACACAAGCTGCATTTGTCCCACACTTTATACAAAGGGCCCTTCCCCGAATGAATCCTCAATATGCAGGGTGTCCCACGTGCAGCGAACTGCCTCAATGAAGGCAGGCTCTCGTAAGGACTGTAAGCATTTCCTCTCCCATAACACGCAGTTTTACCCGAAGAACTCTGCTTTAGTTGCACGTGCAACGGAAGCAGCATTTCTCCCACTGTGTACTCTTTGGGCTCTTCCACGAATGAACTTCTTTATGCAGGGATTCCCACGAGGAGCGAACTGCCTCCACCATGGCAGGCTGTAGTGAGGACTGTAAGCATATCCTCTACCAAATCACGCAGGTTTACCCGAAGAACTCAGCTTTAGTTGCAGGGGGAACACAAGCATCTTTTCTCCCACAGTGTACTCTTTGGGCTCTTCCACGAGTGAACTTCTATATGTAGGGTTTCCGAAGTGGAGCGAACTGCCTCAACCAAGGCAGGGTGTACCGAGGACTGTAAGCATTTCCTCTTCCAAAACACGGCAGTTTTACCACAGAATTCTGCTTTAGCTGCAGGTGGAACACAAGCAGCCTTTCTCCCACTGTGTACTCTTTGGGCTCTTCCACGAATGAACTTCTTTATGCAGGGATTCCCACGTGGAGCGAACTGCCTCAACCAAGGCAGGCTGTAGCGAATACTGTAAGCATTTCCTCTCCCAAAACACGCAGTTTTACACGAAGAACTCTGCTTCAGTTGCAGGTGGAACACAAGCAGCATTTCTCCCACTGTGTACTCTTTGGTCTCTTCACGAATGAACTTGTATATGCAGGGTTTCCCACGTGGAGCGAACTGCCTCAACCATGGCAGGCTGTAGCGAGGACTGTAAGCATATCCTCTCCCAAACCACGCAGTTTTAACAGTAGAACTCTGCTTTAGTTGCAGGGGTAACACAAGCAGCTTTTCTCCCACTGTGTACTCTTTGGGCTCTTCCACGAATGAACTTCTATATGCAGGGTTTCCAACGTGGAGGGAACTGCCTCAACCAAGGCAGGCTGTAGCGAGGACTGTAAGCATTTCCTCTTCCAAAACACGGCAGTTTTACCACAGAATTCTGCTTTAGTTGCAGGTGGAACACAAGCAGCATTTCTCCCACTGTGTACTCTTTGGGCTCTTCCACGAATGAACTTCTTTATGCAGGGATTCCCACGTGCAGCGAACTGCCTCAACCAAGGCAGGCTGCAGCGAATACTGTAAGCATTTCCTCTCCCAAAACACGCAGTTTTACACGAAGAACTCTGCTTTAGTTGCAGGGGGAACACCATCAGCTTTCCTCCCACAGTGTACACAATGGGCACTTCCCCTAATGAACTTGTTCTATAAGAATGGTTTCCTACGTGGAGCGAACTGCCTCAACCATGGTAGGCACTACTGTGGTCTCTAAGGATTTCCTCTCTGAAAACACGGCACTTTTACCCGAGGAACTCTGCTTTAGTTGCAGGTGGAACACAAGCTGCATTTGTCCCACACTTTATACAAAGGGCCCTCCCCGAAAGAGTCTTCAATATGCAGGGTGTCCCACGTGCAGTGAACTGCCTCAACGAAGGCAGGCTCTCGTAAGGACTGTAAGCATTTCCACTATCAATACACGCAGTTTTGCCCGAAGAATTCTCCTTTAGTTGCAGGTGGAACACAAGCAGCTTTTCTCCCACAGTGTACTCAATGAGCCTTTGCCCGAAAGAATATCTACACTGAAGGGGTCCCTCGTGGAGTGAAATGCCTAAAGCAAGGCAGGCTCTAGTGAGGCCTCTAAGCATTTCCTCTCCGAAAACACGGCAGTTTTACCCAAGGAACTCTGCGTTAGTTGCACGTGGAACACAAGCAGCATTACTCCCAGTGTGTAATCTTTGGGCTCTTCCACGAATGAATTTCTTTATGCAGGGATACCCACGTGGATCGAACTGCCTCAACCGTGGCAGGCTGTAGCGAGGACTGTAAGCATATCCTATCCCCAAACACGCAGTTTTAACGGTAGAACTCTGCTTTAGTTGCAGGGGTAACACAAGCAGCTTTTCTCCCACTGTGTACTCTTTGGGCTCTTCCAAGAATGAACTTCTATATGCAGGGTTTCCGACGTGGAGCGAACTGCCTCAACCAAGGCAGGCTGTAGCGAGGACTGTAAGCATGTCCTCTACCAAATCACGCAGGTTTACCCGAAGAACTCTGCTTTAGTTGCAGGGGGAACACAAGCATCTTTTCTCCCACAGTGTACTCGATGGGCACTTCCCCTAATGAACTTGTTCTATAAGAATGGTTTCCCACGTGGAGCGAACTGCCTCAGCCATGGCAGGCACTACAGTGGTCTCTAAGGATTTCCTCTCTGAAAACACGGTACTTTTACCCGAAGAACTCTGCTTTAGTTGCAGGTGGAACACAAGCTGCATTTGTCCCACACTTTATACAAAGGGCCCTTCCCCGAATGAATCCTCAATATGCAGGGTGTCCCACGTGCAGCGAACTGCCTCAATGAAGGCAGGCTCTCGTAAGGACTGTAAGCATTTCCTCTCCCATAACACGCAGTTTTACCCGAAGAACTCTGCTTTAGTTGCAGGTGGAACACAAGCAGCATTTCTCCCACTGTGTACTCTTTGGGCTCTTCCACGAGTGAACTTCTATATGTAGGGTTTCCGAAGTGGAGCGAACTGCCTCAACCAAGGCAGGGTGTACCGAGGACTGTAAGCATTTCCTCTTCCAAAACACGGCAGTTTTACCACAGAATTCTGCTTTAGTTGCAGGTGGAACACAAGCAGCATTTCTCCCACTGTGTACTCTTTGGGCTCTTCCACGAATGAACTTCTTTATGCAGGGATTCCCACGTGCAGCGAACTGCCTCAACCAAGGCAGGCTGTAGCGAATACTGTAAGCATTTCCTCTCCCAAAACACGCAGTTTTACACGAAGAACTCTGCTTCAGTTGCAGGTGGAACACAAGCAGCATTTCTCCCACTGTGTACTCTTTGGTCTCTTCACGAATGAACTTGTATATGCAGGGTTTCCCACGTGGAGCGAACTGCCTCAACCATGGCAGGCTGTAGCGAGGACTGTAAGCATATCCTCTCCCAAACCACGCAGTTTTAACGGTAGAACTCTGCTTTAGTTGCAGGGGTAAAACAAGCAGCTTTTCTCCCACTGTGTACTCTTTGGGCTCTTCCACGAATGAACTTCTTTATGCAGGGATTCCCACGAGGAGCGAACTGCCTCCACCATGGCAGGCTGTAGCGAGGAGTGTAAGCATATCCTCTACCAAATCACGCAGGTTTACCAGAAGAACTCAGCTTTAGTTGCAGGGGGAACAGAAGCATCTTTTCTCCCACAGTGTACTCTTTGGGCTCTTCCACGAGTGAACTTCTATATGTAGGGTTTCCGAAGTGGAGCGAACTGCCTCAACCAAGGCAGGGTGTACCGAGGACTGTAAGCATTTCCTCTTCCAAAACACGGCTGTTTTACCACAGAATTCTGCTTTAGTTGCAGGTGGAACACAAGCAGCATTTCTCCCACTGTGTACTCTTTGGGCTCTTCCACGAATGAACTTCTTTATGCAGGGATTCCCACGTGCAGCGAACTGCCTCAACCAAGGCATGCTGCAGCGAATACTGTAAGCATTTCCTCTCCCAAAACACGCAGTTTTACACGAAGAACTCTGCTTTAGTTGCAGGGGGAACACCATCAGCTTTCCTCCCACAGTGTACACAATGGGCACTTCCCCTAATGAACTTGTTCTATAAGAATGGTTTCCTACGTGGAGCGAACTGCCTCAGCCATGGTAGGCACTACTGTGGTCTCTAAGGATTTCCTCTCTGAAAACACGGCACTTTTACCCGAGGAATTCTGCTTTAGTTGCAGGTGGAACACAAGCTGCATTTGTCCCACACTTTATACAAAGGGCCCTCCCCGAAGGAGTCTTCAATATGCAGGGTGTCCCACGTGCAGTGAACTGCCTCAACGAAGGCAGGCTCTCGTAAGGACTGTAAGCATTTCCACTATCAATACACGCAATTTTGCCCGAAGAATTCTCCTTTAGTTGCAGGTGGAACACAAGCAGCTTTTCTCCCACAGTGTACCCAATGAGCCTTTGCCTGAAAGAATATCTATACTCAAGGGGTCCCGCGTGGAGTGAAATGCCTAAAGCAAGGCAGGCTCTAGTGAGGCATCTAAGCATTTCCTCTCCGAAAACACGGCAGTTTTACCCAAGGAACTCTGCGTTAGTTGCAGGTGGAACACAAGCAGCATTACTCCCAGTGTGTAATCTTTGGGCTCTTCCACGAATGAATTTCTTTATGCAGGGATTCCCACGTGGATCGAACTGCCTCAACCGTGGCAGGCTGTAGCGAGGACTGTAAGCATATCCTATCCCAAAACACGCAGTTTTAACGGTAGAACTCTGCTTTAGTTGCAGGGGTAACACAAGCAGCTTTTCTCCCACTGTGTACTCTTTGGGCTCTTCCAAGAATGAACTTCTATATGCAGGGTTTCCGACGTGGAGCGAACTGCCTCAACCAAGGCAGGCTGTAGCGAGGACTGTAAGCATGTCCTCTACCAAATCACGCAGGTTTACCCGAAGAACTCTGCCTTAGTTGCAGGGGGAACACAAGCATCTTTTCTGCCACAGTGTACTCGATGGGCACTTCCCCTAATGAACTTGTTCTATAAGAATGGTTTCCCACGTGGAGCGAACTGCCTCAGCCATGGCAGGCACTACTGTGGTCTCTAAGGATTTCCTCTCTGAAAACACGGCACTTTTACCCGAAGAACTCTGCTTTAGTTGCAGGTGGAACACAAGCTGCATTTGTCCCACACTTTATACAAAGGGCCCTTCCCCGAATGAATCCTCAATATGCAGGGTGTCCCACGTGCAGCGAACTGCCTCAATGAAGGCAGGCTCTCGTAAGGACTGTAAGCATTTCCTCTCCCATAACACGCAGTTTTACCCGAAGAACTCTGCTTTAGTTGCACGTGGAACACAAGCAGCATTTCTCCCACTGTGTACTCTTTGGGCTCTTCCACGAATGAACTTCTTTATGCAGGGATTCCCACGAGGAGCGAACTGCCTCCACCATGGCAGGCTGTAGCGAGGACTGTAAGCATATCCTCTACCAAATCACGCAGGTTTACCCGAAGAACTCAGCTTTAGTTGCAGGGGGAACACAAGCATCTTTTCTCCCACAGTGTACTCTTTGGGCTCTTCCACGAGTGAACTTCTATATGTAGGGTTTCCGAAGTGGAGCGAACTGCCTCAACCAAGGCAGGGTGTACCGAGGACTGTAAGCATTTCCTCTTCCAAAATACGGCAGTTTTACCACAGAATTCTGCTTTAGTTGCAGGTGGAACACAAGCAGCCTTTCTCCCACTGTGTACTCTTTGGGCTCTTCCACGAATGAACTTCTTTATGCAGGGATTCCCACGTGGAGCGAACTGCCTCAACCAAGGCAGGCTGTAGCGAATACTGTAAGCATTTCCTCTCCCAAAACACGCAGTTTTACACGAAGAACTCTGCTTCAGTTGCAGGTGGAACACAAGCAGCATTTCTCCCACTGTGTACTCTTTGGTCTCTTCACGAATGAACTTGTATATGCAGGGTTTCCCACGTGGAGCGAACTGCCTCAACCATGGCAGGCTGTAGCGAGGACTGTAAGCATATCCTCTCCCAAACCACGCAGTTTTAACGGTAGAACTCTGCTTTAGTTGCAGGGGGAACAGAAGCAGCTTTTCTCCCACTGTGTACTCTTTGGGCTCTTCCACGAATGAACTTCTATATGCAGGGTTTCCAACGTGGAGGGAATTGCCTCAACCAAGGCAGGCTGTAGCGAGGACTGTAAGCATTTCCTCTTCCAAAACACGGCAGTTTTACCACAGAATTCTGCTTTAGTTGCAGGTGGAACACAAGCAGCATTTCTCCCACTGTGTACTCTTTGGGCTCTTCCACGAATGAACTTCTTTATGCAGGGATTCCCACGTGCAGCGAACTGCCTCAACCAAGGCAGGCTGCAGCGAATACTGTAAGCATTTCCTCTCCCAAAACACGCAGTTTTACACGAAGAACTCTGCTTTAGTTGCAGGGGGAACACCATCAGCTTTCCTCCCACAGTGTACACAATGGGCACTTCCCCTAATGAACTTGTTCTATAAGAATGGTTTCCTACGTGGAGCGAACTGCCTCAGCCATGGTAGGCACTACTGTGGTCTCTAAGGATTTCCTCTCTGAAAACACGGCACTTTTACCCGAGGAACTCTGCTTTAGTTGCAGGTGGAACACAAGCTGCATGTGTCCCACACTTTATACAAAGGGCCCTCCCCGAAGGAGTCTTCAATATGCAGGGTGTCCCACGTGCAGTGAACTGCCTCAACGAAGGCAGGCTCTCGTAAGGACTGTAAGCATTTCCACTATCAATACACGCAGTTTTGCCCGAAGAATTCTCCTTTAGTTGCAGGTGGAACACAAGCAGCTTTTCTCCCACAGTGTACCCAATGAGCCTTTGCCCGAAAGAATATCTACACTCAAGGGGTCCCGCGTGGAGTGAAATGCCTAAAGCAAGGCAGGCTCTAGTGAGGCCTCTAAGCATTTCCTCTCCGAAAACACGGCAGTTTTACCCAAGGAACTCTGCGTTAGTTGCAGGTGGAACACAAGCAGCATTACTCCCAGTGTGTAATCTTTGGGCTCTTCCACGAATGAATTTCTTTATACAGGGATTCCCACGTGGATCGAACTGCCTCAACCGTGGCAGGCTATAGCGAGGACTGTAAGCATATCCTATCCCAAAACACGCAGTTTTAACGGTAGAACTCTGCTTTAGTTGCAGGGGTAACACAAGCAGCTTTTCTCCCACTGTGTACTCTTTGGGCTCTTCCAAGAATGAACTTCTATATGCAGGGTTTCCGACGTGGAGCGAACTGCCTCAATCAAGGCAGGCTGTAGCGAGGACTGTAAGCATGTCCTCTACCAAATCACGCAGGTTTACCCGAAGAACTCTGCTTTAGTTGCAGGGGGAACCCAAGCATCTTTTCTGCCACAGTGTACTCGATGGGCACTTCCCCTAATGAACTTGTTCTATAAGAATGGTTTCCCACGTGGAGCGAACTGCCTCAGCCATGGCAGGCACTACTGTGGTCTCTAAGGATTTCCTCTCTGAAAACACGGCACTTTTACCCGAAGAACTCTGCTTTAGTTGCAGGTGGAACACAAGCAGCATTTCTCCCACTGTGTACTCTTTGAGCTCTTCCACGAATGAACTTCTTTATGCAGGGATTCCCACGAGGAGCGAACTGCCTCCACCATGGCAGCCTGCAGCGAGGACTGTAAGCATATCCTGTACCAAATCACGCAGGTTTACCCGAAGAACTCAGCTTTAGTTGCAGGTGGAACACAAGCATCTTTCCTCCCACAGTGTACTCTTTGGGCTCTTCCACGAGTGAACTTCTATATGTAGGGTTTCCGAAGTGGAGCGAACTGCCTCAACCAAGGCAGGGTGTACCGAGGACTGTAAGCATTTCCTCTTCCAAAACACGGCCGTTTTACCACAGAATTCCGCTTTAGATGCAGGTGGAACACAAGCAGCATTTCTCCCACTGTGTACTCTTTGGGCTCTTCCACGAATGAACTTCTTTATGCAGGGATTCCCACGTGGAGCGAACTGCCTCAACCAAGGCAGGCTGTAGCGAATACTGTAAGCATTTCCTCTCCCAAAACACGCAGTTTTACACAAAGAACTCTGCTTCAGTTGCAGGTGGAACACAAGCAGCATTTCTCCCACTGTGTACTCTTTGGTCTCTTCACGAATGAACTTGTATATGCAGGGTTTCCCACGTGGAGCGAACTGCCTCAACCATGGCAGGCTGTAGCGAGGACTGTAAGCATATCCTCTCCCAAACCACGCAGTTTTAACGGTAGAACTCTGCTTTAGATGCATGGGTAAAACAAGCAGCTTTTCTCCCACTGTGTACTCTTTGGGCTCTTCCACGAATGAATTTCTATATGCAGGGTTTCCAACGTGGAGGGAACTGCCTCAACCAAGGCAGGCTGTAGCGAGGACTGTAAGCATTTCCTCTTCCAAAACACGGCAGTTTTACCACAGAATTCTGCTTTAGTTGCAGGTGGAACACAAGCAGCATTTCTCCCACTGTGTACTCTTTGGGCTCTTCCACGAATGAACTTCTTTATGCAGGGATTCCCACGTGCAGCGAACTGCCTCAACCAAGGCAGGCTGCAGCGAATACTGTAAGCATTTCCTCTCCCAAAACACGCAGTTTTACACGAAGAACTCTGCTTTAGTTGCAGGGGGAACACCATCAGCTTTCCTCCCACAGTGTACACAATGGGCACTTCCCCTAATGAACTTGTTCTATAAGAATGGTTTCCTACGTGGAGCGAACTGCCTCAGCCATGGTAGGCACTACTGTGGTCTCTAAGGATTTCCTCTCTGAAAACACGGCACTTTTACCCGAGGAACTCTGCTTTAGTTGCAGGTGGAACACAAGCTGCATTTGTCCCACACTTTATACAAAGGGCCCTCCCCGAAGGAGTCTTCAATATGCAGGGTGTCCCACGTGCAGTGAACTGCCTCAACGAAGGCAGGCTCTCGTAAGGACTGTAAGCATTTCCACTATCAATACACGCAGTTTTGCCCGAAGAATTCTCCTTTAGTTGCAGGTGGAACACAAGCAGCTTTTTTCCCACAGTGTACCCAATGAGCCTTTGCCCGAAAGAATATCTACACTCAAGGGGTCCCGCGTGGAGTGAAATGCCTAAAGCAAGGCAGGCTCTAGTGAGGCCTCTAAGCATTTCCTCTCCGAAAACACGGCAGTTTTACCCAAGGAACTCTGCGTTAGTTGCAGGTGGAACACAAGCAGCATTACTCCCAGTGTGTAATCTTTGGGCTCTTCCACGAATGAATTTCTTTATGCAGGGATTCCCACGTGGATCGAACTGCCTCAACCGTGGCAGGCTGTAGCGAGGACTGTAAGCATATCCTATCCCAAAACACGCAGTTTTAACGGTAGAACTCTGCTTTAGTTGCAGGGGTAACACAAGCAGCTTTTCTCCCACTGTGTACTCTTTGGGCTCTTCCAAGAATGAACTTCTATATGCAGGGTTTCCGACGTGGAGCGAACTGCCTCAACCAAGGCAGGCTGTAGCGAATACTGTAAGCATTTCCTCTCTCAAAACACGCAGTTTTACACAAAGAACTCTGCTTCAGTTGCAGGTGGAATACAAGCAGCATTTCTCCCACTGTGTACTCTTTGGTCTCTTCACGAATGAACTTGTATATGCAGGGTTTCCCACGTGGAGCGAACTGCCTCAACCAAGGCAGGCTGTAGTGAGGACTGTAAGCATATCCTCTACCAAATCACGCAGGTTTACCCGAAGAACTCAGCTTTAGTTGCAGGGGGAACACAAGCATCTTTTCTCCCACAGTGTACTCTTTGGGCTCTTCCACGAGTGAACTTCTATATGTAGGGTTTCCGAAGTGGAGCGAACTGCCTCAACCAAGGCAGGCTGTACCGAGGACTGTAAGCATTTCCTCTTCCAAAACACGGCAGTTTTACCACAGAATTCTGCTTTAGTTGCAGGTGGAACACAAGCAGACTTTCTCCCACTGTGTACTCTTTGGGCTCTTCCACGAATGAACTTCTATATGCAGGGTTTCCAACGTGGAGGGAACTGCCTCAACCAAGGCAGGCTGTAGCGAGGACTGTAAGCATTTCCTCTTCCAAAACACGGCAGTTTTACCACAGAATTCTGCTTTAGTTGCAGGTGAAACACAAGCAGCATTTCTCCCACTGTGTACTCTTTGGGCTCTTCCACGAATGAACTTCTTTATGCAGGGATTCCCACGTGCAGCGAACTGCCTCAACCAAGGCAGGCTGCAGCGAATACTGTAAGCATTTCCTCTCTCAAAACACGCAGTTTTACACGAAGAGCTCTGCTTTAGGTGCAGGGGGAACTCCATCAGCTTTCCTCCCACAGTGTACACAATGGGCACTTCCCCTAATGAACTTGTTCTATAAGAATGGTTTCCTACGTGGAGCGAACTGCCTCAGCCATGGTAGGCACTACTGTGGTCTCTAAGGATTTCCTCTCTGAAAACACGGAACTTTTACCCGAGGAACTCTGCTTTAGTTGCAGGTGGAACACAAGCTGCATTTGTCCCACACTTTATACAAAGGGCCCTCCCCGAAGGAGTCTTCAATATGCAGGGTGTCCCACGTGCAGTGAACTGCCTCAACGAAGGCAGGCTCTCGTAAGGACTGTAAGCATTTCCACTATCAATACACGCAGTTTTGCCCGAAGAATTCTCCTTTAGTTGCAGGTGGAACACAAGCAGGTTTTCTCCCACAGTGTACCCAATGAGCCTTTGCCTGAAAGAATATCTACACTCAAGGGGTCCCGCGTGGAGTGAAATGCCTAAAGCAAGGCAGGCTCTAGTGAGGCCTCTCAGCATTTCCTCTCCGAAAACACGGCAGTTTTACCCAAGGAACTCTGCGTTAGTTGCAGGTGGAACACAAGCAGCATTACTCCCAGTGTGTAATCTTTGGGCTCTTCCACGAATGAATTTCTTTATGCAGGGATTCCCACGTGGATCGAACTGCCTCAACCGTGGCAGGCTGTAGCGAGGACTGTAAGCATATCCTATCCCAAAACACGCAGTTTTAACGGTAGAACTCTGCTTTAGTTGCAGGGGTAACACAAGCAGCTTTTCTCCCACTGTGTACTCTTTGGGCTCTTCCAAGAATGAACTTCTATATGCAGGGTTTCCGACGTGGAGCGAACTGCCTCAACCAAGGCAGGCTGTAGCGAGGACTGTAAGCATGTCCTCTACCAAATCACGCAGGTTTACCCGAAGAACTCTGCTTTAGTTGCAGGGGGAACACAAGCATCTTTCCTCCCACAGTGTACTCGATGGGCACTTCCCCTAATGAACTTGTTCTATAAGAATGGTTTCCCACGTGGAGCGAACTGCCTCAGCCATGGCAGGCACTACTGTGGTCTCTAAGGATTTCCTCTCTGAAAACACGGCACTTTTACCCGAAGAACTCTGCTTTAGTTGCAGGTGGAACACAAGCTGCATTTGTCCCACACTTTATACAAAGGGCCCTTCCCCGAATGAATCCTCAATATGCAGGGTGTCCCACGTGCAGCGAACTGCCTCAATGAAGGCAGGATCTCGTAAGGACTGTAAGCATTTCCTCTCCCATAACACGCAGTTTTACCCGAAGAACTCTGCTTTAGTTGCACGTGCAACACAAGCAGCATTTCTCCCACTGTGTACTCTTTGGGCTCTTCTACGAATGAACTTCTTTATGCAGGGATTCCCACGAGGAGCGAACTGCCTCCACCATGGCAGGCTGTAGTGAGGACTGTAAGCATATCCTCTACCAAATCACGCAGGTTTACCCGAAGAACTCAGCTTTAGTTGCAGGGGGAACACAAGCATCTTTTCTCCCATAGTGTACTCTTTGGGCTCTTCCACGAGTGAACTTCTATATGTAGGGTTTCCGAAGTGGAGCGAACTGCCTCAACCAAGTCAGGCTGTACCGAGGACTGTAAGCATTTCCTCTTCCAAAACACGGCAGTTTTACCACAGAATTCTGCTTTAGTTGCAGGTGGAACACAAGCAGCCTTTCTCCCACTGTGTACTCTTTGGGCTCTTCCACGAATGAAATTCTTTATGCAGGGATTCCCACGTGGAGCGAACTGCCTCAACCAAGGCAGGCTGTAGCGAATACTGTAAGCATTTCCTCTCCCCAACCACGCAGTTTTACACGAAGAACTCTGCTTCAGTTGCAGGTGGAACACAAGCAGCATTTCTCCCACTGTGTACTCTTTGGTCTCTTCACGAATGAACTTTTATATGCAGGGTTTCCCACGTGGAGCGAACTGCCTCAACCATGGCAGGCTGTAGCGAGGACTGTAAGCATATCCTCTCCCAAACCACGCAGTTTTAACAGTAGAACTCTGCTTTAGTTGCAGGGGTAACACAAGCAGCTTTTCTCCCACTGTGTACTCTTTGGGCTCTTCCACGAATGAACTTCTATATGCAGGGTTTCCAACGTGGAGGGAACTGCCTCAACCAAGGCAGGCTGTAGCGAGGACTGTAAGCATTTCCTCTTCCAAAACACGGCAGTTTTACCACAGAATTCTGCTTTAGTTGCAGGTGGAACACAAGCAGCATTTCTCCCACTGTGTACTCTTTGGTCTCTTCACGAATGAACTTGTATATGCAGGGTTTCCCACGTGGAGCGAACTGCCTCAACCATGGCAGGCTGTAGCGAGGACTGTAAGCATATCCTCTCCCAAACCACGCAGTTTTAACGGTAGAACTCTGCTTTAGATGCATGGGTAAAACAAGCAGCTTTTCTCCCACTGTGTACTCTTTGGGCTCTTCCACGAATGAATTTCTATATGCAGGGTTTCCAACGTGGAGGGAACTGCCTCAACCAAGGCAGGCTGTAGCGAGGACTGTAAGCATTTCCTCTTCCAAAACACGGCAGTTTTACCACAGAATTCTGCTTTAGTTGCAGGTGGAACACAAGCAGCATTTCTCCCACTGTGTACTCTTTGGGCTCTTCCACGAATGAACTTCTTTATGCAGGGATTCCCACGTGCAGCGAACTGCCTCAACCAAGGCAGGCTGCAGCGAATACTGTAAGCATTTCCTCTCCCAAAACACGCAGTTTTACACGAAGAACTCTGCTTTAGTTGCAGGGGGAACACCATCAGCTTTCCTCCCACAGTGTACACAATGGGCACTTCCCCTAATGAACTTGTTCTATAAGAATGGTTTCCTACGTGGAGCGAACTGCCTCAGCCATGGTAGGCACTACTGTGGTCTCTAAGGATTTCCTCTCTGAAAACACGGCACTTTTACCCGAGGAACTCTGCTTTAGTTGCAGGTGGAACACAAGCTGCATTTGTCCCACACTTTATACAAAGGGCCCTCCCCGAAGGAGTCTTCAATATGCAGGGTGTCCCACGTGCAGTGAACTGCCTCAACGAAGGCAGGCTCTCGTAAGGACTGTAAGCATTTCCACTATCAATACACGCAGTTTTGCCCGAAGAATTCTCCTTTAGTTGCAGGTGGAACACAAGCAGCTTTTTTCCCACAGTGTACCCAATGAGCCTTTGCCCGAAAGAATATCTACACTCAAGGGGTCCCGCGTGGAGTGAAATGCCTAAAGCAAGGCAGGCTCTAGTGAGGCCTCTAAGCATTTCCTCTCCGAAAACACGGCAGTTTTACCCAAGGAACTCTGCGTTAGTTGCAGGTGGAACACAAGCAGCATTACTCCCAGTGTGTAATCTTTGGGCTCTTCCACGAATGAATTTCTTTATGCAGGGATTCCCACGTGGATCGAACTGCCTCAACCGTGGCAGGCTGTAGCGAGGACTGTAAGCATATCCTATCCCAAAACACGCAGTTTTAACGGTAGAACTCTGCTTTAGTTGCAGGGGTAACACAAGCAGCTTTTCTCCCACTGTGTACTCTTTGGGCTCTTCCAAGAATGAACTTCTATATGCAGGGTTTCCGACGTGGAGCGAACTGCCTCAACCAAGGCAGGCTGTAGCGAATACTGTAAGCATTTCCTCTCTCAAAACACGCAGTTTTACACAAAGAACTCTGCTTCAGTTGCAGGTGGAATACAAGCAGCATTTCTCCCACTGTGTACTCTTTGGTCTCTTCACGAATGAACTTGTATATGCAGGGTTTCCCACGTGGAGCGAACTGCCTCAACCAAGGCAGGCTGTAGTGAGGACTGTAAGCATATCCTCTACCAAATCACGCAGGTTTACCCGAAGAACTCAGCTTTAGTTGCAGGGGGAACACAAGCATCTTTTCTCCCACAGTGTACTCTTTGGGCTCTTCCACGAGTGAACTTCTATATGTAGGGTTTCCGAAGTGGAGCGAACTGCCTCAACCAAGGCAGG
Source organism: Mesoplodon densirostris (assembly GCF_025265405.1). Taxonomy (NCBI): domain Eukaryota; kingdom Metazoa; phylum Chordata; class Mammalia; order Artiodactyla; family Ziphiidae; genus Mesoplodon; species Mesoplodon densirostris. Next base: position 85,541,099 of record NC_082667.1, on the reverse strand, counting down.
CTGTACCGAGGACTGTAAGCATTTCCTCTTCCAAAACACGGCAGTTTTACCACAGAATTCTGCTTTAGTTGCAGGTGGAACACAAGCAGACTTTCTCCCACTGTGTACTCTTTGGGCTCTTCCACGAATGAACTTCTATATGCAGGGTTTCCAACGTGGAGGGAACTGCCTCAACCAAGGCAGGCTGTAGCGAGGACTGTAAGCATTTCCTCTTCCAAAACACGGCAGTTTTACCACAGAATTCTGCTTTAGTTGCAGGTGAAACACAAGCAGCATTTCTCCCACTGTGTACTCTTTGGGCTCTTCCACGAATGAACTTCTTTATGCAGGGATTCCCACGTGCAGCGAACTGCCTCAACCAAGGCAGGCTGCAGCGAATACTGTAAGCATTTCCTCTCTCAAAACACGCAGTTTTACACGAAGAGCTCTGCTTTAGGTGCAGGGGGAACTCCATCAGCTTTCCTCCCACAGTGTACACAATGGGCACTTCCCCTAATGAACTTGTTCTATAAGAATGGTTTCCTACGTGGAGCGAACTGCCTCAGCCATGGTAGGCACTACTGTGGTCTCTAAGGATTTCCTCTCTGAAAACACGGAACTTTTACCCGAGGAACTCTGCTTTAGTTGCAGGTGGAACACAAGCTGCATTTGTCCCACACTTTATACAAAGGGCCCTCCCCGAAGGAGTCTTCAATATGCAGGGTGTCCCACGTGCAGTGAACTGCCTCAACGAAGGCAGGCTCTCGTAAGGACTGTAAGCATTTCCACTATCAATACACGCAGTTTTGCCCGAAGAATTCTCCTTTAGTTGCAGGTGGAACACAAGCAGGTTTTCTCCCACAGTGTACCCAATGAGCCTTTGCCTGAAAGAATATCTACACTCAAGGGGTCCCGCGTGGAGTGAAATGCCTAAAGCAAGGCAGGCTCTAGTGAGGCCTCTCAGCATTTCCTCTCCGAAAACACGGCAGTTTTACCCAAGGAACTCTGCGTTAGTTGCAGGTGGAACACAAGCAGCATTACTCCCAGTGTGTAATCTTTGGGCTCTTCCACGAATGAATTTCTTTATGCAGGGATTCCCACGTGGATCGAACTGCCTCAACCGTGGCAGGCTGTAGCGAGGACTGTAAGCATATCCTATCCCAAAACACGCAGTTTTAACGGTAGAACTCTGCTTTAGTTGCAGGGGTAACACAAGCAGCTTTTCTCCCACTGTGTACTCTTTGGGCTCTTCCAAGAATGAACTTCTATATGCAGGGTTTCCGACGTGGAGCGAACTGCCTCAACCAAGGCAGGCTGTAGCGAGGACTGTAAGCATGTCCTCTACCAAATCACGCAGGTTTACCCGAAGAACTCTGCTTTAGTTGCAGGGGGAACACAAGCATCTTTCCTCCCACAGTGTACTCGATGGGCACTTCCCCTAATGAACTTGTTCTATAAGAATGGTTTCCCACGTGGAGCGAACTGCCTCAGCCATGGCAGGCACTACTGTGGTCTCTAAGGATTTCCTCTCTGAAAACACGGCACTTTTACCCGAAGAACTCTGCTTTAGTTGCAGGTGGAACACAAGCTGCATTTGTCCCACACTTTATACAAAGGGCCCTTCCCCGAATGAATCCTCAATATGCAGGGTGTCCCACGTGCAGCGAACTGCCTCAATGAAGGCAGGATCTCGTAAGGACTGTAAGCATTTCCTCTCCCATAACACGCAGTTTTACCCGAAGAACTCTGCTTTAGTTGCACGTGCAACACAAGCAGCATTTCTCCCACTGTGTACTCTTTGGGCTCTTCTACGAATGAACTTCTTTATGCAGGGATTCCCACGAGGAGCGAACTGCCTCCACCATGGCAGGCTGTAGTGAGGACTGTAAGCATATCCTCTACCAAATCACGCAGGTTTACCCGAAGAACTCAGCTTTAGTTGCAGGGGGAACACAAGCATCTTTTCTCCCATAGTGTACTCTTTGGGCTCTTCCACGAGTGAACTTCTATATGTAGGGTTTCCGAAGTGGAGCGAACTGCCTCAACCAAGTCAGGCTGTACCGAGGACTGTAAGCATTTCCTCTTCCAAAACACGGCAGTTTTACCACAGAATTCTGCTTTAGTTGCAGGTGGAACACAAGCAGCCTTTCTCCCACTGTGTACTCTTTGGGCTCTTCCACGAATGAAATTCTTTATGCAGGGATTCCCACGTGGAGCGAACTGCCTCAACCAAGGCAGGCTGTAGCGAATACTGTAAGCATTTCCTCTCCCCAACCACGCAGTTTTACACGAAGAACTCTGCTTCAGTTGCAGGTGGAACACAAGCAGCATTTCTCCCACTGTGTACTCTTTGGTCTCTTCACGAATGAACTTTTATATGCAGGGTTTCCCACGTGGAGCGAACTGCCTCAACCATGGCAGGCTGTAGCGAGGACTGTAAGCATATCCTCTCCCAAACCACGCAGTTTTAACAGTAGAACTCTGCTTTAGTTGCAGGGGTAACACAAGCAGCTTTTCTCCCACTGTGTACTCTTTGGGCTCTTCCACGAATGAACTTCTATATGCAGGGTTTCCAACGTGGAGGGAACTGCCTCAACCAAGGCAGGCTGTAGCGAGGACTGTAAGCATTTCCTCTTCCAAAACACGGCAGTTTTACCACAGAATTCTGCTTTAGTTGCAGGTGGAACACAAGCAGCATTTCTCCCACTGTGTACTCTTTGGGCTCTTCCACGAATGAACTTCTTTATGCAGGGATTCCCACGTGCAGCGAACTGCCTCAACCAAGGCAGGCTGCAGCGAATACTGTAAGCATTTCCTCTCCCAAAACACGCAGTTTTACACGAAGAACTCTGCTTTAGTTGCAGGGGGAACACCATCAGCTTTCCTCCCACAGTGTACACAATGGGCACTTCCCCTAATGAACTTGTTCTATAAGAATGGTTTCCTACGTGGAGCGAACTGCCTCAACCATGGTAGGCACTACTGTGGTCTCTAAGGATTTCCTCTCTGAAAACACGGCACTTTTACCCGAGGAACTCTGCTTTAGTTGCAGGTGGAACACAAGCTGCATTTGTCCCACACTTTATAAAAAGGGCCCTTCCCCGAAGGAGTCTTCAATATGCAGGGTGTCCCACGTGCAGTGAACTGCCTCAACGAAGGCAGGCTCTCGTAAGGACTGTAAGCATTTCCACTATCAATACACGCAGTTTTGCCCGAAGAATTCTCCTTTAGTTGCAGGTGGAACAAAAGCAGCTTTTCTCCCACAGTGTACCCAATGAGCCTTTGCCCGAAAGAATATCTACACTCAAGGGGTCCCGCGTGGAGTGAAATGCCTAAAGCAAGGCAGGCTCTAGTGAGGCCTCTAAGCATTTCCTCTCCGAAAACACGGCAGTTTTACCCAAGGAACTCTGCGTTAGTTGCAGGTGGAACACAAGCAGCATTACTCCCAGTGTGTAATCTTTGGGCTCTTCCACGAATGAATTTCTTAATGCAGGGATTCCCACGTGGATCGAACTGCCTCAACCGTGGCAGGCTGTAGCGAGGACTGTAAGCATATCCTATCCCAAAACACGCAGTTTTAACGGTAGAACTCTGCTTTAGTTGCAGGGGTAACACAAGCAGCTTTTCTCCCACTGTGTACTCTTTGGGCTCTTCCAAGAATGAACTTCTATATGCAGGGTTTCCGACGTGGAGCGAACTGCCTCAACCAAGGCAGGCTGTAGCGAGGACTGTAAGCATGTCCTCTACCAAATCACGCAGGTTTACCCGAAGAACTCTGCTTTAGTTGCAGGGGGAACACAAGCATCTTTTCTCCCACAGTGTACTCGATGGGCACTTCCCCTAATGAACTTGTTCTATAAGAATGGTTTCCCACGTGGAGCGAACTGCCTCAGCCATGGCAGGCACTACTGTGGTCTCTAAGGATTTCCTCTCTGAAAACACGGCACTTTTACCCGAAGAACTCTGCTTTAGTTGCAGGTGGAACACAAGCTGCATTTGTCCCACACTTTATACAAAGGGCCCTTCCCCGAATGAATCCTCAATATGCAGGGTGTCCCACGTGCAGCGAACTGCCTCAATGAAGGCAGGCTCTCGTAAGGACTGTAAGCATTTCCTCTCCCATAACACGCAGTTTTACCCGAAGAACTCTGCTTTAGTTGTACGTGCAACATAAGCAGCATTTCTCCCACTGTGTACTCTTTGGGCTCTTCCACGAATGAACTTCTTTATGCTGGGATTCCCACGAGGAGCGAACTGCCTCCACCATGGCAGGCTGTAGTGAGGACTGTAAGCATATTCTCTACCAAATCACGCAGGTTTACCCGAAGAACTCAGCTTTAGTTGCAGGGGGAACACAAGCATCTTTTCTCCCACAGTGTACTCTTTGGGCTCTTCCACGAGTGAACTTCTATATGTAGGGTTTCCGAAGTGGAGCGAACTGCCTCAACCAAGGCAGGGTGTACCGAGGACTGTAAGCATTTCCTCTTCCAAAACACGGCAGTTTTACCACAGAATTCTGCTTTAGTTGCAGGTGGAACACAAGCAGCATTACTCCCACTGTGTACTCTTTGGGCTCTTCCACGAATGAACTTCTTTATGCAGGGATTCCCACGTGGAGCGAACTGCCTCAACCAAGGCAGGCTGTAGCGAATACTGTAAGCATTTCCTCTCCCAAAACACGCAGTTTTACACGAAGAACTCTGCTTCAGTTGCAGGTGGAACACAAGCAGCATTTCTCCCACTGTGTACTCTTCGGTCTCTTCACGAATGAACTTGTATATGCAGGGTTTCCCACGTGGAGCGAACTGCCTCAACCATGGCAGGCTGTAGCGAGGACTGTAAGCATATCCTCTCCCAAACCACGCAGTTTTAACGGTAGAACTCTGCTTTAGTTGCAGGGGTAAAACAAGCAGCTTTTCTCCCACTGTGTACTCTTTGGGCTCTTCCACGAATGAACTTCTTTATGCAGGGATTCCCACGTGCAGCGAACTGCCTCAACCAAGGCAGGCTGTAGCGAATACTGAAAGCATTTCCTCTCCCAAAACACGCAGTTTTACACGAAGAACTCTGCTTCAGTTGCAGGTGGAACACAAGCAGCATTTCTCCCACTGTGTACACTTTGGGCTCTTACACGAATGAACTTCTTTATGCAGGGATTCCCACGAGGAGTGAACTGCCTCCACCATGGCAGGCTGTAGCGAGGACTGTAAGCATATCCTCTACCAAATCACGCAGGTTTACCCGAAGAACTCTGCTTTAGTTGCAGGCGGAACACAAGCATCTTTTCTCCCACAGTGTACTCGAAGGGCACTTCCCCTAATGAACTTGTTCTATAAGAATGGTTTCCCACGTGGAGCGAACTGCCACAGCCATGGCAGGCACTACTGTGGTCTCTAAGGATTTCCTCTCTGAAAACACGGCACTTTTACCCGAAGAACTCTGCTTTAGTTGCAGGTGGAACACAAGCTGCATTTGTCCCACACATTATACAAAGGGCCCTTCCCCGATGGAGTCTACAATATGCAGGGTGTCCCACGTGCAGTAAACTGCCTCAACGAAGGCAGGCTCTCGTAAGGACTGTAAGCATTTCCACTATCAATACACGCAGTTTTGCCCGAAGAATTCTCCTTTAGTTGCAGGTGGAACACAAGCAGCTTTTCTCCCACAGTGTACCCAATGAGCCTTTGCCCGAAAGAATATCTACACTCAAGGGGTCCCGCGTGGAGTGAAATGCCTAAAGCAAGGCAGGTTGTAGTGAGGCCTCTATGCATTTTCTCTCCAAAAACACGGCAGTTTTACCCAAGGAACTCTGCGTTAGTTGCAGGTGGAACACAAGCAGCATTACTCTCAGTGTGTAATCCTTGGGCTCTTCCACGAATGAATTTCTTTATGCAGGGATTCCCACGTGGATCGAACTGGCTCAACCGTGGCAGGCTGTAGCGAGGACTGTAAGCATATCCTATCCCAAAACACGCAGTTTTAACGGTAGAACTCTGCTTTAGTTGCAGGGGTAAAACAAGCAGCTTTTCTCCCACTGTGTACTCTTTGGGCTCTTCCAAGAATGAACTTCTATATGCAGGGTTGTTGACGTGGAGCGAACTGCCTCAACCAAGGCAGGCTGTAGCGAGGACTGTAAGCATGTCCTCTACTAAATCACGCAGGTTTACCCGAAGAACTCTTCTTTAGTTGCAGGGGGAACACAAGCATCTTTTCTGCCACAGTGTACTCGATGGGCACTTCCCCTAATGAACTTGTTCTATAAGAATGGTTTCCCACGTGGAGCGAACTGCCTCAGCCATGGCAGGCACTACTGTGGTGTCTAAGGATTTCCTCTCTGAAAACACGGCACTTTTACCCGAAGAACTCTGCTTTAGTTGCAGGTGGAACACAAGCTGCATTTGTCCCACACTTTATACAAAGGGCCCTTCCCTGAATGAATCCTCAATATGCAGGGAGTCCCATGTGCAGCGAACTGCCTCAATGAAGGCAGGCTCTCGTAAGGACTGTAAGCATTTCCTCTCCCATAACACGCAGTTTTACCCGAAGAACTCTGCTTTAGTTGCAGGTGGAACACAAGCAGCATTTCTCCCACTGTGTACTCTTTGGGCTCTTACACGAATGAACTTCTTTATGCAGGGCTTCCCACGAGGAGCGAACTGCCTCAACCATGGCAGACTGTAGCGAGGACTGAAAGCATATCCTCTACCAAATCAGGCATGTTTACCCGAAGAACTCTGCTTTAGTTGCAGGGGGAACACAAGCATCTTTTCTCCCACAGTGTACAAAATGGGCACTTCCCCTAATGAACTTGTTCTATAAGAATGGTTTCCCGCGTGGAGCGAACTGCCTCAGCCATAGCAGGGACGACTGTGGTCTCTAAGAATTTCATCTATGAAAACACGGCACTTTTACCCGAAAAACTCTGCTTTAGTTGCAGGTGGAACAAAAGCTGCATTTGTCCCACACTTTATACAAAGGGCCCTTCCCCAAATGAATGTTCAATATGCAGGTTGTCCCACGAGCAGTGAACTGCCTCAATGAAGGCAGGCTCTTGTAAGGACTGTAAGCATTTCCTCTTCCAAAACACGCAGTTTTACCTGAAGAACTCTGCTTCACTTGCAGGTGGAACACAAGCAGCATTTCTCCCACTGTGTTCTCTTTGGTCTCTTCACGAATGAACTTGTATATGCAGGGTTTCCCACGTGGAGCGAACTGCCTCAACCATGGCAGGATGTAGCGAGGACTGTAAGCATATCCTCTCCCAAACCACGCAGTTTTAACGGTAGAACTCTGCTTTATTTGCAGGGGTAACACAAGCAGCTTTTCTCCTACTGTGTACTCTTTGGCCTCTTCCACGAATGAACTTCTATATGCAGGGTTTCCAACTTGGGGGGAACTGCCTCAACCAAGGCAGGCTGTAGCGAGGACTCTAAGCATTTCCTCTTCCAAAACACGGCAGTTTTACCACAGAATTCTGCTTTAGTTGCAGGTGGAACACAAGCAGCATTTCTCCCACTCTGTACTCTTTGGGCTCTTCCACGAATGAACTTCTTTATGCAGGGATTCCCACGTGCAGGGATCTGCCTCAACCAAGGCAGGCTGTAGCGAATACTGTAAGCATTTCCTCTCCCAAAACACGCAGTTTTACACGAAGAACTCTGCTTTAGTTGCACGGGGAACACCATCAGCTTTCCTCCCACAGTGTACACAATGGGCACTTCCCCTAATGAACTTGTTCTATAAGAATGGTTTCCTGCGTGGAGTGAACTGCCTCAACCATGGCAGGCTCTACTGTGGTCTCTAAGGATTTCCTCTCTGAAAACACGGCACTTTTACCCGAAGAACTCTGCTTTAGTTGCATGTGGAACTCAAGGTGCATTTGTCCCACACTTTATACAAAGTGCCCTTCCCCGAAGGAGTCTTCAATATGCAGGGTGTCCCACGTGCAGTGAACTGCCTCAACGAAGGCAGGCTCTCGTAAGGACTGTAAGCATTTCCACTATCAATACATGCAGTTTTGCCCGAAGAATTCTGCTTTAGTTGCAGGTGGAACAGAAGCAGCTTTTCTCCCACAGTGTACCTAATGAGCCTTTGCCCGAAAGAATATCTATACTCAAGGGTCCCGCGTGGAGTGAAATGCCTAAAGCAAGGCAGGCTCTAGTGAGGCCTGTAAGCATTTCCTCTCCGAAAACACGGCAGTTTTACCCAAGAAACTCTGCGTTAGTTGCAGGTGGAACACAAGCAGCATTACTCCCAGTGTGTAATCTTTGGGCTCTTCCACGAATGAATTTCTTTATGCAGGGATTCCCACGTGGATCGAACTGCCTCAACCGTGGCAGGCTGTAGCGAGGACTGTAAGCATATCCTATCCCAAAACACGCAGTTTTAACGGTAGAACTCTGCTTTAGTTGCAGGGGTAACATAAACAGCTTTTCTCCTTCTGTGTACTCTTTGTGCTCTTCCACGATTGAACTTCTATATGCAGGGTTTCCAACGTGGAGCGAACTGCCTCAACCAAGGCAGGCTGTAGCGAGGACTGTAAGCATTTCCTCTTACAAAACACGACAGTTTTACCAAAGAATTCTGCTTTGGTTGCAGGTGGAATACAAGCTGCATTACTCCCACTGTGTACTCTTTGGGCTCTTACACGAATGGACTTTTTTATGCAAGGATTGACACGAGGAGCGAACTGCCTCCACCATGGCAGGCTGTAGCGAGGACTGTAAGCATGTCCTCTACCAAATCACGCAGGTTTACCTGAAGAACTCTGCTTTAGTTGTAGGGGGAACACAAGCATCTTTTCTCCCACAGTGTACTCGATGGGCATTTCCCCTGTAGAACTTGTTCTATAAGAATGGTTTCCTACGTGGACCGAACTGCCTCAGCCATGGCAGGCACTACTGTGGTCTCTAAGGATTTCCTCTCTGAAAACACGGCACTTTTACCCGAAGAACTCTGCTTTAGTTGCAGGTGGAACACAAGCTGCATTTGTCGCACACTTTATACAAAGGGCCCTTCCCCGAATGAGTCTTCAATATGCTGGGTGTCCCACGTTCAGTGAAGTGCCTCAACGAAGGCAGGCTCTCGTAAGGACTGTAAGCATTTCCTCCCCCAATACACGCAGTTTTACCCGAAGAACTCTGATTTAGTTGCAGGTGGAACACAACAGCATTTCTCCCACTGTGTACTCTTTGGGCTCTTACACGAATGAAATTCTTTATGCAGGGATTCCCACGTGGATCGAACTGCCTCAACCGTGGCAGGCTGTAGCGAGGACTGTAAGCATATCCTATGCCAAAACACGCAGTTTTAACGGTAGATCTCTGCTTTAGTTGCAGAGGTAACAAAAGCAGCTTTTCTCCCACTGTGTACTCTTTGGGCTCTTACACGAATGAACTTCTTTATGCAGGGATTCCCACGAGGAGCGAACTGCCTCCACCATGGCAGGCTGTAGCGAGGACTGTAAGCATATCTTCTACCAAATCACGCAGGTTTACCCGAAGAACTCTGCTTTAGTTGCAGGGGGAACACAAGCATCTTTTCTCCCACAGTGTACACAATGGGCACTTCCCCTAATGAACTTGTTCTATAAGAATGGTTTCCCGCGTGGAGCGAAATGCATCAGCCATGGCAGGCACTACTGTTGTCTCTAAGAATTTCCTCTCTGAAAACACGGCACTTTTACGCGAGAACTCTGCTTTAGTTGCAGTTGGAACACAAGCTGCATTTGTCCCACACTTTATAAGAAGGGCCCTTCCCCGAATGAATGTTCAATATGCAGGTTGTCCCACGAGGAGCGAACTTCCTCAATGAAGGCAGGCTCTCGTTAGGACTGTAAGCATTTCCTCTCCCAAAACACGCAGTTTTACCCGAAGAACTCTGCTTTAGTTGCAGGTGGAACACAAGCAGCATTTCTCCCACTGTGTACTCTTTGGTCTCTTCACGAATGAACTTGTATATGCAGGGTTTCCCACGTGGAGCGAACTGCCTCAACCATGGCAGGAGGTAGCGAGGACTGTAAGCATATCCTCTCCCATACCACGCAGTTTTAACGGTAGAACTCTGCTTTAGTTGCAGGGGAAACATAAGCAGCTTTTCTCCCACTGGATACTCTTTGGGCTCTTCCACGAATGAACTTCTATATGCAGGGTTTCCGAAGTGCAGCGAACTGCCTCAACCAAGGCAGGCTGCAGCGAGGACTGTAAGCATTTCCTCTTCCAAAACACGGCAGTTTTACCCAAGGAACTCTGCGTTAGTTGCAGGTGGAACACAAGCAGCATTACTCCCAGTGTGTAATCTTTGGGCTCTTCCACGAATGAATTTCTTTATGCAGGGATTCCCACGAGGAGCAAACTGCCTCAACCATGGCAGGTTGTAGCGAGGACTGTAATCATATCCTCTACCAAATCACGCAGGTTTACCTGAAGAACTCTGCTTTAGTTGCAGGGGGAACACAAGCATCTTTTCTCCCACAGTGTACTCGATGGGCACTTCCCCTAATGAACTTGTTCTATAAGAATGGTTTCCCACGTGGAGCGAACTGCCACAGCCATGGCGGGCACTACTGTGGTCTCTAAGGATTTCCTCTCTGAAAACACGGCACTTTTACCTGAGGAACACTGCTTTAGTTGCAGGTGGAACACAAGCAGCATTACTCCCAGTGTGTAATCTTTGGGCTCTTCAACGAATGAATTTCTTTATGCAGGGATTCCCACGTGGATCGAACTGCCTCAACCATGGCAGGATGTAGCGAGGACTGTATGCATATCCTCACCCAAACCACGCAGTTTTAACGGTAGAACTCTGCTTTAGTTGTTGGGGTAAGACAAGCAGCGTTTCTCCCACTGTGTACTCTTTGGGCTCTTCCACGAATGAACTTCTATATGCAGGGTTTCCGACGTGGAGCGAACTGCCTCATCAAAGGCAGGCTGTAGCGAGGACTGTAAGCATTTCCTCTTCCAAAACACGGCAGTTTTACCACAGAATTCTGCTTTAGTTGCAGGTGGAACACAAGCAGCATTTCTCCCACTGTGTACTCTTTTGGCTCTTACACGAATGAACTTCTTTATGCAGGGATTCCCACGAGGAGTGAACTGCCTCCATCATGGCAGGCTGTAGTGAGGACTGTAAGCATATCCTCTACCAAATCACGCAGGTTTACCCAAAGAACTCTGCTTTAGTTGCAGGGGGAACTCCATCAGCTTTCCTCCCTCAGTGTACACAATGGGCACTTCCCGTAATGAACTTGTTCTATAAGAATGGTTTCCCGCTTGGAGCGAACTGCCTCATCCATCGCAGGCTATACTCTGGTCTCTAAGGATTTCCTCTCTGAAAACACGGCACTTTTACCCGAAGAACTCTGCTTTAGTTGCAGGTGGAACACAAGCTGCATTTGTCCCACACTTTATACAAAGTGCCCTTCCCCGAAGGAGTCTTCAATATGCAGGGTGTCCCACGTGCAGTGAACTGCCTCAACGAAGGCAGGCTCTCGTAAGGACTGTAAGCATTTCCACTATCAATACATGCAGTTTTGCCCGAAGAATTCTGCTTTAGTTGCAGGTGGAACAGAAGCAGCTTTTCTCCCACAGTGTACCTAATGAGCCTTTGCCCGAAAGAATATCTATACTCAAGGGTCCCGCGTGGAGTGAAATGCCTAAAGCAAGACAGGCTCTAGTGAGGCCTGTAAGCATTTCCTCTCCGAAAACACGGCAGTTTTACCCAAGAAACTCTGCGTTAGTTGCAGGTGGAACACAAGCAGCATTACTCCCAGTGTGTAATCTTTGGGCTCTTCCACGAATGAATTTCTTTATGCAGGGATTCCCACGTGGATCGAACTGCCTCAACCGTGGCAGGCTGTAGCGAGGACTGTAAGCATATCCTATCCCAAAACACGCAGTTTTAACGGTAGAACTCTGCTTTAGTTGCAGGGGTAACATAAACAGCTTTTCTCCTTCTGTGTACTCTTTGGGCTCTTCCACGAATGAACTTCTATATGCAGGGTTTCCAAAGTGGAGCGAACTGCCTCAACCAAGGCAGGCTGTAGCGAGGACTGTAAGCATTTCCTCTTAAAAAACACGACAGTTTTACCAAAGAATTCTGCTTTGGTTGCAGGTGGAATACAAGCTGCATTACTCCCACTGTGTACTCTTTGGGCTCTTACACGAATGGACTTTTTTATGCAAGGATTGACACGAGGAGCGAACTGCCTCCACCATGGCAGGCTGTAGCGAGGACTGTAAGCATGTCCTCTACCAAATCACGCAGGTTTACCTGAAGAACTCTGCTTTAGTTGTAGGGGGAACACAAGCATCTTTTCTCCCACAGTGTACTCGATGGGCATTTCCCCTATAGAACTTGTTCTATAAGAATGGTTTCCTACGTGGACCGAACTGCCTCAGCCATGGCAGGCACTACTGTGGTCTCTAAGGATTTCCTCTCTGAAAACATGGCACTTTTACCCGAGGAACTCTGCTTTAGTTGCAGGTGGAACACAAGCTGCATTTGTCCCACACTTTATACAAAGGGCCCTTCCCCGAATGAGTCTTCAATATGCTGGGTGTCCCACGTTCAGTGAAGTGCCTCAACGAAGGCAGGCTCTCGTAAGGACTGTAAGCATTTCCTCCCCCAATACACGCAGTTTTACCCGAAGAACTCTGCTTTAGTTGCAGGTGGAACACAACAGCATTTCTCCCACTGTGTACTCTTTGGGCTCTTACACGAATGAAATTCTTTATGCAGGGATTCCCACGTGGATCGAACTGCCTCAACCGTGGCAGGCTGTAGCGAGGACTGTAAGCATATCCTATGCCAAAACACGCAGTTTTAACGGTAGATCTCTGCTTTAGTTGCACAGGTTACAAAAGCAGCTTTTCTCCCACTGTGTACTCTTTGGGCTCTTACACGAATGAACTTCTTTATGCAGGGATTCCCACGAGGAGCGAACTGCCTCCACCATGGCAGGCTGTAGCGAGGACTGTAAGCATATCTTCTACCAAATCACGCAGGTTTACCCGAAGAACTCTGCTTTAGTTGCAGGGGGAACACAAGCATCTTTTCTCCCACAGTGTACACAATGGGCACTTCCCCTAATGAACTTGTTCTATAAGAATGGTTTCCCGCGTGGAGCGAAATGCATCAGCCATGGCAGGCACTACTGTTGTCTCTAAGAATTTCCTCTCTGAAAACACGGCACTTTTACGCGAGAACTCTGCTTTAGTTGCAGTTGGAACACAAGCTGCATTTGTCCCACACTTTATAAGAAGGGCCCTTCCCCGAATGAATGTTCAATATGCAGGTTGTCCCACGAGGAGCGAACTTCCTCAATGAAGGCAGGCTCTCTTTAGGACTGTAAGCATTTCCTCTCCCAAAACACGCAGTTTTACCCGAAGAACTCTGCTTTAGTTGCAGGTGGAACACAAGCAGCATTTCTCCCACTGTGTACTCTTTGGTCTCTTCACGAATGAACTTGTATATGCAGGGTTTCCCACGTGGAGCGAACTGCCTCAACCATGGCAGGAGGTAGCGAGGACTGTAAGCATATCCTCTCCCATACCACGCAGTTTTAACGGTAGAACTCTGCTTTAGTTGCAGGGGAAACATAAGCAGCTTTTCTCCCACTGGATACTCTTTGGGCTCTTCCACGAATGAACTTCTCTATGCAGGGTTTCCGAAGTGCAGCGAACTGCCTCAACCAAGGCAGGCTGTAGCGAGGACTGTAAGCATTTCCTCTTCCAAAACACGGCAGTTTTACCCAAGGAACTCTGCGTTAGTTGCAGGTGGAACACAAGCAGCATTACTCCCAGTGTGTAAACTTTGGGCTCTTCCACGAATGAATTTCTTTATGCAGGGATTCCCACGAGGAGCAAACTGCCTCAACCATGGCAGGTTGTAGCGAGGACTGTAAGCATATCCTCTACCAAATCACGCAGGTTTACCTGAAGAACTCTGCTTTAGTTGCAGGGGGAACACAAGCATCTTTTCTCCCACAGTGTACTCGATGGGCACTTCCCCTAATGAACTTGTTCTATAAGAATGGTTTCCCACGTGGAGCGAACTGCCACAGCCATGGCAGGCACTACTGTGTTCTCTAAGGATTTCCTCTCTGAAAACACGGCACTTTTACCTGAGGAACACTGCTTTAGTTGCAGGTGGAACACAAGCAGCATTACTCCCAGTGTGTAATCTTTGGGCTCTTCCACGAATGAATTTCTTTATGCAGGGATTCCCACGTGGATCGAACTGCCTCAACCATGGCAGGATGTAGCGAGGACTGTAAGCATATCCTCACCCAAACCACGCAGTTTTAACGGTAGAACTCTGCTTTAGTTGCTGGGGTAAGACAAGCAGCGTTTCTCCCACTGTGTACTCTTTGGGCTCTTCCACGAATGAACTTCTATATGCAGGGTTTCCGACGTGGAGAGAACTGCCTCATCAAAGGCAGGCTGTAGCGAGGACTGTAAGCATTTCCTCTTCCAAAACACGGCAGTTTTACCACAGAATTCTGCTTTAGTTGCAGGTGGAACACAAGCAGCATTTCTCCCACTGTGTACTCTTTTGGCTCTTACACGAATGAACTTCTTTATGCAGGGATTCCCACGAGGAGCGAACTGCCTCCATCATGGCAGGCTGTAGTGAGGACTGTAAGCATATCCTCTACCAAATCACGCAGGTTTACCCAAAGAACTCTGCTTTAGTTGCAGGGGGAACTCCATCAGCTTTCCTCCCTCAGTGTACACAATGGGCACTTCCCGTAATGAACTTGTTCTATAAGAATGGTTTCCCGCTTGGAGCGAACTGCCTCATCCCTCGCAGGCTATACTCTGGTCTCTAAGGATTTCCTCTCTGAAAACACGGCACTTTTACCCGAAGAACTCTGCTTTAGTTGCAGGTGGAACACAAGCTGCATTTGTCCCACACTTTATACAAAGTGCCCTTCCCCGAAGGAGTCTTCAATATGCAGGGATTCCCACGTGCAGCGAACTGCCTCAACCAAGGCAGGCTGCAGCGAATACTGTAAGCATTTCCTCTCTCAAAACACGCAGTTTTACACGAAGAGCTCTGCTTTAGGTGCAGGGGGAACTCCATCAGCTTTCCTCCCACAGTGTACACAATGGGCACTTCCCCTAATGAACTTGTTCTATAAGAATGGTTTCCTACGTGGAGCGAACTGCCTCAGCCATGGTAGGCACTACTGTGGTCTCTAAGGATTTCCTCTCTGAAAACACGGAACTTTTACCCGAGGAACTCTGCTTTAGTTGCAGGTGGAACACAAGCTGCATTTGTCCCACACTTTATACAAAGGGCCCTCCCCGAAGGAGTCTTCAATATGCAGGGTGTCCCACGTGCAGTGAACTGCCTCAACGAAGGCAGGCTCTCGTAAGGACTGTAAGCATTTCCACTATCAATACACGCAGTTTTGCCCGAAGAATTCTCCTTTAGTTGCAGGTGGAACACAAGCAGGTTTTCTCCCACAGTGTACCCAATGAGCCTTTGCCTGAAAGAATATCTACACTCAAGGGGTCCCGCGTGGAGTGAAATGCCTAAAGCAAGGCAGGCTCTAGTGAGGCCTCTAAGCATTTCCTCTCCGAAAACACGGCAGTTTTACCCAAGGAACTCTGCGTTAGTTGCAGGTGGAACACAAGCAGCATTACTCCCAGTGTGTAATCTTTGGGCTCTTCCACGAATGAATTTCTTTATGCAGGGATTCCCACGTGGATCGAACTGCCTCAACCGTGGCAGGCTGTAGCGAGGACTGTAAGCATATCCTATCCCAAAACACGCAGTTTTAACGGTAGAACTCTGCTTTAGTTGCAGGGGTAACATAAACAGCTTTTCTCCTTCTGTGTACTCTTTGTGCTCTTCCACGAATGAACTTCTATATGCAGGGTTTCCAACGTGGAGCGAACTGCCTCAACCAAGGCAGGCTGTAGCGAGGACTGTAAGCATTTCCTCTTACAAAACACGACAGTTTTACCAAAGAATTCTGCTTTGGTTGCAGGTGGAATACAAGCTGCATTACTCCCACTGTGTACTCTTTGGGCTCTTACACGAATGGACTTTTTTATGCAAGGATTGACACGAGGAGCGAACTGCCTCCACCATGGCAGGCTGTAGCGAGGACTGTAAGCATGTCCTCTACCAAATCACGCAGGTTTACCTGAAGAACTCTGCTTTAGTTGTAGGGGGAACACAAGCATCTTTTCTCCCACAGTGTACTCGATGGGCATTTCCCCTGTAGAACTTGTTCTATAAGAATGGTTTCCTACGTGGACCGAACTGCCTCAGCCATGGCAGGCACTACTGTGGTCTCTAAGGATTTCCTCTCTGAAAACACGGCACTTTTACCCGAAGAACTCTGCTTTAGTTGCAGGTGGAACACAAGCTGCATTTGTCGCACACTTTATACAAAGGGCCCTTCCCCGAATGAGTCTTCAATATGCTGGGTGTCCCACGTTCAGTGAAGTGCCTCAACGAAGGCAGGCTCTCGTAAGGACTGTAAGCATTTCCTCCCCCAATACACGCAGTTTTACCCGAAGAACTCTGATTTAGTTGCAGGTGGAACACAACAGCATTTCTCCCACTGTGTACTCTTTGGGCTCTTACACGAATGAAATTCTTTATGCAGGGATTCCCACGTGGATCGAACTGCCTCAACCGTGGCAGGCTGTAGCGAGGACTGTAAGCATATCCTATGCCAAAACACGCAGTTTTAACGGTAGATCTCTGCTTTAGTTGCAGAGGTAACAAAAGCAGCTTTTCTCCCACTGTGTACTCTTTGGGCTCTTACACGAATGAACTTCTTTATGCAGGGATTCCCACGAGGAGCGAACTGCCTCCACCATGGCAGGCTGTAGCGAGGACTGTAAGCATATCTTCTACCAAATCACGCAGGTTTACCCGAAGAACTCTGCTTTAGTTGCAGGGGGAACACAAGCATCTTTTCTCCCACAGTGTACACAATGGGCACTTCCCCTAATGAACTTGTTCTATAAGAATGGTTTCCCGCGTGGAGCGAAATGCATCAGCCATGGCAGGCACTACTGTTGTCTCTAAGAATTTCCTCTCTGAAAACACGGCACTTTTACGCGAGAACTCTGCTTTAGTTGCAGTTGGAACACAAGCTGCATTTGTCCCACACTTTATAAGAAGGGCCCTTCCCCGAATGAATGTTCAATATGCAGGTTGTCCCACGAGGAGCGAACTTCCTCAATGAAGGCAGGCTCTCGTTAGGACTGTAAGCATTTCCTCTCCCAAAACACGCAGTTTTACCCGAAGAACTCTGCTTTAGTTGCAGGTGGAACACAAGCAGCATTTCTCCCACTGTGTACTCTTTGGTCTCTTCACGAATGAACTTGTATATGCAGGGTTTCCCACGTGGAGCGAACTGCCTCAACCATGGCAGGAGGTAGCGAGGACTGTAAGCATATCCTCTCCCATACCACGCAGTTTTAACGGTAGAACTCTGCTTTAGTTGCAGGGGAAACATAAGCAGCTTTTCTCCCACTGGATACTCTTTGGGCTCTTCCACGAATGAACTTCTATATGCAGGGTTTCCGAAGTGCAGCGAACTGCCTCAACCAAGGCAGGCTGCAGCGAGGACTGTAAGCATTTCCTCTTCCAAAACACGGCAGTTTTACCCAAGGAACTCTGCGTTAGTTGCAGGTGGAACACAAGCAGCATTACTCCCAGTGTGTAATCTTTGGGCTCTTCCACGAATGAATTTCTTTATGCAGGGATTCCCACGAGGAGCAAACTGCCTCAACCATGGCAGGTTGTAGCGAGGACTGTAATCATATCCTCTACCAAATCACGCAGGTTTACCTGAAGAACTCTGCTTTAGTTGCAGGGGGAACACAAGCATCTTTTCTCCCACAGTGTACTCGATGGGCACTTCCCCTAATGAACTTGTTCTATAAGAATGGTTTCCCACGTGGAGCGAACTGCCACAGCCATGGCGGGCACTACTGTGGTCTCTAAGGATTTCCTCTCTGAAAACACGGCACTTTTACCTGAGGAACACTGCTTTAGTTGCAGGTGGAACACAAGCAGCATTACTCCCAGTGTGTAATCTTTGGGCTCTTCAACGAATGAATTTCTTTATGCAGGGATTCCCACGTGGATCGAACTGCCTCAACCATGGCAGGATGTAGCGAGGACTGTATGCATATCCTCACCCAAACCACGCAGTTTTAACGGTAGAACTCTGCTTTAGTTGTTGGGGTAAGACAAGCAGCGTTTCTCCCACTGTGTACTCTTTGGGCTCTTCCACGAATGAACTTCTATATGCAGGGTTTCCGACGTGGAGCGAACTGCCTCATCAAAGGCAGGCTGTAGCGAGGACTGTAAGCATTTCCTCTTCCAAAACACGGCAGTTTTACCACAGAATTCTGCTTTAGTTGCAGGTGGAACACAAGCAGCATTTCTCCCACTGTGTACTCTTTTGGCTCTTACACGAATGAACTTCTTTATGCAGGGATTCCCACGAGGAGTGAACTGCCTCCATCATGGCAGGCTGTAGTGAGGACTGTAAGCATATCCTCTACCAAATCACGCAGGTTTACCCAAAGAACTCTGCTTTAGTTGCAGGGGGAACTCCATCAGCTTTCCTCCCTCAGTGTACACAATGGGCACTTCCCGTAATGAACTTGTTCTATAAGAATGGTTTCCCGCTTGGAGCGAACTGCCTCATCCATCGCAGGCTATACTCTGGTCTCTAAGGATTTCCTCTCTGAAAACACGGCACTTTTACCCGAAGAACTCTGCTTTAGTTGCAGGTGGAACACAAGCTGCATTTGTCCCACACTTTATACAAAGTGCCCTTCCCCGAAGGAGTCTTCAATATGCAGGGTGTCCCACGTGCAGTGAACTGCCTCAACGAAGGCAGGCTCTCGTAAGGACTGTAAGCATTTCCACTATCAATACATGCAGTTTTGCCCGAAGAATTCTGCTTTAGTTGCAGGTGGAACAGAAGCAGCTTTTCTCCCACAGTGTACCTAATGAGCCTTTGCCCGAAAGAATATCTATACTCAAGGGTCCCGCGTGGAGTGAAATGCCTAAAGCAAGACAGGCTCTAGTGAGGCCTGTAAGCATTTCCTCTCCGAAAACACGGCAGTTTTACCCAAGAAACTCTGCGTTAGTTGCAGGTGGAACACAAGCAGCATTACTCCCAGTGTGTAATCTTTGGGCTCTTCCACGAATGAATTTCTTTATGCAGGGATTCCCACGTGGATCGAACTGCCTCAACCGTGGCAGGCTGTAGCGAGGACTGTAAGCATATCCTATCCCAAAACACGCAGTTTTAACGGTAGAACTCTGCTTTAGTTGCAGGGGTAACATAAACAGCTTTTCTCCTTCTGTGTACTCTTTGGGCTCTTCCACGAATGAACTTCTATATGCAGGGTTTCCAAAGTGGAGCGAACTGCCTCAACCAAGGCAGGCTGTAGCGAGGACTGTAAGCATTTCCTCTTAAAAAACACGACAGTTTTACCAAAGAATTCTGCTTTGGTTGCAGGTGGAATACAAGCTGCATTACTCCCACTGTGTACTCTTTGGGCTCTTACACGAATGGACTTTTTTATGCAAGGATTGACACGAGGAGCGAACTGCCTCCACCATGGCAGGCTGTAGCGAGGACTGTAAGCATGTCCTCTACCAAATCACGCAGGTTTACCTGAAGAACTCTGCTTTAGTTGTAGGGGGAACACAAGCATCTTTTCTCCCACAGTGTACTCGATGGGCATTTCCCCTATAGAACTTGTTCTATAAGAATGGTTTCCTACGTGGACCGAACTGCCTCAGCCATGGCAGGCACTACTGTGGTCTCTAAGGATTTCCTCTCTGAAAACATGGCACTTTTACCCGAGGAACTCTGCTTTAGTTGCAGGTGGAACACAAGCTGCATTTGTCCCACACTTTATACAAAGGGCCCTTCCCCGAATGAGTCTTCAATATGCTGGGTGTCCCACGTTCAGTGAAGTGCCTCAACGAAGGCAGGCTCTCGTAAGGACTGTAAGCATTTCCTCCCCCAATACACGCAGTTTTACCCGAAGAACTCTGCTTTAGTTGCAGGTGGAACACAACAGCATTTCTCCCACTGTGTACTCTTTGGGCTCTTACACGAATGAAATTCTTTATGCAGGGATTCCCACGTGGATCGAACTGCCTCAACCGTGGCAGGCTGTAGCGAGGACTGTAAGCATATCCTATGCCAAAACACGCAGTTTTAACGGTAGATCTCTGCTTTAGTTGCACAGGTTACAAAAGCAGCTTTTCTCCCACTGTGTACTCTTTGGGCTCTTACACGAATGAACTTCTTTATGCAGGGATTCCCACGAGGAGCGAACTGCCTCCACCATGGCAGGCTGTAGCGAGGACTGTAAGCATATCTTCTACCAAATCACGCAGGTTTACCCGAAGAACTCTGCTTTAGTTGCAGGGGGAACACAAGCATCTTTTCTCCCACAGTGTACACAATGGGCACTTCCCCTAATGAACTTGTTCTATAAGAATGGTTTCCCGCGTGGAGCGAAATGCATCAGCCATGGCAGGCACTACTGTTGTCTCTAAGAATTTCCTCTCTGAAAACACGGCACTTTTACGCGAGAACTCTGCTTTAGTTGCAGTTGGAACACAAGCTGCATTTGTCCCACACTTTATAAGAAGGGCCCTTCCCCGAATGAATGTTCAATATGCAGGTTGTCCCACGAGGAGCGAACTTCCTCAATGAAGGCAGGCTCTCTTTAGGACTGTAAGCATTTCCTCTCCCAAAACACGCAGTTTTACCCGAAGAACTCTGCTTTAGTTGCAGGTGGAACACAAGCAGCATTTCTCCCACTGTGTACTCTTTGGTCTCTTCACGAATGAACTTGTATATGCAGGGTTTCCCACGTGGAGCGAACTGCCTCAACCATGGCAGGAGGTAGCGAGGACTGTAAGCATATCCTCTCCCATACCACGCAGTTTTAACGGTAGAACTCTGCTTTAGTTGCAGGGGAAACATAAGCAGCTTTTCTCCCACTGGATACTCTTTGGGCTCTTCCACGAATGAACTTCTCTATGCAGGGTTTCCGAAGTGCAGCGAACTGCCTCAACCAAGGCAGGCTGTAGCGAGGACTGTAAGCATTTCCTCTTCCAAAACACGGCAGTTTTACCCAAGGAACTCTGCGTTAGTTGCAGGTGGAACACAAGCAGCATTACTCCCAGTGTGTAAACTTTGGGCTCTTCCACGAATGAATTTCTTTATGCAGGGATTCCCACGAGGAGCAAACTGCCTCAACCATGGCAGGTTGTAGCGAGGACTGTAAGCATATCCTCTACCAAATCACGCAGGTTTACCTGAAGAACTCTGCTTTAGTTGCAGGGGGAACACAAGCATCTTTTCTCCCACAGTGTACTCGATGGGCACTTCCCCTAATGAACTTGTTCTATAAGAATGGTTTCCCACGTGGAGCGAACTGCCACAGCCATGGCAGGCACTACTGTGTTCTCTAAGGATTTCCTCTCTGAAAACACGGCACTTTTACCTGAGGAACACTGCTTTAGTTGCAGGTGGAACACAAGCAGCATTACTCCCAGTGTGTAATCTTTGGGCTCTTCCACGAATGAATTTCTTTATGCAGGGATTCCCACGTGGATCGAACTGCCTCAACCATGGCAGGATGTAGCGAGGACTGTAAGCATATCCTCACCCAAACCACGCAGTTTTAACGGTAGAACTCTGCTTTAGTTGCTGGGGTAAGACAAGCAGCGTTTCTCCCACTGTGTACTCTTTGGGCTCTTCCACGAATGAACTTCTATATGCAGGGTTTCCGACGTGGAGAGAACTGCCTCATCAAAGGCAGGCTGTAGCGAGGACTGTAAGCATTTCCTCTTCCAAAACACGGCAGTTTTACCACAGAATTCTGCTTTAGTTGCAGGTGGAACACAAGCAGCATTTCTCCCACTGTGTACTCTTTTGGCTCTTACACGAATGAACTTCTTTATGCAGGGATTCCCACGAGGAGCGAACTGCCTCCATCATGGCAGGCTGTAGTGAGGACTGTAAGCATATCCTCTACCAAATCACGCAGGTTTACCCAAAGAACTCTGCTTTAGTTGCAGGGGGAACTCCATCAGCTTTCCTCCCTCAGTGTACACAATGGGCACTTCCCGTAATGAACTTGTTCTATAAGAATGGTTTCCCGCTTGGAGCGAACTGCCTCATCCCTCGCAGGCTATACTCTGGTCTCTAAGGATTTCCTCTCTGAAAACACGGCACTTTTACCCGAAGAACTCTGCTTTAGTTGCAGGTGGAACACAAGCTGCATTTGTCCCACACTTTATACAAAGTGCCCTTCCCCGAAGGAGTCTTCAATATGCAGGGATTCCCACGTGCAGCGAACTGCCTCAACCAAGGCAGGCTGCAGCGAATACTGTAAGCATTTCCTCTCTCAAAACACGCAGTTTTACACGAAGAGCTCTGCTTTAGGTGCAGGGGGAACTCCATCAGCTTTCCTCCCACAGTGTACACAATGGGCACTTCCCCTAATGAACTTGTTCTATAAGAATGGTTTCCTACGTGGAGCGAACTGCCTCAGCCATGGTAGGCACTACTGTGGTCTCTAAGGATTTCCTCTCTGAAAACACGGAACTTTTACCCGAGGAACTCTGCTTTAGTTGCAGGTGGAACACAAGCTGCATTTGTCCCACACTTTATACAAAGGGCCCTCCCCGAAGGAGTCTTCAATATGCAGGGTGTCCCACGTGCAGTGAACTGCCTCAACGAAGGCAGGCTCTCGTAAGGACTGTAAGCATTTCCACTATCAATACACGCAGTTTTGCCCGAAGAATTCTCCTTTAGTTGCAGGTGGAACACAAGCAGGTTTTCTCCCACAGTGTACCCAATGAGCCTTTGCCTGAAAGAATATCTACACTCAAGGGGTCCCGCGTGGAGTGAAATGCCTAAAGCAAGGCAGGCTCTAGTGAGGCCTCTAAGCATTTCCTCTCCGAAAACACGGCAGTTTTACCCAAGGAACTCTGCGTTAGTTGCAGGTGGAACACAAGCAGCATTACTCCCAGTGTGTTATCTTTGGGCTCTTCCAAGAATGAATTTCTTTATGCAGGGATTCCCACGTGGATCGAACTGCCTCAACCGTGGCAGGCTGTAGCGAGGACTGTAAGCATATCCTATCCCAAAACACGCAGTTTTAACGGTAGAACTCTGCTTTAGTTGCAGGGGTAACACAAGCAGCTTTTCTCCCACTGTGTACTCTTTGGGCTCTTCCAAGAATGAACTTCTATATGCAGGGTTTCCGACGTGGAGCGAACTGCCTCAACCAAGGCAGGCTGTAGCGAGGACTGTAAGCATGTCCTCTACCAAATCACGCAGGTTTACCCGAAGAACTCTGCTTTAGTTGCAGGGGGAACACAAGCATCTTTCCTCCCACAGTGTACTCGATGGGCACTTCCCCTAATGAACTTGTTCTATAAGAATGGTTTCCCACGTGGAGCGAACTGCCTCAGCCATGGCAGGCACTACTGTGGTCTCTAAGGATTTCCTCTCTGAAAACACGGCACTTTTACCCGAAGAACTCTGCTTTAGTTGCAGGTGGAACACAAGCTGCATTTGTCCCACACTTTATACAAAGGGCCCTTCCCCGAATGAATCCTCAATATGCAGGGTGTCCCACGTGCAGCGAACTGCCTCAATGAAGGCAGGATCTCGTAAGGACTGTAAGCATTTCCTCTCCCATAACACGCAGTTTTACCCGAAGAACTCTGCTTTAGTTGCACGTGCAACACAAGGAGCATTTCTCCCACTGTGTACTCTTTGGGCTCTTCTACGAATGAACTTCTTTATGCAGGGATTCCCACGAGGAGCGAACTGCCTCCACCATGGCAGGCTGTAGTGAGGACTGTAAGCATATCCTCTACCAAATCACGCAGGTTTACCCGAAGAACTCAGCTTTAGTTGCAGGGGGAACACAAGCATCTTTTCTCCCATAGTGTACTCTTTGGGCTCTTCCACGAGTGAACTTCTATATGTAGGGTTTCCGAAGTGGAGCGAACTGCCTCAACCAAGGCAGGCTGTACCGAGGACTGTAAGCATTTCCTCTTCCAAAACACGGCAGTTTTACCACAGAATTCTGCTTTAGTTGCAGGTGGAACACAAGCAGCCTTTCTCCCACTGTGTACTCTTTGGGCTCTTCCACGAATGAAATTCTTTATGCAGGGATTCCCACGTGGAGCGAACTGCCTCAACCAAGGCAGGCTGTAGCGAATACTGTAAGCATTTCCTCTCCCCAACCACGCAGTTTTACACGAAGAACTCTGCTTCAGTTGCAGGTGGAACACAAGCAGCATTTCTCCCACTGTGTACTCTTTGGTCTCTTCACGAATGAACTTTTATATGCAGGGTTTCCCACGTGGAGCGAACTGCCTCAACCATGGCAGGCTGTAGCGAGGACTGTAAGCATATCCTCTCCCAAACCACGCAGTTTTAACAGTAGAACTCTGCTTTAGTTGCAGGGGTAACACAAGCAGCTTTTCTCCCACTGTGTACTCTTTGGGCTCTTCCACGAATGAACTTCTATATGCAGGGTTTCCAACGTGGAGGGAACTGCCTCAACCAAGGCAGGCTGTAGCGAGGACTGTAAGCATTTCCTCTTCCAAAACACGGCAGTTTTACCACAGAATTCTGCTTTAGTTGCAGGTGGAACACAAGCAGCATTTCTCCCACTGTGTACTCTTTGGGCTCTTCCACGAATGAACTTCTTTATGCAGGGATTCCCACGTGCAGCGAACTGCCTCAACCAAGGCAGGCTGCAGCGAATACTGTAAGCATTTCCTCTCCCAAAACACGCAGTTTTACACGAAGAACTCTGCTTTAGTTGCAGGGGGAACACCATCAGCTTTCCTCCCACAGTGTACACAATGGGCACTTCCCCTAATGAACTTGTTCTATAAGAATGGTTTCCTACGTGGAGCGAACTGCCTCAACCATGGTAGGCACTACTGTGGTCTCTAAGGATTTCCTCTCTGAAAACACGGCACTTTTACCCGAGGAACTCTGCTTTAGTTGCAGGTGGAACACAAGCTGCATTTGTCCCACACTTTATAAAAAGGGCCCTTCCCCGAAGGAGTCTTCAATATGCAGGGTGTCCCACGTGCAGTGAACTGCCTCAACGAAGGCAGGCTCTCGTAAGGACTGTAAGCATTTCCACTATCAATACACGCAGTTTTGCCCGAAGAATTCTCCTTTAGTTGCAGGTGGAACAAAAGCAGCTTTTCTCCCACAGTGTACCCAATGAGCCTTTGCCCGAAAGAATATCTACACTCAAGGGGTCCCGCGTGGAGTGAAATGCCTAAAGCAAGGCAGGCTCTAGTGAGGCCTCTAAGCATTTCCTCTCCGAAAACACGGCAGTTTTACCCAAGGAACTCTGCGTTAGTTGCAGGTGGAACACAAGCAGCATTACTCCCAGTGTGTAATCTTTGGGCTCTTCCACGAATGAATTTCTTTATGCAGGGATTCCCACGTGGATCGAACTGCCTCAACCGTGGCAGGCTGTAGCGAGGACTGTAAGCATATCCTATCCCAAAACACGCAGTTTTAACGGTAGAACTCTGCTTTAGTTGCAGGGGTAACACAAGCAGCTTTTCTCCCACTGTGTACTCTTTGGGCTCTTCCAAGAATGAACTTCTATATGCAGGGTTTCCGACGTGGAGCGAACTGCCTCAACAAAGGCAGGCTGTAGCGAGGACTGTAAGCATGTCCTCTACCAAATCACGCAGGTTTACCCGAAGAACTCTGCTTTAGTTGCAGGGGGAACACAAGCATCTTTTCTCCCACAGTGTACTCGATGGGCACTTCCCCTAATGAACTTGTTCTATAAGAATGGTTTCCCACGTGGAGCGAACTGCCTCAGCCATGGCAGGCACTACTGTGGTCTCTAAGGATTTCCTCTCTGAAAACACGGCACTTTTACCCGAAGAACTCTGCTTTAGTTGCAGGTGGAACACAAGCTGCATTTGTCCCACACTTTATACAAAGGGCCCTTCCCCGAATGAATCCTCAATATGCAGGGTGTCCCACGTGCAGCGAACTGCCTCAATGAAGGCAGGCTCTCGTAAGGACTGTAAGCATTTCCTCTCCCATAACACGCAGTTTTACCCGAAGAACTCTGCTTTAGTTGTACGTGCAACATAAGCAGCATTTCTCCCACTGTGTACTCTTTGGGCTCTTCCACGAATGAACTTCTTTATGCTGGGATTCCCACGAGGAGCGAACTGCCTCCACCATGGCAGGCTGTAGTGAGGACTGTAAGCATATTCTCTACCAAATCACGCAGGTTTACCCGAAGAACTCAGCTTTAGTTGCAGGGGGAACACAAGCATCTTTTCTCCCACAGTGTACTCTTTGGGCTCTTCCACGAGTGAACTTCTATATGTAGGGTTTCCGAAGTGGAGCGAACTGCCTCAACCAAGGCAGGGTGTACCGAGGACTGTAAGCATTTCCTCTTCCAAAACACGGCAGTTTTACCACAGAATTCTGCTTTAGTTGCAGGTGGAACACAAGCAGCATTACTCCCACTGTGTACTCTTTGGGCTCTTCCACGAATGAACTTCTTTATGCAGGGATTCCCACGTGGAGCGAACTGCCTCAACCAAGGCAGGCTGTAGCGAATACTGTAAGCATTTCCTCTCCCAAAACACGCAGTTTTACACGAAGAACTCTGCTTCAGTTGCAGGTGGAACACAAGCAGCATTTCTCCCACTGTGTACTCTTCGGTCTCTTCACGAATGAACTTGTATATGCAGGGTTTCCCACGTGGAGCGAACTGCCTCAACCATGGCAGGCTGTAGCGAGGACTGTAAGCATATCCTCTCCCAAACCACGCAGTTTTAACGGTAGAACTCTGCTTTAGTTGCAGGGGTAAAACAAGCAGCTTTTCTCCCACTGTGTACTCTTTGGGCTCTTCCACGAATGAACTTCTTTATGCAGGGATTCCCACGTGCAGCGAACTGCCTCAACCAAGGCAGGCTGTAGCGAATACTGAAAGCATTTCCTCTCCCAAAACACGCAGTTTTACACGAAGAACTCTGCTTCAGTTGCAGGTGGAACACAAGCAGCATTTCTCCCACTGTGTACACTTTGGGCTCTTACACGAATGAACTTCTTTATGCAGGGATTCCCACGAGGAGTGAACTGCCTCCACCATGGCAGGCTGTAGCGAGGACTGTAAGCATATCCTCTACCAAATCACGCAGGTTTACCCGAAGAACTCTGCTTTAGTTGCAGGCGGAACACAAGCATCTTTTCTCCCACAGTGTACTCGAAGGGCACTTCCCCTAATGAACTTGTTCTATAAGAATGGTTTCCCACGTGGAGCGAACTGCCACAGCCATGGCAGGCACTACTGTGGTCTCTAAGGATTTCCTCTCTGAAAACACGGCACTTTTACCCGAAGAACTCTGCTTTAGTTGCAGGTGGAACACAAGCTGCATTTGTCCCACACATTATACAAAGGGCCCTTCCCCGATGGAGTCTACAATATGCAGGGTGTCCCACGTGCAGTAAACTGCCTCAACGAAGGCAGGCTCTCGTAAGGACTGTAAGCATTTCCACTATCAATACACGCAGTTTTGCCCGAAGAATTCTCCTTTAGTTGCAGGTGGAACACAAGCAGCTTTTCTCCCACAGTGTACCCAATGAGCCTTTGCCCGAAAGAATATCTACACTCAAGGGGTCCCGCGTGGAGTGAAATGCCTAAAGCAAGGCAGGCTGTAGTGAGGCCTCTATGCATTTTCTCTCCAAAAACACGGCAGTTTTACCCAAGGAACTCTGCGTTAGTTGCAGGTGGAACACAAGCAGCATTACTCTCAGTGTGTAATCCTTGGGCTCTTCCACGAATGAATTTCTTTATGCAGGGATTCCCACGTGGATCGAACTGGCTCAACCGTGGCAGGCTGTAGCGAGGACTGTAAGCATATCCTATCCCAAAACACGCAGTTTTAACGGTAGAACTCTGCTTTAGTTGCAGGGGTAAAACAAGCAGCTTTTCTCCCACTGTGTACTCTTTGGGCTCTTCCAAGAATGAACTTCTATATGCAGGGTTGTTGACGTGGAGCGAACTGCCTCAACCAAGGCAGGCTGTAGCGAGGACTGTAAGCATGTCCTCTACTAAATCACGCAGGTTTACCCGAAGAACTCTTCTTTAGTTGCAGGGGGAACACAAGCATCTTTTCTGCCACAGTGTACTCGATGGGCACTTCCCCTAATGAACTTGTTCTATAAGAATGGTTTCCCACGTGGAGCGAACTGCCTCAGCCATGGCAGGCACTACTGTGGTGTCTAAGGATTTCCTCTCTGAAAACACGGCACTTTTACCCGAAGAACTCTGCTTTAGTTGCAGGTGGAACACAAGCTGCATTTGTCCCACACTTTATACAAAGGGCCCTTCCCTGAATGAATCCTCAATATGCAGGGAGTCCCATGTGCAGCGAACTGCCTCAATGAAGGCAGGCTCTCGTAAGGACTGTAAGCATTTCCTCTCCCATAACACGCAGTTTTACCCGAAGAACTCTGCTTTAGTTGCAGGTGGAACACAAGCAGCATTTCTCCCACTGTGTACTCTTTGGGCTCTTACACGAATGAACTTCTTTATGCAGGGCTTCCCACGAGGAGCGAACTGCCTCAACCATGGCAGACTGTAGCGAGGACTGAAAGCATATCCTCTACCATATCAGGCATGTTTACCCGAAGAACTCTGCTTTAGTTGCAGGGGGAACACAAGCATCTTTTCTCCCACAGTGTACAAAATGGGCACTTCCCCTAATGAACTTGTTCTATAAGAATGGTTTCCCGCGTGGAGCGAACTGCCTCAGCCATAGCAGGGACGACTGTGGTCTCTAAGAATTTCATCTATGAAAACACGGCACTTTTACCCGAAAAACTCTGCTTTAGTTGCAGGTGGAACAAAAGCTGCATTTGTCCCACACTTTATACAAAGGGCCCTTCCCCAAATGAATGTTCAATATGCAGGTTGTCCCACGAGCAGTGAACTGCCTCAATGAAGGCAGGCTCTTGTAAGGACTGTAAGCATTTCCTCTTCCAAAACACGCAGTTTTACCTCAAGAACTCTGCTTCACTTGCAGGTGGAACACAAGCAGCATTTCTCCCACTGTGTTCTCTTTGGTCTCTTCACGAATGAACTTGTATATGCAGGGTTTCCCACGTGGAGCGAACTGCCTCAACCATGGCAGGATGTAGCGAGGACTGTAAGCATATCCTCTCCCAAACCACGCAGTTTTAACGGTAGAACTCTGCTTTATTTGCAGGGGTAACACAAGCAGCTTTTCTCCTACTGTGTACTCTTTGGCCTCTTCCACGAATGAACTTCTATATGCAGGGTTTCCAACTTGGGGGGAACTGCCTCAACCAAGGCAGGCTGTAGCGAGGACTCTAAGCATTTCCTCTTCCAAAACACGGCAGTTTTACCACAGAATTCTGCTTTAGTTGCAGGTGGAACACAAGCAGCATTTCTCCCACTCTGTACTCTTTGGGCTCTTCCACGAATGAACTTCTTTATGCAGGGATTCCCACGTGCAGGGATCTGCCTCAACCAAGGCAGGCTGTAGCGAATACTGTAAGCATTTCCTCTCCCAAAACACGCAGTTTTACACGAAGAACTCTGCTTTAGTTGCACGGGGAACACCATCAGCTTTCCTCCCACAGTGTACACAATGGGCACTTCCCCTAATGAACTTGTTCTATAAGAATGGTTTCCTGCGTGGAGTGAACTGCCTCAACCATGGCAGGCTCTACTGTGGTCTCTAAGGATTTCCTCTCTGAAAACACGGCACTTTTACCCGAGGAACTCTGCTTTAGTTGCATGTGGAACTCAAGGTGCATTTGTCCCACACTTTATACAAAGTGCCCTTCCCCGAAGGAGTCTTCAATATGCAGGGTGTCCCACGTGCAGTGAACTGCCTCAACGAAGGCAGGCTCTCGTAAGGACTGTAAGCATTTCCACTATCAATACATGCAGTTTTGCCCGAAGAATTCTGCTTTAGTTGCAGGTGGAACAGAAGCAGCTTTTCTCCCACAGTGTACCTAATGAGCCTTTGCCCGAAAGAATATCTATACTCAAGGGTCCCGCGTGGAGTGAAATGCCTAAAGCAAGGCAGGCTCTAGTGAGGCCTGTAAGCATTTCCTCTCCGAAAACACGGCAGTTTTACCCAAGAAACTCTGCGTTAGTTGCAGGTGGAACACAAGCAGCATTACTCCCAGTGTGTAATCTTTGGGCTCTTCCACGAATGAATTTCTTTATGCAGGGATTCCCACGTGGATCGAACTGCCTCAACCGTGGCAGGCTGTAGCGAGGACTGTAAGCATATCCTATCCCAAAACACGCAGTTTTAACGGTAGAACTCTGCTTTAGTTGCAGGGGTAACATAAACAGCTTTTCTCCTTCTGTGTACTCTTTGTGCTCTTCCACGAATGAACTTCTATATGCAGGGTTTCCAACGTGGAGCGAACTGCCTCAACCAAGGCAGGCTGTAGCGAGGACTGTAAGCATTTCCTCTTACAAAACACGACAGTTTTACCAAAGAATTCTGCTTTGGTTGCAGGTGGAATACAAGCTGCATTACTCCCACTGTGTACTCTTTGGGCTCTTACACGAATGGACTTTTTTATGCAAGGATTGACACGAGGAGCGAACTGCCTCCACCATGGCAGGCTGTAGCGAGGACTGTAAGCATGTCCTCTACCAAATCACGCAGGTTTACCTGAAGAACTCTGCTTTAGTTGTAGGGGGAACACAAGCATCTTTTCTCCCACAGTGTACTCGATGGGCATTTCCCCTATAGAACTTGTTCTATAAGAATGGTTTCCTACGTGGACCGAACTGCCTCAGCCATGGCAGGCACTACTGTGGTCTCTAAGGATTTCCTCTCTGAAAACACGGCACTTTTACCCGAAGAACTCTGCTTTAGTTGCAGGTGGAACACAAGCTGCATTTGTCGCACACTTTATAAAAAGGGCCCTTCCCCGAATGAGTCTTCAATATGCTGGGTGTCCCACGTTCAGTGAAGTGCCTCAACGAAGGCAGGCTCTCGTAAGGACTGTAAGCATTTCCTCCCCCAATACACGCAGTTTTACCCGAAGAACTCTGATTTAGTTGCAGGTGGAACACAACAGCATTTCTCCCACTGTGTACTCTTTGGGCTCTTACACGAATGAAATTCTTTATGCAGGGATTCCCACGTGGATCGAACTGCCTCAACCGTGGCAGGCTGTAGCGAGGACTGTAAGCATATCCTATGCCAAAACACGCAGTTTTAACGGTAGATCTCTGCTTTAGTTGCAGAGGTAACAAAAGCAGCTTTTCTCCCACTGTGTACTCTTTGGGCTCTTACACGAATGAACTTCTTTATGCAGGGATTCCCACGAGGAGCGAACTGCCTCCACCATGGCAGGCTGTAGCGAGGACTGTAAGCATATCTTCTACCAAATCACGCAGGTTTACCCGAAGAACTCTGCTTTAGTTGCAGGGGGAACACAAGCATCTTTTCTCCCACAGTGTACACAATGGGCACTTCCCCTAATGAACTTGTTCTATAAGAATGGTTTCCCGCGTGGAGCGAAATGCATCAGCCATGGCAGGCACTACTGTTGTCTCTAAGAATTTCCTCTCTGAAAACACGGCACTTTTACGCGAGAACTCTGCTTTAGTTGCAGTTGGAACACAAGCTGCATTTGTCCCACACTTTATAAGAAGGGCCCTTCCCCGAATGAATGTTCAATATGCAGGTTGTCCCACGAGGAGCGAACTTCCTCAATGAAGGCAGGCTCTCGTTAGGACTGTAAGCATTTCCTCTCCCAAAACACGCAGTTTTACCCGAAGAACTCTGCTTTAGTTGCAGGTGGAACACAAGCAGCATTTCTCCCACTGTGTACTCTTTGGTCTCTTCACGAATGAACTTGTATATGCAGGGTTTCCCACGTGGAGCGAACTGCCTCAACCATGGCAGGAGGTAGCGAGGACTGTAAGCATATCCTCTCCCATACCACGCAGTTTTAACGGTAGAACTCTGCTTTAGTTGCAGGGGAAACATAAGCAGCTTTTCTCCCACTGGATACTCTTTGGGCTCTTCCACGAATGAACTTCTATATGCAGGGTTTCCGAAGTGCAGCGAACTGCCTCAACCAAGGCAGGCTGCAGCGAGGACTGTAAGCATTTCCTCTTCCAAAACACGGCAGTTTTACCCAAGGAACTCTGCGTTAGTTGCAGGTGGAACACAAGCAGCATTACTCCCAGTGTGTAATCTTTGGGCTCTTCCACGAATGAATTTCTTTATGCAGGGATTCCCACGAGGAGCAAACTGCCTCAACCATGGCAGGTTGTAGCGAGGACTGTAATCATATCCTCTACCAAATCACGCAGGTTTACCTGAAGAACTCTGCTTTAGTTGCAGGGGGAACACAAGCATCTTTTCTCCCACAGTGTACTCGATGGGCACTTCCCCTAATGAACTTGTTCTATAAGAATGGTTTCCCACGTGGAGCGAACTGCCACAGCCATGGCAGGCACTACTGTGGTCTCTAAGGATTTCCTCTCTGAAAACACGGCACTTTTACCTGAGGAACACTGCTTTAGTTGCAGGTGGAACACAAGCAGCATTACTCCCAGTGTGTAATCTTTGGGCTCTTCAACGAATGAATTTCTTTATGCAGGGATTCCCACGTGGATCGAACTGCCTCAACCATGGCAGGATGTAGCGAGGACTGTATGCATATCCTCACCCAAACCACGCAGTTTTAACGGTAGAACTCTGCTTTAGTTGTTGGGGTAAGACAAGCAGCGTTTCTCCCACTGTGTACTCTTTGGGCTCTTCCACGAATGAACTTCTATATGCAGGGTTTCCGACGTGGAGCGAACTGCCTCATCAAAGGCAGGCTGTAGCGAGGACTGTAAGCATTTCCTCTTCCAAAACACGGCAGTTTTACCACAGAATTCTGCTTTAGTTGCAGGTGGAACACAAGCAGCATTTCTCCCACTGTGTACTCTTTTGGCTCTTACACGAATGAACTTCTTTATGCAGGGATTCCCACGAGGAGTGAACTGCCTCCATCATGGCAGGCTGTAGTGAGGACTGTAAGCATATCCTCTACCAAATCACGCAGGTTTACCCAAAGAACTCTGCTTTAGTTGCAGGGGGAACTCCATCAGCTTTCCTCCCTCAGTGTACACAATGGGCACTTCCCGTAATGAACTTGTTCTATAAGAATGGTTTCCCGCTTGGAGCGAACTGCCTCATCCATCGCAGGCTATACTCTGGTCTCTAAGGATTTCCTCTCTGAAAACACGGCACTTTTACCCGAAGAACTCTGCTTTAGTTGCAGGTGGAACACAAGCTGCATTTGTCCCACACTTTATACAAAGTGCCCTTCCCCGAAGGAGTCTTCAATATGCAGGGTGTCCCACGTGCAGTGAACTGCCTCAACGAAGGCAGGCTCTCGTAAGGACTGTAAGCATTTCCACTATCAATACATGCAGTTTTGCCCGAAGAATTCTGCTTTAGTTGCAGGTGGAACAGAAGCAGCTTTTCTCCCACAGTGTACCTAATGAGCCTTTGCCCGAAAGAATATCTATACTCAAGGGTCCCGCGTGGAGTGAAATGCCTAAAGCAAGACAGGCTCTAGTGAGGCCTGTAAGCATTTCCTCTCCGAAAACACGGCAGTTTTACCCAAGAAACTCTGCGTTAGTTGCAGGTGGAACACAAGCAGCATTACTCCCAGTGTGTAATCTTTGGGCTCTTCCACGAATGAATTTCTTTATGCAGGGATTCCCACGTGGATCGAACTGCCTCAACCGTGGCAGGCTGTAGCGAGGACTGTAAGCATATCCTATCCCAAAACACGCAGTTTTAACGGTAGAACTCTGCTTTAGTTGCAGGGGTAACATAAACAGCTTTTCTCCTTCTGTGTACTCTTTGGGCTCTTCCAAGAATGAACTTCTATATGCAGGGTTTCCAAAGTGGAGCGAACTGCCTCAACCAAGGCAGGCTGTAGCGAGGACTGTAAGCATTTCCTCTTAAAAAACACGACAGTTTTACCAAAGAATTCTGCTTTGGTTGCAGGTGGAATACAAGCTGCATTACTCCCACTGTGTACTCTTTGGGCTCTTACACGAATGGACTTTTTTATGCAAGGATTGACACGAGGAGCGAACTGCCTCCACCATGGCAGGCTGTAGCGAGGACTGTAAGCATGTCCTCTACCAAATCACGCAGGTTTACCTGAAGAACTCTGCTTTAGTTGTAGGGGGAACACAAGCATCTTTTCTCCCACAGTGTACTCGATGGGCATTTCCCCTATAGAACTTGTTCTATAAGAATGGTTTCCTACGTGGACCGAACTGCCTCAGCCATGGCAGGCACTACTGTGGTCTCTAAGGATTTCCTCTCTGAAAACACGGCACTTTTACCCGAGGAACTCTGCTTTAGTTGCAGGTGGAACACAAGCTGCATTTGTCCCACACTTTATACAAAGGGCCCTTCCCCGAATGAGTCTTCAATATGCTGGGTGTCCCACGTTCAGTGAAGTGCCTCAACGAAGGCAGGCTCTCGTAAGGACTGTAAGCATTTCCTCCCCCAATACACGCAGTTTTACCCGAAGAACTCTGCTTTAGTTGCAGGTGGAACACAACAGCATTTCTCCCACTGTGTACTCTTTGGGCTCTTACACGAATGAAATTCTTTATGCAGGGATTCCCACGTGGATCGAACTGCCTCAACCGTGGCAGGCTGTAGCGAGGACTGTAAGCATATCCTATGCCAAAACACGCAGTTTTAACGGTAGATCTCTGCTTTAGTTGCAGAGGTAACAAAAGCAGCTTTTCTCCCACTGTGTACTCTTTGGGCTCTTACACGAATGAACTTCTTTATGCAGGGATTCCCACGAGGAGCGAACTGCCTCCACCATGGCAGGCTGTAGCGAGGACTGTAAGCATATCTTCTACCAAATCACGCAGGTTTACCCGAAGAACTCTGCTTTAGTTGCAGGGGGAACACAAGCATCTTTTCTCCCACAGTGTACACAATGGGCACTTCCCCTAATGAACTTGTTCTATAAGAATGGTTTCCCGCGTGGAGCGAAATGCATCAGCCATTGCAGGCACTACTGTTGTCTCTAAGAATTTCCTCTCTGAAAACACGGCACTTTTACGCGAGAACTCTGCTTTAGTTGCAGTTGGAACACAAGCTCCATTTGTCCCACACTTTATAAGAAGGGCCCTTCCCCGAATGAATGTTCAATATGCAGGTTGTCCCACGAGGAGCGAACTTCCTCAATTAAGGCAGGCTCTCTTTAGGACTGTAAGCATTTCCTCTCCCAAAACACGCAGTTTTACCCGAAGAACTCTGCTTTAGTTGCAGGTGGAACACAAGCAGCATTTCTCCCACTGTGTACTCTTTGGTCTCTTCACGAATGAACTTGTATATGCAGGGTTTCCCACGTGGAGCGAACTGCCTCAACCATGGCAGGAGGTAGCGAGGACTGTAAGCATATCCTCTCCCATACCACGCAGTTTTAACGGTAGAACTTTGCTTTAGTTGCAGGGGAAACATAAGCAGCTTTTCTCCCACTGGATACTCTTTGGGCTCTTCCACGAATGAACTTCTCTATGCAGGGTTTCCGAAGTGCAGCGAACTGCCTCAACCAAGGCAGGCTGTAGCGAGGACTGTAAGCATTTCCTCTTCCAAAACACGGCAGTTTTACCCAAGGAACTCTGCGTTAGTTGCAGGTGGAACACAAGCAGCATTACTCCCAGTGTGTAATCTTTGGGCTCTTCCACGAATGAATTTCTTTATGCAGGGATTCCCACGAGGAGCAAACTGCCTCAACCATGGCAGGTTGTAGCGAGGACTGTAAGCATATCCTCTACCAAATCACGCAGGTTTACCTGAAGAACTCTGCTTTAGTTGCAGGGGGAACACAAGCATCTTTTCTCCCACAGTGTACTCGATGGGCACTTCCCCTAATGAACTTGTTCTATAAGAATGGTTTCCCACGTGGAGCGAACTGCCACAGCCATGGCAGGCACTACTGTGGTCTCTAAGGATTTCCTCTCTGAAAACACGGCACTTTTACCTGAGGAACACTGCTTTAGTTGCAGGTGGAACACAAGCAGCATTACTCCCAGTGTGTAATCTTTGGGCTCTTCCACGAATGAATTTCTTTATGCAGGGATTCCCACGTGGATCGAACTGCCTCAACCATGGCAGGATGTAGCGAGGACTGTAAGCATATCCTCACCCAAACCACGCAGTTTTAACGGTAGAACTCTGCTTTAGTTGCTGGGGTAAGACAAGCAGCGTTTCTCCCACTGTGTACTCTTTGGGCTCTTCCACGAATGAACTTCTATATGCAGGGTTTCCGACGTGGAGAGAACTGCCTCATCAAAGGCAGGCTGTAGCGAGGACTGTAAGCATTTCCTCTTCCAAAACACGGCAGTTTTACCACAGAATTCTGCTTTAGTTGCAGGTGGAACACAAGCAGCATTTCTCCCACTGTGTACTCTTTTGGCTCTTACACGAATGAACTTCTTTATGCAGGGATTCCCACGAGGAGCGAACTGCCTCCATCATGGCAGGCTGTAGTGAGGACTGTAAGCATATCCTCTACCAAATCACGCAGGTTTACCCAAAGAACTCTGCTTTAGTTGCAGGGGGAACTCCATCAGCTTTCCTCCCTCAGTGTACACAATGGGCACTTCCCGTAATGAACTTGTTCTATAAGAATGGTTTCCCGCTTGGAGCGAACTGCCTCATCCCTCGCAGGCTATACTCTGGTCTCTAAGGATTTCCTCTCTGAAAACACGGCACTTTTACCCGAAGAACTCTGCTTTAGTTGCAGGTGGAACACAAGCTGCATTTGTCCCACACTTTATACAAAGTGCCCTTCCCCGAAGGAGTCTTCAATATGCAGGGTGTCCCACGTGCAGTGAACTGCCTCAACGAAGGCAGGCTCTCGTAAGGACTGTAAGCATTTCCTCTCCCAATACACGCAGTTTTACACGAAGAATTCTGCTATAGGTGCAGGTGGAACACAAGCAGCTTTTCTCCCACTGTGTACTCTTTGGGCTCTTGCACGAATGAACTTTTTTATGCAGGGATTCCCACCAGGAGCGAACTGCCTCCACCATGGCAGGCTGTAGCGAGGACTGTAAGCATATCCTCTACAAAATCACGCAGGTTTACCCGAAGAACTCTGATTTAGTTGCAGGTGGAACACAAGCAGCTTTTCTCCCACAGTGTACTCAATGAGCCTTTGCCCGAAAAAATATCTATACTCAAGGGGTCCCGCGTGGAGTGAAATGCCTAAAGCAAGGCAGGCTCTAGTGAGGCCTCTAAGAATTTCCTCTCCGAAAACACGGCAATTTTACCCAAGGAACTCTGCGTTAGTTGCAGGTGGAACACAAGCAGCATTACTCCCAGTGTGTTATCTTTGGGCTCTTCCAAGAATGAATTTCTTTATGCAGGGATTCCCACGTGGATCGAACTGCCTCAACCGTGGCAGGCTCTAGCGAGGACTGTAAGCATATCCTATCCCAAAACACGCAGTTTTAACGGTAGAACTCTGCTTTAGTTGCAGGGGTAACACAAGCAGCTTTTCTTCCACTGTGTACTCTTTGGGCTCTTCCACGAATGAACTTCTATATGCAGGGTTTCCGACGTGGAGCGAGCTGCCTCAATCAAGGCAGGCTGTAGCGAGGACTGTAAGCATTTCCTCTTCCAAAACACGCCAGTTTTACCAAAGAATTCTGCTATGGTTGCAGGTGGAACACAAGCAGCATTTCTCCCACTGTGTACTCTTTGGGCTCTTACAGGAATGAACTACTTTATGCAGGAATGCCCACGAGGAGCGAACTACATCCACCATGGTAGGCTGTAGCGAGGATTGTAAGCATATCCTCTACCAAATCACGCAGGTTTACCCGAAGAACTCTGCTTTAGTTGCAGGGGGAACACAAGCATCTTGTCTCCCACAGTGTACACAATGGGAACTTCCCCTAATGAACCTGTTCTATAAGAATGGTTTCCCGCATGGAGCGAACTGCCTCAACCATGGCAGGCACTACTGTGGTCTCTAAGAATTTCCTCTCTGAAAACACGGCACTTTTACCCGAAGAACTCTGCTTTAGTTGCAGGTGGAACACAAGCTGCATTTGTCCCACACTTTATACAAAGGGCCCTTCCCCGAATGAATGTTCAATATGCAGGTTGTCCCACGAGCAGCGAACAGCCTCAATGAAGGCAGGCTCTCGTAAGGACTGTAAGCATTTCCTCTCCCAAAACACGCAGTTTTACCCGAAGAACTCTGCTTTAGTTACAGGTGGAACACAAGCAGCATTTCTCCCACTGTGTACTCTTTGGTCTCTTCACGAATGAACTTGTATATGCAGGGTTTCCCACGTGGACCGAACTGCCTCAACCATGGCACGCTGTAGCGAGGACTGTAAGCATATCCTCTTCCATACCACACAGTTTTAATGGTAGAAGTCTGCTTTACTTGCAGGGGTAACACAAGCAGCTTTTCTCCCACTGTGTACTCTTTGGGCTCTTCCACGAATGAAATTCTATATGCAGGGTTTCGGACGAGGAGCGAACTGCCTCAACCAAGGCAGGCTGTAGCGAGGAGTGTAAGCATTTCCTCTTCCAAAACACGGTAGTTTTACCAAAGAATTCTGCTTTAGTTGCAGGTGGATCACAAGCAGCATTTCTCCCACTGTGTACTCTTTGGGCTCTTCAACGAATGAACTTTTTTATGCAGGGATTCCCACGTGGAGCGAACTGCCTCAACCAAGACAGGCTGTAGCGAATACTGTAAGCATTTCCTCTCCCAAAACACGCAGTTTTACACGAAGAACTCTGCTTTAGTTGCAGGGGGAACACCATCAGCTTTCCTCCCACAGTGTACACAATGGGCACTTCCCCTAATGAACTTGATTTATAAGAATGGTTTCCCGCGTGGAGCGAACTGCCTCAAACATGGCAGGCTCTACTGTGGTCTCTAGGGATTTCCTCTCTGAAAACACGGCACTTTTACCCGAAGAATTCTGCTTTAGTTGCAGGTGGAACACAAGCTGCATTTGTCCCACACATTATACAAAGGACCCTTCCCCGAAGGAGTCTTCAATATGCAGGGTGTCCCACGTGCAGTGAACTGCCTCAATGAAGGCAGGCTCTCGTAAAGACTGTAAGCATTTCCTCTCCCAATACACGCAGTTTTACCCGAAGAACTCTGCTTTAGTTGCAGGTGGAACACAAGCAGCATTTCTCCCACTGTGTACTCTTTGGTCTCTTCACGAATGAACTAGTATATGCAGGGTTTCCCACGTGGAGCGAACTGCCTCAACCATGGCAGGCTGTAGCGAGGAGTGTAAGCATATCCTCTCCCAAACCACGCAGTTTTAACGGTAGAACTCTGCTTTAGTTGCAGGGGAAACATAAGCAGCTTTTCTCCCACTGTGTACTCTTTGGGCTCTTCCACGAATGAACTTCTATATGCAGGGTTTCCGACGTGGAGCGAACTGCCTCAACCAAGGCAGGCTGTAGCGAGGACTGTAAGCATTTCCTCTTCCAAAACACGGCAGTTTTACCCAAGGAACTCTGCGTTATGTGCAGGTGGAACACAAGCAGCATTACTCCCAGTGTGTAATCTTTGGGCTCTTCCACGAATGAAATTCTTTATGCAGGGATTCCCACGTGGATCAAACTGCCTCAACCGTGGCAGGCTCTAGCGAGGACTGTAAGCATATCCTATCCCAAAACACGCAGTTTTAACGGTAGAAATCTGCTTTAGTTGCAGGGGTAACACAAGCAGCTTTTCTCCCACTGTGTACTCTTTGTGCTCTTCCACGAATGAACTTCTTTATGCAGGGATTCCCACGAGAAGCGAACTGCCTCCACCATGGCAGGTTGTAGCGAGGACTGTAAGCATATCCTCTAGCAAATCACGAAGGTTTACCCGAAGAACTCTGCTTTAGTTGTAGAGGGAACACAAGCATCTTTTCTCCCACAGTGTACACAATGGGCACTTCCACTAATGAACTTGTTCTATAAGAATGGTTTCCCGCGTGGAGCGAACTGCCTCAGCCATGGCAGGCACTACTGTTGTCTCTAAGAATTTCCTCTCTGAAAACACGGCACTTTTACCCAAAGAACTCTGCTTTAGTTGCAGGTGGAACACAAGCTGCATTTGTCCCACACTTTATACAAAGGGCCCTTCCCCAAATGAATGTTCAATATGCAGGTTGTCCCACGAGCAGTGAACTGCCTCAATGAAGGCAGGCTCTCGTAAGGACTGTAAGCATTTCCTCTCCCAAAACACGCAGTTTTACCTGAAGAATTCTGCTTCAGTTGCAGGTGGAACACAAGCAGCATTTCTCCCACTGTGTACTCTTTGGTCTCTTCACGAATGAACTTGTATATGCAGGGTTTCCCACGTGGAGCGAACTGCCTCAACCATGGCAGGCTGTAGCGAGGACTGTAAGCATATCCTCTCCCAAACCACGCAGTTTTAACGGTAGAATTCTGCTTTAGTTGCAGGGGTAACACAAGCAGCATTTCTCCCACTGTGTACTCTTTGGGCTCTTCCACGAATGAACTTCTTTATGCAGGGATTCCCACGTGGAGAGAACTGCCTCAACCAAGGCAGGCTGTAGCGAATACTGTAAGCATTTCCTCTCCAAAAACACGCAGTTTTACCCGAAGAACTCTGCTTTAGTTACAGGTGGAACACAAGCAGCAATTCTCCCACTGTGTACTCTTTGGTCTCTTCACGAATGAACTTGTATATGCAGGGTTTCCCACGTGGAGCGAACTGCCTCACCATGGCAGGCTGTAGCGAGGACTGTAAGCATATCCTCTTCCATACCACACAGTTTTAATGGTAGAAGTCTGCTTTACTTGCAGGTGGAACACAAGCAGCATTTCTCCCACTGTGTACTCTTTGGTCTCTTCACGAATGAACTTGTATATGCAGGGTTTCCCACGTGGAGCGAACTGCCTCAACCATGGCAGGCTGTAGCGAGGACTGTAAGCATATCCTCTCCCAAACCACGCAGTTTTAACGGTAGAATTCTGCTTTAGTTGCAGGGGTAACACAAGCAGGTTTTCTCCTACTGTGTACTCTTTGGGCTCTTCCACGAATGAATTTCTATATGCAGGGTTTCCAACGTGGAGCGAACTGCCTCAACCAAGGCAGGCTGTAGCGATGACTGTAAGCATTTCCTCTTCCAAAACACGGCAGTTTTACCACAGAATTCTGCTTTAGTTGCAGGTGGAACACAAGCAGCATTTCTCCCACTGTGTACTCTTTGGGCTCTTCCACGAATGAACTTCTTTATGCAGGGATTCCCACGTGGAGAGAACTGCCTCAACCAAGGCAGGCTGTAGCGAATACTGTAAGCATTTCCTCTCCAAAAACACGCAGTTTTACACGAAGAACTCTGCTTAAGTTGCAGGGAGAACACCATCAGCTTTTCTCCCACAGTGTACACAATGTCCCTTCCCCTAATGAACTTGTTCTATAAGAATGGTTTCCCGCGTGGAGCGAACTGCCTCAACCATGGCAGGCTCTACTGTGGTCTCTAAGGATTTTCTCTCTGAAAACACGGCACTTTTACCCGAAGAACTCTGCTTTAGTTGCAGGTGGAACACAAGCTGCATTTGTCCCACACTTTATACAAAGGGCCCTCCCGAAGGAGTCTTCAATATGCAGGGTGTCCCACGTGCAGTGAACTGCCTCAACGAAGGCAGGCTCTCGTAAGGAGTGTAAGCATTTCCACTATCAATTCACGCAGTTTTGCCCGTAGAATTCTGCTTCAGTTGCAGGTGGAACACAAGCAGCTTTTCTCCCACAGTGTATCCAATGAGCCTTTGCCCGAAAAAATATCTATACTCAAGGGGTCCCACGTGGAGTGAAATGCCTAAAGCAAGGCAGGCTCTAGTGAGGCCTCTAAGAATTTCCTCTCCGAAAACACGGCAATTTTACCCAAGGAACTCTGCGTTAGTTGCAGGTGGAACAGAAGCAGCATTACTCCCAGTGTGTTATCTTTGGGCTCTTCCAAGAATGAATTTCTTTATGCAGGGATTCCCACGTGGATCGAACTGCCTCAACCGTGGCAGGCTCTAGCGAGGACTGTAAGCATATCCTATCCCAAAACACGCAGTTTTAACGGTAGAACTCTGCTTTAGTTGCAGGGGTAACACAAGCAGCTTTTCTTCCACTGTGTACTCTTTGGGCTCTTCCACGAATGAACTTCTATATGCAGGGTTTCCGACGTGGAGCGAGCTGCCTCAATCAAGGCAGGCTGTAGCGAGGACTGTAAGCATTTCCTCTTCCAAAACACGCCAGTTTTACCAAAGAATTCTGCTATGGTTGCAGGTGGAACACAAGCAGCATTTCTCCCACTGTGTACTCTTTGGGCTCTTACAGGAATGAACTACTTTATGCAGGAATGCCCACGAGGAGCGAACTACCTCCACCATGGTAGGCTGTAGCAAGGATTGTAAGCATATCCTCTACCAAATCACGCAGGTTTACCCGAAGAACTCTGCTTTAGTTGCAGGGGGAACACAAGCATCTTTTCTCCCACAGTGTACACAATGGGTACTTCCCCTAATGAACTTGTTCTATAAGAATGGTTTCCCGCATGGAGCGAACTGCCTCAACCATGGCAGGCACTACTGTGGTCTGTAAGAATTTCCTCTCTGAAAACACGGCACTTTTACCCGAAGAACTCTGCTTTAGTTGCAGGTGGAACACAAGCTGCATTTGTCCCACACTTTATACAAAGGGCCCTTCCCCGAATGAATGTTCAATATGCAGGTTGTCCCACGAGCAGCGAACTGCCTCAATGAAGGCAGGCTCTCGTAAGGACTGTAAGCATTTCCTCTCCCAAAACACGCAGTTTTACCCGAAGAACTCTGCTTTAGTTACAGGTGGAACACAAGCAGCAATTCTCCCACTGTGTACTCTTTGGTCTCTTCACGAATGAACTTGTATATGCAGGGTTTCCCACGTGGAGCGAACTGCCTCACCATGGCAGGCTGTAGCGAGGACTGTAAGCATATCCTCTTCCATACCACACAGTTTTAATGGTAGAAGTCTGCTTTACTTGCAGGGGTAACACAAGCAGCTTTTCTCCCACTGTGTACTCTTTGGGCTCTTCCACGAATGAAATTCTATATGTAGGGTTTCCGACGAGGAGCGAACTGCCTCAACCAAGGCAGGCTGTAGCGAGGAGTGTAAGCATTTCCTCTTCCAAAACACGGTAGTTTTACCAAAGAATTCTGCATTAGTTGCAGGTGGATCACAAGCAGCATT
The DNA here is from genome assembly GCF_025265405.1 of Mesoplodon densirostris. Lineage (NCBI taxonomy): Eukaryota > Metazoa > Chordata > Mammalia > Artiodactyla > Ziphiidae > Mesoplodon > Mesoplodon densirostris. The sequence goes on along the minus strand of NC_082667.1, from coordinate 85,497,748 downwards.
TCTCCCACCGTGTACTCTTTGGGCTCTTCAACGAATGAACATTTTTATGCAGGGATTCCCACGTGGAGCGAACTGCCTCAACCAAGGCAGGCTGTAGCGAATACTGTAAGCATTTCCTCTCCCAAAACACGCAGTTTTACACGAAGAACTCTGCTTTATTTGCAGGGGGAACACCATCAGCTTTCCTCCCACAGTGTACACAATGGGCACTTCCCCTAATGAACTTGATTTATAAGAATGGTTTCCCGCGTGGAGCGAACTGCCTCAAACATGGCAGGCTCTACTGTGGTCTCTAGGGATTTCCTCTCTGAAAACACGGCACTTTTACCCGAAGAATTCTGCTTTAGTTGCAGGTGGAACACAAGCTGCATTTGTCCCACACTTTATACAAAGGGCCCTTCCCCGAAGGAGTGTTCAATATGCAGGGTGTCCCACGTGCAGTGAACTGCCTCAACGAAGGCAGGCTCTCGTAAAGACTGTAAGCATTTCCTCTCCCAATACACGCAGTTTTACCCGAAGAACTCTGCTTTAGTTGCAGGTGGAACACAAGCAGCATTTCTCCCACTGTGTAATCTTTGGTCTCTTCACGAATGAACTAGTATATGCAGGGTTTCCCACGTGGAGCGAACTGCCTCAACCATGGCAGGCTGTAGCGAGGACTGTAAGCATATCCTCTCCCAAACCACGCAGTTTTAACGGTAGAACACTGCTTTAGTTGCAGGGGAAACATAAGCAGCTTTTCTCCCACTGTGTACTCTTTGGGCTCTTCCACGAATGAACTTCTATATGCAGGGTTTCCGACGTGGAGCGAACTGCCTCAACCAAGGCAGGCTGTAGCGAGGACTGTAAGCATTTCCTCTTCCAAAACACGGCAGTTTTACCCAAGGAACTCTGCGTTAGTGGCAGGTGGAACACAAGCAGCATTACTCCCAGTGTGTAATCTTTGGGCTCTTCCACGAATGAATTTCTTTATGCAGGGATTCCCACGTGGATCGAACTGCCTCAACCGTGGCAGGCTGTAGCGAGGACTGTAAGCATATCCTATCCCAAAACACGCAGTTTTAACGGTAGAACTCTTCTTTAGTTGCAGGGGAAACATAAGGAGCTTTTCTCCCACTGTGTACTCTTTGGGCTCTTGCACGAATGAACTTTTTTATGCAGGGATTCCCACCAGGAGCGAACTGCCTCCACCATGGCAGGCTGTAGCGAGGACTGTAAGCATATCCTCTACAAAATCACGCAGGTTTACCCGAAGAACTCGGCTTTAGTTGCAGGTGGAACACAAGCAGCTTTTCTCCCACAGTGTACTCAATGAGCCTTTGCCCGAAAAAATATCTATACTCAAGGGGTCCCGCGTGGAGTGAAATGCCTAAAGCAAGGCAGGCTCTAGTGAGGCCTCTAAGAATTTCCTCTCCGAAAACACGGCAATTTTACCCAAGGAACTCTGCGTTAGTTGCAGGTGGAACAGAAGCAGCATTACTCCCAGTGTGTTATCTTTGGGCTCTTCCAAGAATGAATTTCTTTATGCAGGGATTCCCACGTGGATCGAACTGCCTCAACCGTGGCAGGCTCTAGCGAGGACTGTAAGCATATCCTATCCCAAAACACGCAGTTTTAACGGTAGAACTCTGCTTTAGTTGCAGGGGTAACACAAGCAGCTTTTCTTCCACTGTGTACTCTTTGGGCTCTTCCACGAATGAACTTCTATATGCAGGGTTTCCGACGTGGAGCGAGCTGCCTCAATCAAGGCAGGCTGTAGCGAGGACTGTAAGCATTTCCTCTTCCAAAACACGCCAGTTTTACCAAAGAATTCTGCTATGGTTGCAGGTGGAACACAAGCAGCATTTCTCCCACTGTGTACTCTTTGGGCTCTTACAGGAATGAACTACTTTATGCAGGAATGCCCACGAGGAGCGAACTACATCCACCATGGTAGGCTGTAGCGAGGATTGTAAGCATATCCTCTACCAAATCACGCAGGTTTACCCGAAGAACTCTGCTTTAGTTGCAGGGGGAACACAAGCATCTTTTCCCCCACAGTGTACACAATGGGAACTTCCCCTAATGAACCTGTTCTATAAGAATGGTTTCCCGCATGGAGCGAACTGCCTCAACCATGGCAGGCACTACTGTGGTCTCTAAGAATTTCCTCTCTGAAAACACGGCACTTTTACCCGAAGAACTCTGCTTTAGTTGCAGGTGGAACACAAGCTGCATTTGTCCCACACTTTATACAAAGGGCCCTTCCCCGAATGAATGTTCAATATGCAGGTTGTCCCACGAGCAGCGAACAGCCTCAATGAAGGCAGGCTCTCGTAAGGACTGTAAGCATTTCCTCTCCCAAAACACGCAGTTTTACCCGAAGAACTCTGCTTTAGTTACAGGTGGAACACAAGCAGCATTTCTCCCACTGTGTACTCTTTGGTCTCTTCACGAATGAACTTGTATATGCAGGGTTTCCCACGTGGACCGAACTGCCTCAACCATGGCACGCTGTAGCGAGGACTGTAAGCATATCCTCTTCCATACCACACAGTTTTAATGGTAGAAGTCTGCTTTACTTGCAGGGGTAACACAAGCAGCTTTTCTCCCACTGTGTACTCTTTGGGCTCTTCCACGAATGAAATTCTATATGCAGGGTTTCGGACGAGGAGCGAACTGCCTCAACCAAGGCAGGCTGTAGCGAGGAGTGTAAGCATTTCCTCTTCCAAAACACGGTAGTTTTACCAAAGAATTCTGCTTTAGTTGCAGGTGGATCACAAGCAGCATTTCTCCCACTGTGTACTCTTTGGGCTCTTCAACGAATGAACTTTTTTATGCAGGGATTCCCACGTGGAGCGAACTGCCTCAACCAAGACAGGCTGTAGCGAATACTGTAAGCATTTCCTCTCCCAAAACACGCAGTTTTACACGAAGAACTCTGCTTTAGTTGCAGGGGGAACACCATCAGCTTTCCTCCCACAGTGTACACAATGGGCACTTCCCCTAATGAACTTGATTGATAAGAATGGTTTCCCGCGTGGAGCGAACTGCCTCAAACATGGCAGGCTCTACTGTGGTCTCTAGGGATTTCCTCTCTGAAAACACGGCACTTTTACCCGAAGAATTCTGCTTTAGTTGCAGGTGGAACACAAGCTGCATTTGTCCCACACTTTATACAAAGGGCCCTTCCCCGAAGGAGTGTTCAATATGCAGGGTGTCCCACGTGCAGTGAACTGCCTCAACGAAGGCAGGCTCTCGTAAAGACTGTAAGCATTTCCTCTCCCAATACACGCAGTTTTACCCGAAGAACTCTGCTTTAGTTGCAGGTGGAACACAAGCAGCATTTCTCCCACTGTGTAATCTTTGGTCTCTTCACGAATGAACTAGTATATGCAGGGTTTCCCACGTGGAGCGAACTGCCTCAACCATGGCAGGCTGTAGCGAGGACTGTAAGCATATCCTCTCCCAAACCACGCAGTTTTAACGGTAGAACACTGCTTTAGTTGCAGGGGAAACATAAGCAGCTTTTCTCCCACTGTGTACTCTTTGGGCTCTTCCACGAATGAACTTCTATATGCAGGGTTTCCGACGTGGAGCGAACTGCCTCAACCAAGGCAGGCTGTAGCGAGGACTGTAAGCATTTCCTCTTCCAAAACACGGCAGTTTTACCCAAGGAACTCTGCGTTAGTGGCAGGTGGAACACAAGCAGCATTACTCCCAGTGTGTAATCTTTGGGCTCTTCCACGAATGAATTTCTTTATGCAGGGATTCCCACGTGGATCGAACTGCCTCAACCGTGGCAGGCTGTAGCGAGGACTGTAAGCATATCCTATCCCAAAACACGCAGTTTTAACGGTAGAACTCTTCTTTAGTTGCAGGGGAAACATAAGGAGCTTTTCTCCCACTGTGTACTCTTTGGGCTCTTGCACGAATGAACTTTTTTATGCAGGGATTCCCACCAGGAGCGAACTGCCTCCACCATGGCAGGCTGTAGCGAGGACTGTAAGCATATCCTCTACAAAATCACGCAGGTTTACCCGAAGAACTCGGCTTTAGTTGCAGGTGGAACACAAGCAGCTTTTCTCCCACAGTGTACTCAATGAGCCTTTGCCCGAAAAAATATCTATACTCAAGGGGTCCCGCGTGGAGTGAAATGCCTAAAGCAAGGCAGGCTCTAGTGAGGCCTCTAAGAATTTCCTCTCCGAAAACACGGCAATTTTACCCAAGGAACTCTGCGTTAGTTGCAGGTGGAACAGAAGCAGCATTACTCCCAGTGTGTTATCTTTGGGCTCTTCCAAGAATGAATTTCTTTATGCAGGGATTCCCACGTGGATCGAACTGCCTCAACCGTGGCAGGCTCTAGCGAGGACTGTAAGCATATCCTATCCCAAAACACGCAGTTTTAACGGTAGAACTCTGCTTTAGTTGCAGGGGTAACACAAGCAGCTTTTCTTCCACTGTGTACTCTTTGGGCTCTTCCACGAATGAACTTCTATATGCAGGGTTTCCGACGTGGAGCGAGCTGCCTCAATCAAGGCAGGCTGTAGCGAGGACTGTAAGCATTTCCTCTTCCAAAACACGCCAGTTTTACCAAAGAATTCTGCTATGGTTGCAGGTGGAACACAAGCAGCATTTCTCCCACTGTGTACTCTTTGGGCTCTTACAGGAATGAACTACTTTATGCAGGAATGCCCACGAGGAGCGAACTACATCCACCATGGTAGGCTGTAGCGAGGATTGTAAGCATATCCTCTACCAAATCACGCAGGTTTACCCGAAGAACTCTGCTTTAGTTGCAGGGGGAACACAAGCATCTTTTCCCCCACAGTGTACACAATGGGAACTTCCCCTAATGAACCTGTTCTATAAGAATGGTTTCCCGCATGGAGCGAACTGCCTCAACCATGGCAGGCACTACTGTGGTCTCTAAGAATTTCCTCTCTGAAAACACGGCACTTTTACCCGAAGAACTCTGCTTTAGTTGCAGGTGGAACACAAGCTGCATTTGTCCCACACTTTATACAAAGGGCCCTTCCCCGAATGAATGTTCAATATGCAGGTTGTCCCACGAGCAGCGAACAGCCTCAATGAAGGCAGGCTCTCGTAAGGACTGTAAGCATTTCCTCTCCCAAAACACGCAGTTTTACCCGAAGAACTCTGCTTTAGTTACAGGTGGAACACAAGCAGCATTTCTCCCACTGTGTACTCTTTGGTCTCTTCACGAATGAACTTGTATATGCAGGGTTTCCCACGTGGACCGAACTGCCTCAACCATGGCACGCTGTAGCGAGGACTGTAAGCATATCCTCTTCCATACCACACAGTTTTAATGGTAGAAGTCTGCTTTACTTGCAGGGGTAACACAAGCAGCTTTTCTCCCACTGTGTACTCTTTGGGCTCTTCCACGAATGAAATTCTATATGCAGGGTTTCGGACGAGGAGCGAACTGCCTCAACCAAGGCAGGCTGTAGCGAGGAGTGTAAGCATTTCCTCTTCCAAAACACGGTAGTTTTACCAAAGAATTCTGCTTTAGTTGCAGGTGGATCACAAGCAGCATTTCTCCCACTGTGTACTCTTTGGGCTCTTCAACGAATGAACTTTTTTATGCAGGGATTCCCACGTGGAGCGAACTGCCTCAACCAAGACAGGCTGTAGCGAATACTGTAAGCATTTCCTCTCCCAAAACACGCAGTTTTACACGAAGAACTCTGCTTTAGTTGCAGGGGGAACACCATCAGCTTTCCTCCCACAGTGTACACAATGGGCACTTCCCCTAATGAACTTGATTGATAAGAATGGTTTCCCGCGTGGAGCGAACTGCCTCAAACATGGCAGGCTCTACTGTGGTCTCTAGGGATTTCCTCTCTGAAAACACGGCACTTTTACCCGAAGAATTCTGCTTTAGTTGCAGGTGGAACACAAGCTGCATTTGTCCCACACATTATACAAAGGGCCCTTCCCCGAAGGAGTCTTCAATATGCAGGGTGTCCCACGTGCAGTGAACTGCCTCAACGAAGGCAGGCTCTCGTAAAGACTGTAAGCATTTCCTCTCCCAATACACGCAGTTTTACCCGAAGAACTCTGCTTTAGTTGCAGGTGGAACACAAGCAGCATTTCTCCCACTGTGTACTCTTTGGTCTCTTCACGAATGAACTAGTATATGCAGGGTTTCCCACGTGGAGCGAACTGCCTCAACCATGGCAGGCTGTAGCGAGGAGTGTAAGCATATCCTCTCCCAAACCACGCAGTTTTAACGGTAGAACTCTGCTTTAGTTGCAGGGGAAACATAAGCAGCTTTTCTCCCACTGTGTACTCTTTGGGCTCTTCCACGAATGAACTTCTATATGCAGGGTTTCCGACGTGGAGCGAACTGCCTCAACCAAGGCAGGCTGTAGCAAGGACTGTAAGCATTTCCTCTTCCAAAACACGGCAGTTTTACCCAAGGAACTCTGCGTTATTTGCAGGTGGAACACAAGCAGCATTACTCCCAGTGTGTAATCTTTGGGCTCTTCCACGAATGAAATTCTTTATGCAGGGATTCCCACGTGGATCAAACTGCCTCAACCGTGGCAGGCTCTAGCGAGGACTGTAAGCATATCCTATCCCAAAACACGCAGTTTTAACGGTAGAAATCTGCTTTAGTTGCAGGGGTAACACAAGCAGCTTTTCTCCCACTGTGTACTCTTTGTGCTCTTCCACGAATGAACTTCTTTATGCAGGGATTCCCACGAGAAGCGAACTGCCTCCACCATGGCAGGTTGTAGCGAGGACTGTAAGCATATCCTCTAGCAAATCACGAAGGTTTACCCGAAGAACTCTGCTTTAGTTGTAGAGGGAACACAAGCATCTTTTCTCCCACAGTGTACACAATGGGCACTTCCACTAATGAACTTGTTCTATAAGAATGGTTTCCCGCGTGGAGCGAACTGCCTCAGCCATGGCAGGCACTACTGTTGTCTCTAAGAATTTCCTCTCTGAAAACACGGCACTTTTACCCAAAGAACTCTGCTTTAGTTGCAGGTGGAACACAAGCTGCATTTGTCCCACACTTTATACAAAGGGCCCTTCCCCAAATGAATGTTCAATATGCAGGTTGTCCCACGAGCAGTGAACTGCCTCAATGAAGGCAGGCTCTCGTAAGGACTGTAAGCATTTCCTCTCCCAAAACACGCAGTTTTACCTGAAGAACTCTGCTTCAGTTGCAGGTGGAACACAAGCAGCATTTCTCCCACTGTGTACTCTTTGGTCTCTTCACGAATGAACTTGTATATGCAGGGTTTCCCACGTGGAGCGAACTGCCTCAACCATGGAAGGCTGTAGCGAGGACTGTAAGCATATCCTCTCCCAAACCACGCAGTTTTAACGGTAGAATTCTGCTTTAGTTGCAGGGGTAACACAAGCAGGTTTTCTCCTACTGTGTACTCTTTGGGCTCTTCCACGAATGAACTTCTATATGCAGGGTTTCCAACGTGGAGCGAACTGCCTCAACCAAGGCAGGCTGTAGCGATGACTGTAAGCATTTCCTCTTCCAAAACACGGCAGTTTTATCACAGAATTGTGCTTTAGTTGCAGGTGGAACACAAGCAGCATTTCTCCCACTGTGTACTCTTTGGGCTCTTCCACGAATGAATTTCTTTATGCAGGGATTCCCACGTGGAGAGAACTGCCTCAACCAAGGCAGGCTGTAGCGAATACTGTAAGCATTTCCTCTCCAAAAACACGCAGTTTTACACGAAGAACTCTGCTTAAGTTGCAGGGAGAACACCATCAGCTTTTCTCCCACAGTGTACACAATGTCCCTTCCCCTAATGAACTTGTTCTATAAGAATGGTTTCCCGCGTGGAGCGAACTGCCTCAACCATGGCAGGCTCTACTGTGGTCTCTAAGGATTTTCTCTCTGAAAACACGGCACTTTTACCCGAAGAACTCTGCTTTAGTTGCAGGTGGAACACAAGCTGCATTTGTCCCACACTTTATACAAAGGGCCCTCTCGAAGGAGTCTTCAATATGCAGGGTGTCCCACGTGCAGTGAACTGCCTCAACGAAGGCAGGCTCTCGTAAGGAGTGTAAGCATTTCCACTATCAATTCACGCAGTTTTGCCCGTAGAATTCTGCTTCAGTTGCAGGTGGAACACAAGCAGCTTTTCTCCCACAGTGTATCCAATGAGCCTTTGCCCGAAAAAATATCTATACTCAAGGGGTCCCACGTGGAGTGAAATGCCTAAAGCAAGGCAGGCTCTAGTGAGGCCTCTAAGAATTTCCTCTCCGAAAACACGGCAATTTTACCCAAGGAACTCTGCGTTAGTTGCAGGTGGAACACAAGCAGCATTACTCCCAGTGTGTTATCTTTGGGCTCTTCCAAGAATGAATTTCTTTATGCAGGGATTCCCACGTGGATCGAACTGCCTCAACCGTGGCAGGCTCTAGCGAGGACTGTAAGCATATGCTATCCCAAAACACGCAGTTTTAACGGTAGAACTCTGCTTTAGTTGCAGGGGTAACACAAGCAGCTTTTCTTCCACTGTGTACTCTTTGGGCTCTTCCACGAATGAACTTCTATATGCAGGGTTTCCGACGTGGAGCGAGCTGCCTCAATCAAGGCAGGCTGTAGCGAGGACTGTAAGCATTTCCTCTTCCAAAACACGCCAGTTTTACCAAAGAATTCTGCTATGGTTGCAGGTGGAACACAAGCAGCATTTCTCCCACTGTGTACTCTTTGGGCTCTTACAGGAATGAACTACTTTATGCAGGAATGCCCACAAGGAGCGAACTACCTCCACCATGGTAGGCTGTAGCGAGGATTGTAAGCATATCCTCTACCAAATCACGCAGGTTTACCCGAAGAACTCTGCTTTAGTTGCAGGGGGAACACAAGCATCTTTTCTCCCACAGTGTACACAATGGGTACTTCCCCTAATGAACTTGTTCTATAAGAATGGTTTCCCGCATGGAGCGAACTGCCTCAACCATGGCAGGCACTACTGTGGTCTGTAAGAATTTCCTCTCTGAAAACACGGCACTTTTACCCGAAGAACTCTGCTTTAGTTGCAGGTGGAACACAAGCTGCATTTGTCCCACACTTTATACAAAGGGCCCTTCCCCGAATGAATGTTCAATATGCAGGTTGTCCCACGAGCAGCGAACTGCCTCAATGAAGGCAGGCTCTCGTAAGGACTGTAAGCATTTCCTCTCCCAAAACACGCAGTTTTACCCGAAGAACTCTGCTTTAGTTACAGGTGGAACACAAGCAGCAATTCTCCCACTGTGTACTCTTTGGTCTCTTCACGAATGAACTTGTATATGCAGGGTTTCCCACGTGGAGCGAACTGCCTCACCATGGCAGGCTGTAGCGAGGACTGTAAGCATATCCTCTTCCATACCACACAGTTTTAATGGTAGAAGTCTGCTTTACTTGCAGGTGGAACACAAGCAGCATTTCTCCCACTGTGTACTCTTTGGTCTCTTCACGAATGAACTTGTATATGCAGGGTTTCCCACGTGGAGCGAACTGCCTCAACCATGGAAGGCTGTAGCGAGGACTGTAAGCATATCCTCTCCCAAACCACGCAGTTTTAACGGTAGAATTCTGCTTTAGTTGCAGGGGTAACACAAGCAGGTTTTCTCCTACTGTGTACTCTTTGGGCTCTTCCACGAATGAACTTCTATATGCAGGGTTTCCAACGTGGAGCGAACTGCCTCAACCAAGGCAGGCTGTAGCGATGACTGTAAGCATTTCCTCTTCCAAAACACGGCAGTTTTACCACAGAATTCTGCTTTAGTTGCAGGTGGAACACAAGCAGCATTTCTCCCACTGTGTACTCTTTGGGCTCTTCCACGAATGAACTTCTTTATGCAGGGATTCCCACGTGGAGAGAACTGCCTCAACCAAGGCAGGCTGTAGCGAATACTGTAAGCATTTCCTCTCCAAAAACACGCAGTTTTACACGAAGAACTCTGCTTAAGTTGCAGGGAGAACACCATCAGCTTTTCTCCCACAGTGTACACAATGTCCCTTCCCCTAATGAACTTGTTCTATAAGAATGGTTTCCCGCGTGGAGCGAACTGCCTCAACCATGGCAGGCTCTACTGTGGTCTCTAAGGATTTTCTCTCTGAAAACACGGCACTTTTACCCGAAGAACTCTGCTTTAGTTGCAGGTGGAACACAAGCTGCATTTGTCCCACACTTTATACAAAGGGCCCTCCCGAAGGAGTCTTCAATATGCAGGGTGTCCCACGTGCAGTGAACTGCCTCAACGAAGGCAGGCTCTCGTAAGGAGTGTAAGCATTTCCACTATCAATTCACGCAGTTTTGCCCGTAGAATTCTGCTTCAGTTGCAGGTGGAACACAAGCAGCTTTTCTCCCACAGTGTATCCAATGAGCCTTTGCCCGAAAAAATATCTATACTCAAGGGGTCCCACGTGGAGTGAAATGCCTAAAGCAAGGCAGGCTCTAGTGAGGCCTCTAAGAATTTCCTCTCCGAAAACACGGCAATTTTACCCAAGGAACTCTGCGTTAGTTGCAGGTGGAACACAAGCAGCATTACTCCCAGTGTGTTATCTTTGGGCTCTTCCAAGAATGAATTTCTTTATGCAGGGATTCCCACGTGGATCGAACTGCCTCAACCGTGGCAGGCTCTAGCGAGGACTGTAAGCATATCCTATCCCAAAACACGCAGTTTTAACGGTAGAACTCTGCTTTAGTTGCAGGGGTAACACAAGCAGCTTTTCTTCCACTGTGTACTCTTTGGGCTCTTCCACGAATGAACTTCTATATGCAGGGTTTCCGACGTGGAGTGAGCTGCCTCAATCAAGGCAGGCTGTAGCGAGGACTGTAAGCATTTCCTCTTCCAAAACACGCCAGTTTTACCAAAGAATTCTGCTATGGTTGCAGGTGGAACACAAGCAGCATTTCTCCCACTGTGTACTCTTTGGGCTCTTACAGGAATGAACTACTTTATGCAGGAATGCCCACGAGGAGCGAACTACCTCCACCATGGTAGGCTGTAGCAAGGATTGTAAGCATATCCTCTACCAAATCACGCAGGTTTACCCGAAGAACTCTGCTTTAGTTGCAGGGGGAACACAAGCATCTTTTCTCCCACAGTGTACACAATGGGTACTTCCCCTAATGAACTTGTTCTATAAGAATGGTTTCCCGCATGGAGCGAACTGCCTCAACCATGGCAGGCACTACTGTGGTCTGTAAGAATTTCCTCTCTGAAAACACGGCACTTTTACCCGAAGAACTCTGCTTTAGTTGCAGGTGGAACACAAGCTGCATTTGTCCCACACTTTATACAAAGGGCCCTTCCCCGAATGAATGTTCAATATGCAGGTTGTCCCACGAGCAGCGAACTGCCTCAATGAAGGCAGGCTCTCGTAAGGACTGTAAGCATTTCCTCTCCCAAAACACGCAGTTTTACCCGAAGAACTCTGCTTTAGTTACAGGTGGAACACAAGCAGCAATTCTCCCACTGTGTACTCTTTGGTCTCTTCACGAATGAACTTGTATATGCAGGGTTTCCCACGTGGAGCGAACTGCCTCACCATGGCAGGCTGTAGCGAGGACTGTAAGCATATCCTCTTCCATACCACACAGTTTTAATGGTAGAAGTCTGCTTTACTTGCAGGGGTAACACTAGCAGCTTTTCTCCCACTGTGTACTCTTTGGGCTCTTCCACGAATGAACTTCTATATGCAGGGTTTCCGACGTGGAGCGAACTGCCTCAACCAAGGCAGGCTGTAGCGAGGACTGTAAGCATTTCCTCTTCCAAAACACGGCAGTTTTACCCAAGGAACTCTGCGTTAGTGGCAGGTGGAACACAAGCAGCATTACTCCCAGTGTGTAATCTTTGGGCTCTTCCACGAATGAATTTCTTTATGCAGGGATTCCCACGTGGATCGAACTGCCTCAACCGTGGCAGGCTGTAGCGAGGACTGTAAGCATATCCTATCCCAAAACACGCAGTTTTAACGGTAGAACTCTTCTTTAGTTGCAGGGGAAACATAAGGAGCTTTTCTCCCACTGTGTACTCTTTCGGCTCTTCCACGAATGAACTTCTATATGCAGGGATTCCGACGTGGAGCGAACTGCCTAAACCAAGGCAGGCTGTAGTAGGACAGTAAGCATGTCCTCTACCAAATCACGCAAGTTTACCCGAAGAACTCTGCTTTAGTTTCAGGGGGAACAGAAGCATCTTTTCTCCCACAGTGTACTCTATGGGCACTTCCCCTAATGAACTTCTTCTATAAGAATGGTTTCGCACGTGGAGCGAACTGCCTCAGCCATGGCAGGCACTACTGTGGTATCTAAGGATTTCCTCTCTGAAAACACGGCACTTTTGCCCGAAGAACTCTGCTTTAGTTGCAGGTGGAACACAAGCTGCATTTGTCCCACACATTATACAAAGGGCCCTTCCCCGAATGAATCCTCAATATGCAGGGTGTTCCACGTGCAGCGAACTGCCTCAATGAAGGCAGGCTCTCGTAAGGACTGTAAGCATTTCCTCTCCCATAACACGCAGTTTTACCCGAAGAACTCTGCTTTAGTTGCAGGTGGAACACAAGCAGCATTTCTCCCACTGTGTACACTTTGGGCTCTTACACGAATGAAATTCTTTATGCAGGGATTCCCACGAGGAGTGAACTGCCTCCACCATGGCAGGCTGTAGCGAGGACTGTAAGCATATCCTCTACCAAATCACGCAGGTTTACCCGAAGAACTCTGCTTTAGTTGCAGGGGGAACACAAGCATCTTTTCTCCCACAGTGTACTCGATGGGCACTTCCCCTAATGAACTTGTTCTATAAGAATTGTTTCCCACGTGGAGCGAACTGCCACAGCCATGGCAGGCACTACTGTGGTCTCTAAGGATTTCCTCTCTGAAAACACGGCACTTTTACCCGAAGAACTCTGCTTTAGTTGCAGGTGGAACACAAGCTGCATTTGTCCCACACTTTATACAAAGGGCCCTTCCCCGAATGAATCTTCAATATGCAGGGTGTCTCACGTGCAGCGAACTGTCTCAATGAAGGCATGCTCTCGTAAGGACTGTAAGCATTTCCTTTCCCATAACACGCAGTTTTACAGGAAGAACTCTGCTTTAGTTGCAGGTGGAACACAAGCAGCATTTCTCCCACTGTGTACTCTTTGGTCTCTTCACGAATGAACTTGTATATGCAGGGTTTCCCACGTGGAGCGAACTGCCTCAACCATGGCAGGCTGTAGCGAGGACTGTAAGCATATCCTATCCCAAACCACGCAGTTTTAACGGTAGAACTCTGCTTTAGTTGCAGGGGTAACACAAGCAGCTTTTCTCCCACTGTGTACTCTTTGGTCTATTCCACGAATGAACTTCTATATGCAGGGTTACCAACGTGGAGCGAACTGCCTCAACCAAGGCAGGCTGTAGCGAGGACTGTAAGCATTTACTCTTCAAAAACACGGCAGTTTTACCAAAGAATTCTGCTTTAGTTGCAGGTGGAAAACAAGCAGCATTTCTCACACTGTGTACTCTTTGGGCTCTTCCACGAATGAACTTCTTTATGCAGGGATTCCCACGTGGAGCGAACTGCCTCAACCAAGGCAGGCTGTAGCGAATACTGTAAGCATTTCCTCTCCCAAAACACGCAGTTTTACACGAAGAACTCTGCTTTATTTGCAGGGGGAACACCATCAGCTTTCCTCCCACAGTGTACACAATGGGCACTTCCCCTAATGAACTTGATTTATAAGAATGGTTTCCCGCGTGGAGCGAACTGCCTCAAACATGGCAGGCTCTACTGTGGTCTCTAGGGATTTCCTCTCTGAAAACACGGCACTTTTACCCGAAGAATTCTGCTTTAGTTGCAGGTGGAACACAAGCTGCATTTGTCCCACACTTTATACAAAGGGCCCTTCCCCGAAGGAGTGTTCAATATGCAGGGTGTCCCACGTGCAGTGAACTGCCTCAACGAAGGCAGGCTCTCGTAAAGACTGTAAGCATTTCCTCTCCCAATACACGCAGTTTTACCCGAAGAACTCTGCTTTAGTTGCAGGTGGAACACAAGCAGCATTTCTCCCACTGTGTAATCTTTGGTCTCTTCACGAATGAACTAGTATATGCAGGGTTTCCCACGTGGAGCGAACTGCCTCAACCATGGCAGGCTGTAGCGAGGACTGTAAGCATATCCTCTCCCAAACCACGCAGTTTTAACGGTAGAACACTGCTTTAGTTGCAGGGGAAACATAAGCAGCTTTTCTCCCACTGTGTACTCTTTGGGCTCTTCCACGAATGAACTTCTATATGCAGGGTTTCCGACGTGGAGCGAACTGCCTCAACCAAGGCAGGCTGTAGCGAGGACTGTAAGCATTTCCTCTTCCAAAACACGGCAGTTTTACCCAAGGAACTCTGCGTTAGTGGCAGGTGGAACACAAGCAGCATTACTCCCAGTGTGTAATCTTTGGGCTCTTCCACGAATGAATTTCTTTATGCAGGGATTCCCACGTGGATCGAACTGCCTCAACCGTGGCAGGCTGTAGCGAGGACTGTAAGCATATCCTATCCCAAAACACGCAGTTTTAACGGTAGAACTCTTCTTTAGTTGCAGGGGAAACATAAGGAGCTTTTCTCCCACTGTGTACTCTTTGGGCTCTTGCACGAATGAACTTTTTTATGCAGGGATTCCCACCAGGAGCGAACTGCCTCCACCATGGCAGGCTGTAGCGAGGACTGTAAGCATATCCTCTACAAAATCACGCAGGTTTACCCGAAGAACTCGGCTTTAGTTGCAGGTGGAACACAAGCAGCTTTTCTCCCACAGTGTACTCAATGAGCCTTTGCCCGAAAAAATATCTATACTCAAGGGGTCCCGCGTGGAGTGAAATGCCTAAAGCAAGGCAGGCTCTAGTGAGGCCTCTAAGAATTTCCTCTCCGAAAACACGGCAATTTTACCCAAGGAACTCTGCGTTAGTTGCAGGTGGAACAGAAGCAGCATTACTCCCAGTGTGTTATCTTTGGGCTCTTCCAAGAATGAATTTCTTTATGCAGGGATTCCCACGTGGATCGAACTGCCTCAACCGTGGCAGGCTCTAGCGAGGACTGTAAGCATATCCTATCCCAAAACACGCAGTTTTAACGGTAGAACTCTGCTTTAGTTGCAGGGGTAACACAAGCAGCTTTTCTTCCACTGTGTACTCTTTGGGCTCTTCCACGAATGAACTTCTATATGCAGGGTTTCCGACGTGGAGCGAGCTGCCTCAATCAAGGCAGGCTGTAGCGAGGACTGTAAGCATTTCCTCTTCCAAAACACGCCAGTTTTACCAAAGAATTCTGCTATGGTTGCAGGTGGAACACAAGCAGCATTTCTCCCACTGTGTACTCTTTGGGCTCTTACAGGAATGAACTACTTTATGCAGGAATGCCCACGAGGAGCGAACTACATCCACCATGGTAGGCTGTAGCGAGGATTGTAAGCATATCCTCTACCAAATCACGCAGGTTTACCCGAAGAACTCTGCTTTAGTTGCAGGGGGAACACAAGCATCTTTTCCCCCACAGTGTACACAATGGGAACTTCCCCTAATGAACCTGTTCTATAAGAATGGTTTCCCGCATGGAGCGAACTGCCTCAACCATGGCAGGCACTACTGTGGTCTCTAAGAATTTCCTCTCTGAAAACACGGCACTTTTACCCGAAGAACTCTGCTTTAGTTGCAGGTGGAACACAAGCTGCATTTGTCCCACACTTTATACAAAGGGCCCTTCCCCGAATGAATGTTCAATATGCAGGTTGTCCCACGAGCAGCGAACAGCCTCAATGAAGGCAGGCTCTCGTAAGGACTGTAAGCATTTCCTCTCCCAAAACACGCAGTTTTACCCGAAGAACTCTGCTTTAGTTACAGGTGGAACACAAGCAGCATTTCTCCCACTGTGTACTCTTTGGTCTCTTCACGAATGAACTTGTATATGCAGGGTTTCCCACGTGGACCGAACTGCCTCAACCATGGCACGCTGTAGCGAGGACTGTAAGCATATCCTCTTCCATACCACACAGTTTTAATGGTAGAAGTCTGCTTTACTTGCAGGGGTAACACAAGCAGCTTTTCTCCCACTGTGTACTCTTTGGGCTCTTCCACGAATGAAATTCTATATGCAGGGTTTCGGACGAGGAGCGAACTGCCTCAACCAAGGCAGGCTGTAGCGAGGAGTGTAAGCATTTCCTCTTCCAAAACACGGTAGTTTTACCAAAGAATTCTGCTTTAGTTGCAGGTGGATCACAAGCAGCATTTCTCCCACTGTGTACTCTTTGGGCTCTTCAACGAATGAACTTTTTTATGCAGGGATTCCCACGTGGAGCGAACTGCCTCAACCAAGACAGGCTGTAGCGAATACTGTAAGCATTTCCTCTCCCAAAACACGCAGTTTTACACGAAGAACTCTGCTTTAGTTGCAGGGGGAACACCATCAGCTTTCCTCCCACAGTGTACACAATGGGCACTTCCCCTAATGAACTTGATTGATAAGAATGGTTTCCCGCGTGGAGCGAACTGCCTCAAACATGGCAGGCTCTACTGTGGTCTCTAGGGATTTCCTCTCTGAAAACACGGCACTTTTACCCGAAGAATTCTGCTTTAGTTGCAGGTGGAACACAAGCTGCATTTGTCCCACACATTATACAAAGGGCCCTTCCCCGAAGGAGTCTTCAATATGCAGGGTGTCCCACGTGCAGTGAACTGCCTCAACGAAGGCAGGCTCTCGTAAAGACTGTAAGCATTTCCTCTCCCAATACACGCAGTTTTACCCGAAGAACTCTGCTTTAGTTGCAGGTGGAACACAAGCAGCATTTCTCCCACTGTGTACTCTTTGGTCTCTTCACGAATGAACTAGTATATGCAGGGTTTCCCACGTGGAGCGAACTGCCTCAACCATGGCAGGCTGTAGCGAGGAGTGTAAGCATATCCTCTCCCAAACCACGCAGTTTTAACGGTAGAACTCTGCTTTAGTTGCAGGGGAAACATAAGCAGCTTTTCTCCCACTGTGTACTCTTTGGGCTCTTCCACGAATGAACTTCTATATGCAGGGTTTCCGACGTGGAGCGAACTGCCTCAACCAAGGCAGGCTGTAGCAAGGACTGTAAGCATTTCCTCTTCCAAAACACGGCAGTTTTACCCAAGGAACTCTGCGTTATTTGCAGGTGGAACACAAGCAGCATTACTCCCAGTGTGTAATCTTTGGGCTCTTCCACGAATGAAATTCTTTATGCAGGGATTCCCACGTGGATCAAACTGCCTCAACCGTGGCAGGCTCTAGCGAGGACTGTAAGCATATCCTATCCCAAAACACGCAGTTTTAACGGTAGAAATCTGCTTTAGTTGCAGGGGTAACACAAGCAGCTTTTCTCCCACTGTGTACTCTTTGTGCTCTTCCACGAATGAACTTCTTTATGCAGGGATTCCCACGAGAAGCGAACTGCCTCCACCATGGCAGGTTGTAGCGAGGACTGTAAGCATATCCTCTAGCAAATCACGAAGGTTTACCCGAAGAACTCTGCTTTAGTTGTAGAGGGAACACAAGCATCTTTTCTCCCACAGTGTACACAATGGGCACTTCCACTAATGAACTTGTTCTATAAGAATGGTTTCCCGCGTGGAGCGAACTGCCTCAGCCATGGCAGGCACTACTGTTGTCTCTAAGAATTTCCTCTCTGAAAACACGGCACTTTTACCCAAAGAACTCTGCTTTAGTTGCAGGTGGAACACAAGCTGCATTTGTCCCACACTTTATACAAAGGGCCCTTCCCCAAATGAATGTTCAATATGCAGGTTGTCCCACGAGCAGTGAACTGCCTCAATGAAGGCAGGCTCTCGTAAGGACTGTAAGCATTTCCTCTCCCAAAACACGCAGTTTTACCTGAAGAACTCTGCTTCAGTTGCAGGTGGAACACAAGCAGCATTTCTCCCACTGTGTACTCTTTGGTCTCTTCACGAATGAACTTGTATATGCAGGGTTTCCCACGTGGAGCGAACTGCCTCAACCATGGAAGGCTGTAGCGAGGACTGTAAGCATATCCTCTCCCAAACCACGCAGTTTTAACGGTAGAATTCTGCTTTAGTTGCAGGGGTAACACAAGCAGGTTTTCTCCTACTGTGTACTCTTTGGGCTCTTCCACGAATGAACTTCTATATGCAGGGTTTCCAACGTGGAGCGAACTGCCTCAACCAAGGCAGGCTGTAGCGATGACTGTAAGCATTTCCTCTTCCAAAACACGGCAGTTTTATCACAGAATTGTGCTTTAGTTGCAGGTGGAACACAAGCAGCATTTCTCCCACTGTGTACTCTTTGGGCTCTTCCACGAATGAATTTCTTTATGCAGGGATTCCCACGTGGAGAGAACTGCCTCAACCAAGGCAGGCTGTAGCGAATACTGTAAGCATTTCCTCTCCAAAAACACGCAGTTTTACACGAAGAACTCTGCTTAAGTTGCAGGGAGAACACCATCAGCTTTTCTCCCACAGTGTACACAATGTCCCTTCCCCTAATGAACTTGTTCTATAAGAATGGTTTCCCGCGTGGAGCGAACTGCCTCAACCATGGCAGGCTCTACTGTGGTCTCTAAGGATTTTCTCTCTGAAAACACGGCACTTTTACCCGAAGAACTCTGCTTTAGTTGCAGGTGGAACACAAGCTGCATTTGTCCCACACTTTATACAAAGGGCCCTCTCGAAGGAGTCTTCAATATGCAGGGTGTCCCACGTGCAGTGAACTGCCTCAACGAAGGCAGGCTCTCGTAAGGAGTGTAAGCATTTCCACTATCAATTCACGCAGTTTTGCCCGTAGAATTCTGCTTCAGTTGCAGGTGGAACACAAGCAGCTTTTCTCCCACAGTGTATCCAATGAGCCTTTGCCCGAAAAAATATCTATACTCAAGGGGTCCCACGTGGAGTGAAATGCCTAAAGCAAGGCAGGCTCTAGTGAGGCCTCTAAGAATTTCCTCTCCGAAAACACGGCAATTTTACCCAAGGAACTCTGCGTTAGTTGCAGGTGGAACACAAGCAGCATTACTCCCAGTGTGTTATCTTTGGGCTCTTCCAAGAATGAATTTCTTTATGCAGGGATTCCCACGTGGATCGAACTGCCTCAACCGTGGCAGGCTCTAGCGAGGACTGTAAGCATATGCTATCCCAAAACACGCAGTTTTAACGGTAGAACTCTGCTTTAGTTGCAGGGGTAACACAAGCAGCTTTTCTTCCACTGTGTACTCTTTGGGCTCTTCCACGAATGAACTTCTATATGCAGGGTTTCCGACGTGGAGCGAGCTGCCTCAATCAAGGCAGGCTGTAGCGAGGACTGTAAGCATTTCCTCTTCCAAAACACGCCAGTTTTACCAAAGAATTCTGCTATGGTTGCAGGTGGAACACAAGCAGCATTTCTCCCACTGTGTACTCTTTGGGCTCTTACAGGAATGAACTACTTTATGCAGGAATGCCCACAAGGAGCGAACTACCTCCACCATGGTAGGCTGTAGCGAGGAGTGTAAGCATATCCTCTACCAAATCACGCAGGTTTACCCGAAGAACTCTGCTTTAGTTGCAGGGGGAACACAAGCATCTTTTCTCCCACAGTGTACACAATGGGTACTTCCCCTAATGAACTTGTTCTATAAGAATGGTTTCCCGCATGGAGCGAACTGCCTCAACCATGGCAGGCACTACTGTGGTCTGTAAGAATTTCCTCTCTGAAAACACGGCACTTTTACCCGAAGAACTCTGCTTTAGTTGCAGGTGGAACACAAGCTGCATTTGTCCCACACTTTATACAAAGGGCCCTTCCCCGAATGAATGTTCAATATGCAGGTTGTCCCACGAGCAGCGAACTGCCTCAATGAAGGCAGGCTCTCGTAAGGACTGTAAGCATTTCCTCTCCCAAAACACGCAGTTTTACCCGAAGAACTCTGCTTTAGTTACAGGTGGAACACAAGCAGCAATTCTCCCACTGTGTACTCTTTGGTCTCTTCACGAATGAACTTGTATATGCAGGGTTTCCCACGTGGAGCGAACTGCCTCACCATGGCAGGCTGTAGCGAGGACTGTAAGCATATCCTCTTCCATACCACACAGTTTTAATGGTAGAAGTCTGCTTTACTTGCAGGTGGAACACAAGCAGCATTTCTCCCACTGTGTACTCTTTGGTCTCTTCACGAATGAACTTGTATATGCAGGGTTTCCCACGTGGAGCGAACTGCCTCAACCATGGAAGGCTGTAGCGAGGACTGTAAGCATATCCTCTCCCAAACCACGCAGTTTTAACGGTAGAATTCTGCTTTAGTTGCAGGGGTAACACAAGCAGGTTTTCTCCTACTGTGTACTCTTTGGGCTCTTCCACGAATGAACTTCTATATGCAGGGTTTCCAACGTGGAGCGAACTGCCTCAACCAAGGCAGGCTGTAGCGATGACTGTAAGCATTTCCTCTTCCAAAACACGGCAGTTTTACCACAGAATTCTGCTTTAGTTGCAGGTGGAACACAAGCAGCATTTCTCCCACTGTGTACTCTTTGGGCTCTTCCACGAATGAACTTCTTTATGCAGGGATTCCCACGTGGAGAGAACTGCCTCAACCAAGGCAGGCTGTAGCGAATACTGTAAGCATTTCCTCTCCAAAAACACGCAGTTTTACACGAAGAACTCTGCTTAAGTTGCAGGGAGAACACCATCAGCTTTTCTCCCACAGTGTACACAATGTCCCTTCCCCTAATGAACTTGTTCTATAAGAATGGTTTCCCGCGTGGAGCGAACTGCCTCAACCATGGCAGGCTCTACTGTGGTCTCTAAGGATTTTCTCTCTGAAAACACGGCACTTTTACCCGAAGAACTCTGCTTTAGTTGCAGGTGGAACACAAGCTGCATTTGTCCCACACTTTATACAAAGGGCCCTCCCGAAGGAGTCTTCAATATGCAGGGTGTCCCACGTGCAGTGAACTGCCTCAACGAAGGCAGGCTCTCGTAAGGAGTGTAAGCATTTCCACTATCAATTCACGCAGTTTTGCCCGTAGAATTCTGCTTCAGTTGCAGGTGGAACACAAGCAGCTTTTCTCCCACAGTGTATCCAATGAGCCTTTGCCCGAAAAAATATCTATACTCAAGGGGTCCCACGTGGAGTGAAATGCCTAAAGCAAGGCAGGCTCTAGTGAGGCCTCTAAGAATTTCCTCTCCGAAAACACGGCAATTTTACCCAAGGAACTCTGCGTTAGTTGCAGGTGGAACACAAGCAGCATTACTCCCAGTGTGTTATCTTTGGGCTCTTCCAAGAATGAATTTCTTTATGCAGGGATTCCCACGTGGATCGAACTGCCTCAACCGTGGCAGGCTCTAGCGAGGACTGTAAGCATATCCTATCCCAAAACACGCAGTTTTAACGGTAGAACTCTGCTTTAGTTGCAGGGGTAACACAAGCAGCTTTTCTTCCACTGTGTACTCTTTGGGCTCTTCCACGAATGAACTTCTATATGCAGGGTTTCCGACGTGGAGTGAGCTGCCTCAATCAAGGCAGGCTGTAGCGAGGACTGTAAGCATTTCCTCTTCCAAAACACGCCAGTTTTACCAAAGAATTCTGCTATGGTTGCAGGTGGAACACAAGCAGCATTTCTCCCACTGTGTACTCTTTGGGCTCTTACAGGAATGAACTACTTTATGCAGGAATGCCCACGAGGAGCGAACTACCTCCACCATGGTAGGCTGTAGCAAGGATTGTAAGCATATCCTCTACCAAATCACGCAGGTTTACCCGAAGAACTCTGCTTTAGTTGCAGGGGGAACACAAGCATCTTTTCTCCCACAGTGTACACAATGGGTACTTCCCCTAATGAACTTGTTCTATAAGAATGGTTTCCCGCATGGAGCGAACTGCCTCAACCATGGCAGGCACTACTGTGGTCTGTAAGAATTTCCTCTCTGAAAACACGGCACTTTTACCCGAAGAACTCTGCTTTAGTTGCAGGTGGAACACAAGCTGCATTTGTCCCACACTTTATACAAAGGGCCCTTCCCCGAATGAATGTTCAATATGCAGGTTGTCCCACGAGCAGCGAACTGCCTCAATGAAGGCAGGCTCTCGTAAGGACTGTAAGCATTTCCTCTCCCAAAACACGCAGTTTTACCCGAAGAACTCTGCTTTAGTTACAGGTGGAACACAAGCAGCAATTCTCCCACTGTGTACTCTTTGGTCTCTTCACGAATGAACTTGTATATGCAGGGTTTCCCACGTGGAGCGAACTGCCTCACCATGGCAGGCTGTAGCGAGGACTGTAAGCATATCCTCTTCCATACCACACAGTTTTAATGGTAGAAGTCTGCTTTACTTGCAGGGGTAACACTAGCAGCTTTTCTCCCACTGTGTACTCTTTGGGCTCTTCCACGAATGAAATTCTATATGCAGGGTTTCCGACGAGGAGCGAACTGCCTCAACCAAGGCAGGCTGTAGCGAGGAGTGTAAGCATTTCCTCTTCCAAAACACGGTAGTTTTACCAAAGAATTCTGCATTAGTTGCAGGTGGATCACAAGCAGCATTTCTCCCACCGTGTACTCTTTGGGCTCTTCAACGAATAAACTTTTTTATGCAGGGATTCCCACGTGGAGCGAACTGCCTCAACCAAGGCAGGCTGTAGCGAATACTGTAAGCATTTCCTCTCCCAAAACACGCAGTTTTACACGAAGAACTCTGCTTTATTTGCAGGGGGAACACCATCAGCTTTCCTCCCACAGTGTACACAATGGGCACTTCCCCTAATGAACTTGATTTATAAGAATGGTTTCCCGCGTGGAGCGAACTGCCTCAAACATGGCAGGCTCTACTGTGGTCTCTAGGGATTTCCTCTCTGAAAACACGGCACTTTTACCCGAAGAATTCTGCTTTAGTTGCAGGTGGAACACAAGCTGCATTTGTCCCACACTTTATACAAAGGGCCCTTCCCCGAAGGAGTGTTCAATATGCAGGGTGTCCCACGTGCAGTGAACTGCCTCAACGAAGGCAGGCTCTCGTAAAGACTGTAAGCATTTCCTCTCCCAATACACGCAGTTTTACCCGAAGAACTCTGCTTTAGTTGCAGGTGGAACACAAGCAGCATTTCTCCCACTGTGTAATCTTTGGTCTCTTCACGAATGAACTAGTATATGCAGGGTTTCCCACGTGGAGCGAACTGCCTCAACCATGGCAGGCTGTAGCGAGGACTGTAAGCATATCCTCTCCCAAACCACGCAGTTTTAACGGTAGAACACTGCTTTAGTTGCAGGGGAAACATAAGCAGCTTTTCTCCCACTGTGTACTCTTTGGGCTCTTCCACGAATGAACTTCTATATGCAGGGTTTCCGACGTGGAGCGAACTGCCTCAACCAAGGCAGGCTGTAGCGAGGACTGTAAGCATTTCCTCTTCCAAAACACGGCAGTTTTACCCAAGGAACTCTGCGTTAGTGGCAGGTGGAACACAAGCAGCATTACTCCCAGTGTGTAATCTTTGGGCTCTTCCACGAATGAATTTCTTTATGCAGGGATTCCCACGTGGATCGAACTGCCTCAACCGTGGCAGGCTGTAGCGAGGACTGTAAGCATATCCTATCCCAAAACACGCAGTTTTAACGGTAGAACTCTTCTTTAGTTGCAGGGGAAACATAAGGAGCTTTTCTCCCACTGTGTACTCTTTCGGCTCTTCCACGAATGAACTTCTATATGCAGGGATTCCGACGTGGAGCGAACTGCCTAAACCAAGGCAGGCTGTAGTAGGACAGTAAGCATGTCCTCTACCAAATCACGCAAGTTTACCCGAAGAACTCTGCTTTAGTTTCAGGGGGAACAGAAGCATCTTTTCTCCCACAGTGTACTCTATGGGCACTTCCCCTAATGAACTTCTTCTATAAGAATGGTTTCGCACGTGGAGCGAACTGCCTCAGCCATGGCAGGCACTACTGTGGTATCTAAGGATTTCCTCTCTGAAAACACGGCACTTTTGCCCGAAGAACTCTGCTTTAGTTGCAGGTGGAACACAAGCTGCATTTGTCCCACACATTATACAAAGGGCCCTTCCCCGAATGAATCCTCAATATGCAGGGTGTTCCACGTGCAGCGAACTGCCTCAATGAAGGCAGGCTCTCGTAAGGACTGTAAGCATTTCCTCTCCCATAACACGCAGTTTTACCCGAAGAACTCTGCTTTAGTTGCAGGTGGAACACAAGCAGCATTTCTCCCACTGTGTACACTTTGGGCTCTTACACGAATGAAATTCTTTATGCAGGGATTCCCACGAGGAGTGAACTGCCTCCACCATGGCAGGCTGTAGCGAGGACTGTAAGCATATCCTCTACCAAATCACGCAGGTTTACCCGAAGAACTCTGCTTTAGTTGCAGGGGGAACACAAGCATCTTTTCTCCCACAGTGTACTCGATGGGCACTTCCCCTAATGAACTTGTTCTATAAGAATTGTTTCCCACGTGGAGCGAACTGCCACAGCCATGGCAGGCACTACTGTGGTCTCTAAGGATTTCCTCTCTGAAAACACGGCACTTTTACCCGAAGAACTCTGCTTTAGTTGCAGGTGGAACACAAGCTGCATTTGTCCCACACTTTATACAAAGGGCCCTTCCCCGAATGAATCTTCAATATGCAGGGTGTCTCACGTGCAGCGAACTGTCTCAATGAAGGCATGCTCTCGTAAGGACTGTAAGCATTTCCTTTCCCATAACACGCAGTTTTACAGGAAGAACTCTGCTTTAGTTGCAGGTGGAACACAAGCAGCATTTCTCCCACTGTGTACTCTTTGGTCTCTTCACGAATGAACTTGTATATGCAGGGTTTCCCACGTGGAGCGAACTGCCTCAACCATGGCAGGCTGTAGCGAGGACTGTAAGCATATCCTATCCCAAACCACGCAGTTTTAACGGTAGAACTCTGCTTTAGTTGCAGGGGTAACACAAGCAGCTTTTCTCCCACTGTGTACTCTTTGGTCTATTCCACGAATGAACTTCTATATGCAGGGTTACCAACGTGGAGCGAACTGCCTCAACCAAGGCAGGCTGTAGCGAGGACTGTAAGCATTTACTCTTCAAAAACACGGCAGTTTTACCAAAGAATTCTGCTTTAGTTGCAGGTGGAAAACAAGCAGCATTTCTCACACTGTGTACTCTTTGGGCTCTTCCACGAATGAACTTCTTTATGCAGGGATTCCCACGTGGAGCGAACTGCCTCAACCAAGGCAGGCTGTAGCGAATACTGTAAGCATTTCCTCTCCCACAACACGCAGTTTTACACGAAGAACTCTGCTTTACTTGCAGGGGGAAAACCATCAGCTTTCCTCCCACAGTGTACACAATGGGCACTTCCCCTAATGAACTTGTTCTATAAGAATGGTTTCCCGCGTGGAGCGAACTGCCTCAACCATGGCAGGCTCTACTGTGGTCTCTAAGGATTTCCTCTCTGAAAACACGGCACTTTTACCCGAGGAACTCTGCTTTAGTTGCAGGTGGAACACAAGCTGCATTTGTCCCACACTTTATACAAAGGGCCCTTCCCCGATGGAGTCTTCAATATGCAGGGTGTCCCACGTGCAGTGAACTGCCTCAACGAAGGCAGGCTCTCGTAAGGACTGTAAGCATTTCCACTATCAATACATGCAGTTTTGCCCGAAGAATTCTGCTTTAGTTGCAGGTGGAACAGAAGCAGCTTTTCTCCCACAGTGTACCTAATGAGCCTTTGCCCGAAAGAATATCTATACTCAAGGGTCCCGAGTGGAGTGAAATGCCTAAAGCAAGGCAGGCTCTAGTGAGGCCTCTAAGCATTTCCTCTCCGAAAACACGGCAGTTTTACCCAAGGAACTCTGCGTTAGTTGCAGGTGGAACACAAGCAGCATTACTCCCAGTGTGTAATCTTTGGGCTCTTCCACGAATGAATTTCTTTATGCAGGGATTCCCACGTGGATCGAACTGCCTCAACCGTGGCAGGCTGTAGCGAGGACTGTATGCATATCCTATCCCAAAACACGCAGTTTTAACGGTAGAAATCTGCTTTAGTTGCAGGGGTAACATAAACAGCTTTTCTCCTTCTGTGTACTCTTTGGGCTCTTCCACGAATGAACTTCTATATGCAGGGTTTCCGACGTGGAGCAAACTGCCTCAACCAAGGCAGGCTGTAGCGAGGACTGTAAGCATTTCCTCTTACAAAACACGACAGTTTTACCAAAGAATTCTGCTTTGGTTGCAGGTGGAATACAAGCTGCATTACTCCCACTGTGTACTCTTTGGGCTCTTACACGAATGGACTTTTTTATGCAAGGATTGCCACGAGGAGCGAACTGCCTCCACCATGGCAGGCTGTAGCGAGGACTGTAAGCATGTCCTCTACCAAATCACGCAGGTTTACCTGAAGAACTGTGCTTTAGTTGCAGGGGGAACACAAGCATCTTTTCTCCCACAGTGTACTCGATGGGCATTTCCCCTAAAGAACTTGTTCTACAAGAATGGTTTCTTACGTGGACCGAACTGCCTCAGCCATGGCAGGCACTACTGTGGTCTCTAAGGATTTCCTCTCTGAAAACACGGCACTTTTACCCGAAGAACTCTGCTTTAGTTGCAGGTGGAACACAAGCTGCATTTGTCCCACACTTTATACAAAGGGCCCTTCCCCGAATGAGTCTTCAATATGCTGGGTGTCCCACGTTCAGTGAAGTGCCTCAACGAAGGTAGGCTCTCGTAAGGACTGTAAGCATTGCCTCCCCCAATACACGCAGTTTTACCCGAAGAACTCTGCTTTAGTTGCAGGTGGAACACAAAAGCATTTCTCCCACTGTGTACTCTTTGGGCTCTTACACGAATGAACTTCTTTATGCAGGGATTCCCACGTGGATCGAACTGCCTCAACCGTGGCAGGCTGTAGCGAGGACTGTAAGCATATCCTATCCCAAAACACGCAGTTTTAACGGTAGATCTCTGCTTTAGTTGCAGAGGTAACAAAAGCAGCTTTTCTCCCACTGTGTACTCTTTGGGCTCTTACACGAATGAACTTCTTTATGCAGGGATTCCCACGAGAAGCGAACTGCCTCCACCATGGCAGGCTGTAGCGAGGACTGTAAGCATATCTTCTACCAAATCACGCAGGTTTACCTGAAGAACTCTGCTTTAGTTGCAGGGGGAACACAAGCATCTTTTCTCCCACAGTGTACACAATGGGCACTTCCCCTAATGAACTTGTTCTATAAGAATGGTTTCCCGCGTGGAGCGAACTGCATCAGCCATGGCAGGCACTACTGTTGTCTCTAAGAATTTCCTCTCTGAAAACACGGCACTTTTACGCGAGAACTCTGCTTTAGTTGCAGTTGGAACACAAGCTGCATTTGTCCCACACTTTATAAGAAGGGCCCTTCCCCGAATGAATGTTCAATATGCAGGTTGTCCAACGAGGAGCGAACTGCCTCAATGAAGGCAGGCTCTCGTTAGGACTGTAAGCATTTCCTCTCCCAAAACACGCAGTTTTACCCGAAGAACTCTGCTTTAGTTGCAGGTGGGACACAAGCAGCATTTCTCCCACTGTGTACTCTTTGGTCTCTTCACGAATGAACTAGTATACGCAGGGTTTCCCACGTGGAGCGAACTGCCTCAACCATGGCAGGAGGTAGCGAGGACTGTAAGCATATCCTCTCCCATACCACGCAGTTTTAACGGTAGAACTCTGCTTTAGTTGCAGGGGAAACATAAGCAGCTTTTCTCCCACTGGGTACTCTTTGGGCTCTTCCACGAATGAACTTCTATATGCAGGGTTTCCGAAGTGGAGCGAACTGCCTCAACCAAGGCAGGCTGTAGCGAGGATTGTAAGCCTTTCCTCTTCCAAAACAGGCAGTTTTACCCAAGGAACTCTGCGTTAGTTGCAGGTGGAACACAAGCAGCATTACTCCCAGTGTGTAATCTTTGGGCTCTTCCACGAACGAATTTCTTTATGCAGGGATTCCCACGAGGAGCAAACTGCCTCAAACATGGCAGGCTGTAGCGAGGACTGTAAGCATATCCTCTACCAAATCACGAAGGTTTACCTGAAGAACTCTGCTTTAGTTGCAGGGGGAACACAAGCATCTTTTCTCCCACAGTGTACTCGATGGGCACTTCCCCTAATGAACTTGTTCTATAAGAATGGTTTCCCGCGTGGAGCGAACTGCCTCATCCATCGCAGGCTCTACTCTGGTCTCTAAGGATTTCCTCTCTGAAAACACGGCACTTTTACCCGAAGAACTCTGCTTTAGTTGCAGGTGGAACACAAGCTGCATTTGTCCCACACTTTATACAAAGTGCCCTTCCCCGAAGGAGTCTTCAATATGCAGGGTGTCCCACGTGCAGTGAACTGCCTCAACGAAGGCAGTCTCTCGTAAGGACTGTAAGCATTTCCTTTCCCAATACACGCAGTTTTACCCGACGAATTCTGCTATAGTTGCATGTGGAACACAAGCAGCTTTTCTCCCACTGTGTACTCTTTGGGCTCTTCCACGAATGAACTTTTTTATGCAGGGATTCCCACCAGGAGCGAACTGCCTCCACCATGGCAGGCTGTAGCGAGGACTGTAAGCATATCCTCTACAAAATCACGCAGGTTTACCCGAAGAACTCTGCTTTAGTTGCAGGTGGAACACCATCATCTTTCCTCCCACAGTGTACACAATGAGCCTTTGCCCGAAAGAATATCTATACTCAAGGGGTCCCGCGTGGAGTGAAATGCCTAAAGAAAGGCAGCTCTAGTGAGGCCTCTAAGAATTTCCTCTCCGAAAACACGGCAGTTTTACCAAAGGAAATCTGCGTTAGTTGCAGGTGGAACACAAGCAGCATTACTCCCAGTGTGTAATCTTTGGGCTCTTCCAAGAATGAATTTCTTTATGCAGGGATTCACACGTGGATCGAACTGCCTCAACCGTGGCAGGCTCTAGCGAGGACTGTAAGCATATCCTATCCCAAAACACACAGTTTTAACGGTAGAACTCTGCTTTAGTTGCAGGGCTAACAAAAGCAGCTTTTCTTCCACTGTGTACTCTTTGGGCTCTTCCACGAATGAACTTCTATATGCAGGGTTTTCGACGTGGAGCGAGCTGCCTCAATCAAGGCAGGCTGTAGCGAGGACTGTAAGCATTTCCTCTTCCAAAACACGCCAGTTTTACCAAAGAATTCTGCTTTGGTTGCAGGTGGAACACAAGCAGCATTTCTCCCACTGTGTACTCTTTGGGCTCTTACACGAATGAACTTCTTTATGCAGGGATGCCCACGAGGAGCGAACTACCTCCACCATGGCAGGCTGTAGCGAGGATTGTAAGCATATCCTCTACCAAATCACGCAGGTTTACCCGAAGAACTCTGCTTTAGTTGCAGGGGGAACACAAGCATCTTTTCTCCCAGAGTGTACACAATGGGAACTTCCCCTAATGAACTTGTTCTATAAGAATGGTTTCCCGCATGGAGCGAACTGCCTCAACCATGGCAGGCAATACTGTGGTCTCTAAGAATTTCCTCTCTGAAAACACGGCACTTTTACCCGAAGAACTCTGCTTTAGTTGCAGGTGGAACACAAGCTGCATTTGTCCCACACTTTATACAAAGGGCCCTTCCCCGAAGAAGTCTTCAATATGCAGGGTGTCCCACGTGCAGTGAACTGCCTCAACGAAGGCAGGCTCTCGTAAAGACTGTAAGCATTTCCTCTCCCAAAACACGCAGTTTTACCCGAAGAATTCTGCTTTAGTTGCAGGTGGAACACAAGCAGCTTTTCTCCCACAGTGTACCCAGTGAGCCTTTGCCCGAAAGAATATCTATACTCAAGGGGTCCCGCGTGGAGTGAAATGCCTAAAGCAAGGCAGGCTCTAGTAAGGCCTCTAAGCATTTCCTCTCCGAAAACACGGCAGTTTTACCCAAGGAACTCTGCGTTATTTGCAGGTGGAACACAAGCAGCATTACTCCCAGTGTGTAATCTTTGGGTTCTTCCACGAATGAATTTCTTTATGCAGGGATTCCCACGTGGATCGAACTGCCTCAACTGTGGCAGGCTGTAGCGAGGACTGTAAGCATATCCTATCCCAAAACACGCAGTTTTAACGGTAGAACTCTGCTTTAGTTGCAGGGGTAACACAAGAAACTTTTCTCCCACTGTGTACTCTTTGGGCTCTTCCACGAATGAACTTCTATATGCAGGGTTTCCGACGAGGAGCGAACTGCCTCAACCAAGGCAGGCTGTAGCGAGGAGTGTAAGCATTTCCTCTTCCAAAACACGGTTGTTTTACCAAAGAATTCTGCTTTAGTTGCAGGTGGATCACAAGCAGCATTTCTCCCTCTGTGTACTCTTTGGGCTCTTCCACGAATGAACTTCTATATGTAGGGTTTCCGACGAGGAGCGAACTGCCTCAACCAAGGCAGGCAGTAGCGAATACTGTAAGCATTTCCTCTCCCAAAACACGCAGTTTTACACGAAGAACTCTGCTTTAGTTGCAGGGGGAACACAAGAAGCTTTTCTCCTACAGTGTACACAATGGGCACTTCCCCTAAAGAACTAGTTCTATCAGAATGGTTTCCCCCGTGGAGCGAACTGCCTCAACCATGGCAGGATCTACGTTGTTCTCTAAGGATTTCCTCACTGAAAACAAGGCACTTTTACCCGAAGAACTCTGCATTAGTTGCAGGTGGAACACAAGCATCATTTCTCCCACTGTGTACTCTTTGGGCTCTTCCACGAATGAACTTCTATATGTATGGTTTCCGATGTGGAGCGAACTGCCTCAGCCATGGCAGGCAGTACTGTGGTCTCTAAGGATTTCCTCACTGAAAACACGGCACTTTTACCCGAAGAACTCTGCTTTAGTTGCAGGTAGAACACAAGCTGCATTTGTCCCACACTTTATACAAAGTGCCCTTCCCCGATTGAATCTTCAATATGCAGGGTGTCCCACGTGCAGCGAACTGCCTCAATGAAGACAGGCTCTCGTAAGGACTGTAAGCATTTCTTCTAGTACAACACGCAGTTTTACCCAAAGAACTCTGCTTTAGTTGCAGGTGGAATACAAGCAACATTTCTCCCACTGTGTACTCTTTGGGCTCTTACACGAATGAACTTCTATATGCAGGGATTCACACGAGGAGCGAACTGCCTCCACCATGGCAGGCTGTAGCGAGGACTGTAAGCATATCCTCTACCAAATCACGCAGGTTTACCCAAAGAACTCTGCTTTAGTTGCAGGGGGAACACAAGCATCTTTTCTCCCACAGTGTACACAATGGGCACTTCCCCTAATGAACTTGTTCTATAAGAATGGTTTCCCGCGTGGAGCGAACTGCCTCAACCATGGCAGGCTCTACTGTGGTCTCTAAGGATTTCCTCTGTGAAAACATGGCACTTTTACCCGAAGAACTGAGCTTTAGTTGCAGGTGGAACACAAGCTGCATTTGTCCCACACTTCATACAATGGGCACTTCCCCGACTGAATCTTCAATATGCAGGGTGCCCCACGTGCAGCGAACTGCCTCAATGAAGGCAGGCTCTCATAAGGACTGTAAGCATTTCCTCTAGCATAACACGCAGTTTTACCCAAAGAACTGTGCTTTAGTTGCAGGTGGAACACAAGCAGCATTTCTCCCACTGTGTACTCTTTGGGCTCTTCCACGAATGAAATTCTTTATGCAGGGATTCCCACGTGGATCGAACTGCCTCAACCAAGGCAGGCTGTAGCGAATACTGTAAGCATTTCCTCTCCCCAAACACACAGTTTTACACGAAGAACTCTGCTTTACTTGCAGGGGGAACTCCTTGAGCTTTCCTCCCTCAGTGTACACAATGGGCACTTCCCCTAATGAACCTGTTCTATAAGAATGGTTTCCCGAGTGGAGCGAACTGCCTCATCCATCGCAGGCTCCACTCTGGTCTCTAAGGATTTCCTCTCTGAAAACACGGCACTTTTACCCGAAGAACTCTGCTTTACTTGCAGGTGGAACACAAGCTGCATTTGTCCCACACTTTATACAAAGTGCCCTTCCCCGAATGAATCTTCAATATGCACGGTGTCCCACGTGCAGCGAACTACCTCAATTAAGGCAGGCTCTCGTAAGGTCTCTAAGCATTTCCTCTCCCATAACACGCAGTCTTACCCGAAGAACTCTGCTATAGTTGCAGGTGGAACACAAGCAGCATTTCTCCCACTGTGTACTCTTTGGGCTCTTACACGAATGAACTTCTTTATGCAGGGATTCCCACGAGGAGTGAACTGCCTCCACCATGGCAGGCTGTAGTGAGGACTGTAAGCATATCCTCTCCCAAACAAAGCAGGTTTAACGGTAGAACTCTGCTTTAGTTGCATGGGTAACACAAGCAGCTTTTCTCCCACTGTGTACTCCTTGGGCTCTTCCACGAATGAACTTCTCTATGCAGGGTTTCCAACGTTGAGCGAACTGCCTCAACCAAGGCAGGCTTTAGCGAGGATTGTAAGCATTTCCTCTTCCAACACACAGCATTTTTACCAAAGAATTCTGCTTTTGTTGCAGGTGGAACACAAGCATCATTTCTCCCACTGTGTACTCTTTGGGCTCTTCCACGAATGAACTTCTTTATGCAGGCATGCCAACGTGGAGCGAACTGCCTCAACCAAGGCAGGCTGTAGCGAATACTGTAAGCATTTCCTCTCCCAAAACACGCAGTTTTACACGAAGAAAACTGCTTTAGTTGCAGGGGGAACACCATCAGCTTTCCTCCCACAGTGCACACAATGGGCACTTCCCCTAATGAACTTGTTCTATAAGAAGGTTTCCCGCGTGGAGCGAACTGCCTCAACCATGGTAGGCTCTCCTATGGTCTCTAAGGAATTCCTCTCTGAAAACACAGCACTTTTACACGAAGAACTCTGCTTTAGTTGCAGGTGGAACACAAGCTGCATTTGTCCATCACTTTATAAAAAGGGCCCTTCCCCGAAGGAGTCTTCAATATGCCGGGTGTCCCACGTGCAGTGAACTGCCTCAACGAAGGCAGGCTCTTGTAAGGACTGTAAGCATTTCCTCTCCCAATACACGCAGTTTTACCCGAAGAATTCTGCTTTAGTTGCAGGTGGAACACAAGCAGCTTTTCTCCCACAGTGTACCCAATGAGCCTTTGCCCGAAAGAATATCTATACTCAAGGGGTCCCGCGTGGAGTAAAATGCCTAAAGAAAGGCAGGCTCTAGTGAGGCCTCTAAGCATTTCTTCTCCGAAAACATGGCAGTTTTCACAAGGAACTCTGCGTTAGTTGTAGGTGGAACACAAACAGCATTACTCCAAGTGTGTAATCTTTGCGCTCTTCCACGAATGAATTTCTTTATGCAGGGATTCCACGTGGATCGAACTGCCTCAACTGTGGCAGGCTCTAGCGAGGACTGTAAGTATATCCTATCCCAAAACACGCAGTTTTAATGGTAGAGCTCTGCTTTAGTTGCAGGGGTAACACAAGCAGCTTTTCTCCCACTGTGTACTCTTTGGGCTCTTCCACGAATGAACTTCTATATGCAGGGTTTACCACGTGGAGCGAACTGCCTCAACCAAGGCAGGCTGTAGCGAGGACTGTAAGCATTTCCTCTTCCAAAACACGCCAGTTTTACCAAAGAATTCTGCTTTGGTTGCAGGTGGAATACAAGTAGCATTACTCCCACTGTGTACTCTTTGGGCTCTTCCACGAATGAACTTCTTTATGCAGGGATTCCCACGAGGAGCGAACTGCCTCCACCATGGAAGGCTGTAGCGAGGACTGTAAGCATATCCTCTACCAAATCACGCAGGTTTACCCGAAGAACTCTGCTTTAGTTGCAGGGGGAACACAAGCATCTTTTCTCCCACAGTGTACTCGATGGGCATTTCCCTAATGATCTTGTTCTATAAGAATGGTTTCCCACGTGGAGCGAACTGCCTCAGCTATGGCAGGCACTACTGTGGTCTCTAAGGATTTCCTCACTGAAAACACGGCACTTTTACCCGAAGAACTCTGCTTTAGTTGCAGGTGGAACTCAAGCTGCATTTGTCCCACACTTTATACAAAGGGCCCTTCCCCGAATGAATCCACAATATGCAGGGTGTCCCACGTGCAGCGAACTGCCTCAATGAAGGCAGGCTCTCGTAAGGACTGTAAGCATTTCCTCTCCCATAACACGCAGTTTTACCCGAAGAACTCTGCTTCAGTTGCAGGTGGAACACAAGCAGCATTTCTCCCACTGTGTACTCTTTGGGCTCTTACACGAATGAAATTCTTTATGAAGGGATTCCCTCGAGGATCGAACTGCCTCCACCATGGCAGGCTGTAGCGAGGACTCTAAGCATATCCTCTACCAAATCACGCAGGTTTACCCGAAGAACTCTGCTTTAGTTGCAGGGGAACACAAGCATCTTTTCTCACACAGTGTACTCGATGGGCACTTCCCCTTATGAACTTGTTCTATAAGAATGGTTTCCCACGTGGAGCGAACTGCCTCAGCCATGGCAGGCACTACTGTGGTCTCTAAGGATTTCCTCTCTGAAAACACGGCACTTTTACCTGAACAACTCTGCTTTAGTTGCAGGTGGAACACAAGGAGCATTTGTCCCACACTTTATACAAAGGGCCCTTCCCCGAATGAATCTTCAATATGCAGGGTGTCTCACGTGCAGCGAACTGCCTCAATGAAGACAGGCTCTCGTAAGGACTGTAAGCATTTCCTCTCACCTAACACGCAGTTTTACCGGAAGAATTCTGCTTTAGTTGCAGGTGGAACACAAGCAGCATTTCTCCCACTGTGTACTCTTTGGTCTCTTCACGAATGAAATTGTATATGCAGGGTTTCCCTCGTGGAGCGAACTGCCTCAACCAGGGCAGGCTGTAGCGAATACTGTAAGCATTTCCTCTCCCAAAACACTCAGTTTTACCCGAAGAACTCTGCTTTAGTTGCAGGAGGAACACCATCAGCTTTCCTCCCACAGTGTACTCGATGGGCACTTCCCCTAATGAACTTGTTCTATAAGAATTGTTTCCCACGTGGAGCGAACTGCCTCATCCATGGCAGGCACTACTGTGGTCTCTAAGGATTTCCTCTCTGAAAACACGGCACTTTTACCCGAAGAACTCTGCTTTAGTTGCAGGTGGAACTCAAGCTGCATTTGTCCCACACTTTATACAAAGGGCCCTTCCGCGAATGAATGTTCAATATGCAGGTTGTCCCACGAGCAGTGAACTGCTCAATGAAGGCAGGCTCTCGTAAGGACTGTAAGCATTTCCTCTCCCAAAACACGCAGTTTTTCCCGAAGAATTCTGCTTTAGTTGCAGGTGGAACAAAAGCAGCATTTCTCCCACTGTGTACTCTTTGGTCTCTTCACGAATGAACTTGTATATGCAGGGTTTCCCACGGGGAGCGAACTGCCTCAACCATGGCAGGCTGTCGCGAGGACTGTAAGCATATCCTCTCCCAAACCACGCAGTTTTAATGGTAGAACTCTGCTTTAGTTGCAGGTGGAACACAAGCAGCTTTTCTCCCACTGTGTACTCTTTGGGCTCTTCCACAAATGAACTTCTTTATGCAGGGATTCCCACGTGGAGCGAACTGCCTCAACCAAGGCAGGCTGTAGCGAGTACTGTAAGCATTTCCTCTCCCAAAACACGCAGTTTTACACGAAGAACCCTGCTTTAGTTGCAGGGGGAACACCATTAGCTTTCCTCCCTCAGTGTACACAATGGGCACTTCCCCTAATGAACTTGTTCTATAAGAATGGTTTCCCACGTGGAGCGAACTGCCTCAACCATGGCAGGCTCTACTGTGGTCTCTAAGGATTTCCTCTCTGAAAACACGGCACTTTTACCCGAAGAACTCTGCTTTAGTTGGAGGTGGAACACAAGATGCATTTGTCCCAACTTTATACAAAGGGCCCTTCCCCGAAAGAATCTTCAATATAAAGGGTGTCCCACGTGCACTGAACTGCCTCAATGAAGGCAGGCTCTCGTAAGGACTGTAAGCATTTCCTGTAGCATAACACGCAGTTTTACCCAAAGAACTCTGCTTTAGTTGCAGGTGGAATACAAGTAGCATTACTCCCACTGTGTACTCTTTGGGCTCTTCCACGAATGAACTTCTTTATGCAGGGATTCCCACGAGGAGCGAACTGCCTCCACCATGGAAGGCTGTAGCGAGGACTGTAAGCATATCCTCTACCAAATCACGCAGGTTTACCCGAAGAACTCTGCTTTAGTTGCAGGGGGAACACAAGCATCTTTTCTCCCACAGTGTACTCGATGGGCATTTCCCTAATGATCTTGTTCTATAAGAATGGTTTCCCACGTGGAGCGAACTGCCTCAGCTATGGCAGGCACTACTGTGGTCTCTAAGGATTTCCTCACTGAAAACACGGCACTTTTACCCGAAGAACTCTGCTTTAGTTGCAGGTGGAACTCAAGCTGCATTTGTCCCACACTTTATACAAAGGGCCCTTCCCCGAATGAATCCACAATATGCAGGGTGTCCCACGTGCAGCGAACTGCCTCAATGAAGGCAGGCTCTCGTAAGGACTGTAAGCATTTCCTCTCCCATAACACGCAGTTTTACCCGAAGAACTCTGCTTCAGTTGCAGGTGGAACACAAGCAGCATTTCTCCCACTGTGTACTCTTTGGGCTCTTACACGAATGAAATTCTTTATGAAGGGATTCCCTCGAGGATCGAACTGCCTCCACCATGGCAGGCTGTAGCGAGGACTCTAAGCATATCCTCTACCAAATCACGCAGGTTTACCCGAAGAACTCTGCTTTAGTTGCAGGGGAACACAAGCATCTTTTCTCACACAGTGTACTCGATGGGCACTTCCCCTAATGAACTTGTTCTATAAGAATGGTTTCCCACGTGGAGCGAACTGCCTCAGCCATGGCAGGCACTACTGTGGTCTCTAAGGATTTCCTCTCTGAAAACACGGCACTTTTACCTGAACAACTCTGCTTTAGTTGCAGGTGGAACACAAGGAGCATTTGTCCCACACTTTATACAAAGGGCCCTTCCCCGAATGAATCTTCAATATGCAGGGTGTCTCACGTGCAGCGAACTGCCTCAATGAAGACAGGCTCTCGTAAGGACTGTAAGCATTTCCTCTCACCTAACACGCAGTTTTACCGGAAGAATTCTGCTTTAGTTGCAGGTGGAACACAAGCAGCATTTCTCCCACTGTGTACTCTTTGGTCTCTTCACGAATGAAATTGTATATGCAGGGTTTCCCTCGTGGAGCGAACTGCCTCAAACAGGGCAGGCTGTAGCGAATACTGTAAGCATTTCCTCTCCCAAAACACTCAGTTTTACCCGAAGAACTCTGCTTTAGTTGCAGGAGGAACACCATCAGCTTTCCTCCCACAGTGTACTCGATGGGCACTTCCCCTAATGAACTTGTTCTATAAGAATTGTTTCCCACGTGGAGCGAACTGCCTCATCCATGGCAGGCACTACTGTGGTCTCTAAGGATTTCCTCTCTGAAAACACGGCACTTTTACCCGAAGAACTCTGCTTTAGTTGCAGGTGGAACTCAAGCTGCATTTGTCCCACACTTTATACAAAGGGCCCTTCCGCGAATGAATGTTCAATATGCAGGTTGTCCCACGAGCAGTGAACTGCTCAATGAAGGCAGGCTCTCGTAAGGACTGTAAGCATTTCCTCTCCCAAAACACGCAGTTTTTCCCGAAGAATTCTGCTTTAGTTGCAGGTGGAACAAAAGCAGCATTTCTCCCACTGTGTACTCTTTGGTCTCTTCACGAATGAACTTGTATATGCAGGGTTTCCCACGGGGAGCGAACTGCCTCAACCATGGCAGGCTGTCGCGAGGACTGTAAGCATATCCTCTCCCAAACCACGCAGTTTTAATGGTAGAACTCTGCTTTAGTTGCAGGTGGAACACAAGCAGCTTTTCTCCCACTGTGTACTCTTTGGGCTCTTCCACAAATGAACTTCTTTATGCAGGGATTCCCACGTGGAGCGAACTGCCTCAACCAAGGCAGGCTGTAGCGAGTACTGTAAGCATTTCCTCTCCCAAAACACGCAGTTTTACACGAAGAACCCTGCTTTAGTTGCAGGGGGAACACCATTAGCTTTCCTCCCTCAGTGTACACAATGGGCACTTCCCCTAATGAACTTGTTCTATAAGAATGGTTTCCCACGTGGAGCGAACTGCCTCAACCATGGCAGGCTCTACTGTGGTCTCTAAGGATTTCCTCTCTGAAAACACGGCACTTTTACCCGAAGAACTCTGCTTTAGTTGGAGGTGGAACACAAGATGCATTTGTCCCAACTTTATACAAAGGGCCCTTCCCCGAAAGAATCTTCAATATAAAGGGTGTCCCACGTGCACTGAACTGCCTCAATGAAGGCAGGCTCTCGTAAGGACTGTAAGCATTTCCTGTAGCATAACACGCAGTTTTACCCAAAGAACTCTGCTTTAGTTGCAGGTGGAACACAAGCAGCATTTCTCCCACTGTGTACTCTTTGGGTTCTTACACGAATGAACTTCTTTATGCAGGGATTCCCACGAGGAGCGAACTGCCTCCACCATGGCAGGCTGTAGCGAGGACTGTAAGCATATCCTCTACCAAATCACGCATGTTTACCCGAAGAACTCTGCTTTAGTTGCAGGGGGAACACAAGCATCTTTTCTCCCAGAGTGTACCCAATGAGCCTTTGCCCGAAAGAATATCTATACTCAAGGGGTCCCGCGTGGAGTGAAATGCCTAAAGCAAGGCAGGCTCTAGTGAGGCCTCTAAGCATTTCCTCTCCGAAAACACGGCAGTTTTACCCAAGGAACTCTGCGTTAGTTGCAGGTGGAACACAAGCAGCATTACTCCCAGTGTGTAATCTTTGGGCTCTTCCACGAATGAATTTCTTTATGCAGGGATTCCCACGTGGATCTAACTGCCTCAACCGTGGCAGGCTGTAGCGAGGACTGTAAGCATATCCTATCCCAAAACACGCAGTTTTAAGGGAAGAACTCTGCTTTAGTTGCATGGGGAACACAAGCAGCTTTTCTCCCACAGTGTACACAATGGGCACTTCCCCTAATGAACTAGATCTATAAGAATAGTTTCCCCCGTGGATCGAACTGCCTCAACCATGGCAGGCTCTACTGTGGTCTCTAAGGATTTCCTCACTGAAAACACGGCACTTTTACCCGCAGAACTCTGCTTTAGTTGCAGGTGGAACTCAAGCTGCATTTGTCCCACACTTTATACAAAGGGCCCTTCCCCGAATGAATCCTCAATATGCAGGGTGTCCCACGTGCAGCGAACTGACTCAATGAAGGCAGGCTCTCGTAAGGACTGTAAACATTTCCTCTCCCATAACACGCAGTTTTACCCGAAGAACTCTGCTTCAGTTGCAGGTGGAACACAAGCAGCATTTCTCCCACTGTGTACTCTTTGGGCTCTTACACGAATGAACTTCTTTATGCAGGGATTCCCTTGAGGAGCGAACTGCCTCCACCATGCCAGGCTGTAGCGAGTACTGTAAGCATATCCTCTACCAAATCACGCAGGTTTACCCGAAGAACTCTGCTTTAGTTGCAGGGGAACACAAGCATCTTTTCTCCCACAGTGTACTCGATGGGCACTTCCCCTAATGAACTTTTTCTATAAGAATGGTTTCCCCCGTGGAGCGAACTGCCTCAGCCATGGCAGGCACTACTGTGGTCTCTAAGGATTTCCTCTCTGAAAACACGGCACTTTTACCTGAACAACTCTGCTTTAGTTGCAGGTGGAACACAAGGAGCATTTGTCCCACACTTTATACAAAGGGCCCTTCCCCGAATGAATCTTCAATATGCAGGGTGTCTCACGTGCAGCGAACTGCCTCAATGAAGACAGGCTCTCGTAAGGACTGTAAGCATTTCCTCTCACATAACACGCAGTTTTACCCGAAGAATTCTGCTTTAGTTGCAGGTGGAACACAAGCAGCATTTCTCCCACTGTGTACGCTTTGGTCTCTTCACGAATGAAATTGTATATGCAGGGTTTCCCACGTGGAGCGAACTGCCTCAACCAAGGCAGTCTGTAGCGAATACTGTAAGCATTTCCTCTCCCAAAACACGCAGTTTTACCCGAAGAACTCTGCTTTAGTTGCAGGGGAACTCCATCAGCATTCCTCCCTCAGTGTACACAATGGGCACTTCCCCTAATGAACTTGTTCTATAAGAATGGTTTCCCGCTTGGAGCGAACTGCCTCATCCATCGCAGGCTCTACTCTGGTCTCTAAGGATTTCCTCTCTGAAAACACTGCACTTTTACCCGAAGAACTCTGCTTTAGTTGCAGGTGGAACTCAAGCTGCATTTGTCCCACACTTTATACAAAGGGCCCTTCCCCGAATGAATCCTCAATATGCAGGGTGTCCCACGTGCAGCGAACTGCCTCAATGAAGGCAGGCTCTCGTAAGGACTGTAAGCATTTCCTCTCCCATAACACGCAGTTTTAACAGTAGAACTCTGCTTTACTTGCAGGGTTGACACAAGCAGCTTTTCTCCCACTGTGTACTCTTTGGACTCTTCCACCAATGAACTTCTATATGCAGGGTTTCCGACGTGGAGCGAACTGCGTCAACCAAGGCAGGCTGTAGCGAGGACTGTAAGCATTTCCTCTTCCAAAACACGGCAGTTTTACCCAAGGAACTCTGCGTTACTTGCAGGTGGAACACAAGCAGCATTACTCCCAGTGTGTAATCTTTGGGCTCTTCCACGAATGAATTTCTTTATGCAGGGATTCCCACGTGGATCGAACAGCCTAACCGTGGCAGGAGGTAGCGAGGACTGTAAGCATATCCTATCCCAAAACACGCAGTTTTAACGGTAGAACTCTGCATTAGTTGAAGGGGTAACACAAGCAGCTTTTCTCCCACTGTGTACTCTTTGGGCTCTTCCACGAATGAACTTCTATATGCAGGGTTTCCGACGTGGAGCGAACTGCCTCAACCAAGGCAAGCTGTAGCGAGGAGTGTAAGCATTTTCTCTTGCAAAACACGCCAGTTTTACCGAAGAATTCTGCTTTTGTTGCAGGTGAATACAAGCAGCATTACTCCCACTGTGTACTCTTTGGGCTCTTCCACGAATGAAATTCTTTATGCAGGGATTCCCACGAGGAGCGAACTGCCTCCACCATGGCAGGCTGTAGCGAGGACTGTAAGCATATCCTCTACCAAATCACGCAGGTTTACCCGAAGAACTCTGCTTTAGTTGCAGGGGGAACACAAGCATCTTTTCTCCCACAGTATACTCGATGGGCACTTCCCCTAATGAA
Organism: Mesoplodon densirostris; assembly: GCF_025265405.1. Classification (NCBI taxonomy): domain Eukaryota; kingdom Metazoa; phylum Chordata; class Mammalia; order Artiodactyla; family Ziphiidae; genus Mesoplodon; species Mesoplodon densirostris. The sequence continues at coordinate 85,456,503 of NC_082667.1, read as the reverse complement.
CTTGTTCGATAAGAATGGTTTCCCACGTGGAGCGAACTGCCTCAGCCATGGCAGGCACTACTGTGGTCTCTAAGGATTTCCTCTCTGAAAACACGCCACTTTTACCCGAAGAACTCTGCTTTAGTTGCAGGTGGAACTCAAGCTGCATTTGTCCCACACTTTAGACAAAGGGCCCTTCCCCGAATGAATCCTCAATATGCAGTGTGTCCCACGTGCAGCGAACTGCCTCAATGCAGGCAGGCTCTCGTAAGGACTGTAAGCATTTCCTCTCCCATAACACGCAGTTTTACCCGAAGAACTCTGCTTTATTGCAGGTGGAACACAAGCTGCATTTGTCCCACACTTTATACAAAGGGCCCTTCCTCGAAGGAGTCTTCAATATGCAGGGTGTCCCACGTGCAGTGAACTGCCTCAACGAAGGCAGGCTCTCGTAAGGAGTGCAAGCATTTACTCTCCCAATACACGCAGTTTTCCCCGATGAATTCTGCTTTAGTTGCAGGTGGAACACAAGCAGCTTTTCTCCCACAGTGTACCCAATGAGCCTTTGCCCGAAAGAATATCTATACTCAAGGGGTCCCGCCTGGAGTGAAATGCCTAAAGCAAGGCAGGCTCTAGTGAGGCATCTAAGCATTTCCTCTCCGAAAACACGGCAGTTTTACCCAAGGAACTCTGCGTTAGTTGCAGGTGGAACACAATCAACATTACTCCCAATGTGTAATCTTTAAGCTCTTCCACCAATGAATTTCTTTATGCAGGGATTCCGACGAGGATCGAACTGCCTCTACTGTGGCAGGCTCTAGCGAGGACTGTAAGCATATCCTATCCCAAAACACGCAGTTTTAACGGTAGAACTCTGCTTTAGTTGCAGGTGTAAGACAAGCAGCTTTTCTCCCACTGTGTACTCTTTGGGCTCTTCCAAGAATGAACTTCTATATGCAGGGTTACCCACGTGGAGCGAACTGCCTCAACCAAGGCAGGCTGTAGCGAGGACTGTAAGCATTTCCTCTTACAAAACATGCCAGTTTTACCACAGAATTCTGCTTTGGTTGCAGGTGGAACAGAAGCAGCATTTCTCCCACTGTGTACTCTTTGGGCTCATACACGAATGAACTTCTTTATGCAGGGATTCCCACGAGCAGCGAACTGCCTCCACCATGGCAGGCTGTAGCGAGGACTGTAAGCATATCCTCTACCAAATCACGCAGTTTTAACGGAAGAACTCTGCTTTAGTTGCAGGGGTAACACAAGCATCTTTCTCCCACAGTGTACTCGATGGGCACTTCCCCTAATGAACTTGTTCTATAAGAATGGTTTCCCACGTGGAGCGAACTGCCTCAGCCATGGTAGGAACGACAGTGGTCTCTAAGAATTTCCTCTCTGAAAACACGGCACTTTTACCCGAAGAACTCTGCTTTAGTTGCAGGTGGAACACAAGCTGTATTTTCCCCACAGTTTATACAAAGGGCCCTTCCCCGAATGAATGTTCAGTATGCAGGTTGTCCCACGAGCAGCGAACTGCCTCAATGAAGGCAGGCTCTCGTAAGGACTGTAAGCATTTCCTCTCCCAAAACACGCAGTTTTACCCGAAGAACTCTGCTTTAGTTGCAGGTGGAACACAAGCAGCATTACTCCCAGTGTGTAATCTTTGGGCTCTTCCACGAATGAATTTCTTTATGCAGGGATTCCCACGTGGATCGAACTGCCTCAACCATGGCAGGATGTAGCGAGGACTGTAAGCATATCCTCACCCAAACCACGCAGTTTTAACGGTAGAACTCTGCTTTAGTTGCTGGGGTAAGACAAGCAGCGTTTCTCCCACTGTGTACTCTTTGGGCTCTTCCACGAATGAACTTCTATATGCAGGGTTTCCGACGTGGAGCGAACTGCCTCATCAAAGGCAGGCTGTAGCGAGGACTGTAAGCATTTCCTCTTCCAAAACTCGGCAGTTTTACCACAGAATTCTGCTTAAGTTGCAGGTGGAACACAAGCAGCATTTCTCCCACTGTGTACTCTTTTGGCTCTTACACGAATGAACTTCTTTATGCAGGGATTCCCACGAGGAGCGAACTGCCTCCATCATGGCAGGCTGTAGTGAGGACTGTAAGCATATCCTCTACCAAATCACGCAGGTTTACCCAAAGAACTCTGCTTTAGTTGCAGGGGGAACTCCATCAGCTTTCCTCCCTCAGTGTACACAATGGGCACTTCCCGTAATGAACTTGTTCTATAAGAATGGTTTCCCGCTTGGAGCGAACTGCCTCATCCATCGCAGGCTATACTCTGGTCTCTAAGGATTTCCTCTCTGAAAACACGGCACTTTTACCCGAAGAACTCTGCTTTAGTTGCAGGTGGAACACAAGCTGCATTTGTCCCACACTTTATACAAAGTGCCCTTCCCCGAAGGAGTCTTCAATATGCAGGGTGTCCCACGTGCAGTGAACTGCCTCAACGAAGGCAGGCTCTCGTAAGGACTGTAAGCATTTCCTCTCCCAATACACGCAGTTTTACACGAAGAATTCTGCTATAGTTGCAGGTGGAACACAAGCAGCTTTTCTCCCACTGTGTACTCTTTGGGCTTTTGCACGAATGAACTTTTTTATGCAGGGATTCCCACCAGGAGCGAACTGCCTCCACCATGGCAGGCTGTAGCGAGGACTGTAAGCATATCCTCTACAAAATCACGCAGGTTTACCCGAAGAACTCTGCTTTAGTTGCAGGTGGAACACAAGCAGCTTTTCTCCCACAGTGTACTCAATGAGCCTTTGCCCGAAAAAATATCTATACTCAAGGGGTCCCGCGTGGAGTGAAATGCCTAAAGCAAGGCAGGCTCTAGTGAGGCCTCTAAGAATTTCCTCTCCGAAAACACGGCAATTTTACCCAAGGAACTCTGCGTTAGTTGCAGGTGGAACACAAGCAGCATTACTCCCAGTGTGTTATCTTTGGGCTCTTCCAAGAATGAATTTCTTTATGCAGGGATTCCCACGTGGATCGAACTGCCTCAACCGTGGCAGGCTCTAGCGAGGACTGTAAGCATATCCTATCCCAAAACACGCAGTTTTAACGGTAGAACTCTGCTTTAGTTGCAGGGGTAACACAAGCAGCTTTTCTTCCACTGTGTACTCTTTGGGCTCTTCCACGAATGAACTTCTATATGCAGGGTTTCCGACGTGGAGCGAGCTGCCTCAATCAAGGCAGGCTGTAGCGAGGACTGTAAGCATTTCCTCTTCCAAAACACGCCAGTTTTACCAAAGAATTCTGCTATGGTTGCAGGTGGAACACAAGCAGCATTTCTCCCACTGTGTACTCTTTGGGCTCTTACAGGAATGAACTACTTTATGCAGGAATGCCCACGAGGAGCGAACTACATCCACCATGGTAGGCTGTAGCGAGGATTGTAAGCATATCCTCTACCAAATCACGCAGGTTTACCCGAAGAACTCTGCTTTAGTTGCAGGGGGAACACAAGCATCTTTTCTCCCACAGTGTACACAATGGGAACTTCCCCTAATGAACCTGTTCTATAAGAATGGTTTCCCGCATGGAGCGAACTGCCTCAACCATGGCAGGCACTACTGTGGTCTCTAAGAATTTCCTCTCTGAAAACACGGCACTTTTACCCGAAGAACTCTGCTTTAGTTGCAGGTGGAACACAAGCTGCATTTGTCCCACACTTTATACAAAGGGCCCTTCCCCGAATGAATGTTCAATATGCAGGTTGTCCCACGAGCAGCGAACAGCCTCAATGAAGGCAGGCTCTCGTAAGGACTGTAAGCATTTCCTCTCCCAAAACACGCAGTTTTACCCGAAGAACTCTGCTTTAGTTACAGGTGGAACACAAGCAGCATTTCTCCCACTGTGTACTCTTTGGTCTCTTCACGAATGAACTTGTATATGCAGGGTTTCCCACGTGGAGCGAACTGCCTCAACCATGGCACGCTGTAGCGAGGACTGTAAGCATATCCTCTTCCATACCACACAGTTTTAATGGTAGAAGTCTGCTTTACTTGCAGGGGTAACACAAGCAGCTTTTCTCCCACTGTGTACTCTTTGGGCTCTTCCACGAATGAAATTCTATATGCAGGGTTTCGGACGAGGAGCGAACTGCCTCAACCAAGGCAGGCTGTAGCGAGGAGTGTAAGCATTTCCTCTTCCAAAACACGGTAGTTTTACCAAAGAATTCTGCTTTAGTTGCAGGTGGATCACAAGCAGCATTTCTCCCACTGTGTACTCTTTGGGCTCTTCAACGAATGAACTTTTTTATGCAGGGATTCCCACGTGGAGCGAACTGCCTCAACCAAGACAGGCTGTAGCGAATACTGTAAGCATTTCCTCTCCCAAAACACGCAGTTTTACACGAAGAACTCTGCTTTAGTTGCAGGGGGAACACCATCAGCTTTCCTCCCACAGTGTACACAATGGGCACTTCCCCTAATGAACTTGATTGATAAGAATGGTTTCCCGCGTGGAGCGAACTGCCTCAAACATGGCAGGCTCTACTGTGGTCTCTAGGGATTTCCTCTCTGAAAACACGGCACTTTTACCCGAAGAATTCTGCTTTAGTTGCAGGTGGAACACAAGCTGCATTTGTCCCACACATTATACAAAGGGCCCTTCCCCGAAGGAGTGTTCAATATGCAGGGTGTCCCACGTGCAGTGAACTGCCTCAACGAAGGCAGGCTCTCGTAAAGACTGTAAGCATTTCCTCTCCCAATACACGCAGTTTTACCCGAAGAACTCTGCTTTAGTTGCAGGTGGAACACAAGCAGCATTTCTCCCACTGTGTACTCTTTGGTCTCTTCACGAATGAACTAGTATATGCAGGGTTTCCCACGTGGAGCGAACTGCCTCAACCATGGCAGGCTGTAGCGAGGAGTGTAAGCATATCCTCTCCCAAACCACGCAGTTTTAACGGTAGAACTCTGCTTTAGTTGCAGGGGAAACATAAGCAGCTTTTCTCCCACTGTGTACTCTTTGGGCTCTTCCACGAATGAACTTCTATATGCAGGGTTTCCCACGTGGAGCGAACTGCCTCAACCAAGGCAGGCTGTAGCGAGGACTGTAAGCATTTCCTCTTCCAAAACACGGCAGTTTTACCCAAGGAACTCTGCGTTATTTGCAGGTGGAACACAAGCAGCATTACTCCCAGTGTGTAATCTTTGGGCTCTTCCACGAATGAAATTCTTTATGCAGGGATTCCCACGTGGATCAAACTGCCTCAACCGTGGCAGGCTCTAGCGAGGACTGTAAGCATATCCTATCCCAAAACACGCAGTTTTAACGGTAGAAATCTGCTTTAGTTGCAGGGGTAACACAAGCAGCTTTTCTCCCACTGTGTACTCTTTGTGCTCTTCCACGAATGAACTTCTTTATGCAGGGATTCCCACGAGAAGCGAACTGCCTCCACCATGGCAGGTTGTAGCGAGGACTGTAAGCATATCCTCTAGCAAATCACGAAGGTTTACCCGAAGAACTCTGCTTTAGTTGTAGAGGGAACACAAGCATCTTTTCTCCCACAGTGTACACAATGGGCACTTCCACTAATGAACTTGTTCTATAAGAATGGTTTCCCGCGTGGAGCGAACTGCCTCAGCCATGGCAGGCACTACTGTTGTCTCTAAGAATTTCCTCTCTGAAAACACGGCACTTTTACCCAAAGAACTCTGCTTTAGTTGCAGGTGGAACACAAGCTGCATTTGTCCCACACTTTATACAAAGGGCCCTTCCCCAAATGAATGTTCAATATGCAGGTTGTCCCACGAGCAGTGAACTGCCTCAATGAAGGCAGGCTCTCGTAAGGACTGTAAGCATTTCCTCTCCCAAAACACGCAGTTTTACCTGAAGAACTCTGCTTCAGTTGCAGGTGGAACACAAGCAGCATTTCTCCCACTGTGTACTCTTTGGTCTCTTCACGAATGAACTTGTATATGCAGGGTTTCCCACGTGGAGCGAACTGCCTCAACCATGGCAGGCTGTAGCGAGGACTGTAAGCATATCCTCTCCCAAACCACGCAGTTTTAACGGTAGAATTCTGCTTTAGTTGCAGGGGTAACACAAGCAGGTTTTCTCCTACTGTGTACTCTTTGGGCTCTTCCACGAATGAACTTCTATATGCAGGGTTTCCAACGTGGAGCGAACTGCCTCAACCAAGGCAGGCTGTAGCGATGACTGTAAGCATTTCCTCTTCCAAAACACGGCAGTTTTACCACAGAATTCTGCTTTAGTTGCAGGTGGAACACAAGCAGCATTTCTCCCACTGTGTACTCTTTGGGCTCTTCCACGAATGAACTTCTTTATGCAGGGATTCCCACGTGGAGAGAACTGCCTCAACCAAGGCAGGATGTAGCGAATACTGTAAGCATTTCCTCTCCAAAAACACGCAGTTTTACACGAAGAACTCTGCTTAAGTTGCAGGGAGAACACCATCAGCTTTTCTCCCACAGTGTACACAATGTCCCTTCCCCTAATGAACTTGTTCTATAAGAATGGTTTCCCGCGTGGAGCGAACTGCCTCAACCATGGCAGGCTCTACTGTGGTCTCTAAGGATTTTCTCTCTGAAAACACGGCACTTTTACCCGAAGAACTCTGCTTTAGTTGCAGGTGGAACACAAGCTGCATTTGTCCCACACTTTATACAAAGGGCCCTCCCGAAGGAGTCTTCAATATGCAGGGTGTCCCACGTGCAGTGAACTGCCTCAACGAAGGCAGGCTCTCGTAAGGAGTGTAAGCATTTCCACTATCAATTCACGCAGTTTTGCCCGTAGAATTCTGCTTCAGTTGCAGGTGGAACACAAGCAGCTTTTCTCCCACAGTGTATCCAATGAGCCTTTGCCCGAAAAAATATCTATACTCAAGGGGTCCCACGTGGAGTGAAATGCCTAAAGCAAGGCAGGCTCTAGTGAGGCCTCTAAGAATTTCCTCTCCAAAAACACGGCAATTTTACCCAAGGAACTCTGCGTTAGTTGCAGGTGGAACACAAGCAGCATTACTCCCAGTGTGTTATCTTTGGGCTCTTCCAAGAATGAATTTCTTTATGCAGGGATTCCCACGTGGATCGAACTGCCTCAACCGTGGCAGGCTCTAGCGAGGACTGTAAGCATATCCTATCCCAAAACACGCAGTTTTAACGGTAGAACTCTGCTTTAGTTGCAGGGGTAACACAAGCAGCTTTTCTTCCACTGTGTACTCTTTGGGCTCTTCCACGAATGAACTTCTATATGCAGGGTTTCCGACGTGGAGCGAGCTGCCTCAATCAAGGCAGGCTGTAGCGAGGACTGTAAGCATTTCCTCTTCCAAAACACGCCAGTTTTACCAAAGAATTCTGCTATGGTTGCAGGTGGAACACAAGCAGCATTTCTCCCACTGTGTACTCTTTGGGCTCTTACAGGAATGAACTACTTTATGCAGGAATGCCCACGAGGAGCGAACTACCTCCACCATGGTAGGCTGTAGCGAGAATTGTAAGCATATCCTCTACCAAATCACGCAGGTTTACCCGAAGAACTCTGCTTTAGTTGCAGGGGGAACACAAGCATCTTTTCTCCCACAGTGTACACAATGGGTACTTCCCCTAATGAACTTGTTCTATAAGAATGGTTTCCCGCATGGAGCGAACTGCCTCAACCATGGCAGGCACTACTGTGGTCTGTAAGAATTTCCTCTCTGAAAACACGGCACTTTTACCCGAAGAACTCTGCTTTAGTTGCAGGTGGAACACAAGCTGCATTTGTCCCACACTTTATACAAAGGGCCCTTCCCCGAATGAATGTTCAATATGCAGGTTGTCCCACGAGCAGCGAACTGCCTCAATGAAGGCAGGCTCTCGTAAGGACTGTAAGCATTTCCTCTCCCAAAACACGCAGTTTTACCCGAAGAACTCTGCTTTAGTTACAGGTGGAACACAAGCAGCAATTCTCCCACTGTGTACTCTTTGGTCTCTTCACGAATGAACTTGTATATGCAGGGTTTCCCACGTGGAGCGAACTGCCTCACCATGGCAGGCTGTAGCGAGGACTGTAAGCATATCCTCTTCCATACCACACAGTTTTAATGGTAGAAGTCTGCTTTACTTGCAGGTGGAACACAAGCAGCATTTCTCCCACTGTGTACTCTTTGGTCTCTTCACGAATGAACTTGTATATGCAGGGTTTCCCACGTGGAGCGAACTGCCTCAACCATGGCAGGCTGTAGCGAGGACTGTAAGCATATCCTCTCCCAAACCACGCAGTTTTAACGGTAGAATTCTGCTTTAGTTGCAGGGGTAACACAAGCAGGTTTTCTCCTACTGTGTACTCTTTGGGCTCTTCCACGAATGAACTTCTATATGCAGGGTTTCCAACGTGGAGCGAACTGCCTCAACCAAGGCAGGCTGTAGCGATGACTGTAAGCATTTCCTCTTCCAAAACACGGCAGTTTTACCACAGAATTCTGCTTTAGTTGCAGGTGGAACACAAGCAGCATTTCTCCCACTGTGTACTCTTTGGGCTCTTCCACGAATGAACTTCTTTATGCAGGGATTCCCACGTGGAGAGAACTGCCTCAACCAAGGCAGGCTGTAGCGAATACTGTAAGCATTTCCTCTCCAAAAACACGCAGTTTTACACGAAGAACTCTGCTTAAGTTGCAGGGAGAACACCATCAGCTTTTCTCCCACAGTGTACACAATGTCCCTTCCCCTAATGAACTTGTTCTATAAGAATGGTTTCCCGCGTGGAGCGAACTGCCTCAACCATGGCAGGCTCTACTGTGGTCTCTAAGGATTTTCTCTCTGAAAACACGGCACTTTTACCCGAAGAACTCTGCTTTAGTTGCAGGTGGAACACAAGCTGCATTTGTCCCACACTTTATACAAAGGGCCCTCCCGAAGGAGTCTTCAATATGCAGGGTGTCCCACGTGCAGTGAACTGCCTCAACGAAGGCAGGCTCTCGTAAGGAGTGTAAGCATTTCCACTATCAATTCACGCAGTTTTGCCCGTAGAATTCTGCTTCAGTTGCAGGTGGAACACAAGCAGCTTTTCTCCCACAGTGTATCCAATGAGCCTTTGCCCGAAAAAATATCTATACTCAAGGGGTCCCACGTGGAGTGAAATGCCTAAAGCAAGGCAGGCTCTAGTGAGGCCTCTAAGAATTTCCTCTCTGAAAACACGGCAATTTTACCCAAGGAACTCTGCGTTAGTTGCAGGTGGAACACAAGCAGCATTACTCCCAGTGTGTTATCTTTGGGCTCTTCCAAGAATGAATTTCTTTATGCAGGGATTCCCACGTGGATCGAACTGCCTCAACCGTGGCAGGCTCTAGCGAGGACTGTAAGCATATCCTATCCCAAAACACGCAGTTTTAACGGTAGAACTCTGCTTTAGTTGCAGGGGTAACACAAGCAGCTTTTCTTCCACTGTGTACTCTTTGGGCTCTTCCACGAATGAACTTCTATATGCAGGGTTTCCGACGTGGAGCGAGCTGCCTCAATCAAGGCAGGCTGTAGCGAGGACTGTAAGCATTTCCTCTTCCAAAACACGCCAGTTTTACCAAAGAATTCTGCTATGGTTGCAGGTGGAACACAAGCAGCATTTCTCCCACTGTGTACTCTTTGGGCTCTTACAGGAATGAACTACTTTATGCAGGAATGCCCACGAGGAGCGAACTACCTCCACCATGGTAGGCTGTAGCGAGGATTGTAAGCATATCCTCTACCAAATCACGCAGGTTTACCCGAAGAACTCTGCTTTAGTTGCAGGGGGAACACAAGCATCTTTTCTCCCACAGTGTACACAATGGGTACTTCCCCTAATGAACTTGTTCTATAAGAATGGTTTCCCGCATGGAGCGAACTGCCTCAACCATGGCAGGCACTACTGTGGTCTGTAAGAATTTCCTCTCTGAAAACACGGCACTTTTACCCGAAGAACTCTGCTTTAGTTGCAGGTGGAACACAAGCTGCATTTGTCCCACACTTTATACAAAGGGCCCTTCCCCGAATGAATGTTCAATATGCAGGTTGTCCCACGAGCAGCGAACTGCCTCAATGAAGGCAGGCTCTCGTAAGGACTGTAAGCATTTCCTCTCCCAAAACACGCAGTTTTACCCGAAGAACTCTGCTTTAGTTACAGGTGGAACACAAGCAGCAATTCTCCCACAGTGTACTCTTTGGTCTCTTCACGAATGAACTTGTATATGCAGGGTTTCCCACGTGGAGCGAACTGCCTCACCATGGCAGGCTGTAGCGAGGACTGTAAGCATATCCTCTTCCATACCACACAGTTTTAATGGTAGAAGTCTGCTTTACTTGCAGGTGGAACACAAGCAGCATTTCTCCCACTGTGTACTCTTTGGTCTCTTCACGAATGAACTTGTATATGCAGGGTTTCCCACGTGGAGCGAACTGCCTCAACCATGGCAGGCTGTAGCGAGGACTGTAAGCATATCCTCTCCCAAACCACGCAGTTTTAACGGTAGAATTCTGCTTTAGTTGCAGGGGTAACACAAGCAGGTTTTCTCCTACTGTGTACTCTTTGGGCTCTTCCACGAATGAACTTCTATATGCAGGGTTTCCAACGTGGAGCGAACTGCCTCAACCAAGGCAGGCTGTAGCGATGACTGTAAGCATTTCCTCTTCCAAAACACGGCAGTTTTACCACAGAATTCTGCTTTAGTTGCAGGTGGAACACAAGCAGCATTTCTCCCACTGTGTACTCTTTGGGCTCTTCCACGAATGAACTTCTTTATGCAGGGATTCCCACGTGGAGAGAACTGCCTCAACCAAGGCAGGCTGTAGCGAATACTGTAAGCATTTCCTCTCCAAAAACACGCAGTTTTACACGAAGAACTCTGCTTAAGTTGCAGGGAGAACACCATCAGCTTTTCTCCCACAGTGTACACAATGTCCCTTCCCCTAATGAACTTGTTCTATAAGAATGGTTTCCCGCGTGGAGCGAACTGCCTCAACCATGGCAGGCTCTACTGTGGTCTCTAAGGATTTTCTCTCTGAAAACACGGCACTTTTACCCGAAGAACTCTGCTTTAGTTGCAGGTGGAACACAAGCTGCATTTGTCCCACACTTTATACAAAGGGCCCTCCCGAAGGAGTCTTCAATATGCAGGGTGTCCCACGTGCAGTGAACTGCCTCAACGAAGGCAGGCTCTCGTAAGGAGTGTAAGCATTTCCACTATCAATTCACGCAGTTTTGCCCGTAGAATTCTGCTTCAGTTGCAGGTGGAACACAAGCAGCTTTTCTCCCACAGTGTATCCAATGAGCCTTTGCCCGAAAAAATATCTATACTCAAGGGGTCCCACGTGGAGTGAAATGCCTAAAGCAAGGCAGGCTCTAGTGAGGCCTCTAAGAATTTCCTCTCCGAAAACACGGCAATTTTACCCAAGGAACTCTGCGTTAGTTGCAGGTGGAACACAAGCAGCATTACTCCCAGTGTGTTATCTTTGGGCTCTTCCAAGAATGAATTTCTTTATGCAGGGATTCCCACGTGGATCGAACTGCCTCAACCGTGGCAGGCTCTAGCGAGGACTGTAAGCATATCCTATCCCAAAACACGCAGTTTTAACGGTAGAACTCTGCTTTAGTTGCAGGGGTAACACAAGCAGCTTTTCTTCCACTGTGTACTCTTTGGGCTCTTCCACGAATGAACTTCTATATGCAGGGTTTCCGACGTGGAGCGAGCTGCCTCAATCAAGGCAGGCTGTAGCGAGGACTGTAAGCATTTCCTCTTCCAAAACACGCCAGTTTTACCAAAGAATTCTGCTATGGTTGCAGGTGGAACACAAGCAGCATTTCTCCCACTGTGTACTCTTTGGGCTCTTACAGGAATGAACTACTTTATGCAGGAATGCCCACGAGGAGCGAACTACCTCCACCATGGTAGGCTGTAGCGAGAATTGTAAGCATATCCTCTACCAAATCACGCAGGTTTACCCGAAGAACTCTGCTTTAGTTGCAGGGGGAACACAAGCATCTTTTCTCCCACAGTGTACACAATGGGTACTTCCCCTAATGAACTTGTTCTATAAGAATGGTTTCCCGCATGGAGCGAACTGCCTCAACCATGGCAGGCACTACTGTGGTCTGTAAGAATTTCCTCTCTGAAAACACGGCACTTTTACCCGAAGAACTCTGCTTTAGTTGCAGGTGGAACACAAGCTGCATTTGTCCCACACTTTATACAAAGGGCCCTTCCCCGAATGAATGTTCAATATGCAGGTTGTCCCACGAGCAGCGAACTGCCTCAATGAAGGCAGGCTCTCGTAAGGACTGTAAGCATTTCCTCTCCCAAAACACGCAGTTTTACCCGAAGAACTCTGCTTTAGTTACAGGTGGAACACAAGCAGCAATTCTCCCACTGTGTACTCTTTGGTCTCTTCACGAATGAACTTGTATATGCAGGGTTTCCCACGTGGAGCGAACTGCCTCACCATGGCAGGCTGTAGCGAGGACTGTAAGCATATCCTCTTCCATACCACACAGTTTTAATGGTAGAAGTCTGCTTTACTTGCAGGTGGAACACAAGCAGCATTTCTCCCTCTGTGTACTCTTTGGTCTCCTCACGAATGAACTTGTATATGCAGGGTTTCCCACGTGGAGCGAACTGCCTCAACCATGGCAGGCTGTAGCGAGGACTGTAAGCATATCCTCTCCCAAACCACGCAGTTTTAACGGTAGAATTCTGCTTTAGTTGCAGGGGTAACACAAGCAGGTTTTCTCCTACTGTGTACTCTTTGGGCTCTTCCACGAATGAACTTCTATATGCAGGGTTTCCAACGTGGAGCGAACTGCCTCAACCAAGGCAGGCTGTAGCGATGACTGTAAGCATTTCCTCTTCCAAAACACGGCAGTTTTACCACAGAATTCTGCTTTAGTTGCAGGTGGAACACAAGCAGCATTTCTCCCACTGTGTACTCTTTGGGCTCTTCCACGAATGAACTTCTTTATGCAGGGATTCCCACGTGGAGAGAACTGCCTCAACCAAGGCAGGCTGTAGCGAATACTGTAAGCATTTCCTCTCCAAAAACACGCAGTTTTACACGAAGAACTCTGCTTAAGTTGCAGGGAGAACACCATCAGCTTTTCTCCCACAGTGTACACAATGTCCCTTCCCCTAATGAACTTGTTCTATAAGAATGGTTTCCCGCGTGGAGCGAACTGCCTCAACCATGGCAGGCTCTACTGTGGTCTCTAAGGATTTTCTCTCTGAAAACACGGCACTTTTACCCGAAGAACTCTGCTTTAGTTGCAGGTGGAACACAAGCTGCATTTGTCCCACACTTTATACAAAGGGCCCTCCCGAAGGAGTCTTCAATATGCAGGGTGTCCCACGTGCAGTGAACTGCCTCAACGAAGGCAGGCTCTCGTAAGGAGTGTAAGCATTTCCACTATCAATTCACGCAGTTTTGCCCGTAGAATTCTGCTTCAGTTGCAGGTGGAACACAAGCAGCTTTTCTCCCACAGTGTATCCAATGAGCCTTTGCCCGAAAAAATATCTATACTCAAGGGGTCCCACGTGGAGTGAAATGCCTAAAGCAAGGCAGGCTCTAGTGAGGCCTCTAAGAATTTCCTCTCCGAAAACACGGCAATTTTACCCAAGGAACTCTGCGTTAGTTGCAGGTGGAACACAAGCAGCATTACTCCCAGTGTGTTATCTTTGGGCTCTTCCAAGAATGAATTTCTTTATGCAGGGATTCCCACGTGGATCGAACTGCCTCAACCGTGGCAGGCTCTAGCGAGGACTGTAAGCATATCCTATCCCAAAACACGCAGTTTTAACGGTAGAACTCTGCTTTAGTTGCAGGGGTAACACAAGCAGCTTTTCTTCCACTGTGTACTCTTTGGGCTCTTCCACGAATGAACTTCTATATGCAGGGTTTCCGACGTGGAGCGAGCTGCCTCAATCAAGGCAGGCTGTAGCGAGGACTGTAAGCATTTCCTCTTCCAAAACACGCCAGTTTTACCAAAGAATTCTGCTATGGTTGCAGGTGGAACACAAGCAGCATTTCTCCCACTGTGTACTCTTTGGGCTCTTACAGGAATGAACTACTTTATGCAGGAATGCCCACGAGGAGCGAACTACCTCCACCATGGTAGGCTGTAGCGAGGATTGTAAGCATATCCTCTACCAAATCACGCAGGTTTACCCGAAGAACTCTGCTTTAGTTGCAGGGGGAACACAAGCATCTTTTCTCCCACAGTGTACACAATGGGTACTTCCCCTAATGAACTTGTTCTATAAGAATGGTTTCCCGCATGGAGCGAACTGCCTCAACCATGGCAGGCACTACTGTGGTCTGTAAGAATTTCCTCTCTGAAAACACGGCACTTTTACCCGAAGAACTCTGCTTTAGTTGCAGGTGGAACACAAGCTGCATTTGTCCCACACTTTATACAAAGGACCCTTCCCCGAATGAATGTTCAATATGCAGGTTGTCCCACGAGCAGCGAACTGCCTCAATGAAGGCAGGCTCTCGTAAGGACTGTAAGCATTTCCTCTCCCAAAACACGCAGTTTTACCCGAAGAACTCTGCTTTAGTTACAGGTGGAACACAAGCAGCAATTCTCCCACTGTGTACTCTTTGGTCTCTTCACGAATGAACTTGTATATGCAGGGTTTCCCACGTGGAGCGAACTGCCTCACCATGGCAGGCTGTAGCGAGGACTGTAAGCATATCCTCTTCCATACCACACAGTTTTAATGGTAGAAGTCTGCTTTACTTGCAGGGGTAACACAAGCAGCTTTTCTCCCACTGTGTACTCTTTGGGCTCTTCCACGAATGAAATTCTATATGCAGGGTTTCCGACGAGGAGCGAACTGCCTCAACCAAGGCAGGCTGTAGCGAGGAGTGTAAGCATTTCCTCTTCCAAAACACGGTAGTTTTACCAAAGAATTCTGCATTAGTTGCAGGTGGATCACAAGCAGCATTTCTCCCACCGTGTACTCTTTGGGCTCTTCAACGAATGAACTTTTTTATGCAGGGATTCCCACGTGGAGCGAACTGCCTCAAATAAGGCAGGCTGTAGCGAATACTGTAAGCATTTCCTCTCCCAAAACACGCAGTTTTACACGAAGAACTCTGCTTTATTTGCAGGGGGAACACCATCAGCTTTCCTCCCACAGTGTACACAATGGGCACTTCCCCTAATGAACTTGATTTATAAGAATGGTTTCCCGCGTGGAGCGAACTGCCTCAAACATGGCAGGCTCTACTGTGGTCTCTAGGGATTTCCTCTCTGAAAACACGGCACTTTTACCCGAAGAATTCTGCTTTAGTTGCAGGTGGAACACAAGCTGCATTTGTCCCACACTTTATACAAAGGGCCCTTCCCCGAAGGAGTGTTCAATATGCAGGGTGTCCCACGTGCAGTGAACTGCCTCAACGAAGGCAGGCTCTCGTAAAGACTGTAAGCATTTCCTCTCCCAATACACGCAGTTTTACCCGAAGAACTCTGCTTTAGTTGCAGGTGGAACACAAGCAGCATTTCTCCCACTGTGTAATCTTTGGTCTCTTCACGAATGAACTAGTATATGCAGGGTTTCCCACGTGGAGCGAACTGCCTCAACCATGGCAGGCTGTAGCGAGGACTGTAAGCATATCCTCTCCCAAACCACGCAGTTTTAACGGTAGAACACTGCTTTAGTTGCAGGGGAAACATAAGCAGCTTTTCTCCCACTGTGTACTCTTTGGGCTCTTCCACGAATGAACTTCTATATGCAGGGTTTCCGACGTGGAGCGAACTGCCTCAACCAAGGCAGGCTGTAGCGAGGACTGTAAGCATTTCCTCTTCCAAAACACGGCAGTTTTACCCAAGGAACTCTGCGTTAGTGGCAGGTGGAACACAAGCAGCATTACTCCCAGTGTGTAATCTTTGGGCTCTTCCACGAATGAATTTCTTTATGCAGGGATTCCCACGTGGATCGAACTGCCTCAACCGTGGCAGGCTGTAGCGAGGACTGTAAGCATATCCTATCCCAAAACACGCAGTTTTAACGGTAGAACTCTTCTTTAGTTGCAGGGGAAACATAAGGAGCTTTTCTCCCACTGTGTACTCTTTCGGCTCTTCCACGAATGAACTTCTATATGCAGGGATTCCGACGTGGAGCGAACTGCCTCAACCAAGGCAGGCTGTAGTAGGACAGTAAGCATGTCCTCTACCAAATCACGCAGGTTTGCCCGAAGAACTCTGCTTTAGTTTCAGGGGGAACAGAAGCATCTTTTCTCCCACAGTGTACTCTATGGGCACTTCCCCTAATGAACTTCTTCTATAAGAATGGTTTCCCACGTGGAGCGAACTGCCTCAGCCATGGCAGGCACTACTGTGGTATCTAAGGATTTCCTCTCTGAAAACACGGCACTTTTGCCCGAAGAACTCTGCTTTAGTTGCAGGTGGAACACAAGCTGCATTTGTCCCACACATTATACAAAGGGCCCTTCCCCGAATGAATCCTCAATATGCAGGGTGTTCCACGTGCAGCGAACTGCCTCAATGAAGGCAGGCTCTCGTAAGGACTGTAAGCATTTCCTCTCCCATAACACGCAGTTTTACCCGAAGAACTCTGCTTTAGTTGCAGGTGGAACACAAGCAGCATTTCTCCCACTGTGTACACTTTGGGCTCTTACACGAATGAACTTCTTTATGCAGGGATTCCCACGAGGAGCGAACTGCCTCCACCATGGCAGGCTGTAGCGAGGACTGTAAGCATATCCTCTACCAAATCACGCAGGTTTACCCGAAGAACTCTGCTTTAGTTGCAGGGGGAACACAAGCATCTTTTCTCCCACAGTGTACTCGATGGGCACTTCCCCTAATGAACTTGTTCTATAAGAATTGTTTCCCACGTGGAGCGAACTGCCACAGCCATGGCAGGCACTACTGTGGTCTCTAAGGATTTCCTCTCTGAAAACACGGCACTTTTACCCGAAGAACTCTGCTTTAGTTGCAGGTGGAACACAAGCTGCATTTGTCCCACACTTTATACAAAGGGCCCTTCCCCGAATGAATCTTCAATATGCAGGGTGTCTCACGTGCAGCGAACTGTCTCAATGAAGGCATGCTCTCGTAAGGACTGTAAGCATTTCCTTTCCCATAACACGCAGTTTTACAGGAAGAACTCTGCTTTAGTTGCAGGTGGAACACAAGCAGCATTTCTCCCACTGTGTACTCTTTGGTCTCTTCACGAATGAACTTGTATATGCAGGGTTTCCCACGTGGAGCGAACTGCCTCAACCATGGCAGGCTGTAGCGAGGACTGTAAGCATATCCTATCCCAAACCACGCAGTTTTAACGGTAGAACTCTGCTTTGGTTGCAGGGGTAACACAAGCAGCTTTTCTCCCACTGTGTACTCTTTGGTCTATTCCACGAATGAACTTCTATATGCAGGGTTTCCAACGTGGAGCGAACTGCCTCAACCAAGGCAGGCTGTAGCGAGGACTGTAAGCATTTCCTCTTCAAAAACACGGCAGTTTTACCAAAGAATTCTGCTTTAGTTGCAGGTGGAAAACAAGCAGCATTTCTCACACTGTGTACTCTTTGGGCTCTTCCACGAATGAACTTCTTTATGCAGGGATTCCCACGTGGAGCGAACTGCCTCAACCAAGGCAGGCTGTAGCGAATACTGTAAGCATTTCCTCTCCCACAACACGCAGTTTTACACGAAGAACTCTGCTTTAATTGCAGGGGGAAAACCATCAGCTTTCCTCCCACTGTGTACACAATGGGCACTTCCCCTAATGAACTTGTTCTATAAGAATGGTTTCCCGCGTGGAGCGAACTGCCTCAACCATGGCAGGCTCTACTGTGGTCTCTAAGGATTTCCTCTCTGAAAACACGGCACTTTTACCCGAGGAACTCTTCTTTAGTTGCAGGTGGAACACAAGCTGCATTTGTCCCACACTTTATACAAAGGGCCCTTCCCCGATGGAGTCTTCAATATGCAGGGTGTCCCACGTGCAGTGAACTGCCTCAACGAAGGCAGGCTCTCGTAAGGACTGTAAGCATTTCCACTATCAATACATGCAGTTTTGCCCGAAGAATTCTGCTTTAGTTGCAGGTGGAACAGAAGCAGCTTTTCTCCCACAGTGTACCTAATGAGCCTTTGCCCGAAAGAATATCTATACTCAAGGGTCCCGAGTGGAGTGAAATGCCTAAAGCAAGGCAGGCTCTAGTGAGGCCTCTAAGCATTTCCTCTCCGAAAACACGGCAGTTTTACCCAAGGAACTCTGCGTTAGTTGCAGGTGGAACACAAGCAGCATTACTCCCAGTGTGTAATCTTTGGGCTCTTCCACGAATGAATTTCTTTATGCAGGGATTCCCACGTGGATCGAACTGCCTCAACCGTGGCAGGCTGTAGCGAGGACTGTATGCATATCCTATCCCAAAACACGCAGTTTTAACGGTAGAAATCTGCTTTAGTTGCAGGGGTAACATAAACAGCTTTTCTCCTTCTGTGTACTCTTTGGGCTCTTCCACGAATGAACTTCTATATGCAGGGTTTCCGACGTGGAGCAAACTGCCTCAACCAAGGCAGGCTGTAGCGAGGACTGTAAGCATTTCCTCTTACAAAACACGCCAGTTTTACCAAAGAATTCTGCTTTGGTTGCAGGTGGAATACAAGCTGCATTACTCCCACTGTGTACTCTTTGGGCTCTTACACGAATGGACTTTTTTATGCAAGGATTGCCACGAGGAGCGAACTGCCTCCACCATGGCAGGCTGTAGCGAGGACTGTAAGCATGTCCTCTACCAAATCACGCAGGTTTACCTGAAGAACTCTGCTTTAGTTGCAGGGGGAACACAAGCATCTTTTCTCCCACAGTGTACTCGATGGGCATTTCCCCTAAAGAACTTGTTCTATAAGAATGGTTTCCTACGTGGACCGAACTGCCTCAGCCATGGCAGGCACTACTGTGGTCTCTAAGGATTTCCTCTCTGAAAACACTGCACTTTTACCCGAAGAACTCTGCTTTAGTTGCAGGTGGAACACAAGCTGCATTTGTCCCACACTTTATACAAAGGGCCCTTCCCCGAATGAGTCTTCAATATGCTGGGTGTCCCACGTTCAGTGAAGTGCCTCAACGAAGGCAGGCTCTCGTAAGGACTGTAAGCATTGCCTCCCCCAATACACGCAGTTTTACCCGAAGAACTCTGCTTTAGTTGCAGGTGGAACACAAAAGCATTTCTCCCACTGTGTACTCTTTGGGCTCTTACACGAATGAACTTCTTTATGCAGGGATTCCCACGTGGATCGAACTGCCTCAACCGTGGCAGGCTGTAGCGAGGACTGTAAGCATATCCTATCCCAAAACACGCAGTTTTAACGGTAGATCTCTGCTTTAGTTGCAGAGGTAACAAAAGCAGCTTTTCTCCCACTGTGTACTCTTTGGGCTCTTACACGAATGAACTTCTTTATGCAGGGATTCCCACGAGAAGCGAACTGCCTCCACCATGGCAGGCTGTAGCGAGGACTGTAAGCATATCTTCTACCAAATCACGCAGGTTTACCCGAAGAACTCTGCTTTAGTTGCAGGGGGAACACAAGCATCTTTTCTCCCACAGTGTACACAATGGGCACTTCCCCTAATGAACTTGTTCTATAAGAATGGTTTCCCGCGTGGAGCGAACTGCATCAGCCATGGCAGGCACTACTGTTGTCTCTAAGAATTTCCTCTCTGAAAACACGGCACTTTTACCCGAGGAACTCTGCTTTAGTTGCAGGTGGAACACAAGCTGCATTTGTCCCACACTTTATACAAAGGGCCCTTCCCCGATGGAGTCTTCAATATGCAGGGTGTCCCACGTGCAGTGAACTGCCTCAACGAAGGCAGGCTCTCGTAAGGACTGTAAGCATTTCCACTATCAATACATGCAGTTTTGCCCGAAGAATTCTGCTTTAGTTGCAGGTGGAACAGAAGCAGCTTTTCTCCCACAGTGTACCTAATGAGCCTTTGCCCGAAAGAATATCTATACTCAAGGGTCCCGAGTGGAGTGAAATGCCTAAAGCAAGGCAGGCTCTAGTGAGGCCTCTAAGCATTTCCTCTCCGAAAACACGGCAGTTTTACCCAAGGAACTCTGCGTTAGTTGCAGGTGGAACACAAGCAGCATTTCTCCCACTGTGTAATCTTTGGTCTCTTCACGAATGAACTAGTATATGCAGGGTTTCCCACGTGGAGCGAACTGCCTCAACCATGGCAGGCTGTAGCGAGGACTGTAAGCATATCCTCTCCCAAACCACGCAGTTTTAACGGTAGAACACTGCTTTAGTTGCAGGGGAAACATAAGCAGCTTTTCTCCCACTGTGTACTCTTTGGGCTCTTCCACGAATGAACTTCTATATGCAGGGTTTCCGACGTGGAGCGAACTGCCTCAACCAAGGCAGGCTGTAGCGAGGACTGTAAGCATTTCCTCTTCCAAAACACGGCAGTTTTACCCAACGAACTCTGCGTTAGTGGCAGGTGGAACACAAGCAGCATTACTCCCAGTGTGTAATCTTTGGGCTCTTCCACGAATGAATTTCTTTATGCAGGGATTCCCACGTGGATCGAACTGCCTCAACCGTGGCAGGCTGTAGCGAGGACTGTAAGCATATCCTATCCCAAAACACGCAGTTTTAACGGTAGAACTCTTCTTTAGTTGCAGGGGAAACATAAGGAGCTTTTCTCCCACTGTGTACTCTTTCGGCTCTTCCACGAATGAACTTCTATATGCAGGGATTCCGACGTGGAGCGAACTGCCTCAACCAAGGCAGGCTGTAGTAGGACAGTAAGCATGTCCTCTACCAAATCACGCAGGTTTACCCGAAGAACTCTGCTTTAGTTTCAGGGGGAACAGAAGCATCTTTTCTCCCACAGTGTACTCTATGGGCACTTCCCCTAATGAACTTCTTCTATAAGAATGGTTTCCCACGTGGAGCGAACTGCCTCAGCCATGGCAGGCACTACTGTGGTATCTAAGGATTTCCTCTCTGAAAACACGGCACTTTTGCCCGAAGAACTCTGCTTTAGTTGCAGGTGGAACACAAGCTGCATTTGTCCCACACATTATACAAAGGGCCCTTCCCCGAATGAATCCTCAATATGCAGGGTGTTCCACGTGCAGCGAACTGCCTCAATGAAGGCAGGCTCTCGTAAGGACTGTAAGCATTTCCTCTCCCATAACACGCAGTTTTACCCGAAGAACTCTGCTTTAGTTGCAGGTGGAACACAAGCAGCATTTCTCCCACTGTGTACACTTTGGGCTCTTACACGAATGAACTTCTTTATGCAGGGATTCCCACGAGGAGCGAACTGCCTCCACCATGGCAGGCTGTAGCGAGGACTGTAAGCATATCCTCTACCAAATCACGCAGGTTTACCCGAAGAACTCTGCTTTAGTTGCAGGGGGAACACAAGCATCTTTTCTCCCACAGTGTACTCGATGGGCACTTCCCCTAATGAACTTGTTCTATAAGAATTGTTTCCCACGTGGAGCGAACTGCCACAGCCATGGCAGGCACTACTGTGGTCTCTAAGGATTTCCTCTCTGAAAACACGGCACTTTTACCCGAAGAACTCTGCTTTAGTTGCAGGTGGAACACAAGCTGCATTTGTCCCACACTTTATACAAAGGGCCCTTCCCCGAATGAATCTTCAATATGCAGGGTGTCTCACGTGCAGCGAACTGTCTCAATGAAGGCATGCTCTCGTAAGGACTGTAAGCATTTCCTTTCCCATAACACGCAGTTTTACAGGAAGAACTCTGCTTTAGTTGCAGGTGGAACACAAGCAGCATTTCTCCCACTGTGTACTCTTTGGTCTCTTCACGAATGAACTTGTATATGCAGGGTTTCCCACGTGGAGCGAACTGCCTCAACCATGGCAGGCTGTAGCGAGGACTGTAAGCATATCCTATCCCAAACCACGCAGTTTTAACGGTAGAACTCTGCTTTAGTTGCAGGGGTAACACAAGCAGCTTTTCTCCCACTGTGTACTCTTTGGTCTATTCCACGAATGAACTTCTATATGCAGGGTTTCCAACGTGGAGCGAACTGCCTCAACCAAGGCAGGCTGTAGCGAGGACTGTAAGCATTTCCTCTTCAAAAATACGGCAGTTTTACCAAAGAATTCTGCTTTAGTTGCAGGTGGAAAACAAGCAGCATTTCTCACACTGTGTACTCTTTGGGCTCTTCCACGAATGAACTTCTTTATGCAGGGATTCCCACGTGGAGCGAACTGCCTCAACCAAGGCAGGCTGTAGCGAATACTGTAAGCATTTCCTCTCCCACAACACGCAGTTTTACACGAAGAACTCTGCTTTACTTGCAGGGGGAAAACCATCAGCTTTCCTCCCACAGTGTACACAATGGGCACTTCCCCTAATGAACTTGTTCTATAAGAATGGTTTCCCGCGTGGAGCGAACTGCCTCAACCATGGCAGGCTCTACTGTGGTCTCTAAGGATTTCCTCTCTGAAAACACGGCACTTTTACCCGAGGAACTCTGCTTTAGTTGCAGGTGGAACACAAGCTGCATTTGTCCCACACTTTATACAAAGGGCCCTTCCCCGATGGAGTCTTCAATATGCAGGGTGTCCCACGTGCAGTGAACTGCCTCAACGAAGGCAGGCTCTCGTAAGGACTGTAAGCATTTCCACTATCAATACATGCAGTTTTGCCCGAAGAATTCTGCTTTAGTTGCAGGTGGAACAGAAGCAGCTTTTCTCCCACAGTGTACCTAATGAGCCTTTGCCCGAAAGAATATCTATACTCAAGGGTCCCGAGTGGAGTGAAATGCCTAAAGCAAGGCAGGCTCTAGTGAGGCCTCTAAGCATTTCCTCTCCGAAAACACGGCAGTTTTACCCAAGGAACTCTGCGTTAGTTGCAGGTGGAACACAAGCAGCATTACTCCCAGTGTGTAATCTTTGGGCTCTTCCAAGAATGAATTTCTTTATGCAGGGATTCCCACGTGGATCGAACTGCCTCAACCGTGGCAGGCTGTAGCGAGGACTGTATGCATATCCTATCCCAAAACACGCAGTTTTAACGGTAGAAATCTGCTTTAGTTGCAGGGGTAACATAAACAGCTTTTCTCCTTCTGTGTACTCTTTGGGCTCTTCCACGAATGAACTTCTATATGCAGGGTTTCCGACGTGGAGCAAACTGCCTCAACCAAGGCAGGCTGTAGCGAGGACTGTAAGCATTTCCTCTTACAAAACACGCCAGTTTTACCAAAGAATTCTGCTTTGGTTGCAGGTGGAATACAAGCTGCATTACTCCCACTGTGTACTCTTTGGGCTCTTACACGAATGGACTTTTTTATGCAAGGATTGCCACGAGGAGCGAACTGCCTCCACCATGGCAGGCTGTAGCGAGGACTGTAAGCATGTCCTCTACCAAATCACGCAGGTTTACCTGAAGAACTCTGCTTTAGTTGCAGGGGGAACACAAGCATCTTTTCTCCCACAGTGTACTCGATGGGCATTTCCCCTAAAGAACTTGTTCTATAAGAATGGTTTCCTACGTGGACCGAACTGCCTCAGCCATGGCAGGCACTACTGTGGTCTCTAAGGATTTCCTCTCTGAAAACACGGCACTTTTACCCGAAGAACTCTGCTTTAGTTGCAGGTGGAACACAAGCTGCATTTGTCCCACACTTTATACAAAGGGCCCTTCCCCGAATGAGTCTTCAATATGCTGGGTGTCCCACGTTCAGTGAAGTGCCTCAACGAAGGCAGGCTCTCGTAAGGACTGTAAGCATTGCCTCCCCCAATACACGCAGTTTTACCCGAAGAACTCTGCTTTAGTTGCAGGTGGAACACAAAAGCATTTCTCCCACTGTGTACTCTTTGGGCTCTTACACGAATGAACTTCTTTATGCAGGGATTCCCACGTGGATCGAACTGCCTCAACCGTGGCAGGCTGTAGCGAGGACTGTAAGCATATCCTATCCCAAAACACGCAGTTTTAACGGTAGATCTCTGCTTTAGTTGCAGAGGTAACAAAAGCAGCTTTTCTCCCACTGTGTACTCTTTGGGCTCTTACACGAATGAACTTCTTTATGCAGGGATTCCCACGAGAAGCGAACTGCCTCCACCATGGCAGGCTGTAGCGAGGACTGTAAGCATATCTTCTACCAAATCACGCAGGTTTACCCGAAGAACTCTGCTTTAGTTGCAGGGGGAACACAAGCATCTTTTCTCCCACAGTGTACACAATGGGCACTTCCCCTAATGAACTTGTTCTATAAGAATGGTTTCCCGCGTGGAGCGAACTGCATCAGCCATGGCAGGCACTACTGTTGTCTCTAAGAATTTCCTCTCTGAAAACACGGCACTTTTACCCGAGGAACTCTGCTTTAGTTGCAGGTGGAACACAAGCTGCATTTGTCCCACACTTTATACAAAGGGCCCTTCCCCGATGGAGTCTTCAATATGCAGGGTGTCCCACGTGCAGTGAACTGCCTCAACGAAGGCAGGCTCTCGTAAGGACTGTAAGCATTTCCACTATCAATACATGCAGTTTTGCCCGAAGAATTCTGCTTTAGTTGCAGGTGGAACAGAAGCAGCTTTTCTCCCACAGTGTACCTAATGAGCCTTTGCCCGAAAGAATATCTATACTCAAGGGTCCCGAGTGGAGTGAAATGCCTAAAGCAAGGCAGGCTCTAGTGAGGCCTCTAAGCATTTCCTCTCCGAAAACACGGCAGTTTTACCCAAGGAACTCTGCGTTAGTTGCAGGTGGAACACAAGCAGCATTTCTCCCACTGTGTAATCTTTGGTCTCTTCACGAATGAACTAGTATATGCAGGGTTTCCCACGTGGAGCGAACTGCCTCAACCATGGCAGGCTGTAGCGAGGACTGTAAGCATATCCTCTCCCAAACCACGCAGTTTTAACGGTAGAACACTGCTTTAGTTGCAGGGGAAACATAAGCAGCTTTTCTCCCACTGTGTACTCTTTGGGCTCTTCCACGAATGAACTTCTATATGCAGGGTTTCCGACGTGGAGCGAACTGCCTCAACCAAGGCAGGCTGTAGCGAGGACTGTAAGCATTTCCTCTTCCAAAACACGGCAGTTTTACCCAACGAACTCTGCGTTAGTGGCAGGTGGAACACAAGCAGCATTACTCCCAGTGTGTAATCTTTGGGCTCTTCCACGAATGAATTTCTTTATGCAGGGATTCCCACGTGGATCGAACTGCCTCAACCGTGGCAGGCTGTAGCGAGGACTGTAAGCATATCCTATCCCAAAACACGCAGTTTTAACGGTAGAACTCTTCTTTAGTTGCAGGGGAAACATAAGGAGCTTTTCTCCCACTGTGTACTCTTTCGGCTCTTCCACGAATGAACTTCTATATGCAGGGATTCCGACGTGGAGCGAACTGCCTCAACCAAGGCAGGCTGTAGTAGGACAGTAAGCATGTCCTCTACCAAATCACGCAGGTTTACCCGAAGAACTCTGCTTTAGTTTCAGGGGGAACAGAAGCATCTTTTCTCCCACAGTGTACTCTATGGGCACTTCCCCTAATGAACTTCTTCTATAAGAATGGTTTCCCACGTGGAGCGAACTGCCTCAGCCATGGCAGGCACTACTGTGGTATCTAAGGATTTCCTCTCTGAAAACACGGCACTTTTGCCCGAAGAACTCTGCTTTAGTTGCAGGTGGAACACAAGCTGCATTTGTCCCACACATTATACAAAGGGCCCTTCCCCGAATGAATCCTCAATATGCAGGGTGTTCCACGTGCAGCGAACTGCCTCAATGAAGGCAGGCTCTCGTAAGGACTGTAAGCATTTCCTCTCCCATAACACGCAGTTTTACCCGAAGAACTCTGCTTTAGTTGCAGGTGGAACACAAGCAGCATTTCTCCCACTGTGTACACTTTGGGCTCTTACACGAATGAACTTCTTTATGCAGGGATTCCCACGAGGAGCGAACTGCCTCCACCATGGCAGGCTGTAGCGAGGACTGTAAGCATATCCTCTACCAAATCACGCAGGTTTACCCGAAGAACTCTGCTTTAGTTGCAGGGGGAACACAAGCATCTTTTCTCCCACAGTGTACTCGATGGGCACTTCCCCTAATGAACTTGTTCTATAAGAATTGTTTCCCACGTGGAGCGAACTGCCACAGCCATGGCAGGCACTACTGTGGTCTCTAAGGATTTCCTCTCTGAAAACACGGCACTTTTACCCGAAGAACTCTGCTTTAGTTGCAGGTGGAACACAAGCTGCATTTGTCCCACACTTTATACAAAGGGCCCTTCCCCGAATGAATCTTCAATATGCAGGGTGTCTCACGTGCAGCGAACTGTCTCAATGAAGGCATGCTCTCGTAAGGACTGTAAGCATTTCCTTTCCCATAACACGCAGTTTTACAGGAAGAACTCTGCTTTAGTTGCAGGTGGAACACAAGCAGCATTTCTCCCACTGTGTACTCTTTGGTCTCTTCACGAATGAACTTGTATATGCAGGGTTTCCCACGTGGAGCGAACTGCCTCAACCATGGCAGGCTGTAGCGAGGACTGTAAGCATATCCTATCCCAAACCACGCAGTTTTAACGGTAGAACTCTGCTTTAGTTGCAGGGGTAACACAAGCAGCTTTTCTCCCACTGTGTACTCTTTGGTCTATTCCACGAATGAACTTCTATATGCAGGGTTTCCAACGTGGAGCGAACTGCCTCAACCAAGGCAGGCTGTAGCGAGGACTGTAAGCATTTCCTCTTCAAAAATACGGCAGTTTTACCAAAGAATTCTGCTTTAGTTGCAGGTGGAAAACAAGCAGCATTTCTCACACTGTGTACTCTTTGGGCTCTTCCACGAATGAACTTCTTTATGCAGGGATTCCCACGTGGAGCGAACTGCCTCAACCAAGGCAGGCTGTAGCGAATACTGTAAGCATTTCCTCTCCCACAACACGCAGTTTTACACGAAGAACTCTGCTTTACTTGCAGGGGGAAAACCATCAGCTTTCCTCCCACAGTGTACACAATGGGCACTTCCCCTAATGAACTTGTTCTATAAGAATGGTTTCCCGCGTGGAGCGAACTGCCTCAACCATGGCAGGCTCTACTGTGGTCTCTAAGGATTTCCTCTCTGAAAACACGGCACTTTTACCCGAGGAACTCTGCTTTAGTTGCAGGTGGAACACAAGCTGCATTTGTCCCACACTTTATACAAAGGGCCCTTCCCCGATGGAGTCTTCAATATGCAGGGTGTCCCACGTGCAGTGAACTGCCTCAACGAAGGCAGGCTCTCGTAAGGACTGTAAGCATTTCCACTATCAATACATGCAGTTTTGCCCGAAGAATTCTGCTTTAGTTGCAGGTGGAACAGAAGCAGCTTTTCTCCCACAGTGTACCTAATGAGCCTTTGCCCGAAAGAATATCTATACTCAAGGGTCCCGAGTGGAGTGAAATGCCTAAAGCAAGGCAGGCTCTAGTGAGGCCTCTAAGCATTTCCTCTCCGAAAACACGGCAGTTTTACCCAAGGAACTCTGCGTTAGTTGCAGGTGGAACACAAGCAGCATTACTCCCAGTGTGTAATCTTTGGGCTCTTCCAAGAATGAATTTCTTTATGCAGGGATTCCCACGTGGATCGAACTGCCTCAACCGTGGCAGGCTGTAGCGAGGACTGTATGCATATCCTATCCCAAAACACGCAGTTTTAACGGTAGAAATCTGCTTTAGTTGCAGGGGTAACATAAACAGCTTTTCTCCTTCTGTGTACTCTTTGGGCTCTTCCACGAATGAACTTCTATATGCAGGGTTTCCGACGTGGAGCAAACTGCCTCAACCAAGGCAGGCTGTAGCGAGGACTGTAAGCATTTCCTCTTACAAAACACGCCAGTTTTACCAAAGAATTCTGCTTTGGTTGCAGGTGGAATACAAGCTGCATTACTCCCACTGTGTACTCTTTGGGCTCTTACACGAATGGACTTTTTTATGCAAGGATTGCCACGAGGAGCGAACTGCCTCCACCATGGCAGGCTGTAGCGAGGACTGTAAGCATGTCCTCTACCAAATCACGCAGGTTTACCTGAAGAACTCTGCTTTAGTTGCAGGGGGAACACAAGCATCTTTTCTCCCACAGTGTACTCGATGGGCATTTCCCCTAAAGAACTTGTTCTATAAGAATGGTTTCCTACGTGGACCGAACTGCCTCAGCCATGGCAGGCACTACTGTGGTCTCTAAGGATTTCCTCTCTGAAAACACGGCACTTTTACCCGAAGAACTCTGCTTTAGTTGCAGGTGGAACACAAGCTGCATTTGTCCCACACTTTATACAAAGGGCCCTTCCCCGAATGAGTCTTCAATATGCTGGGTGTCCCACGTTCAGTGAAGTGCCTCAACGAAGGCAGGCTCTCGTAAGGACTGTAAGCATTGCCTCCCCCAATACACGCAGTTTTACCCGAAGAACTCTGCTTTAGTTGCAGGTGGAACACAAAAGCATTTCTCCCACTGTGTACTCTTTGGGCTCTTACACGAATGAACTTCTTTATGCAGGGATTCCCACGTGGATCGAACTGCCTCAACCGTGGCAGGCTGTAGCGAGGACTGTAAGCATATCCTATCCCAAAACACGCAGTTTTAACGGTAGATCTCTGCTTTAGTTGCAGAGGTAACAAAAGCAGCTTTTCTCCCACTGTGTACTCTTTGGGCTCTTACACGAATGAACTTCTTTATGCAGGGATTCCCACGAGAAGCGAACTGCCTCCACCATGGCAGGCTGTAGCGAGGACTGTAAGCATATCTTCTACCAAATCACGCAGGTTTACCCGAAGAACTCTGCTTTAGTTGCAGGGGGAACACAAGCATCTTTTCTCCCACAGTGTACACAATGGGCACTTCCCCTAATGAACTTGTTCTATAAGAATGGTTTCCCGCGTGGAGCGAACTGCATCAGCCATGGCAGGCACTACTGTTGTCTCTAAGAATTTCCTCTCTGAAAACACGGCACTTTTACCCGAGGAACTCTGCTTTAGTTGCAGGTGGAACACAAGCTGCATTTGTCCCACACTTTATACAAAGGGCCCTTCCCCGATGGAGTCTTCAATATGCAGGGTGTCCCACGTGCAGTGAACTGCCTCAACGAAGGCAGGCTCTCGTAAGGACTGTAAGCATTTCCACTATCAATACATGCAGTTTTGCCCGAAGAATTCTGCTTTAGTTGCAGGTGGAACAGAAGCAGCTTTTCTCCCACAGTGTACCTAATGAGCCTTTGCCCGAAAGAATATCTATACTCAAGGGTCCCGAGTGGAGTGAAATGCCTAAAGCAAGGCAGGCTCTAGTGAGGCCTCTAAGCATTTCCTCTCCGAAAACACGGCAGTTTTACCCAAGGAACTCTGCGTTAGTTGCAGGTGGAACACAAGCAGCATTTCTCCCACTGTGTAATCTTTGGTCTCTTCACGAATGAACTAGTATATGCAGGGTTTCCCACGTGGAGCGAACTGCCTCAACCATGGCAGGCTGTAGCGAGGACTGTAAGCATATCCTCTCCCAAACCACGCAGTTTTAACGGTAGAACACTGCTTTAGTTGCAGGGGAAACATAAGCAGCTTTTCTCCCACTGTGTACTCTTTGGGCTCTTCCACGAATGAACTTCTATATGCAGGGTTTCCGACGTGGAGCGAACTGCCTCAACCAAGGCAGGCTGTAGCGAGGACTGTAAGCATTTCCTCTTCCAAAACACGGCAGTTTTACCCAACGAACTCTGCGTTAGTGGCAGGTGGAACACAAGCAGCATTACTCCCAGTGTGTAATCTTTGGGCTCTTCCACGAATGAATTTCTTTATGCAGGGATTCCCACGTGGATCGAACTGCCTCAACCGTGGCAGGCTGTAGCGAGGACTGTAAGCATATCCTATCCCAAAACACGCAGTTTTAACGGTAGAACTCTTCTTTAGTTGCAGGGGAAACATAAGGAGCTTTTCTCCCACTGTGTACTCTTTCGGCTCTTCCACGAATGAACTTCTATATGCAGGGATTCCGACGTGGAGCGAACTGCCTCAACCAAGGCAGGCTGTAGTAGGACAGTAAGCATGTCCTCTACCAAATCACGCAGGTTTACCCGAAGAACTCTGCTTTAGTTTCAGGGGGAACAGAAGCATCTTTTCTCCCACAGTGTACTCTATGGGCACTTCCCCTAATGAACTTCTTCTATAAGAATGGTTTCCCACGTGGAGCGAACTGCCTCAGCCATGGCAGGCACTACTGTGGTATCTAAGGATTTCCTCTCTGAAAACACGGCACTTTTGCCCGAAGAACTCTGCTTTAGTTGCAGGTGGAACACAAGCTGCATTTGTCCCACACATTATACAAAGGGCCCTTCCCCGAATGAATCCTCAATATGCAGGGTGTTCCACGTGCAGCGAACTGCCTCAATGAAGGCAGGCTCTCGTAAGGACTGTAAGCATTTCCTCTCCCATAACACGCAGTTTTACCCGAAGAACTCTGCTTTAGTTGCAGGTGGAACACAAGCAGCATTTCTCCCACTGTGTACACTTTGGGCTCTTACACGAATGAACTTCTTTATGCAGGGATTCCCACGAGGAGCGAACTGCCTCCACCATGGCAGGCTGTAGCGAGGACTGTAAGCATATCCTCTACCAAATCACGCAGGTTTACCCGAAGAACTCTGCTTTAGTTGCAGGGGGAACACAAGCATCTTTTCTCCCACAGTGTACTCGATGGGCACTTCCCCTAATGAACTTGTTCTATAAGAATTGTTTCCCACGTGGAGCGAACTGCCACAGCCATGGCAGGCACTACTGTGGTCTCTAAGGATTTCCTCTCTGAAAACACGGCACTTTTACCCGAAGAACTCTGCTTTAGTTGCAGGTGGAACACAAGCTGCATTTGTCCCACACTTTATACAAAGGGCCCTTCCCCGAATGAATCTTCAATATGCAGGGTGTCTCACGTGCAGCGAACTGTCTCAATGAAGGCATGCTCTCGTAAGGACTGTAAGCATTTCCTTTCCCATAACACGCAGTTTTACAGGAAGAACTCTGCTTTAGTTGCAGGTGGAACACAAGCAGCATTTCTCCCACTGTGTACTCTTTGGTCTC
This sequence comes from Mesoplodon densirostris, assembly GCF_025265405.1. Taxonomy (NCBI): domain Eukaryota; kingdom Metazoa; phylum Chordata; class Mammalia; order Artiodactyla; family Ziphiidae; genus Mesoplodon; species Mesoplodon densirostris. The sequence goes on along the minus strand of NC_082667.1, from coordinate 85,425,474 downwards.
TTCACGAATGAACTTGTATATGCAGGGTTTCCCACGTGGAGCGAACTGCCTCAACCATGGCAGGCTGTAGCGAGGACTGTAAGCATATCCTATCCCAAACCACGCAGTTTTAACGGTAGAACTCTGCTTTAGTTGCAGGGGTAACACAAGCAGCTTTTCTCCCACTGTGTACTCTTTGGTCTATTCCACGAATGAACTTCTATATGCAGGGTTTCCAACGTGGAGCGAACTGCCTCAACCAAGGCAGGCTGTAGCGAGGACTGTAAGCATTTCCTCTTCAAAAACACGGCAGTTTTACCAAAGAATTCTGCTTTAGTTGCAGGTGGAAAACAAGCAGCATTTCTCACACTGTGTACTCTTTGGGCTCTTCCACGAATGAACTTCTTTATGCAGGGATTCCCACGTGGAGCGAACTGCCTCAACCAAGGCAGGCTGTAGCGAATACTGTAAGCATTTCCTCTCCCACAACACGCAGTTTTACACGAAGAACTCTGCTTTACTTGCAGGGGGAAAACCATCAGCTTTCCTCCCACAGTGTACACAATGGGCACTTCCCCTAATGAACTTGTTCTATAAGAATGGTTTCCCGCGTGGAGCGAACTGCCTCAACCATGGCAGGCTCTACTGTGGTCTCTAAGGATTTCCTCTGTGAAAACACGGCACTTTTACCCGAGGAACTCTGCTTTAGTTGCAGGTGGAACACAAGCTGCATTTGTCCCACACTTTATACAAAGGGCCCTTCCCCGATGGAGTCTTCAATATGCAGGGTGTCCCACGTGCAGTGAACTGCCTCAACGAAGGCAGGCTCTCGTAAGGACTGTAAGCATTTCCACTATCAATACATGCAGTTTTGCCCGAAGAATTCTGCTTTAGTTGCAGGTGGAACAGAAGCAGCTTTTCTCCCACAGTGTACCTAATGAGCCTTTGCCCGAAAGAATATCTATACTCAAGGGTCCCGAGTGGAGTGAAATGCCTAAAGCAAGGCAGGCTCTTGTGAGGCCTCTAAGCATTTCCTCTCCGAAAACACGGCAGTTTTACCCAAGGAACTCTGCGTTAGTTGCAGGTGGAACACAAGCAGCATTACTCCCAGTGTGTAATCTTTGGGCTCTTCCACGAATGAATTTCTTTATGCAGGGATTCCCACGTGGATCGAACTGCCTCAACCGTGGCAGGCTGTAGCGAGGACTGTATGCATATCCTATCCCAAAACACGCAGTTTTAACGGTAGAAATCTGCTTTAGTTGCAGGGGTAACATAAACAGCTTTTCTCCTTCTGTGTACTCTTTGGGCTCTTCCACGAATGAACTTCTATATGCAGGGTTTCCGACGTGGAGCAAACTGCCTCCACCAAGGCAGGCTGTAGCGAGGACTGTAAGCATTTCCTCTTACAAAACACGCCAGTTTTACCAAAGAATTCTGCTTTGGTTGCAGGTGGAATACAAGCTGCATTACTCCCACTGTGTACTCTTTGGGCTCTTACACGAATGGACTTTTTTATGCAAGGATTGCCACGAGGAGCGAACTGCCTCCACCATGGCAGGCTGTAGCGAGGACTGTAAGCATGTCCTCTACCAAATCACGCAGGTTTACCTGAAGAACTCTGCTTTAGTTGCAGGGGGAACACAAGCATCTTTTCTCCCACAGTGTACTCGATGGGCATTTCCCCTAAAGAACTTGTTCTATAAGAATGGTTTCCTACGTGGACCGAACTGCCTCAGCCATGGCAGGCACTACTGTGGTCTCTAAGGATTTCCTCTCTGAAAACACGGCACTTTTACCCGAAGAACTCTGCTTTAGTTGCAGGTGGAACACAAGCTGCATTTGTCCCACACTTTATACAAAGGGCCCTTCCCCGAATGAGTCTTCAATATGCTGGGTGTCCCACGTTCAGTGAAGTGCCTCAACGAAGGCAGGCTCTCGTAAGGACTGTAAGCATTGCCTCCCCCAATACACGCAGTTTTACCCGAAGAACTCTGCTTTAGTTGCAGGTGGAACACAAAAGCATTTCTCCCACTGTGTACTCTTTGGGCTCTTACACGAATGAACTTCTTTATGCAGGGATTCCCACGTGGATCGAACTGCCTCAACCGTGGCAGGCTGTAGCGAGGACTGTAAGCATATCCTATCCCAAAACACGCAGTTTTAACGGTAGATCTCTGCTTTAGTTGCAGAGGTAACAAAAGCAGCTTTTCTCCCACTGTGTACTCTTTGGGCTCTTACACGAATGAACTTCTTTATGCAGGGATTCCCACGAGAAGCGAACTGCCTCCACCATGGCAGGCTGTAGCGAGGACTGTAAGCATATCTTCTACCAAATCACGCAGGTTTACCCGAAGAACTCTGCTTTAGTTGCAGGGGGAACACAAGCATCTTTTCTCCCACAGTGTACACAATGGGCACTTCCCCTAATGAACTTGTTCTATAAGAATGGTTTCCCGCGTGGAGCGAACTGCATCAGCCATGGCAGGCACTACTGTTGTCTCTAAGAATTTCCTCTCTGAAAACACGGCACTTTTACCCGAGGAACTCTGCTTTAGTTGCAGGTGGAACACAAGCTGCATTTGTCCCACACTTTATACAAAGGGCCCTTCCCCGATGGAGTCTTCAATATGCAGGGTGTCCCACGTGCAGTGAACTGCCTCAACGAAGGCAGGCTCTCGTAAGGACTGTAAGCATTTCCACTATCAATACATGCAGTTTTGCCCGAAGAATTCTGCTTTAGTTGCAGGTGGAACAGAAGCAGCTTTTCTCCCACAGTGTACCTAATGAGCCTTTGCCCGAAAGAATATCTATACTCAAGGGTCCCGAGTGGAGTGAAATGCCTAAAGCAAGGCAGGCTCTAGTGAGGCCTCTAAGCATTTCCTCTCCGAAAACACGGCAGTTTTACCCAAGGAACTCTGCGTTAGTTGCAGGTGGAACACAAGCAGCATTACTCCCAGTGTGTAATCTTTGGGCTCTTCCACGAATGAATTTCTTTATGCAGGGATTCCCACGTGGATCGAACTGCCTCAACCGTGGCAGGCTGTAGCGAGGACTATATGCATATCCTATCCCAAAACACGCAGTTTTAACGGTAGAAATCTGCTTTAGTTGCAGGGGTAACATAAACAGCTTTTCTCCTTCTGTGTACTCTTTGGGCTCTTCCACGAATGAACTTCTATATGCAGGGTTTCCGACGTGGAGCAAACTGCCTCAACCAAGGCAGGCTGTAGCGAGGACTGTAAGCATTTCCTCTTACAAAACACGCCAGTTTTACCAAAGAATTCTGCTTTGGTTGCAGGTGGAATACAAGCTGCATTACTCCCACTGTGTACTCTTTGGGCTCTTACACGAATGGACTTTTTTATGCAAGGATTGCCACGAGGAGCGAACTGCCTCCACCATGGCAGGCTGTAGCGAGGACTGTAAGCATGTCCTCTACCAAATCACGCAGGTTTACCTGAAGAACTCTGCTTTAGTTGCAGGGGGAACACAAGCATCTTTTCTCCCACAGTGTACTCGATGGGCATTTCCCCTAAAGAACTTGTTCTATAAGAATGGTTTCCTACGTGGACCGAACTGCCTCAGCCATGGCAGGCACTACTGTGGTCTCTAAGGATTTCCTCTCTGAAAACACGGCACTTTTACCCGAAGAACTCTGCTTTAGTTGCAGGTGGAACACAAGCTGCATTTGTCCCACACTTTATACAAAGGGCCCTTCCCCGAATGAGTCTTCAATATGCTGGGTGTCCCACGTTCAGTGAAGTGCCTCAACGAAGGCAGGCTCTCGTAAGGACTGTAAGCATTGCCTCCCCCAATACACGCAGTTTTACCCGAAGAACTCTGCTTTAGTTGCAGGTGGAACACAAAAGCATTTCTCCCACTGTGTACTCTTTGGGCTCTTACACGAATGAACTTCTTTATGCAGGGATTCCCACGTGGATCGAACTGCCTCAACCGTGGCAGGCTGTAGCGAGGACTGTAAGCATATCCTATCCCAAAACACGCAGTTTTAACGGTAGATCTCTGCTTTAGTTGCAGAGGTAACAAAAGCAGCTTTTCTCCCACTGTGTACTCTTTGGGCTCTTACACGAATGAACTTCTTTATGCAGGGATTCCCACGAGAAGCGAACTGCCTCCACCATGGCAGGCTGTAGCGAGGACTGTAAGCATATCTTCTACCAAATCACGCAGGTTTACCCGAAGAACTCTGCTTTAGTTGCAGGGGGAACACAAGCATCTTTTCTCCCACAGTGTACACAATGGGCACTTCCCCTAATGAACTTGTTCTATAAGAATGGTTTCCCGCGTGGAGCGAACTGCATCAGCCATGGCAGGCACTACTGTTGTCTCTAAGAATTTCCTCTCTGAAAACACGGCACTTTTACGCGAGAACTCTGCTTTAGTTGCAGTTGGAACACAAGCTGCATTTGTCCCACACTTTATAAGAAGGGCCCTTCCCCGAATGAATGTTCAATATGCAGGTTGTCCAACGAGGAGCGAACTGCCTCAATGAAGGCAGGCTCTCGTTAGGACTGTAAGCATTTCCTCTCCCAAAACACGCAGTTTTACCCGAAGAACTCTGCTTTAGTTGCAGGTGGAACACAAGCAGCATTTCTCCCACTGTGTACTCTTTGGTCTCTTCACGAATGAACTAGTATATGCAGGGTTTCCCACGTGGAGCGAACTGCCTCAACCATGGCAGGAGGTAGCGAGGACTGTAAGCATATCCTCTCCCATACCACGCAGTTTTAACGGTAGAACTCTGCTTTAGTTGCAGGGGAAACATAAGCAGCTTTTCTCCCACTGGGTACTCTTTGGGCTCTTCCACGAATGAACTTCTATATGCAGGGTTTCCGAAGTGGAGCGAACTGCCTCAACCAAGGCAGGCTGTAGCGAGGATTGTAAGCCTTTCCTCTTCCAAAACACGGCAGTTTTACCCAAGGAACTCTGCGTTAGTTGCAGGTGGAACACAAGCAGCATTACTCCCAGTGTGTAATCTTTGGGCTCTTCCACGAACGAATTTCTTTATGCAGGGATTCCCACGAGGAGCAAACTGCCTCAAACATGGCAGGCTGTAGCGAGGACTGTAAGCATATCCTCTACCAAATCACGAAGGTTTACCTGAAGAACTCTGCTTTAGTTGCAGGGGGAACACAAGCATCTTTTCTCCCACAGTGTACTCGATGGGCACTTCCCCTAATGAACTTGTTCTATAAGAATGGTTTCCCGCGTGGAGCGAACTGCCTCATCCATCGCAGGCTCTACTCTGGTCTCTAAGGATTTCCTCTCTGAAAACACGGCACTTTTACCCGAAGAACTCTGCTTTAGTTGCAGGTGGAACACAAGCTGCATTTGTCCCACACTTTATACAAAGTGCCCTTCCCCGAAGGAGTCTTCAATATGCAGGGTGTCCCACGTGCAGTGAACTGCCTCAACGAAGGCAGGCTCTCGTAAGGACTGTAAGCATTTCCTCTCCCAATACACGCAGTTTTACCCGACGAATTCTGCTATAGTTGCATGTGGAACACAAGCAGCTTTTCTCCCACTGTGTACTCTTTGGGCTCTTCCACGAATGAACTTTTTTATGCAGGGATTCCCACCAGGAGCGAACTGCCTCCACCATGGCAGGCTGTAGCGAGGACTGTAAGCATATCCTCTACAAAATCACGCAGTTTTACCCGAAGAACTCTGCTTTAGTTGCAGGTGGAACACCATCATCTTTCCTCCCACAGTGTACACAATGAGCCTTTGCCCGAAAGAATATCTATACTCAAGGGGTCCCGCGTGGAGTGAAATGCCTAAAGCAAGGCAGGCTCTAGTGAGGCCTCTAAGAATTTCCTCTCCGAAAACACGGCAGTTTTACCAAAGGAAATCTGCGTTAGTTGCAGGTGGAACACAAGCAGCATTACTCCCAGTGTGTAATCTTTGGGCTCTTCCAAGAATGAATTTCTTTATGCAGGGATTCCCACGTGGATCGAACTGCCTCAACCGTGGCAGGCTCTAGCGAGGACTGTAAGCATATCCTATCCCAAAACACACAGTTTTAACGGTAGAACTCTGCTTTAGTTGCAGGGCTAACAAAAGCAGCTTTTCTTCCACTGTGTACTCTTTGGGCTCTTCCACGAATTAACTTCTATATGCAGGGTTTTCGACGTGGAGCGAGCTGCCTCAATCAAGGCAGGCTGTAGCGAGGACTGTAAGCATTTCCTCTTCCAAAACACGCCAGTTTTACCAAAGAATTCTGCTTTGGTTGCAGGTGGAACACAAGCAGCATTTCTCCCACTGTGTACTCTTTGGGCTCTTACACGAATGAACTTCTTTATGCAGGGATGCCCACGAGGAGCGAACTACCTCCACCATGGCAGGCTGTAGCGAGGATTGTAAGCATATCCTCTACCAAATCACGCAGGTTTACCCGAAGAACTCTGCTTTAGTTGCAGGGGGAACACAAGCATCTTTTCTCCCAGAGTGTACACAATGGGAACTTCCCCTAATGAACTTGTTCTATAAGAATGGTTTCCCGCATGGAGCGAACTGCCTCAACCATGGCAGGCAATACTGTGGTCTCTAAGAATTTCCTCTCTGAAAACACGGCACTTTTACCCGAAGAACTCTGCTTTAGTTGCAGGTGGAACACAAGCTGCATTTGTCCCACACTTTATACAAAGGGCCCTTCCCCGAAGAAGTCTTCAATATGCAGGGTGTCCCACGTGCAGTGAACTGCCTCAACGAAGGCAGGCTCTCGTAAAGACTGTAAGCATTTCCTCTCCCAAAACACGCAGTTTTACCCGAAGAATTCTGCTTTAGTTGCAGGTGGAACACAAGCAGCTTTTCTCCCACAGTGTACCCAGTGAGCCTTTGCCCGAAAGAATATCTATACTCAAGGGGTCCCGCGTGGAGTGAAATGCCTAAAGCAAGGCAGGCTCTTGTAAGGCCTCTAAGCATTTCCTCTCCGAAAACACGGCAGTTTTACCCAAGGAACTCTGCGTTATTTGCAGGTGGAACACAAGCAGCATTACTCCCAGTGTGTAATCTTTGGGTTCTTCCACGAATGAATTTCTTTATGCAGGGATTCCCACGTGGATCGAACTGCCTCAACTGTGGCAGGCTGTAGCGAGGACTGTAAGCATATCCTATCCCAAAACACGCAGTTTTAACGGTAGAACTCTGCTTTAGTTGCAGGGGTAACACAAGAAACTTTTCTCCCACTGTGTACTCTTTGGGCTCTTCCACGAATGAACTTCTATATGCAGGGTTTCCGACGAGGAGCGAACTGCCTCAACCAAGGCAGGCTGTAGCGAGGAGTGTAAGCATTTCCTCTTCCAAAACACGGTTGTTTTACCAAAGAATTCTGCTTTAGTTGCAGGTGGATCACAAGTAGCATTTCTCGCTCTGTGTACTCTTTGGGCTCTTCCACGAATGAACTTCTATATGTAGGGTTTCCGACGAGGAGCGAACTGCCTCAACCAAGGCAGGCAGTAGCGAATACTGTAAGCATTTCCTCTCCCAAAACACGCAGTTTTACACGAAGAACTCTGCTTTAGTTGCAGGGGGAACACAAGAAGCTTTTCTCCTACAGTGTACACAATGGGCACTTCCCCTAAAGAACTAGTTCTATCAGAATGGTTTCCCCCGTGGAGCGAACTGCCTCAACCATGGCAGGATCTACGTTGTTCTCTAAGGATTTCCTCACTGAAAACAAGGCACTTTTACCCGAAGAACTCTGCATTAGTTGCAGGTGGAACACAAGCATCATTTCTCCCACTGTGTACTCTTTGGGCTCTTCCACGAATGAACTTCTATATGTATGGTTTCCGATGTGGAGCGAACTGCCTCAGCCATGGCAGGCAGTACTGTGGTCTCTAAGGATTTCCTCACTGAAAACACGGCACTTTTACCCGAAGAACTCTGCTTTAGTTGCAGGTAGAACACAAGCTGCATTTGTCCCACACTTTATACAAAGTGCCCTTCCCCGATTGAATCTTCAATATGCAGGGTGTCCCACGTGCAGCGAACTGCCTCAATGAAGACAGGCTCTCGTAAGGACTGTAAGCATTTCTTCTAGTACAACACGCAGTTTTACCCAAAGAACTCTGCTTTAGTTGCAGGTGGAATACAAGCAACATTTCTCCCACTGTGTACTCTTTGGGCTCTTACACGAATGAACTTCTATATGCAGGGATTCCCACGAGGAGCGAACTGCCTCCACCATGGCAGGCTGTAGCGAGGACTGTAAGCATATCCTCTACCAAATCACGCAGGTTTACCCAAAGAACTCTGCTTTAGTTGCAGGGGGAACACAAGCATCTTTTCTCCCACAGTGTACACAATGGGCACTTCCCCTAATGAACTTGTTCTATAAGAATGGTTTCCCGCGTGGAGCGAACTGCCTCAACCATGGCAGGCTCTACTGTGGTCTCTAAGGATTTCCTCTGTGAAAACATGGCACTTTTACCCGAAGAACTGAGCTTTAGTTGCAGGTGGAACACAAGCTGCATTTGTCCCACACTTCATACAATGGGCCCTTCCCCGACTGAATCTTCAATATGCAGGGTGCCCCACGTGCAGCGAACTGCCTCAATGAAGGCAGGCTCTCATAAGGACTGTAAGCATTTCCTCTAGCATAACACGCAGTTTTACCCAAAGAACTGTGCTTTAGTTGCAGGTGGAACACAAGCAGCATTTCTCCCACTGTGTACTCTTTGGGCTCTTCCACGAATGAAATTCTTTATGCAGGGATTCCCACGTGGATCGAACTGCCTCAACCAAGGCAGGCTGTAGCGAATACTGTAAGCATTTCCTCTCCCCAAACACACAGTTTTACACGAAGAACTCTGCTTTACTTGCAGGGGGAACTCCTTGAGCTTTCCTCCCTCAGTGTACACAATGGGCACTTCCCCTAATGAACCTGTTCTATAAGAATGGTTTCCCGAGTGGAGCGAACTGCCTCATCCATCGCAGGCTCCACTCTGGTCTCTAAGGATTTCCTCTCTGAAAACACGGCACTTTTACCCGAAGAACTCTGCTTTAGTTGCAGGTGGAACACAAGCTGCATTTGTCCCACACTTTATACAAAGTGCCCTTCCCCGAATGAATCTTCAATATGCACGGTGTCCCACGTGCAGCGAACTACCTCAATTAAGGCAGGCTCTCGTAAGGTCTCTAAGCATTTCCTCTCCCATAACACGCAGTCTTACCCGAAGAACTCTGCTATAGTTGCAGGTGGAACACAAGCAGCATTTCTCCCACTGTGTACTCTTTGGGCTCTTACACGAATGAACTTCTTTATGCAGGGATTCCCACGAGGAGTGAACTGCCTCCACCATGGCAGGCTGTAGTGAGGACTGTAAGCATATCCTCTCCCAAACAAAGCAGGTTTAACGGTAGAACTCTGCTTTAGTTGCATGGGTAACACAAGCAGCTTTTCTCCCACTGTGTACTCCTTGGGCTCTTCCACGAATGAACTTCTGTATGCAGGGTTTCCAACGTTGAGCGAACTGCCTCAACCAAGGCAGGCTTTAGCGAGGATTGTAAGCATTTCCTCTTCCAACACACAGCATTTTTACCAAAGAATTCTGCTTTTGTTGCAGGTGGAACACAAGCATCATTTCTCCCACTGTGTACTCTTTGGGCTCTTCCACGAATGAACTTCTTTATGCAGGCATGCCAACGTGGAGCGAACTGCCTCAACCAAGGCAGGCTGTAGCGAATACTGTAAGCATTTCCTCTCCCAAAACACGCAGTTTTACACGAAGAAAACTGCTTTAGTTGCAGGGGGAACACCATCAACTTTCCTCCCACAGTGCACACAATGGGCACTTCCCCTAATGAACTTGTTCTATAAGAAGGTTTCCCGCGTGGAGCGAACTGCCTCAGCCATGGTAGGCTCTCCTATGGTCTCTAAGGAATTCCTCTCTGAAAACACAGCACTTTTACCCGAAGAACTCTGCTTTAGTTGCAGGTGGAACACAAGCTGCATTTGTCCCACACTTTATAAAAAGGGCCCTTCCCCGAAGGAGTCTTCAATATGCCGGGTGTCCCACGTGCAGTGAACTGCCTCAACGAAGGCAGGATCTTGTAAGGACTGTAAGCATTTCCTCTCCCAATACACGCAGTTTTACCCGAAGAATTCTGCTTTAGTTGCAGGTGGAACACAAGCAGCTTTTCTCCCACAGTGTACCCAATGAGCCTTTGCCCGAAAGAATATCTATACTCAAGGGGTCCCGCGTGGAGTAAAATGCCTAAAGAAAGGCAGGCTCTAGTGAGGCCTCTAAGCATTTCTTCTCCGAAAACATGGCAGTTTTCACAAGGAACTCTGCGTTAGTTGTAGGTGGAACACAAACAGCATTACTCCAAGTGTGTAACCTTTGCGCTCTTCCACGAATGAATTTCTTTATGCAGGGATTCCACGTGGATCGAACTGCCTCAACTGTGGCAGGCTCTAGCGAGGACTGTAAGTATATCCTATCCCAAAACACGCAGTTTTAATGGTAGAGCTCTGCTTTAGTTGCAGGGGTAACACAAGCAGCTTTTCTCCCACTGTGTACTCTTTGGGCTCTTCCACGAATGAACTTCTATATGCAGGGTTTACCACGTGGAGCGAACTGCCTCAACCAAGGCAGGCTGTAGCGAGGACTGTAAGCATTTCCTCTTCCAAAACACGCCAGTTTTACCAAAGAATTCTGCTTTGGTTGCAGGTGGAATACAAGTAGCATTACTCCCACTGTGTACTCTTTGGGCTCTTCCACGAATGAACTTCTTTATGCAGGGATTCCCACGAGGAGCGAACTGCCTCCACCATGGAAGGCTGTAGCGAGGACTGTAAGCATATCCTCTACCAAATCACGCAGGTTTACCCAAAGAATTCTGCTTTAGTTGCAGGGGGAACACAAGCATCTTTTCTCCCACAGTGTACTCGATGGGCATTTCCCTAATGATCTTGTTCTATAAGAATGGTTTCCCACGTGGAGCGAACTGCCTCAGCTATGGCAGGCACTACTGTGGTCTCTAAGGATTTCCTCACTGAAAACACGGCACTTTTACCCGAAGAACTCTGCTTTAGTTGCAGGTGGAACTCAAGCTGCATTTGTCCCACACTTTATACAAAGGGCCCTTCCCCGAATGAATCCTCAATATGCAGGGTGTCCCACGTGCAGCGAACTGCCTCAATGAAGGCAGGCTCTCGTAAGGACGGTAAGCATTTCCTCTCCCATAACACGCAGTTTTACCCGAAGAACTCTGCTTCAGTTGCAGGTGGAACACAAGCAGCATTTCTCCCACTGTGTACTCTTTGGGCTCTTACACGAATGAAATTCTTTATGCAGGGATTCCCTCGAGGATCGAACTGCCTCCACCATGGCAGGCTGTAGCGAGGACTCTAAGCATATCCTCTACCAAATCACGCAGGTTTACCCGAAGAACTCTGCTTTAGTTGCAGGGGAACACAAGCATCTTTTCTCACACAGTGTACTCGATGGGCACTTCCCCTAATGAACTTGTTCTATAAGAATGGTTTCCCACGTGGAGCGAACTGCCTCAGCCATGGCAGGCACTACTGTGGTCTCTAAGGATTTCCTCTCTGAAAACACGGCACTTTTACCTGAACAACTCTGCTTTAGTTGCAGGTGGAACACAAGGAGCATTTGTCCCACACTTTATACAAAGGGCCCTTCCCCGAATGAATCTTCAATATGCAGGGTGTCTCACGTGCAGCGAACTGCCTCAATGAAGACAGGCTCTCGTAAGGACTGTAAGCATTTCCTCTCCCATAACACGCAGTTTTACCGGAAGAATTCTGCTTTAGTTGCAGGTGGAACACAAGCAACATTTCTCCCACTGTGTACTCTTTGGTGTCTTCACGAATGAAATTGTATATGCAGGGTTTCCCTCGTGGAGCGAATTGCCTCAACCAGGGCAGGCTGTAGCGAATACTGTAAGCATTTCCTCTCCCAAAACACTCAGTTTTACCCGAAGAACTCTGCTTTAGTTGCAGGAGGAACACCATCAGCTTTCCTCCCACAGTGTACTCGATGGGCACTTCCCCTAATGAACTTGTTCTATAAGAATTGTTTCCCACGTGGAGCGAACTGCCTCATCCATGGCAGGCACTACTGTGGTCTCTAAGGATTTCCTCTCTGAAAACACGGCACTTTTACCCGAAGAACTCTGCTTTAGTTGCAGGTGGAACTCAAGCTGCATTTGTCCCACACTTTATACAAAGGGCCCTTCCGCGAATGAATGTTCAATATGCAGGTTGTCCCACGAGCAGTGAACTGCTCAATGAAGGCAGGCTCTCGTAAGGACTGTAAGCATTTCCTCTCCCAAAACACGCAGTTTTTCCCGAAGAATTCTGCTTTAGTTGCAGGTGGAACAAAAGCAGCATTTCTCCCACTGTGTACACTTTGGTCTCTTCACGAATGAACTTGTATATGCAGGGTTTCCCACGGGGAGCGAACTGCCTCAACCATGGCAGGCTGTCGCGAGGACTGTAAGCATATCCTCTCCCAAACCACGCAGTTTTAATGGTAGAACTCTGCTTTAGTTGCAGGTGGAACACAAGCAGCTTTTCTCCCACTGTGTACTTTTTGGGCTCTTCCACAAATGAACTTCTTTATGCAGGGATTCCCACGTGGAGCGAACTGCCTCAACCAAGGCAGGCTGTAGCGAGTACTGTAAGCATTTCCTCTCCCAAAACACGCAGTTTTACACGAAGAACCCTGCTTTAGTTGCAGGGGGAACACCATTAGCTTTCCTCCCTCAGTGTACACAATGGGCACTTCCCCTAATGAACTTGTTCTATAAGAATGGTTTCCCACGTGGAGCGAACTGCCTCAACCATGGCAGGCTCTACTGTGGTCTCTAAGGATTTCCTCTCTGAAAACACGGCACTTTTACCCGAAGAACTCTGCTTTAGTTGGAGGTGGAACACAAGATGCATTTGTCCCAACTTTATACAAAGGGCCCTTCCCCGAAAGAATCTTCAATATAAAGGGTGTCCCACGTGCACTGAACTGCCTCAATGAAGGCAGGCTCTCGTAAGGACAGTAAGCATTTCCTGTAGCATAACACGCAGTTTTACCCAAAGAACTCTGCTTTAGTTGCAGGTGGAACACAAGCAGCATTTCTCCCACTGTGTACTCTTTGGGTTCTTACACGAATGAACTTCTTTATGCAGGGATTCCCACGAGGAGCGAACTGCCTCCACCATGGCAGGCTGTAGCGAGGACTGTAAGCATATCCTCTACCAAATCACGCATGTTTACCCGAAGAACTCTGCTTTAGTTGCAGGGGGAACACAAGCATCTTTTCTCCCAGAGTGTACCCAATGAGCCTTTGCCCGAAAGAATATCTATACTCAAGGGGTCCCGCGTGGAGTGAAATGCCTAAAGCAAGGCAGGCTCTAGTGAGGCCTCTAAGCATTTCCTCTCCGAAAACACGGCAGTTTTACCCAAGGAACTCTGCGTTAGTTGCAGGTGGAACACAAGCAGCATTACTCCCAGTGTGTAATCTTTGGGCTCTTCCACGAATGAATTTCTTTATGCAGGGATTCCCACGTGGATCTAACTGCCTCAACCGTGGCAGGCTGTAGCGAGGACTGTAAGCATATCCTATCCCAAAACACGCAGTTTTAAGGGAAGAACTCTGCTTTAGTTGCATGGGGAACACAAGCAGCTTTTCTCCCACAGTGTACACAATGGGCACTTCCCCTAATGAACTAGATCTATAAGAATAGTTTCCCCCGTGGATCGAACTGCCTCAACCATGGCAGGCTCTACTGTGGTCTCTAAGGATTTCCTCACTGAAAACACGGCACTTTTACCCGCAGAACTCTGCTTTAGTTGCAGGTGGAACTCAAGCTGCATTTGTCCCACACTTTATACAAAGGGCCCTTCCCCGAATGAATCCTCAATATGCAGGGTGTCCCACGTGCAGCGAACTGACTCAATGAAGGCAGGCTCTCGTAAGGACTGTAAGCATTTCCTCTCCCATAACACGCAGTTTTACCCGAAGAACTCTGCTTCAGTTGCAGGTGGAACACAAGCAGCATTTCTCCCACTGTGTACTCTTTGGGCTCTTACACGAATGAACTTCTTTATGCAGGGATTCCCTTGAGGAGCGAACTGCCTCCACCATGCCTGGCTGTAGCGAGTACTGTAAGCATATCCTCTACCCAATCACGCAGGTTTACCCGAAGAACTCTGCTTTAGTTGCAGGGGAACACAAGCATCTTTTCTCCCACAGTGTACTCGATGGGCACTTCCCCTAATGAACTTTTTCTATAAGAATGGTTTCCCCCGTGGAGCGAACTGCCTCAGCCATGGCAGGCACTACTGTGGTCTCTAAGGATTTCCTCTCTGAAAACACGGCACTTTTACCTGAACAACTCTGCTTTAGTTGCAGGTGGAACACAAGGAGCATTTGTCCCACACTTTATACAAAGGGCCCTTCCCCGAATGAATCTTCAATATGCAGGGTGTCTCACGTGCAGCGAACTGCCTCAATGAAGACAGGCTCTCGTAAGGACTGTAAGCATTTCCTCTCACATAACACGCAGTTTTACCCGAAGAATTCTGCTTTAGTTGCAGGTGGAACACAAGCAGCATTTCTCCCACTGTGTACGCTTTGGTCTCTTCACGAATGAAATTGTATATGCAGGGTTTCCCACGTGGAGCGAACTGCCTCAACCAAGGCAGTCTGTAGCGAATACTGTAAGCATTTCCTCTCCCAAAACACTCAGTTTTACCCGAAGAACTCTGCTTTAGTTGCAGGGGAACTCCATCAGCATTCCTCCCTCAGTGTACACAATGGGCACTTCCCCTAATGAACTTGTTCTATAAGAATGGTTTCCCGCTTGGAGCGAACTGCCTCATCCATCGCAGGCTCTACTCTGGTCTCTAAGGATTTCCTCTCTGAAAACACTGCACTTTTACCCGAAGAACTCTGCTTTAGTTGCAGGTGGAACTCAAGCTGCATTTGTCCCACACTTTATACAAAGGGCCCTTCCCCGAATGAATCCTCAATATGCAGGGTGTCCCACGTGCAGCGAACTGCCTCAATGAAGGCAGGCTCTCGTAAGGACTGTAAGCATTTCCTCTCCCATAACACGCAGTTTTAACAGTAGAACTCTGCTTTACTTGCAGGGTTGACACAAGCAGCTTTTCTCCCACTGTGTACTCTTTGGACTCTTCCACCAATGAACTTCTATATGCAGGGTTTCCGACGTGGAGCGAACTGCGTCAACCAAGGCAGGCTGTAGCGAGGACTGTAAGCATTTCCTCTTCCAAAACACGGCAGTTTTACCCAAGGAACTCTGCGTTACTTGCAGGTGGAACACAAGCAGCATTACTCCCAGTGTGTAATCTTTGGGCTCTTCCACGAATGAATTTCTTTATGCAGGGATTCCCACGTGGATCGAACAGCCTAACCGTGGCAGGAGGTAGCGAGGACTGTAAGCATATCCTATCCCAAAACACGCAGTTTTAACGGTAGAACTCTGCATTAGTTGAAGGGGTAACACAAGCAGCTTTTCTCCCACTGTGTACTCTTTGGGCTCTTCCACGAATGAACTTCTATATGCAGGGTTTCCGACGTGGAGCGAACTGCCTCAACCAAGGCAAGCTGTAGCGAGGAGTGTAAGCATTTTCTCTTGCAAAACACGCCAGTTTTACCGAAGAATTCTGCTTTTGTTGCAGGTGAATACAAGCAGCATTACTCCCACTGTGTACTCTTTGGGCTCTTCCACGAATGAAATTCTTTATGCAGGGATTCCCACGAGGAGCGAACTGCCTCCACCATGGCAGGCTGTAGCGAGGACTGTAAGCATATCCTCTACCAAATCACGCAGGTTTACCCGAAGAACTCTGCTTTAGTTGCAGGGGGAACACAAGCATCTTTTCTCCCACAGTATACTCGATGGGCACTTCCCCTAATGATCTTGTTCGATAAGAATGGTTTCCCACGTGGAGCGAACTGCCTCAGCCATGGCAGGCACTACTGTGGTCTCTAAGGATTTCCTCTCTGAAAACACGCCACTTTTACCCGAAGAACTCTGCTTTAGTTGCAGGTGGAACTCAAGCTGCATTTGTCCCACACTTTAGACAAAGGGCCCTTCCCCGAATGAATCCTCAATATGCAGTGTGTCCCACGTGCAGCGAACTGCCTCAATGCAGGCAGGCTCTCGTAAGGACTGTAAGCATTTCCTCTCCCATAACACGCAGTTTTACCCGAAGAACTCTGCTTTATTGCAGGTGGAACACAAGCTGCATTTGTCCCACACTTTATACAAAGGGCCCTTCCTCGAAGGAGTCTTCAATATGCAGGGTGTCCCACGTGCAGTGAACTGCCTCAACGAAGGCAGGCTCTCGTAAGGAGTGTAAGCATTTACTCTCCCAATACACGCAGTTTTCCCCGATGAATTCTGCTTTAGTTGCAGGTGGAACACAAGCAGCTTTTCTCCCACAGTGTACCCAATGAGCCTTTGCCCGAAAGAATATCTATACTCAAGGGGTCCCGCCTGGAGTGAAATGCCTAAAGCAAGGCAGGCTCTAGTGAGGCATCTAAGCATTTCCTCTCCGAAAACACGGCAGTTTTACCCAAGGAACTCTGCGTTAGTTGCAGGTGGAACACAATCAACATTACTCCCAATGTGTAATCTTTAAGCTCTTCCACGAATGAATTTCTTTATGCAGGGATTCCGACGAGGATCGAACTGCCTCTACTGTGGCAGGCTCTAGCGAGGACTGTAAGCATATCCTATCCCAAAACACGCAGCTTTAACGGTAGAACTCTGCTTTAGTTGCAGGGGTAAGACAAGCAGCTTTTCTCCCACTGTGTACTCTTTGGGCTCTTCCAAGAATGAACTTCTATATGCAGGGTTACCCACGTGGAGCGAACTGCCTCAACCAAGGCAGGCTGTAGCGAGGACTGTAAGCATTTCCTCTTACAAAACATGCCAGTTTTACCACAGAATTCTGCTTTGGTTGCAGGTGGAACAGAAGCAGCATTTCTCCCACTGTGTACTCTTTGGGCTCATACACGAATGAACTTCTTTATGCAGGGATTCCCACGAGCAGCGAACTGCCTCCACCATGGCAGGCTGTAGCGAGGACTGTAAGCATATCCTCTACCAAATCACGCAGTTTTAACGGAAGAACTCTGCTTTAGTTGCAGGGGTAACACAAGCATCTTTCTCCCACAGTGTACTCGATGGGCACTTCCCCTAATGAACTTGTTCTATAAGAATGGTTTCCCACGTGGAGCGAACTGCCTCAGCCATGGCAGGAACGACAGTGGTCTCTAAGAATTTCCTCTCTGAAAACATGGCACTTTTACCCGAAGAACTCTGCTTTAGTTGCAGGTGGAACACAAGCTGTATTTTCCCCACAGTTTATACAAAGGGCCCTTCCCCGAATGAATGTTCAGTATGCAGGTTGTCCCACGAGCAGCGAACTGCCTCAATGAAGGCAGGCTCTCGTAAGGACTGTAAGCATTTCCTCTCCCAAAACACGCAGTTTTACCCGAAGAACTCTGCTTTAGTTGCAGGTGGAACACAAGCAGCATTTCTCCCACTGTGTACTCTTTGGTCTCTTCACGAATGAACTTGTATATGCAGGGTTTCCCACGTGGAGCGAACTGCCTCAACCATGGCAGGCTGTAGCGAGGACTGTAAGCATATCCTCTCCCAAACCACGCAGTTTTAATTTTAGAACTGTGCTTTAGTTGCAGGTGGAACACAAGAAGCTTTGCTCCCACTGTGTACTCTTTGGGCTCCTCCACGAATGAACTTCTTTATGCAGGGATTCCCACGTGGAGCGAACTGCCTCAACCAAGGCAGGCTGTAGCGAATTCTGTAAACATTTCCTCTCCCAAAACACGCAGTTTTACACGAAGAACTCTGCTTTAGTTGCAGGGGGAACACCATCAGCTTTCCTCCTACAGTGTACACAATGGGCACTTTCCCTAATGAACTTGTTCTATAAGAATGGTTTCCCGAGTGGAGCGAACTGCCTCAACCATGGCAGGCTCTACTGTGGTCTCTAAGGATTTCCTCTCTGAAAACACGGCACTTTTACCCGAAGAACTCTGCTTTAGTTGCAGGTGGAACACAAGCTGCATTTGTCCCACACTTTATACAAAGGGCCCTTCCCCGAAGGAGTCTTCAATATGCAGGGTGTCCCACGTGCAGTGAACTGCCTCAACGAAGGCAGGCTCTCGTAAGGACTGTAAGCATTTCCACTATCAATACACGCAGTTTTGCCCGAAGAATTCTGCTTTAGTTGCAGGTGGAACACAAGCAGCTTTTCTCCCACAGAGTACCCAATGAGCCTTTGCCCGAAAGAGTATCTATACTCAAGGGGTCCCGCTTGGAGTGAAATGCCTAAAGCAAGGTAGGCTCTAGTGAGGCCTCTAAGCATTTCCTCTCCGAAAACACGGCAGTTTTACCCAAGGAACTCCGCGTTAGTTGCAGGTGGAACACAAGCAGCATTACTCCCAGTGTGTAATCTTTGGGCTCTTCCACGAATAAATTTCTTTATGCAGGGATACCCACGTGGATCGAACTTCCTCAACCGTGGCAGGCTGTAGCGAGGACTGTAAGCATATCCTCTACCAAATCACGCAGGTTTACCCGAAGAACTCTGCTTTAGTTGCAGGGGAACACAAGCATCTTTTCTCCCACAGTGTACTCGATGGGCACTTCCCCTAATGAACTTTTTCTATAAGAATGGTTTCCCACGTGGAGCGAACTGCCTCAGCCATGGCAGGCACTACTGTGGTCTCTAAGGATTTCCCCTCTGAAAACACGGCACTTTTACCTGAACAACTCTGCTTTAGTTGCAGGTGGAACACAAGGAGCATTTGTCCCACACTTTATACAAAGGGCCCTTCCCCGAATGAATCTTCAATATGCAGGGTGTCTCACGTGCAGCGAACTGCCTCAATGAAGACAGGCTCTCGTAAGGACTGTAAGCATTTCCTCTCACATAACACGCAGTTTTACCCGAAGAATTCTGCTTTAGTTGCAGGTGGAACACAAGCAGCATTTCTCCCACTGTGTACGCTTTGGTCTCTTCACGAATGAAATTGTATATGCAGGGTTTCCCACGTGGAGCGAACTGCCTCAACCAAGGCAGTCTGTAGCGAATACTGTAAGCATTTCCTCTCCCAAAACACTCAGTTTTACCCGAAGAACTCTGCTTTAGTTGCAGGGGAACTCCATCAGCATTCCTCCCTCAGTGTACACAATGGGCACTTCCCCTAATGAACTTGTTCTATAAGAATGGTTTCCCGCTTGGAGCGAACTGCCTCATCCATCGCAGGCTCTACTCTGGTCTCTAAGGATTTCCTCTCTGAAAACACTGCACTTTTACCCGAAGAACTCTGCTTTAGTTGCAGGTGGAACTCAAGCTGCATTTGTCCCACACTTTATACAAAGGGCCCTTCCCCGAATGAATCCTCAATATGCAGGGTGTCCCACGTGCAGCGAACTGCCTCAATGAAGGCAGGCTCTCGTAAGGACTGTAAGCATTTCCTCTCCCATAACACGCAGTTTTAACAGTAGAACTCTGCTTTACTTGCAGGGTTGACACAAGCAGCTTTTCTCCCACTGTGTACTCTTTGGTCTCTTCCACCAATGAACTTCTATATGCAGGGTTTCCGACGTGGAGCGAACTGCGTCAACCAAGGCAGGCTGTAGCGAGGACTGTAAGCATTTCCTCTTCCAAAACACGGCAGTTTTACCCAAGGAACTCTGCGTTACTTGCAGGTGGAACACAAGCAGCATTACACCCAGTGTGTAATCTTTGGGCTCTTCCACGAATGAATTTCTTTATGCAGGGATTCCCACGTGGATCGAACAGCCTAACCGTGGCAGGAGGTAGCGAGGACTGTAAGCATATCCTATCCCAAAACACGCAGTTTTAACGGTAGAACTCTGCATTAGTTGAAGGGGTAACACAAGCAGCTTTTCTCCCACTGTGTACTCTTTGGGCTCTTCCACGAATGAACTTCTATATGCAGGGTTTCCGACGTGGAGCGAACTGCCTCAACCAAGGCAGGCTGTAGCGAGGAGTGTAAGCATTTTCTCTTGCAAAACACGCCAGTTTTACCGAAGAATTCTGCTTTTGTTGCAGGTGGAATACAAGCAGCATTACTCCCACTGTGTACTCTTTGGGCTCTTCCACGAATGAAATTCTTTATGCAGGGATTCCCACGAGGAGCGAACTGCCTCCACCATGGCAGGCTGTAGCGAGGACTGTAAGCATATCCTCTACCAAATCACGCAGGTTTACCCGAAGAAGTCTGCTTTAGTTGCAGGGGGAACACAAGCATCTTTTCTCCCACAGTATACTCGATGGGCACTTCCCCTAATGAACTGGTTCGATAAGAATGGTTTCCCACGTGGAGCGAACTGCCTCAGCCATGGCAGGCACTACTGTGGTCTCTAAGGATTTCCTCTCTGAAAACACGCCACTTTTACCCGAAGAACTCTGCTTTAGTTGCAGGTGGAACTCAAGCTGCATTTGTCCCACACTTTAGACAAAGGGCCCTTCCCCGAATGAATCCTCAATATGCAGTGTGTCCCACGTGCAGCGAACTGCCTCAATGCAGGCAGGCTCTCGTAAGGACTGTAAGCATTTCCTCTCCCATAACACGCAGTTTTACCCGAAGAACTCTGCTTTATTGCAGGTGGAACACAAGCTGCATTTGTCCCACACTTTATACAAAGGGCCCTTCCTCGAAGGAGTCTTCAATATGCAGGGTGTCCCACGTGCAGTGAACTGCCTCAACGAAGGCAGGCTCTCGTAAGGAGTGTAAGCATTTACTCTCCCAATACACGCAGTTTTCCCCGATGAATTCTGCTTTAGTTGCAGGTGGAACACAAGCAGCTTTTCTCCCACAGTGTACCCAATGAGCCTTTGCCCGAAAGAATATCTATACTCAAGGGGTCCCACCTGGAGTGAAATGCCTAAAGCAAGGCAGGCTCTAGTGAGGCCTCTAAGCATTTCCTCTCCGAAAACACGGCAGTTTTACCCAAGGAACTCTGCGTTAGTTGCAGGTGGAACACAATCAACATTACTCCCAATGTGTAATCTTTAAGCTCTTCCACGAATGAATTTCCTTATGCAGGGATTCCGACGAGGATCGAACTGCCTCTACTGTGGCAGGCTCTAGCGAGGACTGTAAGCATATCCTATCCCAAAACACGCAGTTTTAACGGTAGAACTCTGCTTTAGTTGCAGGGGTAAGACAAGCAGCTTTTCTCCCACTGTGTACTCTTTGGGCTCTTCCAAGAATGAACTTCTATTTGCAGGGTTACCCACGTGGAGCGAACTGCCTCAACCAAGGCAGGCTGTAGCGAGGACTGTAAGCATTTCCTCTTACAAAACATGCCAGTTTTACCACAGAATTCTGCTTTGGTTGCAGGTGGAACAGAAGCAGCATTTCTCCCACTGTGGACTCTTTGGGCTCATACACGAATGAACTTCTTTATGCAGGGATTCCCACGAGCAGCGAACTGCCTCCACCATGGCAGGCTGTAGCGAGGACTGTAAGCATATCCTCTACCAAATCACGCAGTTTTAACGGAAGAACTCTTCTTTAGTTGCAGGGGTAACAGAAGCATCTTTCTCCCACAGTGTACTCGATGGGCACTTCCCCTAATGAACTTGTTCTATAAGAATGGTTTCCCACGTGGAGCGAACTGCCTCAGCCATGGCAGGAACGACAGTGGTCTCTAAGAATTTCCTCTCTGAAAACACGGCACTTTTACCCGAAGAACTCTGCTTTAGTTGCAGGTGGAACACAAGCTGTATTTTCCCCACAGTTTATACAAAGGGCCCTTCCCCGAATGAATGTTCAGTATGCAGGTTGTCCCACGAGCAGCGAACTGCCTCAATGAAGGCAGGCTCTCGTAAGGACTGTAAGCATTTCCTCTCCCAAAACACGCAGTTTTACCCGAAGAACTCTGCTTTAGTTGCAGGTGGAACACAAGCATCATTTCTCCCACTGTGTACTCTTTGGGCTCTTCCACAAATGAACTTCTATATGTATGGTTTCCGATGTGGAGCGAACTGCCTCAACCAAGGCAGGCTGTAGCGAGGACTGTAAGCATATCCTCTACCAAATCACGCAGGTTTACCCGAAGAACTCTGCCTTAGTTGCGGGGGGAACACAAGCATCTTTTCTCCCACAGTGTACTCGATGGGCACTTCCCCTAATGAACTTGTTCTATAAGAATGGTTTCCAACGTGGAATGAACTGCCTCTGCAATGGCAGGCACTAGTGTGGTCTCTAAGGATTTCCCCTGTGAAAACACGGCACTTTTACCCAAAGAACTCTGCTTTAGTTGCAGGTGGAACACAAGCTGCATTTGTCCCACAGTTTATACAAAGTGCCCTTCCCCAAATGAATCTTCAATATGCAGGGTGTCCCACGTGCAGCGAACTACCTCAATGAAGGCAGGCTCTCGTAAGGACTCTAAGCATTTCCTCTCCCATAACACGCAGTTTTACCCAAAGAACTCTGCTTTAGTTGCAGGTGGAACACAAGCAGCATTTCTCCCACTGTGTACTCTTTGGCCTCTTACACGAATGAACTTCTTTATGCAGGGATTCCCACGAGGAGCGAACTGCCTCCACCATGGCAGGCTGTAGTGAGGACTGTAAGCATATCCTCTACCAAATCACGCAGGTTTACCCAAAGAAATCTGCTTTAGTTGCAGGGGGAACACAAGCATCTTTTCTCCCACAGTGTACACAATGGGCACTTCCCCTAATGAACTTGTTCTATAAGAATGGTTTCCCACGTGGAGCGAACTGCCTCAGCCATGGCAGGAACTACTGTGGTCTCTAAGAATTTCCTCTCTGAAAACACGGCACTTTTACCCGAAGAACTCTGCTTTAGTTGCAGGTGGAACACAAGCTGCATTTGTCCCACACTTTATACAAAGGGCCCTTCCCCGAATGAATGTTCAGTATGCAGGTTTTCCCACGAGCAGTGAACTGCCTCAATGAAGGCAGGCTCTCGTAAGGACTGTAAGCATTTCCTCTCCCAAAACACGCAGTTTTACCCGAAGAATTCTGCTTTAGTTGCAGGTGGAACACAAGCAGCATTTCTCTCACTGTGTACTCTTTGGTCTCTTCACGAATGAACTTGTATATGCAGGGTTTCCCACGTGGAGCGAACTGCCTCAACGATGGCAGGCTGTAGCAAGGACTGTAAGCATATCCTCTTCCAAACCACGCAGTTTTAATTTTAGAACTGTGCTTTAGTTGCAGGTGGAACACAAGAAGCTTTGCTCCCACTGTGTACTCTTTGGGCTCCTCCACGAATGAACTTCTTTATGCAGGGATTCCCACGTGGA